>NC_090265.1:321706309-322332143 GCF_040414725.1 Anabrus simplex
AAGCGGAGCTCTGGTTCCGGATGCACAGGCCGTCGTCGACAGAAGTGTACAACTGAGGTTTTCGCTGCTGAAAATCGATAACCATGTTGCAGGGCCCATCTGTCGACTCGGTTAATAGCTTGCTGTAGCTGTCTCTCTGCAAACGCCACCCTTCTGGAGCTGTAATGTAGAGCTAAGTCATCTACATACAGCGATGGAACGACTGCGGGCCCAGCAGCGGCAACTATGCCGTTGATGGCGATTGCGAACAGCGTGACACTCAGTACCGATCCCTGAGGTACTCCATTTTCCTGAACGTAATATTGAGAAAATGCATTCCCTACTCGGACTCGAAAGAGGCGGAGGGACATGAAGTTCCCAATAAACGTTGGCAAATTTCCCCAAAATCCCCACTGGTGTAGAGTGGAGAGAATCCCATATCGCCAGGTAGTATCGTAAGCTTTTTCCAGGTCAAAAAACACGGCGACTAGGTGTTCCTTCCGCACAAAGGCCTCCTGAATGGCGCTCTCCAGTCTGACCAGATGATCAGTGGCAGACCGATGAGAGCGAAAACCACACTGGTAGTTAGACAAGAGGCCCTCCCTTTCCATGGCCCACACAAGACGCCGGTTAACCATCCTTTCAAATAGCTTACAGAGGCCATTTGTAAGGCATATTGCCCTATAACTATCCAGAAGTTTTGGATCTTTACCTGGCTTGGGAATTGGTATTACAATTCCCTCACGCCACTGAGATGGAAACACTCCCTCACTACATATTGTGTTGAATAGGGTGAGGATATCCTTGAGACATCTGTCACTCAAATGCTTAAGCATTTGATTATGGATTTTGTCCGGTCCAGGAGCCGTATCTCTGCATAGCGCAAGTGCACTTCGCAACTCCCACTCCGTGAAGGGCACGTTGTAGGGATGCGAAGCACTAGAGGCAAAAGAGAGATGGTGGGCCTCTGCTTCGCGCTTAATTGGAAGAAATGCAGGGTCGTATCTCCTAGAGCTGGACGTATCTGCGAAATGTGACGCGATGTGGTCTGCAATGACTAAAGGAATCGTAACTATATCTCCATTAATGGAGATTCCGGGTACTGAGGGCACATTCTGTACTCCGACAATACGGCGGAGTTTTGTCCACACTTGTGATGACGGAGTATGTGCCGTGATGGATGACACATACTTTTCCCACGTAGCTTTCTTACTTTCTCAAATAAAAAAACGGGCCTTCGCGCGCAGACGCTTAAATGCGATATGATTGGCCATCGTAGGATTCCGACGATAATGCTTAAAAGCCCGTCGGCGATCACGTATGGCTGCTGCAATTTCGTCCGTCCACCATGGGACCTGTTTCCGGCGACGAATACCGGACGAGGAAGGAATTGTTTCCTCTGCAGCAGCCAAAATTCCAGTAGTAATGGAAGAGACGTGGTCGTCAACAGACTCCAGCATATCATCAGCCATCACTGCGTGTTTTGTAAATTCTGGCCAATTTGCCCGCCGAAGTAACCAGCGCTTGGGTACTTCGGACTGTCTTTGATTCAAGAGAGACAGAATTATCGGGAAGTGGTCACTATCACAGAGGTCGTCGTGAACTTGCCACCGTAGCAGGGGAACTAGCGCACAGCTACACAAAGTGACATCCAGGTGTGAGAATGTGCCATGCGCGCTACTGAAATGTGTCGGTTCCCCTGTATTGAGCACACAAAGATCAAATAGGTTAATCATTCGCTCGAGCTTCCTCCCCCTAGAACAGGAAGACAGAGAACCCCATAGGGTGTTACGGGCGTTCACATCCCCCAGCATGAGGAAAGGAGGAGGCAACTGAGCGATCAAATCTTGTAGTGCATGCATATCAAGGTTATAATCTGGTGGAAAGTACACGTTGCAAACCGTTGTCATTACTGGCAATGGAGTGCGAACTGCAACTGCATCTAGCTGAGTACGGAGCGGTACTTCTTCGCTGAAGATGTCGGAGCGAACTAGGGTACAAACGCCCCCAGTTGCCGCGCCATCCACAGCTACTCTGTCTTCGGAATAAAGACGATATCCTCTCATAGTCGTGTCGTGTCCAGGTCTCAAACGAGATTCCTGTAGACAGACTATGGAGGCCGCATAGACGGATATCAGTTGACGTAACTCAGCTAGGCGACAGTGGTAACTACTGCAGTTCCACTGCAATAGTGCCATTGTGTGAATTGGTAGTGTTGTGAAATTAGGACAATTGCTTGCCCTTCTTTTTGTCAACTACCTGCCATTTTCCGCCGTTGTTGTCGGTATTGTCGTCACCATCCACGACAATGAGTGGTTCAGTCTCCATTGTCTCCTCAGAAGAAGGAGGCGCGGTGACTGGACCCTCCGCGGATGGTGATCTCATTGGTCTGGAACAGTGGGCCTTCTTCCTGGGAGAACTAGGTTCTCCAGAAAGTGATCGAACAAGAGGACGTCGGGGCCTCTCGCTCTTGCCCACCGTTTCTCTCTTTTTGGGAGGAGAGCCGGCAGATGGCTTGCCGGATTTCTTCGGTGATCCTGTGGACCCCGACTGAGTTGGAGAAGGCTTCTTCTCCAGTTTTTTGAGGGAGCTCTGTGGCTTCACCTTCTCCTCCTTTATGATCTGGGCATTGGAAGGAGGGCTGGACTTTCCAGCCCTATTTGGGGAAGTCTTTCCCCCCGCCCTGTTGGGGGAGGACTTCCCAGCCGAACGTTCCTGGGAAGGGCCCTTCCCAGGCAACGTCGACAGTAACGCTCTTTTCGGTGCTTCATATGCTGAATCTCCAGTTTCTTTAGTTACTGAATTTTGTTGCTGGCTTTGACTTTTCAATGCATTTTCAGTACCGGTGTTCTGTACAAAACTCTGTGGAGTGATCCGTACGTTTGCGACCTTTTCCGCAAATGAGATGGAGAACTCCGGAGCAGCCATGGACTTGAACTTCCTCCGGGCGTCTGGATAAGATAGCTTATCCAGCGTTTTTATCTCCTGGATCTTCTTCTCCCGCTTGAATGTGGGGCACTCCTTGGAGATTGGAGCATGCGTACCCGGGCAGTTGACGCACACAGGTGGTGGTGTGCATTCAACCCCAGCATGCTCGCACTTCCCACACATTTTGCAGGTCGTCGAACCTGTACATCGCAATGAGGTGTGGCCAAACTTTTGACAGTTATAACACCTCATTGGTGCCGGAATGTACGGACGAACAGTCAGACGATACATAGCTACTTTTATTCGTTCAGGTATGGTCTCAGCGTCGAAGGTAAGGATGAAAGCATCCGTATCTAGTAGCTTATCACCCACACGCCTCTTCAACCTCTTCACGTCGGTTACACCCCGACGTGCTAGGTACCGGATCATTGTATCATCGGAAGACTTAACCAAATCCCTGTGGAATATAACTCCCTTGCAGGAGTTAAGGGTTTGGTGCTTCTCGATTTTCACCTCTACCTTACCGAATAACTTGGCTTTAAGTAGCCGTCTGGACTGTTCAGCCGTAGATGTCTTGATAAGTACGGATCCATCTCGGAGCTTGCGCATCTCGTCGACTTCACCAGCAACAATTTCTTCAATTGAATTGCTTATCATAAAAGGACATTCATCAAGGAAACTTTTACCATCGACCCTGGAAGCAACCAGGAATCGAGGAAGACAGTCGTCACTCATGTAGTCTACAGGAACTGGAGTATACCGCTTACGTTTTTTACCAATATTTGACGCTGTTTTTTGAAGGGTGCCACCCTTTGTAAAAGAAGGAAGAGAAAGAGGTTCCGTCTTTTGTCCCACGAGTACTCACGGAAATATGAGGTCGACCTCCGGCAGAGCCAAGGAGATTTACCGGAGGCAAGGCTATATACTCCAGAGGGCGCCCGGTATCTGGAGGGGGTCGCTTGGAACTACTCTCCCAGTAGCCATGCATCACCTCGCCACGACCCGAAACTTGTGACTGGGGGAGGATATAACCTCCGTACTAACGTATTTTTTAATTTTTTTTTCTTTTTTTAAATTTTGTGGTTTTTGTTTCTTTTTTTTCTTCTTTTTTTTAATGTCTAACCTAATCTACCAGAGGCAGAGAGGGTGGCCAGACAGGAAGAGGAATTAAATTAAAGATGGTGAGAATAGAAGGATAGAAATAGTGATGAAGAATAAAGAGCACAGACACCTCTCAAGCAACTCGGGGGACACCTTGTTAGTCTGGCCCTACACCGAGGCCTATCCAGCATGGGTAACCCTGAGCTGGCACAGCCCTCGGGATCAACAAGCACACAAGCCCCCACACCGACTTCAAGGTCATGTTGTCCCTATAGGGGGTTTCTGCCACATATCAAGATTACCAGAAACCAGGGTACTGAAACTTTTCAACCACTTTGGTTCAAAGAAGTCCACGATGATTTAGATGAGTTAGGCTTGACAATGCAGCAAACTGAAAACCGAGAAGAGAAGAGGATCTTGAGAAACAGAGACTTGAGACTTAAACTAAAAACTTTTACTGACAAAGAAAGGGCAGCCAGGTCAGAAAGAATGAAAAAGCTCTGGGAGTAGAAGAAGAAACATAAGCCGAATTTGCAGCTAATACTCTTAAGACTTAAATGTATATGGATTGATTAAAGTGCTCCAATGTGAACGTAAATTAATTTTTTAAAAATTATATAAAATAACATGTTCTGACTGACTGATTCATCATCGCCGAGCCAAAGCTACTGGACGTATGAAATTTTGGGGATACATTTATGTTAAAGAGTAGGCGCTCACTAAGGGAGGAATTTTGGATATTCCGTCACTAAGGGGGTGAAAAGGGGGGGGGGGCGAGTTGTTTAAACATCTCAAAAACTTAAAAGTTTACAGAACACTGTTTAAAGAACATTGGTATTTGGAATCTACTTTAAAATATAAACACGTATTTTTTTTGTTTTTGGAAAATCCCATTAGGGGGTGAAAAAAAAGGTGAAAAAGGGGGTTGAATACCTTTTATCAGGATACTTACATCTCAAAAACTGAAAATGTTACAGATATATTCGTATTAGGATTCTCTTTTAAAAATAAAGAATCACCCATTTTTTTTTTCAAAAAACCCACTTAAGGGGGGTGAACAAGAGTGAAAAAGCAGGTGAATAAAAAAAAGACTATATCTACAATAGATGTCAGATACGTAACATGTTACAGATGTGAAAATTGGTATTTAGAATCTCTTTTAAAAAAGGAAACGTGTATATTTTTGTTTTTGGAAAAACCCCTTAAGGGGGGATAAAAAAAGGACTGAAAAGGTGGTTGATTTTCTTTTTATTATCTCAAAAAATGGAGATGTTACAGACGTGAAAATTGGTATTTGGGGTCTCTTTTAAAAATACGTTGGTTTTTTTTTTGGAAAATCCACTTAAGGTGGGGGTGAAAGAAATGAAAAATTAGTTGAATTCTTTGCATGTGGATACTTATATCTCAAAAAATAAAGATGTTACAGATGTGAAAATTGGTATTTGGAATTTCCTTTAAAAATAAAGAAACACGTCCTTTTTTGTTTTCAAAACATCCACTGAAGGGATTGAATGAATTGAAAAATTAGTTAATTCTTTGTCGAGGATTCTTACATAAGTTATAAAAAACTAAAGATGTTACAGGTGTGAAATTTGGTATTTGGAATCTCCTTTAAAAACAAAGAGAAAAGTATTTTTTTGTTTTGGGAAAATCCATATTTATTCAACGTCAAGCATTTGTAAATAAGGCTTTTGCAATCACATTGTATATATTATAACATCATTTATTATTTAAATTATTATATTAGGTAGGATAGGAATTCATTATGTACTGTAAATATGGTCAATATGTTGAGACATAGTTGTTGTCATTTCATCTCATACTTGTGTATACGGAAAAGGTTATTCTTATGGCGAGGAAAAATTACATGAGTCATTGGGTTAAACTCATGAGCCAAGGCAGTAAACAGCGACCTGCGTGCAAGGCTAGGCTTGCAGGCTACATCATCGCCACGCCTACTGGTCTTGTCAAGAAGAAAGAAGAGGGAGATGATAATGCGATCTACGAATCAGATGCTTGGTTATATAGAGATCTGAGATTAAGCTGTTACCAAGAGTGGGGAGAGCCCGGTGATATTATCTAACACGGAGTCTCGGATACGGACTCACATCGCAACTTCTACTGTGAACATCTACTTTGAACGACGTTATAGATTTTGAGACAGTGTGTGGTCTCTCCGAGACATAGTTATTTTTGTACAGTGTGTTGTCGCTTTGATACAGTACTTAGCTGCGGTCATATTATCGGATCTGCGTGAGACGAAACAAGCTTACGGCTTGTGTTAAATTCAGTAAATCTTCTGGACGAAGAACTATGTTTAGTTCAAGTCCATGGAATTTGGTACAAGTCTGTACCGTATAAATAGTATAGCTCAGTTGGATTGAGATTTCTACTAACATGGAAAAATTCATATCTCTGAATTTTCTCCTCATACGATCAACGCTGATCAGTTTTTACAAGTATAGGGCTAATGTCTAATTTAAAGACTAGGCAATTAGGGAGTGCTAGTCCAGATAGCCCGCACCGCATAAGGAAGGATGCCAATGGAGTCAATTCTACATCGAGAAGAAGAGAACGAGTAACCACGGAAACCAGACGACTTCAACGGAAACTGCAATTGGTGAGCTTCAATTAGATAAAGCAAGCAATAGTAATTTGAGTAATGTAAATTCTAAATCCCTCCACACTTTAAGGAACTTTTCCGATTCATCTTTTTTTTTTTTTTTTTTTGTATAATAAATTCATTTGTATTTTATATTGCGTTAATTTTCTTTATGAATAGTAACACAGTGAGGTTTCCACCTATTCACCTCACTGTGTTACTATTCATATGTTATTCTCAGTTCAGTACGGACCAACAACATGAAATTCATAACCCTTAATTTTCTTTCTCAAACGATACTTAATGGTTAATTATTTAAAATCCTACCCCTGTGATTTAAGTATAAGTCTCTATGCTATTAAATATAAATTTTGCTTTACAGTTTTGTTTAAAACTGTAACGCTGGCACCCATACATCACATAGAGAAATGGGAAACCATGGAATGTTAATTGTTTCTATTTGCGTGGCAATTTGCGGGCAAGCCACATATAGTTTATTTGATATTCATGTGTCCCAAGGTAATAACTTTCATCTCCCCAAGTGCTTTGATGAGGAGGGCAAACAGTTACAATGTTAAGAGGATGGAAGAGGGAAGGATGCTGAAGCAAATGATGGAGACCCAGACAGAAGAAAGGAGGGCAAGAGGGAACACTCAGACTAAGGTATAGTATAATAGTAGAATAATAAGAGTATAATATAAGGTATAGTAGAAAAGTATAATTGGAAGAAACCTGTATTGGAAGACAGTTAAGGAGAAACAATCGTGACAGGACATATCAAGATGGAAGGATGCCATAAACATCCCAATCCGGCAGGAGCTGGATGAGGAAAATGGATGATGATGATCTAAATTATGGCTTCCAAAGTATTCATCTTCTTTGAACAGAAATTTGGACACTATCATTCTCACTTCCCTTTCATTGTAACTGAGTTAACTTACCACTGTCCTCGACATCAGATGCAGTGAAGTTGGAGGCATTATAAGACAGAATCTCATGGGCAAGACTGTCCATTAAATGTTGGTTGAAGATAGTATGTGATCCTTGTACAATGAAATCATGATAAAATTCCTGTTGTCCTGGAAATGTCAGGGAAGAAGAAAAACCTCTGGCTTTCAATGGAGCAACAAGTCTCTCATGCAACCGCGAAAATTTTTCTGGATTTCCCTCCTTCAGGCATTTCAGGATGGTCTGCATGTCACTATCCAAAGCAGCATGTTCCTAACATGGAGAGAATAATTTAAATCAAAAAGGGAGAAAAGATTGGATCAGCTACTTCATAAAAAGCTTGGAATCTATTTCTGTTTTATACCTTCATTACAGTATACATCACATATAAATTAGTTTTCACTAGATCATGGAAATTCAGTTAAAATATCACAATATATATTCAAGTACACACTGAACACATCAAATACAAGGGTAATACCAAAAATAAGGTCACCTATTTTTTTATAAATACAGAACTATGTTCGTGTGGCTGTTGGTCACAATATTGTGAAGTGTGTTTCCTGCGCTCGCATATAAACATGCGCACACCGCGCTGACACACTCAGTCTTGGCTTGGCAGCATTTGAGAATGGAGCTTCCGTTGGATGTTACCGCCAAGTGCGAAGTGCGCACAGTTATTCGGTTTTTGAATGAAAGGTACTGAACTGATTGAAATCCATCACCAATTGACAGAAGTGTATGGTGAGTCATGCATGGATGTCAATGTTCATAAGTGGTGTGGAGAGTTTGCAGCCAATTGGACTGAAATTCATGACGAACGAACAAAGGAGCAGGAGACCATCAATTTCCATCGAGACAGTCTTGAAGGTTGAGCAAATCATGCGTGGAGATCGGCGGATCACCCTGGATGATCTCTGCACTTTGATTCCCGGGGTTTCCCGAAGCGCCTCTCACAACTTCCTCAACAGCATGGCTGCGAGCTGGTAGGACATGGGATTACAAAAACTGTCACAGCGTCTACAAAAATGCATTGAATGAAATGGTGAATATGTAGAAAAATAGCTAAATGTTTAAGCTGTAAAATAATGTAAACCATTGTAGAATAAAGAGGTCTATGTATTTATAAAAAATAGGAGAGCTTATTTTTGGCATTACCATCATATATGAACTAAAAATTTAAACTAAGAAATACAAACAAGTGATCACAATTTTACATAAGAAAGAATTAATTGCAGTATGAATTTACTATTTACACACATTCTGAAATAAAACACTTCTCAAATGATATGCAATACTTTACAATGACGTGAAAATAATGGAGAATTGAGTTCAAGTTATGCTATTTTTTTTTTTAATCTGTCAGAAACTACAGGTGACCACAAGGATCCAGAATATAAAGAGCAATGTTTAGTATACCGAGCCAACTTAATGCACACAGTGTTTGGAAGGGTGATTTCCTAACAATAAAGACAGAGATATGATACGGAATGTTAATCCTATTGTAAAAGTACGATTTACTACACAGAGGATAGAAATGAATTAAATACTGTATTCATTTATAGACATTTAGTCTGATGATGTGCCTTTCCTGGTGAGATCTAATGTTTTACAGTGCACTATGTCTTTTGTTATGGATTAGATCAATTTTGTTACTTTCATTGACCTGTGTCAGTCCCATCCTTGGCATTGATGATACGAAAGTGACTGAGGTATGAGTGATGCTAGTAATGCTATTCTTTATGCAGCGAGTCCCTGTTATGAATGGTGTCAAAATATCACTCACAGGGTCAGCTGGTATGTGCATTTCAGTAGGCTCTGGCAGACCAATATGTAATAGCAACTTCTGGCTCTGTGAGGAAAACAAAGGGAAAATATTTCACTTCTCATTTCCTTAGTTTGCCTCTACAGTGATGAATATACTATCTATGACAGCTAATGCTGGAGCTGTTGAGGATCAAACCAGCCTTCAAGCTGAATACCCAAGATACATATATACTCGTACTTTGATGATGATCAGTTTCAACACATACATTTACAGCACTGGCAGAAAAATTAGTCCTTCCTAACAACAAACAGTGTTAATATAAATAATGTTGAAGGCACTTGGAATCACATCAAATGTGCAATTAACGACGTAAGTCAAGTAAAATTAATGAATGCTGGAAGAAGGAAAAACAGAAGAAATCCTGAAGCTGATGGACCAGAGAAGGTCTTTTAAAAACAAAGATCCTGTAAAGTACAAAAGTTTGCGGAATTTAATAGGCAAAGAATAAGGAATGCAAAAGAACAACAACTCTCTGAGGAATGCAACGAAATAGAATTAATGAATTCAAAACATGATTTTTTCAACATGTACAAGAAAGTGAAACAAGTAACTAGTGCATATAACAGGAAGGGTAGTGGAGTCCTCCTTAATAAGAATGGTGACATCTTAGCGAGCACAGAAGAGAAACTGAAGGAATGGATGGAATATGTACAAAATCTCTTCTTGGATCGCAGAAATGTGGATCATGGTGCTTGGGCAGAAGATGGTGTGGATATCACACGTGCAGAAGTAGAATATGCCATAAGAACAGCGAAGAATGGGAAGGCTCCAGGCCCTGATGAGATGTATGCTGAGATACTGAAACTCCTCGAGAAAGAAAATCCCTTTCATTATTAGTTGACCTATTCAATAGTATTCACTGCAGTGGAACCATTCCTCGAGAATGGATCAAATTGACTTTCGTAATATTGCCTAAGAGAGCCAATGCAAAATTCTGCAATGAATTTAGAACAATTAGTTTGATGAGCCATGTCCTGGAAGTATTCCTAAAAGTCTTGCATGCGAGAATTTATCATAAATGTGAGGAGAATATCGGAACCTCGCAGTTTGACTTTAGACATGGTTTTGGTACTAGAGAGGCATTATTCAGTCTGCAGGTAGTAGTCCAACGGTGCCGAGATGTCAATGTCGATGTTTTTGCTTGTTTCATCGATTACGAAAAGGCCTTCGATACAGTCCGCCATGATGAACTTGTGAACATTCTTCGAGAATTAGGACTTGATGGACAGGATATCCGTATTATTGGTAATCTCTACTGGAACCAGTGTGCTGGCATAAGAGTTGACGGTTGTGTCTCGGAAGAAGTCTCAAATATGAAAGGAGTTCGCCAAGGCTGTATTCTTTCCCCCATGCTTTTCAACATCTATTCAGAAAAGATTTTTCGAGAATCTCTTTACGGAAAGGCTCAAGGAATTGTGGTTAATGGTTTCATCATAAATAACATCAGATACGCCGATGACACTGTGCTACTTGCAACCAATCTCCAGGATCTACAGGAACTACTTAATGATGTCACTGAAGCCAGCAGCGCAATGGGCTTGAAGCTTAATGTAAAGAAGACCAAATGGATGGTTATAAGTAGGAAAGAAGATGGCATTCGAGGTAATCTGACAATAGTGAAGGAACAGATCATGAGGGTGGCAACATTTAAATACCTGGGATGTCACATCAGTGATGACTGGGACTTTACTCACAAGATCCGATGCAGAATTGAGCGGGCCAGAACTTCTTTTCAGAGACTTAGAAAACTTTTGACAAGCCGTGACCTTTCCATTTCACTACGGACACGACTACTCCGGTGCTACGTTTTCAGCATTCTGTTATACGGCGTTGAGCCATGGACACTAACTGAGACCATGTGCAAGAGATTGAAAGCATTTGAAATGTGGACGTACCAAAGGATGCTGAAGATACCTTGGACAACTAAAATGACCAATATAAATGTTTTGCACCGTATGCACAAAGAACCAGAAATTCTCACTACCATCAAGAGAAGGAAGCTAGAATACTTTGGTCGTATGATGCGGAACTCTAAATACCACCTTCTGCAAGTAATACTCCAAGGGAAAATTAATGGAAAACATGGTCCGGGGAGAAGTAGGACATCATGGCTCGGCAGCTTGAGCAAGTGGTTTGGACTGACAAAGCTTACTCTGTTCAGAACAGCTATGAACAAACAACAGATCATGCTACTGATCGCCAACATTCTGCGAGGACATGGCACATGAAGAAGAAGAACATCAAAGGTAAAAGATAAAAACAAAAGTGAAAACTCACTATTCTTCCAAAGGAATTATTAAAAAAGGAAACTGAAGACATGCCCGGAAAAACGGGTTAACCCACACTTATTTAAAACTGAGAAAATTTGAGGTTTGTGAACGAGACTGAAAAAAATATAAGACATTATCTTCATTCATTTTTGTACACATAAGGTTCAAGCAGACAGTACAATTTTTTTATATTTTATCACCCAAAACAAGACATTATCAATAAACAAAGAGAAACTTTACGTTAAACTTCTTCAAACCTTTTACACACCTATCACAGATGGTAATGAAAATTTTTGTTATTACTGTATCTCGAAAGAAATCATTACATCTCTCATTTACCCTCCTTTTAACATTTTATAATTTGCCTATTGCATTTCTCACATAGTATAACAGTATCTTTTCCTGGAAATTTATGGTTAAATGTGTTATTTACCAGTAATCAGTGCTTTGATCAAAAAAATGGTTCATCAGGAACAGTCTCAGATTCTGGAAAAGATTTAAGGTTTTGGTAGTATTCATGATAAACTGGTGGATTATACTCAGTTCCTGTAAATCTTTCAGTTTTGCAGGATTTATAGCTCTTGGACCATGATATTTGAGGGGAAATGTTTCACAACTAAGTGAATGAGTACAAGGTAATTTTTTTTTTCTAATATCCACAGAATCATAACTCTCAATTTCACCATAGCTATACTTGAAATAGAGCTTAAAAGGTTGGTTTTTAGTTACTTTCAAACAAGTAATCTTGCTCGGCTGTACCTTTTGACCAGATTCGCTCACTATTTTTGTCTGGATTTTATCGAGAAGAGGTATTGCTGTGATAAACATACCAGTTGTCATTCTGACAACACTGAAAGGATTTTTAGCTAGCTTTCTTAACTAGCTCCATCAATTGATCAGGAACATAAATATAAGACACTTGTCTTTTTTTTTTCTCAATGAGACTAAAGTCCCGTCACATTTTAAAACCGGGTGAGTTGGCTGTGCGGTTAGGGGCCCGCAGCTGTGAGTTTGCATCCGGGAGATGGTGGGTTCAAACCCCACTGTCGGCAGCCCTGAAGATGGTTTTCTGTGGTTTCCTATTTTCACACCAGGCAAATGCTGGGGCTGTACCTTAATTAAGGCCACGGCCGCTTCCTTCCCACTCCTAGCCATTTCCTATCCCATCATCATCAGACCTATCTGTGTCGGTGTGATGTAAAACAAATTCTAAAAAAATCACATGGTAAAAATTTATGTCCAGGTACCAAATAATGACTGGACTGAGCAGGAAAACTGTTGGTGTGAGCTCGAGCAAATGCCAGGTTTTCATCGCTGCACTTACTTGGGCGATTGCTGTGATGTCCTCTTTTGTCCACTTTCAATAAGTAAATAATGAATGTAGTATTTAATAAAAAAACTTGGGTTGTATTGTAAAACATGGCAAAATTTCCAGTAATGGGAATTTACTTCTTTACCTAATGGTACATAATAAAAGTAAAACATGCAAGCTTACATGAGGAGAACCATATGTTTTTTCTGTTGAATTACTCGAGACATTCGCCCACTGCTTATACCAAATATGTCAGTTGCAGCAGTGGGTTAACCCGTTTTTGACATTACAGATAGATCAAATCCAGAAACGCAAGAACATTCACCTTTTGTATTTAAGCTAATATGATCCCTGGAGGATAGCCGAATATCACAAAAGATAGCTCTCAAATCTGACAACAGATAGCAGCGCATAACTCGAATATTTTAATTTTGAGGGTTAGCCCGTTTTTCCAGGCATGTCTTTAATTTAAAAATTAACAACACATAATGAATAATCTAAAAAAGAAAAAAAAGGCCCATGTTAACAATAGACAACCGCCACCCCCTTTGGCACTACAGCCCTTGAAGGGCCTTGGCTTACCAAGCGACCGCTGCTCAGCCCGAAGGCCCGCAGATTATAAGGTGTCGTGTGGTCAGCACAACGAATCCTCTTGGCGGTTATTCTTGGCTTTATAGACAGGGGCCGCTATCTCACCATCAGATAGCTCCTCAATTCTAATCACGTAGGTTGAGTGGACCTCGAACCAGCCCTCAGGTCCAGGTAAAAATCCCTGACCTGGCCGGGAATCGAACCCGGGGCCTCCAGGTAAGAGGCAGGCACACTACCCCTACACCATGGGGCTGGCAACAATAGACAAAAATGTACTTCAAGTAAGATTTTGTGTGTCAACATCATCTTTAGATTCACAAATTCTTTGATAGTCTATCCCAAATTCTGAACTATAAATTTGCAGTAAGCAGTATTGAAGGTCTCTCTTCGAATGCATTGTTGACTAATGATATGTGTAATGGGCAAGTCAGCCATGCAGCGTGAAGCTGTGAGCTTGTATCCGGGAGAGAGTGGGTTCGAACCCCACTGTTGGCAGCCCTGAAGATAGTTTTCCGTGGTTTCCTATTTTCACACCAGGCAAATGCTGGGGCTGTACCTTAATTAAGGCCACAGCCACTTCCTTCCAACTCCTACGCCTTTCCTATTTCATCGTCACCATAAGACCTATCTGTGTCGGTGCAACGTAAAGCCACTAGCAAAAAAGGGTATGTCAGGGTATTAGTTTTGTAGGTTGGAAAAGTGTATCCAGTTTCTGGCAGAAATTTGTTTCCTGAATAATTTCAGTTTTAACTGAAATGATTTCACTGCACTGTAAGCAACACTGATTAGCTTATCTTTTGCCTGCAACACTGTATTCAAGGTGTTTAAATGTTTTGTCATATCGACAAGGAATGCTAGGCTGGATAACCAATCTGGGTCACTTAACGAATCGCATGGCTTTCTTTTTTCTTCAAGAAATTGCTGGATTTTCTGTCAAAGTGCAAAAAATCATGCCAGTGTGTATCTGCAGCTCAGCCATCTTACTTCCACGTTATAAATTAAGACACCATATTCACTGTTGAGTTCATTAAGAATGTTTTAAAACTTTAGTGTGTCAAGGTACTACTTCGAATGACACAGATTTAACGCCTTTGCGCAAAGTATTTCTTGGTGTATAATGCAATGAAGTTTGTGCACTGTACCCCCCAAAGAGGCTACATTTTTATTTGCTAGTCCCGCAATTCACAAATGAATTCCCGACATACATGGTGAACCATCTGTAGTTACACTGCAGAGTTTAATCCAGTCAAGTCCGACACTATCAACATATTTTACTACCTCCTCAAATACGTCAGTACCTTTTGTGGTACCATGCATGACCGAGCTCGATAGCTGCAGTCGCTTAAGTGCGGCCAGTATCCAGTATTCGGGAGATAGTAGGTTCGAACCACACTGTCGGCAGCCCTGAAAATGGTTTTCCGTGGTTTCCCATTTTCACACCAGGCAAATGCTGGGGCTGTACCTTAATTAAGGCCACGGCCGCTTACTTCCCACTCCTAGCCCTTTCCTGTCCCATCGTCGTCATAAGACATATCTGCATCGGTGCGACGTAAAGCAACTAGCAGGTACCATGCATGCTTCTCACTCCTATAAGCTATTCAGTTATAGTGAAATCATTATTCACACCTCTAACAAATATTAAAAGTTGACTAGTATCGCTTATATCAGTACTCCCATCACATGCAATGGAAATATTCAAACTCCTTGGCTTTTTTCCCTTAAGCTGCTGCCGAACAATTGCCGCTGATTCTTCCACAGGTCTACCAACAATGTGTCTCAAGAGAGATAATGAATTAAAAATGTCAGTTTTATCAGGACACAATGTTTCCGCAACTACTACGAGACATTTCTTAACATATTTGCCCTGTGAGAAAGCTTTTCCGTGCTCCTCAATCAGCTTTGAAATCTCATAACTTACTTTAGCGACATTTTGGTTTCAGACCTCCACCTTCTACTAAAGTTTCCTGCTGTTTTGTGATTTTAGCTAATTCTTTAGCATTAGTAATGCATTCAGGGTCAATAAGTTTATCAAAATCGACGATGATGGTGATTTGTCATCTGATTCTGGTGACGGAACAACTTCAATCGCACCTTCTACTTCAGGCACGCTTTCTACCCCAGTTACCGCTTCATCGTCTAAATCTGAAGAAACATAAGTTTGATGCAGCTAATTCCGGATTGAACAGTTTAGTGGACAATGCTAGCATGTTAAGTTTCTTTCAGCTGTTTTTCAACGTAAGTATCATAACTCTTCTGTGCGAGGAGAATGAAAAGCGCTAAAAGTATAGTCATAAGCTTTTCATCAAATATGCATTGCAAATAAAATAAAATAAAGTACTTTTAAACTCTGTCTCTCCTCTCCCCACATCATGGGCCGAATGCGGATGGGAGAGCGGAGCAAGACAAGTATCCTGTACAGCGGGCTCAGTGAGCCTCCCGCTGCTCACGTCCCGAGGATTACGCCACCATACCTGCTACGCCGGGGTTAAAGGGTCAATTGTTTTGTGAGATACAGTGGCAGATTGGAAATATATAAGGGACAGCACTAGTTTTCATTTTCCTTCCATTGCAAGGAAATTCCACCTGTCTGCCTTGTACTGCAAATGAATCTGATATAACTATGAATTTATCAGAAAAATGTGAATTGCACACACAATACTAATCTGGAAAATCTTTGTTTTTTCTGGGAATTGCCTTTTTCCATTTTTAAAACTCTA
Source organism: Anabrus simplex (assembly GCF_040414725.1). NCBI lineage: Eukaryota > Metazoa > Arthropoda > Insecta > Orthoptera > Tettigoniidae > Anabrus > Anabrus simplex. The sequence goes on from NC_090265.1 coordinate 321,722,586, forward strand.
ATTCATCTTAAGGTGGTAAGAAATGTTTACCTTTAGAAGATTTGTAACCAGATTTACAGCCTGGAATGAAGAATGAAGGTGCCAGGCCGAGTGGCTTAGACAATTGAGGTGCTGGCCTTCTGACTCCAACTTGGCAGATTTGATCCTGACTCAGTCCGGTGGTATTTGAAGGTGCTCAAATATGTCAGCCTTGTGTCAGTAGATTTACTGGCCCATATAAAAACTCCTGCAGGACTAAATCTGGCACCTTGGTGTCTCCGAAAACCATACAAGTAGTCAGTGGGATGAAAAGCCAATATTATTATTATTATTATTATTATTATTATTATTATTATTATTATTATTATTACTGAAGCATGTAGGCATTTTCCCCCCTCCCTGGTATGTTTCTGTCACATTTAATTTGTAAGTTTTATAAGCTCAGCACTATGTTTACACAAACTAAATAAATGAATAGTTCATACACATCACCAAGTCACACGCTCTTCACTCTCACTTAACAATACATGACTCTTAGGTTTTGACTTTACTGAACATAAACATATTACAACTACAGATATCAACCCTCAAGTAGCAAAAGTGCTGCCCCTAATAGGTAAGTTTCTGCATTCTCTATACTGCCAATAGTAATCGACTTTACTCTCTTTTACTCATTATAAAGAAACTAAGTACACATAGTTAAATTGCATGAATGAGAAGTTACTATTAATAACCTCTGTGTTACATACCAGGTGTATGCATAAGATTTTGCTGGTTTTTGTGATAAAGAAAACACGTAATTTTCAAGGAAAATTAACTTTTTGTTTATTCAAAATATTGGCCATTGGCTTCTACACACTTCGCCCATCTTTCAGGTAAGTTATGAATACCATGCCAGAAAAACTGCTTGTCTTTTGCAGCAAACCATTCGTCGAGCCATTTTTCAACTTCATCGAAATTGCTGAAGTGCTGCTCTGCGAGCAGGTGCCCCATTGATGCAAGGAGGTGATGGTCAGATGGCACCAGATCGGGAAAGTATGGCGCGTGCGGAAAGATGTCCCATCCAAGCGATTTCAAGGTGTCTTTCACTAGTTTTGCTGTGTGAGATTATGCACTATGTGTAACAAAATCACTTTCTTGCCCATTCCTGTCGTCTTTCGATCAATGCATGATTTAAATTAATCCTCTGTTGGTGATAGTAATGTGCATTAACGGTTTCGCCGGGCTTCAAGAGTTCATAATACACAAAACCGCTCTGGTCCCACCAGACACAAAGCGTGGTCTTCTCGCTGCTTAGGACACGTTTCACATGTTCTAATCGATGGAGCGTGTTCACCATATGTTTCTACCAGCAAACAATGACTTTCCACAGCCTTTTTCTTTTGATTAAATAAGAAAAGCAATGCGTGCCACAAACGTTCTTTGTCAGGCACAAATGTCGAAATGATCACTAAACGATACAACACAGACGCTAGTGTTTGGCAGACTCAACTTGTGTGTGTTGGTAGGTTAATGTCGGACGAATAAGCGGACGTATGCGTAAAATTCATACGCTGCGTACTGTTTGCTGGCGGAAAAGACTTATGCATACACCTGGTACATGTTAGAAGGAAAACACAGTTAACACAGAAGTTAATATGACTAGCTAACTTACCAGTAGTTTGCTCTTCATTCGACAACATGATTTTTCTTTACAGGCCAATATAATAAAGTAGATGTATGCATTGTATCCTACAAAACCACATCAGAATGTCCTACTGCTGCATCTTTGTTTGCTTGAATTTCATTTGCTAATTTCACTAAACGTTTTCCTCTACTTTCCATGACTTATGAATCCCAACTGAGCAGAACACTTGTAGAATACCTCCATGTATATTCTAACAACAATTGCATTGGCAGCATTCCAATTACAATTCGGCAGGAGTGCTTCACTGCATGCAAAACCAGCCATGTGTAAGAAAATGTTGCATCGCTAGATGTTCTTGCCAGGACAGTTTTATGCATATTCAGATGGCCAAATTTACTTAAATGACTACACGACCAATACCATGTAGGATTTACATAGACCACCAAGCAAGTGGCTGTGTGGTTTGGGTAACATATCTACTAGCTTGCATTCGGGAAATAGTGGTTTCGAACCCCACTGTTACCAGCCCTGAAGATGGTTTTCTGCGGTTTTCCATTTTCACACCAGGCAAGTGGGGCTGTACCTTAAGGCCATGGCCGTTTCTTTCCCACTCATATCCCTTTCCTATCCCATAATCACCATAAGATCTATCTGTGTTAGTGGGATGTAATGCCAACTGTATTTTTTTTTTTACATAGACCATTTTAAGAAGCAATTTTGGACAGTAATCTGAGCCCAATGATGCGCAAAACCCAGCCAGTTTTGAGGGCAAAATGACAACATGCGCTACACATAATGACAGGTTAGTGTAGGAAGAGTGTAAGAAGAGAATGACAAACATGAATACACAAAAGGACAAAAAGAATCCCCAATACTTAGGACTCTCCTCATCAATTGCAGTTCTTCTACATCCATTTCTTCTCTGCCCCACCCCCACCCGACAAGTTTTTCTTGTTTGCCCTGTCTGAAGATGTCAAGAGTATGATGTGGAGATAAGACAGACCTTTCAACAAAGGTGGATAGTGTCTGCTGTATATGGGAAACTAAGTGTTATTGCGGTGGACGATAGTATTGTGTGTGAGTTGGAGGGATGTTGGAGACATTATAAACAGCCAATCTCAGAGACAAAGGAATTAACTGTTTAAGATTAAAATTCCTCGATCCAGCCAGAAATCAAACTTGGAGCCCTAAATACCGTAGGCCATGACGCTGACCGCTCAGTCATGGAGCTGGACATAGGACAGATGACAGTGGGGTTTTAAGCCATTTCTCTTCTCAGCTGTATGCTTGAGGCCTAGTGCAGCATGTTCCAGATTATGAGCTGAGAAATGGCCCTGGACCAACTGGACAGGAAAAGCTACTACAATAAACTAATCAAAAACCAAACCCCATGGTGTTACTGTCCTGATGGGCCTTCGCCTACCAAGTGACTGCTGCTCGGACAGAAGACCTCCAGATTACAAGGTGAGGTGTGGTCAGTGCAATGAATCATCTCAGCAGTTATTCTTGCCTTTCTAAACAAGGACCACTATCTCAATGTAAGATAGCTCACATAGGCTGAGTGGATCTTGAACCAGCCCTCAGATTCAGATCCCTGACCTGGCCAGATATCAAACCCGGGACCTCTGGGTAAGAGGCAGGATCAATACCCATACACCATAGGCCGGCTTAATATGAAATACAAGTTGCAACAAATTCCGAACTAAAATCTAAAAACTAACGTCGAAAGTGATCTTCTTCCTAGCATTTTCCCATTGGTGCAGGATCCGCTGTTCTAATCTTGGCTTGCCATTTTGCACGGTCTTGGGCATCGTGTGCTCTTAAGTCCAGAATCTTCATATCCGCATTCACTGTGTCATGCCAGCGCTGCTTTGGACGTCTGCGTGGTCGTTGCCCATCAATTTCAAAGGTGTGGGTGAAATTGGCTACTGTTCCAGGTGCAGCACGCAGGACGTGACCATACCAATGGAGAAGGTTTTCCCGTGCCTTCTCATTGATGGGTGCTATGCCTATTTGCTGGCGGACGGTGTCGTTTTTGACATGATGCACGAGTGTGATACCCATCGACCAGCGGAGCATGCGCATTTCCATGGCGTGTAATTGGCGCTCTATAGCTTTGTCGACATTCAACACCTCATAACGCAACAGGATGTACCCCTGTGACTTCCCTCCATCTCATCCATGCTGCCTTTATCCTACTTCGCACTTCATCACATATACCATCATCAGCCTGTAGGCGAGATCCTAGATACCTGAAGCTTACGGTCTTCGTTAAGGTCTCTCCATCAACTTGAATTGAGCCGTTGCTTGGGATGGTTTCCAGGTATTCGGTCTTCTTTTTGTTCAGTCTAAGACCATATCTTTTTGTTCAGTCTAAGACCATATTGTGAGAGACGGCTGTTCCAATCTTCAACTTAACGCTGTGGTGGTATCAGCAATTGAGACATCATCTGCGTATATTAGAGTCCAAGGGACACTCCTCTGCAGGTCCCATGTAATTGTGTCCACGACGAGAACAAAGAGCAATGTGTACACCGACTTTCATTGAGAAGCTCTCTGAGATGCCGACAGTGCAATGTACATGACTTGTGGTGTTCATATAAAACATCTTGATCCAATTGATAAGCATTTCCAGTACACCGTGGTCACGAAGTGCATACCAGACCACACGATGTGGAATACGGTCGAAAGCCTTTTCAAGATCAAGGAAGGCAATATGCAGTGGGCATTGTTTCTCTCGATGCTTCTCAATGAGCATTTTGATGAATCCACACTGGTTGGCACTAATGCTGACAATATCACGTAGTCGTCGATCGAGGATTCTCTAAAAAATCTTCATTGTGTGCGACAGGAGGCAAACTGGACGGTAATTTGCACATTCTGCTGGGTCACCTCTTTGCTTAAAGATGGGCACAGTGATGCTTGTGGCCCAATCACAGGGAACAGAGCCAGAGTCAACAATGACGTTGAAAAAAGTTGGTCAGCCAGGTGATCACGGGTTCTCTTAATTCCTGCAATTTCCAGAAGTCTGCCGGAAGATCATCGGGTTCTGGCGCTTGTTGGTTCTTCATACTCTTGATGGTGTTGGTGTAATGTGTGAGATAGGACCTGCTATTGGATTATTTTCTGGAATAGAAGGATGTGGGAATTCAATGTTGGAAATCTCGTCAGTGTTGTTGCTAACATTTGAGGATGTTCTGTTTGTCTTGTAATCGCTGACCATTTTTGCCTATTATGCACACGTAGTGCTCAATATCCCGTGCAGACTTTGTCTACCTTTGGCCAGACGGAAGATAGATTTCTCTCCTTCCTTTGAACCCACTGTTGCATACATGTCATTATTTAGTGGGTGTGCCTATCTTCAGTGACAGCTTTCTTAGCTTCATGTTTGGGTATGACATATCTTTCCCTGTTCTCTGGAGTTTCTTGTGAAACCCAGTTTCTATATGCCTTCTTTTCATGCACCTTTTCTTGGACTTGGGCCATCCATAACCATGTTTGCTTGTCAGTACAGTGGGAACTAGGTTTTGTTGCTCCCAAGGTTGCTGTGGTGGTTGCAGTGACAGATTTGCAGAATGTGGTCCAAGTAGGACAATCTGGCCGCAATTTTAAAGTAAGATATTTAGAACATGTGAATGCTGAGAAACATAGAAGATTCTCAGCAGTGGGAACACACATGACTACCACAGGTCATAAATTTACCAACATAGAACAAGACCTGACCATCATAAAAATTTTCAAAAATGTAAAAAGGGCAGCTTAATGAATACATATGAAGTTCTATACATTCATCTAGACCAACTTGCAAATAAAAATGAAAACCTTAATGAGGCTACAGAATATAAGAACCCATTATATGATAAAATTCTGATATATTTGAAAATGCTTGAAAAAGATCACAAGAAAAGAATTAGAATCTCTCCACCTCCAGATAGCCCTACGACGTATTCCTCCTCCTTTGAAGCCGAAGGTAACGAGGACGTTCACGACACACCAATATTCCCCGCTCCTCCACCTCCTCAAGTAAGTGAACAAGAGAGAACGCATCATCACTACTACACCAGACACAAGACCGTAAAAAAAAAAAAAAAATGACAGGAGATACTGTTCCAGAGGAAAGCAGGTTTAAAAAGAACTGACAACTAGGAATTAGTAATATTTCATCTGCATTAGTAATAGAAGCCACATTATGAAATTTGGATTTCTTCATTTTGACAATTACTTATAAATGTATATTTTTTAATTTATAAATCGGCTTTTTTTTTTCATGAACATTTTATGGATTATTCTATGGATTATTATACAAGTGTTTCCTTGACAACTGCTTTCAATTGTAGAAAGAATTTATATAATTTCTCTTAAGTATTTTGTTTTTAATAGTGTCAATCTTCTTATGTTAATTTTAAGGACACTTCCTTTAAAGCATTAATACTTTGTCATTATATGAATTTTTCATCTAAACAGTGTTATGTGGCTGAAGATGTTTACAATATACAAAACATGTACCACTTTTAACCAATAAATTGCCTTAAAGAATTTAGTGTATTGACAAGGTGGAAAATAAAAATACTTAGTTGTGAATCTGTGTAAGTGCAATATGGACCATGAAGCTGATTTTATGTAATCGCATTCAGGTCGATGGGAGGAAAATTTACACTGCCTGCTAGGGTCTCCTTTTGGTCTTTAAGCTTCCACCACTTGATCTTTTCAGGGGCATTTATCCTTCCACTTTTACAATGTTTACAGGTCCTTAAGTCTGCCGTGAGCAGCTCATGTTGAGGGGCTACACAGTCAGATAGTATGACCTTCACATCTAATACTACTCTGAGATCACAGCGTCGAACGTCCGCCTCTGTAGCATAATGGTTAGTGTTACTAGCTTCCGTCCTTGGAGGCCTGGGTTCAATTCCGGTACTGCCAGAAATTTAAGAATGGCATGAGGGGTGGTATGAGGTTGAAATGGCATATGCAGCTCACCTCCACTGGGGGTGTGCCTAAAAAGAGCTGCACCACCTTGGGATGACACGAGTTTACTTACAGCGTCGAACAAGAATAAAGTCAATTTGGCTGCTATAGTCACCAATAGCGCAGGTGATGAGGTGGTTGATGTGTTTTTTGAAAAATGTGTTACCAATTTGCTTCGGCAAAATCCAAACTTTGAGTACCATCATCATTTCGGATACCGTAGCCATTACCACCATGGCAGCTAGAACCATCCTTGGTGTGACCAACATGCCCATCAAGATCACCACAGAGAAGTAGAAACTCATCTTGAGGACAATGCTGAAACACTGTCTTGGTGATCCTGCCAAAACTGTTCCCAATCTAGGTCACCAAATTGTGGCACATATGCAGAGAAGACACGGAGTCGAGAAGATAGTGTTGATAGTAATTGACATAAGGAGGTCTGAAGAGCGTTGAACCTCAGCAACTCATCTCACAGGTTGGCGCAGACAATGATGGCAACACCATTCCTGTTGGATGTACCATGGTAGATCAGTTTATAGCCATCTCCGATGTCACAAGATTTCTGGCCTTTCCTGCACACATGCCATGTCCACTTTCCGTTCTTTCAGCACCGCTGCTAGTGCGCAACTGCGTCCAGTAAGATTCCCGATGTTGAGCATGGCAATGTGTAAATGTTGTTTGCGTTGAGCTAGCTTCTTTAGCTGGTTCTGCCCTTGAATCAGTAGCCCTTGTCCATTTGTCAAGGTGGTCAGGCGAGGCCGACATGCGTCCCTTCTGGAGGACATCCTAGCATTATCCGACAAAATTGATGTAGACATGATTCATGGGTTGCAAAGGAATTCCCAACCGGCTTGTCGCTACAGCCTGGTGTCGGGCATTTTAGTGCTACTGCCAGCAGGAATTTAGGCTGCCCCTAACATGGAGAGCAGACACCTTTTGTAGCCGCTAACTCTGATATATGCCCATAGTTATAGACAAATACCTTTTACTCTTACTAATCCTGAGTACTAGGATGCCACTTCCGCCAGCCACACTGTTCCGAATTCCAGCTTCTCCACCGTTGCTACTGTTGTGGACTTCACTCAAAACCCTGAGCTGGGGCCCTTCATATTTATGACCCCTGGAGAGAGGGTGTCTCAGTATTATAAAGCCCCTAGGAGTAGAGCTGCCTATTGGTCCACAGGTTCATTTACAAGGTACCGTATCTTCACCAGCCCACATTTCTGAAGACCCTGTATCCGCCACCTGGTGACGCGCCCTCTAGGGGTTGACAGGTTCCCACGACGGAAGCGAAAGTGATATACGACTATAAAATCACTGTAAAAGCCTAAGACTAAACTATGACTTGAATCAATGGATCTATGAAATATTAGCACAAGATCTAGCATTAAGTATGTAAGTTTCATTAAACCACCACCAATACCATCACAACAACAATAATATACCTGGCATAAAATCAATATGAAACTGAACATTTAGTCAAATTATATTAAACTGAATAGAAAGTTATTGCTTACCAACAAGTTTGTGCTTCCCTGACAGGACTCAAGCAACTGCGACCGGAAGAGACGAGCAAAATGGATGAAGTTTGATGGATCATTGTGAAGATTCAACAGGGAACGAACTCGTGATCCTAGTGCAACAGAAAATGACCAGCCCGGTAACGAGTGATTTATCTCCCATGTTTGCAGAATTTCATAGAATGCATCACGCTGTTTGCGGAACGCATGAAATGCCTGGTCAGAAGGGAAGTTTTCTCGATTATCTGTATCTGACTGGAATGATACGTTTGCTCTAAATGGTGATGGTTTTATAGTCCTACTCTTTTCAATATCCTTTGTCCCATATATATGACACAAGTATTTCCACAAGTCAGGTACAAAGTTTACTATCCGCACATTGTCTATCAGCATTTTCAATGCTACTTTGTCAAGGATACTTAAAATATGTCTCTGATTGTTTAAAACTAAAGTTGCAAAGTAAGCACATTCATGTACAGATTTAAAATATTGAACATCATTTTCTTGAGATAATTCAATTTGTTCATTTTGTTCAGATGGACTATACTCTTGCACAACAAGTAGAGAAAACACAAAACAAAGTTCACTCACAAGGTTTGAAATGAGATTATGTTCTAATAAAGAACAATAAACATTAGCTAAAACAGTTAATTCTTGAGGAAGGCTAACTAGAGTTGGGCTAGGCAAGACACGTGAAGTGGAAGCTTTAGAAGGTGTCCCTCCATTCTGGATGACTGGCTGCTGTGACATCTGACGAGGAGACTGTTGTTTGAGTTTCTCTTGACGCAACAAATCACGAAAATCTGCATAGTTTGAACTGTCACTGGGCTGTCTAAATGGCGTGCTTGGTTCCAGTGGTCTTGTGGCAAACCCAAACCCTAGTGCTGAAAAGTAAAATAAATTAACCATCACCTTACTTGTCTAGTGAAATAGTAAGCAACATTTTGAGTAACCAATTCGTTTTTTCCACATTACATACTACTGAATAGAATATGAATACATAAGATGCTTACAAGTGATCACCACATTATGACTAAAATATATATAGAGGTCCAATTTACTTCAATAGCCCTATGATGAAACATATTGTGATATTAAGGATTTATGGAACGGGCACACAGAAAAGCTTGATGTTGGGAGATTATGGGTACTGCAGTGACTGCTTACCTGTTTGGCTAATGTACTGATAGCCTAGTAAATATAAAAGATTGGGCAACCTGGTGGTGTAGCAAATTGGAATGTCCAAAGTCCTCAGTACTAAGGCAACGCGGGATAAGACAGCTGATGGTGTTGCATGTGGCAGTGTGTATGGAGTGCCAAGTATGGGTTCTGCAGTACCTACTCATGTTTACGATGGAAAGAGCCAAAGAAGAGTGTAGGCTGATAAGATTCTTTGTAAGCAAGAGTGTTCTTATGATTAGGTGAGCGAGTCAACACATGCTATTGATTTTGTTCAGACAAAGTTGATAGATCACAGGCTTAGGAGACCTGGGGGCTCAAACTCAGTGCCCAGGTAAGTATGTAGTTTCTTTTTCTTATTTTGTTTGTATACTTTAATTGACATGCCACTAAACCACAATACCATCATGTTAGTAATTCTTTTTTTCTTTATTAACCCTCCAGCAGGTACGATGGGGTATAAATACACCACTGCTGATTTTTTCAACTTGGCAACACTGTAGCTTTTTTGCAGTGTGACCTTAGTTGTTGAACGTGATAGTTGGAGTCTCTGTGAGTGCACAAGAACAGCTGTACTGTTGCTTCTATTCAGAACGTGTCACAGGCGGGCTAAATGTACCCCGCGTGCCCGGTGGAGTGAGTATTTCAACTACATTATTTATGAATATTTTCAAGCACGTCACCGTTCAAAACACTAAATTTATTACTATTTCTCAAATTACAATATATTTTCCATTTATTTAGGTATTGGCACCTGAGGAAATAGCCAAATTACTTCACGAACAGCCAGAGGAAGACGACTTGGACAGCGCAGAATCAGATGAGGCATATGAAGTCATCACTAGAAGTGATCACAAAACTGAATCTGAGGAAGTAGGTCTCACTTCAGAGGATGGATCTGACTCAGAAGGAAGTGAAAATGAATGTTCTGATGAATACTTGATTGAAAAATACAAAATCACCAAGTGGAGAAAAACTGATTTAACAAAGGTATGCAAAACAAAAACCAAAAATATTGTCAAAGTATTTCCTGGTCCTAAATGTAATGCAAGAGGAATCAAATATGAAATATCTTCCTTCCATAAAATAGTTGATGATATGGTAGATGATATCGTGCCTCACACGTAAATGTGAACATCAACGCCTCGAGGCAGATTAGTCTAGGGAATGAGAGGCAAAGGAAACGTCCAGAGCTGGAATAATGGCGTTACTTGAATGCCTGTACCTAATGGGCACTCAGAAAGGACACCACACAAATGTTATTGAGCTCTGGAATTCAGGTGGAACTGGAATGCACATACTGAGAGAGCTTGTATGAGCCAGTGTTCTCCCCCGAAATTTTCGTCAGCCGGGTGGCAGGAATCAGTAGCCGTGTGGGAAATACTACGTAGAAAATTAATACGAAAAATTTCAATTTATTCCCCTCAGGGCATTAATAATAATAATAATAATAATAATAATAATAATAATAATAATATGGCCTCAGATACCATGTACAAACATCTTAATTTGTCGCCATCTGGCTGCTTGCTCGTCAATTTCGACGTTCCTTTTTACTCTTGGCTTACTAGAGTGCAGAGTAAGCCGAATCTCTCTTGGGCGTCTAAGGCTGATTTTAGTGAATTTTGTCGGGGAAATACCAAATATGTCACCAGATATCTTTTACATGTTGACATTGTACGACACGGAGTGTCGCCCTTCAAAAATCTGATGACCTCTGTCAGGTTTGAACCCAGTATCTCTATCTCCACAGAGGGCATTAACAGTAAAAGCAGACAGGTAAACTATTTCAGTGTTATCACGAACAAGATGTTATAGTGTTCTACTGCTCGTTCATGATCAAACACCGGGGTATGTGGAGTGCCATACGGGTTTGTGACGTCACGAGGTATTGAGCGCTCTTGTGGGATTCCACGTTAATCCAGACAACGCTCGCGCACGACACTACACTATAGTCAAGCTAAACATTTAAACTCTGATATCACTGAGACAGTGGATACAGAGTGGGCTTCGGCCTATAGGTAGCCACGGCTGGTCCATGGTCCAACAGCTCTGCATTCTGACCGACCAACCGAGCAGAGGAGGGTGGCCATGGCTCTATGCCTCTGTATTCGGGAGATGGAGAGGGACTGGCCTCCCACAGTCAGCTGTCCTGAGAATGGTTTTCTGTGGTTTTCCATTCTCCTGCACTAAGGCGAATGCCGGACAGTTCCTAGTATAGGCCACGGCTGCCAACCCCTCACCTTCTCCGAGCATCTTCTTCACCTTAACAAATCTCATGGCCTGAGAGACGTCACCGTCTAAACAGTTTTACAGTATTTACATTTTAATTTTGGAGCACGCAATTATTCAAACATGTATTAATATTATGTAACTAGCACATACTTAGGTTATATTAACCGGGCAGTTTGTAAAAATGGAAGGGCAGTGCGCCCCCCAAAATGATCCTAGGGAGAACAGTGTGAGCAATAAATATTTTCTATTCTTGCTCTGTGCTCTGCAATCCGACAATCGAGAAACAAGAGGAGACAAAAGAAAACACGATAAACTGGTGGCTATCCATCCTTTTTTGGATGCTTTTGTACTGAACTGTTGAAATAGTTACAGTGGTGGTGCTTACATCACAACTAATGAAAAACTCTAATCGTTTCATGGACGATGCAGTTTTGTGCAATTCATCCCAAATAAATCTGCAAAGTATGGGATAAAAATGTTTCTAATGTTTGACTCTAAAACATTTTCTACCAGTAACTTGAAATTGTATTGTGGTAAGCAAGAGGAAGGTCTGTATTTTGTTTCCAACAAGTCAAGTGATATTGTTCATAGAATGATTCTTGATATTGAAGGTACCAACAGGAACATTACTACTGATAACTGGTACACCAGTTATCCATTGGTGAAGTCCCTCTTAGAGAAGAATCTTACTTGTATCAGTATGCTGAAAAAGAACAGGAGAGAAATCCCAACCAAGTTTGAGGCTAATAAAATACGAGAAGTGCAGTCATCCCTCCTCGGGCTCTAGAAAGATGTAACACATCTTACGTTCTTAAAAAGAACTGAGCTGTAATTCTGGTATCTACAATGCATGATACAACAGAAATTGATGCAGAGACCGGGAAGTCTGTGATAGTAATGGATTATAGTATGACCAAGGGAGATGAAGACACGGCTGACCAAATGAGCAATATTTACAGTGTTTCACGCATTACAAGACGATGGCCAATGGCAATGTTTTATTCTTGATGAACATAGCTGGAATAAATACTCAAATTCTCTACTGTTCAAACCCCAAAAATTCCAAGGTAACCAGAAGGAATTTCCTGAAAAGCTGGTCTTTATCTGACATGAAACCGCACCTCATAGAAAGAACAACTATAAAGTCACTGCCGTGTAATATCAAAGCATTCCTCGAGATATACTGTAGACCTGTTGTAGATGAAGTAAACTGTGATGGACCAGTAAAGAAACGTGGAAGGTGTTGCTTATGTGGTCGAGCAAAAGACATTAGTACCACCATTCAGTGTACTTCCTGCAATCAGTTTTCTTGCAAGAAACATGTTAAAGTTACCTACACATGTGATTCTTGCAAAAACGAAAAAGGTGAATACTCGTCCTAAAGTTAGTTTATGGACTTATGATCGGAACATAGTACATTACAACTTGCTCAGTGCCTATGTATTAGAAGATGCTTGTGTAATCGGATCAAATTTCTGAAAAGTTTTCAAGCATCCAAATAACATTTATTGTTGCATTTTCACTTGCTACAGTGTATAATATGCTAACATTTGTAATTATTAGTGATGTGGATAAATAAAATTTGGTGAAAATGAGATATTTACCATTATTATGTGTTGTTGAAGTGTGGGATCATGTATAATTTTTGGGCACGCCTTCTGGAGGGTTAAACTATGTATAATCATTTGCATATCCCTGAAAGAATAATAATACAAAAAAATTCTACTTAATGTTACATAATTAGTATTACCAATTTTTAATTATACAAATAAAATATCATCATCATCATCATCATCATCAATATGCTTCAGGCAGTACTAAAAAGTGACATCATGTTGTAGCAGGAGAGTCCTGTAACCTTGACATTAGAGTTGATGTCCTCCAGAACTCAACACTACCACCACTTCTGTTCATCCTTGTGATGGATAGTCACAGCAGACCTGCAGCGACAAATACCCTGAACCCTGCTCTACACTAACAAAGTGATGCTAGCCAAAGAAAAACTGAATCCCCAAGGGCAAACCTAATGAATCAATGTTCTGTGACTCAACAAAAATAAAACCAATATAATCATATCATGTCAGCCTCCAAAGAAATTGGAATGATTCAAGTTGAGAGCAGGGACCTGCCTTGAATGATGAAGTTTAAATATCTTGGGTCTTTGATGGCTGACGATGGTGAACATGAGATAAAGCTATGATTAATGCAGCCTGGATGAAGTGGCAAACAATCACAGTTGAGCTCCATGATCTCCAGATGAAAAATACAATTGAAGATCTTACACACCGTCGTCCATCCTGTCACATTCTATGGTACTGAATGTTGGCCTACTAAGAAAGAGGAAATACAATCAAATTAATAATATGGAAATTCTAAGTTCCCGTGGAGGGAATTAGATATTTTTCCACCAATAGAGCATATCAAAATCAGATCAAAAATTAGATGTATAGCTTTTCAGGCGTTTGCTCTATTAACCAGCATTTCGTCTTAGGTCTGACACTAGACTCTTCAGAGTGGGATGTGTCAGACCATACCCACTGATGCTGGGGTGTATGCAGGTGAACTTATCAGACGAAATGCTGGTTAATAGAGCAAACGCCTGAAAAGCTATACATCTAATTTTTGATCTGATTTTGATATGCTCTACTGGTGGAAAAATATCTAATTCCCTCCATGGGAACTTAGAATTTCCATTTGGAATTGCTAGGCGGGCATTAATTCCATTGTGGAGTCTTATCTCCCGTATGCAGTTATCAGACTGTGCCTAATAAAAGGCTTCTGATAAGTTCACCTGCATACACCCCAGCATCAGTGGGTAGGGTCTGACACATCCCACTCTGAAGAGTCTAGTGTCAGACCTAAGACGAAATGCTGGTTAATAGAGCAAACACCTGAAAAGCTATACATCTAATTTTTGATCTGAAATTAATAATAATCTGTGCTACTCTGGATTCCAAGATCACAGGTTCAAACCTGGCAGAAGTAGTAGGATTTTTGAAAGGCAGATAGAAGTCCATTTGGTACTTTATGTCATAAGATGTCAGCATGTAAAATATCTCTGATAACACATTTTGGTGTTTACCTAACTAAGTGAATTAAATCTCAGCCATAACTCAATCAACAGGGTTCTGTTTTCTTCTCCATTTGGTGTAGTAAAAGTGAACATCAAACCTGACATTCAAGCTGCCTAAATGATGTGAAATCAAAATAGTTGCAGACAGTACATGAGGCTATATGACGATTTATTTATTTTACATTTTATGGCCTACATTGGACCACTCTAGTCAATTATACAAAGGATTTCTTGATTTTCTATCAGCCCAATATTTTTTCATTTTGAGATGTTGCCTTCCTCTGTTCTGTTGAAATTACCCTCCCATTTGATCTTTTATTGATCTTGGTCTCTAGCCTGGTGTGTGTGTCTTGAAATATCTTAATTTTTTCTGTTTTGTTTTTGAGATCATCTATTGTTATTTCTATTCTTTAATATCCTCCTTAATTTCCATGATCCATTTAATCTTGGTCTTGCTATTCCAGAATTTTTCAATTATTCTTCTGCAAATTCTGGTATCAGGTGTTCTGATAAAACGTCCAAAGAATGATACACGTTTTTTTTTTTTCTTAATCATGCTCAATACTGGTCCAATTTCCTTATAAACTGTTATATTTGATGCTATTCTCTATTGTCCATTAACTTCATACTGTTTATTTATGCATGTATTAAGGCTGTTGTCCAATATTCTGGAAACTGTTCAGTGATCCAAATTTTGGTTAAAGCCATGTGTAAGGAAATCCGAACTGTATTACTTGAATATTTCCACATCTCTACAAAAAGCCAGTATTCTCCATATGCCTTATAATTTTTAGCATAACCTCTGATCTCACCTCTGCTGTGAACAATGTTCTCTCTAACTCAACCTTCTTGGACAGTCTGTTAGATCGGCTTGTGGACAAAGTAATCATTAAATTAAAGGAGAGCATTGATTTTAATACAAGTGTTATTAGTGACTTACGAGAGGAGCTCTCCAAACGTGATGATGTTATCAAAGAACTCCAACAAGAGTTAAAAAATGCCAAAGACAAGTCTGATAATGAGACGGAACAACTACACCAGTATCTACGGCGGAACAGTGTTGAAGTACAGGGTGTTCCGGAAGTCCAAGGAGAAAATGTCTACACCATATTAGAGAACACTGGTGAAGCTGTTGGATATACAATAGAGAAACAAGATATTGATATTGCTCACAGAATTCCGTCGAGTAATAAGTCCCAACCAAAACCTATAATTGTAAAATTTGTCAATAGATGGAAGAAAGAGTTATTCATAGCAGGAAAGAAGAATGCTAGAGTACTTTCATCTTCAACAATTGGCATCAATGCATCAAACCAGACAATCTACATCAACGATCACCTGACTCCAAGAGCAAGAGGATTATTGAAGCGAGCAAAGGACTTAAGAATGAAAGGGTTTAAGTATGTATGGTCTAGGGAGGGAAAAATATTAGTAAGGAAAGATGACACATCTAATGTTGTACTTATCAGATGTATTGATGATATATGTGCACTTGAGTCTTCATAGGTTTAACATCCCTGCAGAAAAAAAAAAAAGTCCGTTGCCTGTTCAAATTTTCATTAAAATATGGAAACTACAGAACATCAGTTAGTAAGTTTACGTGAGCTAGTGGCAAGAGGAAATAACTTACGAATATTTTATGCAAATGCCCAAAGTATTCGTAACAAATGGAGTGATGTTTCTATATTAATTCATGATTTACAATTTCCAGACATAATAATAATTGTTGAAACATGGTTATTTCCGGATGAAGAGAAATATTACAACTTAAAGGGATATGATGCTTATTTCTGTTCTCGAATCCGTAAAAGAGGAGGCGGAATAGTTATTTATATCAAAGAGCCTTATAAAGCAATAGAAATCTTGTCTATCAATAGTCTTGAAATTCCATTTAACTTACTATTACTTAAAGTACCAGTACTTGGTCTCAAAGTTCTAGCATGTTATAACCCCCATGTACAATATTCTAAAGATTTCATAACTTTATTAGAAGATGTCTGGAATAAACATAACAAACATCTATGTATTACTATGGGTGATTTTAATATTGATAAATTAGAGCAGACTCCACTTAGTAAAGATCTAAAGAACCTCTGTGACAGCTTTAATCAGAATGCTTGTAATACAATTTTTCCCACTAGAATCACCAATAACTGTAAATCTCTCATAGACCATGCATATATAAATAAACCTTGTAAATGTAATTTATATAACATCTTCCATGACTTTAGTGACCATAACATGTTGGTTTGTGACTTAGAGATATTACCGAAGACTAACGTAACTAGAAAACTCATAACATTTAAGAAAACTAATATTAATAAAGTGGATGAGTATATGTCCAAAAATCCATTAACGATTACGGAAGACGATTGTTGTGATACCATAGTTAACAAAATTGTTGAGTATGTAACAAAAGCTAGTACAGAGGCTACAAATCAAAACAATAGGCAGAAAAATATTAAAAGGACAAGACGTTTTTGCCCATGGATAACTCCTGAACTTTTAGATCTTATTAACCAGAAAAATAAATTGTACAGTAAAATTAAGAGGCAACAAGTTAGATTAAAAATGGGATGTGGTTATGTATCACAACAATTGAAAATAGATTACTCATTGGCGTGTAACAGGGTTACCAAACTTAAGAGAGAATTAGAGAACTCATACTATGTTAATAATTTAAGGAACACAAGGAACCAGTGGAAAGTTATAAATGAGATATTGACAGGAAATACTAACAAAAGTAAGGATATTCATTTGAGAATACATGATGAACTAGTTACAAATCCAAAAGAAATTTCTACAACATTTAATGAATATTTTACTAGTATAGCGAAATATATGCCCAGCAATATCCAATTTAATGATCCTCCTAATTTAGGGAGTGGATCGAGTAATTCTTTGTTTTTGAGTCCAACCAATGAAAATGAAGTTGCTAATATAATAGAAAAATTAAAAAATAGTCGTAGTGAAGACTGCTATGGTATTAGCAGCAATACAATTAAGAAATTGGCATATCATTTAATTCCTCATATAACTAAATTAATCAATAAATCTATACAAGAGGGTAAAGTCCCTAAAAAACTTAAAATAGCTAAGGTCTTACCTATCTATAAAGGAGGGGACAAAACTGAACTTAATAATTATAGGCCTATCTCTATCATTCCTATCCTGCTAAAAATTTTGGAGCATATAATTAAAGAGAGATTATTGAAATTTCTAGATAATAATAATTTCTTTTATAAATATCAATACGGATTCTTACAAATTCAAGCACTTACAATGCTGTTGAAGATATTGTCATTAAATTACAAGAAGCTTTAGATTTAGATCAATTAGCATCGGGCATATTTATAGATATCAAGAAAGCTTTTGATACAGTTGATTGTGGTATTTTAGTCAATAAATTGGAAGCAGCTGGCGTAAGGGGTGTTGCGCTAGACTGGTTTATAGACTATCTCACAGATAGGGAACAATTTGTGAATTGTATGAATACCAACAGTAATTACCAAACTATCTCAGTCGGAGTCCCACAGGGCTCAGTGTTAGGACCGTTACTTTTTCTTATTTTTATTAACGATATTGGTAACATACATCTCAGAGGTAGATTATCACTTTTTGCAGATGACACCAATATATTCTATACCGGTGATACCATTCAAGAACTTGAAAAAAATATGCAGCATGATGCAAATTTAATTGAAACGTGGTTCTGTAAAAATCGATTAACAATCAATCTGACAAAAACCAATATTTTATTTCATAAACCTAAAAGTAATAAATTTTTAGATTTACATTTGATGTTTTTTGGGCAATCAGTGCCTAGAGTAAAGGCTGCTAAATTTCTTGGACTAATACTGACGAATCACTAACGTGGAAGGATCATGTTGAATCTATCTGTGACAAACTGATCCCAGCTATTGGCATTTTAAATAGACTGAAATACAAAGTTTCTCATGATTTATTGAAAAGTGTTTTCCAAGCGCTAATTGAGAGCCATATTACTTATATGATCCATGTATGGGCATGTTGTACTAAGGAATTATTCGCTAGAGTTGTTATGCTGCATAAAAGAGCATTGAAAATACTTTTTAAATTGCCTCTGTTAACTCCTACTGAACAATTGTACAGACTGTGTAATGTTCTCTCACTTGATAGCCTACGACAGAAATCTTCATTGATATATAAAATTATTCGTAATTTGGCACACTCAAATACATCATGTAAAACAAATTCAGTAATTCACAATTATAATACAAGGAATGCTAATAATATCCACTGCACTGTCACCCATTCAAATAAATATGGAAATAATTCCATATGGCATTATTCTGTTAGTCTCTACAATAAACTGCCGGAAGATATAAATAACGCCTCTTCAATAAAAATGTTCAAAAAGAAGTTAAATAATTATCTTAAGTAGAAAAAAAAATGTAAATTTAACGAATTTTGAAACTGACTTTTACATTTTCTTTCTTGTATATTTACTAGTTGGTGTGACTGCTTGTTTACTCTTACAGTGTGTCATTATGAAACAATTCAATTATATAAAACAAAACATATACCGGTACATATGATTATTTTATAGGATATATTAATATTTTATGAAACTAACGTAACTTATGTGTGATATGTAGTATCAAACTTGTATTACTGGAGTGTATTAATTTACTTTATAAATACTCTGAAGCCATAATATTAGAATGTACTGCACCACAGCGAGCTTTAGCTCAGGTGCCTCAGCTAATAAATAAATAAATAATAAATAAAAAGTTCTTTTAGTGTTTTTTTCTAATGTTGGAGGGTCTGTGCTATTAAATTTGGTTTTTATTGGAGTATTTGTATTAATCTGTAATAGTTCCTTAGGTTCTTCACAGTTCAAAAGTTTGCTGAATGCTTTTGCCATAATCTGAGCATTTTCACTACTGGTATGTGTCATTTTCATCTTTCAACACTAATGTAGTAGGCGCATATTTCTGTAGTTGTCTTCCAAACATTTTATAATAGTCTCTGGAACTGGTGTTATGATAATTAACTTCAATGAGTTTATTATATCCTCATGAAATTCTCTCTTAATTTTTCTAATATAATATAATATAATATAATATAATATAATATAATATAATATAATATAATATAATATAATATAATATAATATAATATAATATAATATAATTTTTAGGTTGATAGCATTTTCTTCTGATTTATGGGCTTGGAACTTTAACTGTGCCTGATGTCTCTCTTTATGAATTTCATCACATTCTGTCGTCCACCATGCATGTTTCTTACGAGGATTCAATGGAGCTAAATTTCCAGCTTGTTTCTTGAGAACTGGGATCAATTCTTCAAGGTCGTCTGTCAGTTTTATTGTTTGTGTGACTTCCTATATATTTGTCATTTTTTTATTAACTGGTGTGGGTCATAATTCCTCTTTACTTTATTAATTTTTATATTCTTCTTCTTTAGTGGTGTGAATTTAAGTTTAATTTTGACAATGTAGTGATCAGATCCAGTATCTATTCGCCTTAATACTTTTACATTATAAATTTCCTTATGGAAAAATTTATCCATTCAAACATGGTCTAGCTGCCATTCCCTTTTCTCAATCAGGATGCTTCCAAGTTTTAAGCTTGTTTTGTTTCCTTTTGAAATACAGTAGAACCCCTATTTAACGTTTTTACACGGACCTGATTTTTTAAACCTTAAATGGGGGTTTACTTTAAATCGAGGTTTCAGTACCATCATACATTATTTATACCTTGAAAGCAATAAAGCAAGGAGATATCTACCCAACACACAGTACTGTAGTTACGGTTTGTGCTTCACTTTGACAGATTTTTGTCGGTGAATGCAAAACCGCTTCATTTTAAGGTTCTCATAATGCTATACATGATTGTCCATAAAAGTCAGGAAATATACCAAACTCTCACAAAATCACATTAAAATCGGTATGAAACACCAATCGGTTTGTTTAAACATTTTCGCAGATATTTTCCAAGCAGCAGCTTACTCATTAGCACACATTTTCTCATTCCATTAATCTGAACATGCATATTCAGTTTCAATCTTAAAAATTGTAATAGCAACACTCAAGAGGCTTGTGGCAAACATTTACATTTTCTTACTTCAAACGGCGTCACCTAACCTTAGGTTTACCGTGCACGTATTATGAAAACATATTTCAAGATCTCTGTAGAATAACAACATTTTCACTATAAATTTATATGGGAACAGCCTTTCTGAAATTTAAGACGACGCTAAAATACATAACCTAACCTGTAAAATTAGTTACACCGGGCGAGTTGGCCGTGCGTGTAGAGGCGCGCGGCTGTGAGCTTGCATCCGGGAGATAGTAGGTTCGAATCCCACTATCGGCAGCCCTGAAAATGGTTTTCCGTGGTTTCCCATTTTCACACCAGGCAAATGCTGGGGCTGTACCTTAATTAAGACCACGGCCGCTTCCTTCCAACTCCTAGGCCTTTCCTATCCCATTGTTGCCATAAGACCTATCTGTGTCGGTGCGACGTAAAGCCCCTAGCAAAAAAAAGAAATTAGTTATGCACACCACTGTATCTTGAAAAGGAGATGTACCACATTCTTATTTTATTTCAGTACATAGCATCAAAATTATGCGATTGTTTTACTTCAGCCTTTATTTCCAAGGAGTTAAAAACTGCTTTCATTGTACTTATTGTGAAAACATGTTCTCCCAATGTTTGTTTACACCAACACCAGTCGGAGTTGTAAGAATGCGAGAAGACCTCAGGCTGAGAGGCTCGCTCATGATCTACTTGCTCGCGCATAGCGAGGAATCGATATGAAGATGATCAATTGCATTCAACATAAACGCTGGAGTCGAGTGTATGAATACTGATAATGGATAAAAACTAATATGCCACAATTTGCCCGTAATAACGGATGAATCAGTAAAAGTGTACGCATTGTAACTAAAGGATACTGCACAGATTAATACAAGAATTTTCAAAGGTTATAATAACACTGTCAATAAAACGGGGGTTCTCTTCTACTACAGCGGCTGCATTCGGATGTGTATCCGAGTCCGACATCTCACTTTAGCACTAAGTGCCCGCATTCTAAATTCCTCTTCTGCCTTGAATCATCCTTAGCAAGCTTATGACTTCTTTCTCATAGGCTTTTAATCTCCCATAATCAAAACGAATAGAAATAAATATTTGAGAATGTTAATGTTTCCTTAACACTAAATGCTGGTTTTGCCCTATTGTGAATTACATTAAATCGAATATAAAATTGCACTGCTCTTATGGATAATTTTCGGGACTGGAAAAATCTTCTGTTAAATGCGGGTTTACGCTAAATCGAGGTCACACAAAATCGCGGTCATACTGTATGTTGAGTTAGATATAAGGTTATGCTCTCTGCAAAGTTCAACAAGTCATTGCCCATTCTTGTTTGTAAATTTATGTGGAGCCCATTTTCCAATTATATCTCTATACTTTTCTTCCCTTCCTAATTGGGCATTAAAGTTCCCTAATATTTAACATTACTTTTATTTACTTTGTTTATTATGTGTTCAAGGAGATCCCAAAACTTATCCACTTTTTTCTTTGTTCGTGTTAGAAATTTTTTTTTCATTAGGAGGGGCATGGGCATTTATTATTGTATAAATTTGGTTTGTTGTTTTAAAGGTGAGAGTGGCAATTCTTGGTGATATTGCTTGAAAATCAATTACAGAATCTATTATTTTTAAATTCACTATAAATCCTGTTCCAAATTGGGGACACTGATTCTTAACTCCTCAATCAGGTATTCCATTATAAATTCTATAACCTTGTGATTCAAAAGGTTCTTTCATCGTGTTTCTCATTATCTAAGGGACGCACTGCAGACAGCATGACTTCAGATATCCGTGAAGACCTATCAGCATCTGACTGACCCACTGCCAGCACATCTAGCTGGTTACTCTGGATATTAGTAGGTGGCCGAAATAATAATATGATTCGACTGTGTATTTATACACTATCATGATTCAAGCACTCCGCTGACACAGTAGTTTAAAGTGCAATTCTGCTGGAGATTATTTATCCTGGTCTAAAAGATAGTTGCTGACTGTGGAAAAGGATCAAAGAATTCTTTCATTTGCTTCATTTCTTGTGCCCTTCATTCAATGAAAGGATATTTACCCTAGCTAGTTCTTCCCAATCTTCAAAACATCCCCCCCCCCTAGTGGTTTTAACATTGCACTATCACACTGAAGGTTTTCAGTGATGTAAGGATGGAAAAATGCTAGGTTTGGGAAGATTGGCCTTAATTAAGGTGCAGGCCAAGCGTTTGCCTGGTGTGAAAATGGGAAACCATAAAAAAACATCTGCAGGGCTGCCAACTGTGGGTATAGAACTCACCATTTCATAAATTACTTCAAATTCTTGCTTCAAAAAATGGCAACATGTCAGAGGAAAATCAAAAAGAATCTCAATGACCAAAGTCACACATCTGTTGAACAACACTTGGCATGAGGTCCATGACACCATTATCTCATTAGAAACCTGATGGAAAGTCTTTTTAACTGTCTTTGCTGATAACCCAGCAAATTTCAATATTTTCATCAGTTCTGATTGTCAGTCAAAAGAAAACAGAATTTGACACACACTTGTAACTGCGTAAGAAAAAGCCCAACACAATAACTTTCCATTCAGAGAGAATGATGCAACAAGATAGAAAATCATAGACTAATGATTCTAAGTGGTATATCCAAACCTCAGCTGTGTGCTGGTGTCATATTGAAATTCTAGTTATCTTCTTTGTCGCATCTCATACAATTCAATGAGCAAAACCCTATCCCTTCCGGTTTTCAATTCCTCCAATGAAAATTTACTAGTTTCTTATTTGATGAGCATGTTTAATATTCAATTGATTTAACATAACTAACTACACATTTCAGAAAAGTGCACACTTAGGAAGAAATTAATAAATGTTACTGCAAGAAATTAATGAAGAAATATTTCACCTGTATTGTTATCCTGGAGTTTACCACTGTTGTCCGTAAGTCTTGTAGGCTTAATCCGTCGTTTGTGGTTTTTATTTACGTTATCACCACCGTCATTCGTAGGTGAGCTTGTCTGTTGCCTGTTCAAGGAGGCTCTCTTCTTGTTGGAATGAGATTTCCTGTTATCCTTTAAAGCATAATCTCCAAAGCTTACTTGACCTCTAGGTTGGGCTACATAATTTTCATTAGCTATTGGAGATAATGGACAATTCTGAAGAAATACTCCTTCACAATTACCACCTGATGGCATTAACGGAATTTTCCTTTTGGTAACTATTGATACATTTCCTACAGAACTGTGAGACAATCTATTACTGTTACATGATTCATCAATACTAAAAGTTTGTTTACTGTCATTAATAGAAATGTTCGCACTACAGTTTTCAACACTTCCAGGATAACTATGACATGAACTTCTATTTCCAGTGTCTTGATTGCCCGAACGAGAAGGAAACAGTTCAATTCTTCGATTAAAATTCTTTTTGCCAGCACTGTTACTAATATCATTTTCTTTTTTCTGCACTGAAGAGACAGGTTTCTTAAGAGGACTCGCTCCACTGCTTGAGTTCCGCAATATACTGAAAGTACAAGTAAATAGAATAATTTCTGGTTAACAACAATTTTTCTCTATGAATAAAGTCTTATATAGTAAATTCACACACAAAAACATTTCAAACTCCAGCTAAATACAGAACAGGCATGTCTACTTAAACATGTTAATATTAGTCTTGTTAACAGAGAGAAAACATTAAATTTGCTTCTTAGGGCCACATTACCAAATAAAAAGAAAACTACTGCCATTATTTGTCCAATTATATCTTAAGTCAATTGATTTTCATGGCATCGGTTACCACAGATGAGTTGATAATGGAGACTAGTTCTGAAAATAATCAAAAGGCTTTAAGGTAACTTTTACAGGGTTTATTTATAACATGTTATATAGTTCGAAGATCAAAAATTAGTCTTATGAACGTTTTAAAGCACTGTATCGATTACTGATAGTAAGATTCTGAATGTTATAGTAGGCCTACCATAGAACAATTAGTTTTAATAATAATATTCACCACCACCACCATCATCACCATTATCACTATACCAAATGCAGCCAGGATAGGAATAAAAATGGTTCCTTCTCATTTTACTCTACCTTTCCATTACTTCCCATCCATCAACATATTCCAGTCCAGGTTCTGCTTCTTTATGCTGTTCTTAACCAGGTCTATCCATCATAATATGGGTCTCTTCTTTCATTTGTAATTCTATGGTTTCTTTTAGAATTCTTTCTTCATTATCCATTTTATGTATCCAAACTCTCAAAATATCTTCTCCATCCAGCGTTTCCATTTTTAATTCTTTCCATTCTTCATTTCCGCTTATCTCCTTGTATTTTACATCTGTTGCAAATTTCTTGATGGATGCTGTACATTTGCACATATGTCTCTTGGTACAGGCCAGAGCAAAATGTAGCTTTCACCAAAATATTAGTCTCATTTATGGCTGTGACAGTATGAAAGCTGCTGAGGTAGTATGGGTTGTGCTGAATAATAACATTTGGAGCACCACAAGTGCGTTCAAATGTTATCTATCCATATATATAACATTGGATGTTGGTATGTTTGAAGCTAATAGACTCAAAAACTACTGGACTGATTTTGCTGAAATTTTCACAGTTTGTTCTTATTACATCTGAGAGGGATTATGAAGTGATTTGAACGAAATCTGATTGGTAGTTCGGCACTAAGGGGTAAAAACTAAAATAGGGGAAGATAAGCAAACCGCAAGACAAGTCCGATCAGCGGGTAGCCTACCCAACAGTATGTGAAGATTATGATGTGTTCCTTAAAATTTATTTCTGCTTTTATCTGGAAAAATTACTGCAGGGGCAAGAAACCCCTAGCACCCCTAAAAGAAGGGGGTGAAACTTAAAAATAAAAAAATGACGATATTAGTGACGAATTCATAGTCTTTGGGGTAGCCGAGATGAACTGTGACACTCTGAATGCCGTTTAAGTCAAAGTTTGTTCCCAATCGGTATGGTAAACATATTATGACTTACTGTTTGGGAAAGAAAACTGTAGGGTAAGAGACACACACGGGCGGGATCGTACAACTGAAGGTGTTACAGACGTTAAAATTCGTAGGCCTATTTGGAATCTTCTTTAAAAATAAACACTTTTTTTTTTAAATCCATAAACTATATTTATTAAATGTTCACAAAATTATTGAAATAGGCAGGAAAAACAATATGACTACAACAGGCATATCAAGATGAGTTATCTGACCTATTTATAAGGAATGCTGTGGAGCAGCGCACGGGTCCACTAGTAAAATATATTACTCACACAGTCAGTCATGATGCAAGAGGACTTTTTGGCCCAGTGAGGAAAGCAATGGCAAACTACCTTACTCCTCATCTTGCCTAGTATGTCTTACTTTAGTTCATCCATCAGTTTTTGAGGTTTCCCTACAACCAAATAACTTCTAGAGGTACTATTTGACAACCCAACTACCATTACAACATTTTTTCAGAAATTTCATTTCTGCTCCTGTATTCTTGTCAACATAATATTTTAACAATTTTTCAATTACAACAGATTTTAAGAGATGCCAGGGTGTAAAAACTTTGCTTTGCAGGAATTCCTCCTTTTTTCTTTTCTTTTATTTTGCAAGTGGCTGTACGTCACACTGACACAGATAGGTCTTAAGGAGACAATGGGATAGGAAAGGGCTAGTAGTGGGAAGGAAGCGGGTGTGGCCTTAATTAAGGTACAGCCCCAGCATTTGCTTGGTGTGAAAATGGGAAACCATGGAAAACCATTTTCAGGGCTGCTGACAGTGGGGTTTGAACCCACTATCTCCTGGATGCAAGTTCACTGTTGTGTGCCCCTAACTGCACGGCCAATTCGCCCGGTCAAGAACTCTTTAATCTGCTGGAAGTCAACAACATAGCACCCAGCATCTCCTAAAATTTATAGCAACTGAAAGAACATTAAACACACAATATTATTATATACAGGGTGGCCCACCAAAGTTTTTTACCTCAAATATCTTCTGATTAATTTAAGATAGTGTAGCACATTATCAGGATCCTTAAAACTAAAATGACTACACAGAGAGATATCATGTTTTACTCTCCACTAATTTTATAACTATTATTTACAGTTATTTACAAGTTATGTCTTTGCTGGTGAGACCTAGTGTTTACAGTGCACTATGTCTTCTGGTATGGGCTAGAGCAATTTTGTTACTTTCATTGATCTGTCCCAGGTCTCATCCTTGGCTTTGACAATATGAAAGTGAAAGATTTATTTTATGCTAGTTACGCTATTCTTAATGCAGCCAGATCCTGTTATGAATGGTGTAAAAATGTAGCTCATAAGGTCGGTTGGTGCATGCATTTCAGTGGGCTTGGCAGACTGACACGTAATAGCAACTTCTGGCTCAGTGAGGAAAGCAACGGGGAAACTACCTCACTCCTCATTTCCCCAGTACGCCTCTTCAGTGACGCCTAGGCCATCTATGACAACTAACTGTGGAGCTATTGAGGATCCAACCAGCCTTTGGGCTGAGGACTGAATGAACATACATAAATTTACAAGTTCACTTATGTTTTGAGTTTTTCACTCGCAGTCAAAACACACATGAATACACAGCCTGGTGGTGCATCAAACTCCCGGTCTCCAAACATGACTTTCACAGTGCAATGTTGCTCCAGAACAGTTCATGCCACCAATAACAAGCCTTGTTGAACTCTGTCTAGTCATATGCCAGACTTACCCTTGATGAATGACTCGTCACAGATTCATAACTGTCTCATACTGCTCACTTTCACTCAAGACTGACTCACTCGAGACTGACTTGATCGCATCGGGTTCACTCTATATATAGGCCAAACGATTCTAATAGTTTCTACCTCCAGATAATTCTGGGTGCCTGGTCCATTGTTAATCAGCTTTCGGCTTCTTGTAGGAGCTTCCTTATTGAGAACCTTGACAATTCACTGGCAGTATTGATATCCTCACTACTGGCAAACCCACATCGTCGCTCTTCTGCCAGTATTGCCATCACCTGCCAGTGCTGCAACCTCTTAGCCTTCACTGTCACGATAGCGATGGGTGGTTTTCACCTAGGTGAATAACAACGAGGAGCACGTGAGAGAACGTGCAGTATGTGTGCTGAGTTTTACCCTTTGAGTGTCAGGATTTTGAAGCACTGACATACCCAACAACTCAGGTTTTTGCACACACATAAATAAATCCCATTATAAATTACTGTACAGGCACATTGTGCATTATACTTTTTTTAAAATCAAAAGCCTACTTAACATGATAAAACTGGAAAATCACAAGTAATGTATTTTGTGTGGCATTCCTCAAAATATGGTGCTGGACACATAGTTTTATTATAGTCTTTGTGCTGGTAAATGGTCCTCCTGGTTCTTTTTGGAGCTGATTTTGTAGAGTTTCTCATCTTCTGGTTGGGAAGAAGTATTGAAATGAAAGAACTGTAGAATTACTTTATAGCAATTACAGGACATGAGCCAAGAAAATAAATATGGGAACATGGATGAGTGGATCAGCAGACCAGTATTTTCTTTCTTCTATGGTATGTAACTGGAATAAACAATAAACACATTGCTCTCACAGTTACATCAGTCTGTTTTTGTACTCATCCTGAGAGAGGAGTTACTGGATATTCATTTTCCATGAACTATGCACAAGTTCTTTTTGCCTCTTGGCAGGTGGTGTTTGTAATTCTTCTTTGTCACTAGATCACTTATTCTTTCACCCACAATTATGATATTTTCAGGAAGGAAATCATCAATTTCTTCATCTGTATGGGCAAAATCAAAAACCTCACTTCTATCTTTCATCAAAATTTCAAACACTTTCTCATTACTTAGTACTACTTCAGCAAGACTGTGAGCAGCCATGTTCATCAGCTAGCAATTGATTCCTGAAAACGGTAGACATTCACATACAAAAACTAAGTTTAGAGCACTACCCACGAGGATAAAAACTTGAGCAAGCTTCAGTAACATAGTCAATAAATGGCAGATAGGCCAACTGTAAGTTTTTGAATCACTGCTCTCATGACACTCGAAAGTCTGACAGACACACAGTATATTGCATCATAATAACAAAGCCACTTAATGGGAAATCTGGAGAAGCAATATATTGCATCTTGACCTCATTGGGTTTTAAAAAAAAATGTTTAGAAGTATCCAAATTCAGTGATGCAATCAGATTATAGTAATAGCAAAAAGGAATACTGGCAAGTGAACATTTTCAAATGTGGGACCAACATTCTGAACATTGAGGACGTGGTTAGGGTGATTTGCGGAGGAGTTTGTACGATCACTCTCCCCAGCGACATCAGCATGAAGCACAAGACATAATGTAGACCTAGTATGATGTGTAAGTAACAACTCTAATGGCATCACATTTGAAAATATGCACACTTCATTACTCCTTTGTTCCAGTACAAGTCTGATGGTGGAAATAAATGCATATCTCTAAATGTGGCTGCTGATGACCAACAAATTTTTCTTTCTTTGTAAAGGACTAAGCCATTTTTTCCTGAGTGTTCTAAGTGTTACATTTTGTGCTTCAACAGAATTAGAAACTTATATAATATTATGACCAACTATGTATGTGACAGAAAAAAAGAGCAACCTGGTATTGCTGCCTCAGTGCTCATTACCCCAAAGGACACACATTGCACATTTTTTAAGTACCCCTTATTTTTATTCACCTATGTGAAAGCACATATTGCTAGTCAGAAGATATTTAAGGTCGGACACCTTGTGTAACATTTTCACTACACCTTCAGTTATTCTCAAATGATTTCACAAAATAATGATATAAAATCCAATTAAAATGTCCCCATGAAACAACATAAAGAAGCAGTCATACAATGATATTAATAATTCAGCTACATTTCTTTTGTTTTCATTAACTAACAATATAAACAAATTTGGTATATCTGTTACAAGTTTATAAAAATAACAAAGAGCCTTAGGGTCAGCTGCGGAGATTATGACCATGGAACATTTATATCCATCTCCTCTTACAAGGTCATCATCATCATCAGTTTGCCCTTCCAGCGAGCCGGGTAAGGTGTTTGAAAACGAGTGTCTCCCAAAGTTGCCTATTCAAAAAGATTTGTTGTTCATGACAGATTCCCAGTTCCATTCTCTTCTCTCCATGTCTTCCCTTAGTTGGTCCATCCATCTTCTTCTTGGTCTTCCAGCTGGTATTCTACCTGTTATTCTCTTTTCCAAATAAGCACATGGTAACCTTATGCTAGTCATTTGTTTAACATGCCCAAGTCTAGATGACCTAAGTCTTTCCTCCATCGATTCATTTAGACCTAGCTTAGATCGGATCTCATCATTTTTCAAGTGATCGAGTCGTGTCTTTTGAAGGGCTGTTCTAAGAAATTTCATTTCACAGGCTTGAATCCTACTACAATCCTTTGATGTTAGTATGCAGGTTTCCAGAGAATATGTAAGGATGGAAATGAAATATGACTTGTACAGGATCATTTTTGTTCTTTGTGGGACCTTCTCATCCCATAGTAGGTGTCTAATGATACTGTAAAAGTTACAGCCTTTGGTTACTCTGTTATTTCTATTTCAGCTCTATTATTACTAGCCATTACGATTCCTAAATATCTGAACTGGTATACTACTTCAACTTGGTGGTCCTGTATTTTTATGTTTTATTCTGTATTCTGTCTGCTGATTTTCAATGCTACTGTTTTTTATGGGTTGAATTTCATTCCATAATCATCAAACTTCTTACACCACGCATTCAGATTATTTTGGACTCCCTCCTCCGTTTCATCCCATATTGCCACATTGTCTGCAAACACCAGAGCCTGAAGAACTTTATTACCTTTTCCTTTTAGTTCCTTGAAAATGGTATCCGTAAGTGCTATGGAAAGAAGGTGTACAAAAAAAAACTGAGTAGGCATCTTTCATGGACCATTATGTACTCTATGATGCAGAAATAGGCTATCTGAAGAAATTTATTGGTACACCCTGCAATGGTTGGATTGACTGATTATTGGACATGCTGGTGAAAATGGAAAGTGCTCTGTTTTATTGTAGTGATTGAGTAGTTAATGCCTATTAAACTTTGGTTAAGAGAGAGAGAGATCCATTGTAGTTGCTGTCGTCATGTGACCAGTCCATAGACTGGTTTGATACAGCTCTCCATGCCACCCTATCCTCAGAAAACTTTTCATTTCTAAGTAACAACTACATCCTACATCTGCTCTAATCTGCTTGCCATATTCATAGATTACCCCTATCATTCTTACTGCATGCACTTCCCTCAAAAACCAACTGAACAATTTTTGGGTGTCTTCAAATGTGTCCTACCATTCTATCTCTTCTTCCTGTCAAATTAAGCCAAATCGATCTCCTCTCACCAATTCGATTCAGTATCTTTTCATTCATGATTCAGTCTGCCCATCTCATCTTCATCAATCTTCAGTAACACCACACTTAAGAAGCTTCCATTCTCCTTCTTTCTGAGCTAACTTAGTTATCATCCATGTTTCATTTCCATACACTGTAACACTCTAGACGAAAGTCTTCAGAAACATCTAATTCCTATATCAATGTTCGAAGTGATCATATTTCTTTTCTTAAGAAAGGCCTTCCTTGGTTGTGGTAATCTGTATTTTATGTCCTCCTTACTTCTACCACTATTAGTTATTTTACTACCATAGTAACAATATTCATCTACTTCCTCTGCGATTTCATTTCCTAAGCTAATATTTTCTGCATCACCTAACTTCGGTTGACTGCACTCCATTACTTTTGTTTTGGACTTATTTATTTACTTATTTTCATCTTGCACTCCTTCCCCAAGACGCTGTCCATACCATTCAACAATTTCTCCCTCTCTCTTTTTTTTGCTTTATGTCGTACCGCCACAGATAGGTCTTATGGCGACGATAGGATAGGAAAGGCCTAGGAATGGCAAGGAAGCGGCCGTGGCCTAAATTAAGGTATACCGAGCTCGATAGCTGCAGTCGCTTAAGTGCGGCCAGTATCCAGTAATCGGGAGATAGTGGGTTCGAACCCCACTGTCGGCAGCCTTGAAGATGGTTTTCCGTGGTTTCCCATTTTCACACCAGGCAAATGCTGGGGCTGTACCTTAATTAAGGCCACGGCCGCTTCCTTCCAACTCCTAGACCTTTCCTATCCCATCGTCGCCATAAGACCTATCTGTGTCGTTGCAACGTAAAGCAAGTAGCAAAAAAATTAAGGTATAGCCCCAGCATTTGCCTGGTGTGAAAATGGGAAACTACTGAAAACCATCTTCAGGGCTGCCGACAGTGGGGTTCGAACTCGCTCTTCCAACTACTGGATACTGGCCGCACTTAAGCGACTGCAGCTATCGAGCTCGGTTTCAGCAATTTCTCCAGATCTTCTGCAGACTCAGATAAAATAACTATATCATCGGAAAATCTCAGGATTGTGATTTCCTCTCCATGCATTCTGATTCCCTTTCCAAATTCCTCTTTGATTTCCTTTACCACCTGTTCTATATAAACAATGAAAAGGAGGGACAGACAGCAGCATTGCCTCACTCCTATCTGGATTGCTGCTTCTTTCTTGAAGCCCCCGATTCTTATCACTACAGACTTGTTTTTATACAGATTGTAGATAATTTTTCTTTCTCAGTATTTGATCCTGATCACCTTCAAAACCACAAATAGCTTGGTCCAATCAACATTACTGAATGCCTTTTCTAGATCTACAAAAGCCATGTGTGGGCTTGTCCTTCTTAATTCGGTCCTCTAAGATCATATGTAAAGTCAGGATTGCTTCACATGTTCCTACATTTCTTCTGAAGCCAAATTGATCTTCTCTCAACTCAGTTTAAACTTGTCTTTCCATTCTTCTGTAAATAATGTGTTAAAATTTTGTGGGTGTGGGATACTAAACTAATACTACAGTAATTTTCACACTTGTCAGCACACAGATCCATTAGGTAAAATAAATATTGGTGTTTACTGTTTGTTCATGGTAATTAAGATAAGTGATATTTATTTAAATTTTACATCGAGTGGCTCCACTGATGTGCGGTAGATTACATGTTCTAGGTTACGTAGGTTAGGTTTACTTTGTTTTGAATTTGGATTGGGAAAAATAGGAAATAATATTCCCTTTTCCGTTTAAATATCTGCAGTTTTGTTGGTAGAATACTTATAAAGACAGATTGTTATGTGGAGTTGTCCCAAAACATATCATACAAGTGGCTTTACGTTGCACCGACACAGGTAGGTCTTATGGCGACGATGGGATAGGAAAGGCCTAGGAGTTGGAAAGAAGCAGCCATGGCCTTAATTAAGGTATAGTCCCAGCATTTACCTGGTGTGAAAATGGGAAACCATGGAAAAATCATCTTCGGGGCTTCCGACAGTGGGATTCGAAACCACTATCTCCCGGATGCAAGCTCACAGCCGCGCGCCCCTAACCGCACAGACAACTCACCCGGTGTTCCAAAACAAAACTATACACCCTGTGTCATGTATATATTGAAGTAATGCACACATAAAACAAGAAACATCATATATACTTTTCGTATTAAGAACTTAAGTTAATGGATAAGATGATTCGAAAATCTCCTCACAATGTAAATTCACGTAGTGTGGGAAAAAATAGAGATGATTTATTATTTCCTAGCTAATGTGCCCATGCTTCGCTACGAAATGAGCAGGCCGCAGAGACCTGCGAACACTCCTCTGCCGCATTCCGTTAAGTTTACACACTGCTCATTCCAATCAGCGCCTCAGAAAATTGATCTAACTCCCCAGCCACTACCCGCCAATATTCAGGCAGGCTGTTTTACTCAGGACGCAGCAGTAATCCCATCTATCGGAGATGAGTGGCAATGGAAGAGACAAAGCACTCTATAACAAATAATTGTCGATCAATTTCATGAGCCTTCGATAATGTAGGCCTTCACATTTAGTTTTCTTCAAATCTGTGATATTAGGGCATGTAATGTAAAGAGAGTTCTTCCTTCATACCTGACTCCCTCTTGTCTTATTCTTCAAGCGATTGTTATTCTTCAAGGGATCGTTTCTTTAAGACTTTTTAAATCATTTTTAGTCATCCTCACAATTTCCCTTGTCGATATGATCCAATGACAATATGGTTTTACACCTTAAGACAGTCATGACAAAAACCATTGCCAGCTAACACGACTGAATATTTCCATGTTAGCAACGCTCGGTGTTGATATGGACTAAGCACCAAATGTCTAAATTCATGAATTCTGTTACAATAGTCAGCACGGTAAAACTGTATTAAGACATAAATGATCGTAAATTGTATTCTAGATTCTCTATAACTTTCCTTATGTAGGCCTAGTGCTTTTCGATAGGACCAATGACACCCTGATTCCACTCAAGTACTGACTAATTGTTTGAATCTTGTTTAGTCCTGGGTTCGAGTTTATCATCTTCTCTAACTTGCATTTAATCTTCTTTCCAAGTTCACCTGGAACAGAATACGTTGAAGTGATTCTTAATCACTATTACCTAGTCTGGCTCAATGGTTAAATGGTTAGCATACTTGCCTTTGGTCACAGGGGTCCCGGGTTCGATTCCCGGCAGGGTCGGAAATTTTAACCATCATTGGTTAATTTTGCAAGTACGTGGGCTGGGTGTATGTGTTGTTTTCATCATTTCATCCTCATCACGACGCGCAGGTCGCTTACGGGAGTCGAATCAAAAGACCTGCACCAGGCGAGCCGAACATGTCCTCGGACACTCCCGGCACTAAAAGCCATACGCCATTTCATTTTTATGCTGGGGAGTTGAATAACTTTTTTTTTAGCATGCCATTCCTCTGGTTCATAAACTTTCTGATAACTATTGGTATGTAACACACTGGTTCATCATAGTATTCCCGCTATTCGATCCCTACTCTGAGGCACTGATTGGAATGATCAGTATGAAAACTTAACAGTTTACAGGAAAGGAGTGTTCATGGCTGTCTGCGACCCGTTCATTCCATAGTGAAGCACGGGCACATCAGTTAGTAACATAGATAATTGAGAATTAAATTTAAGGCCTTCCCCTAAACTACCATTTCACTCAGCGTGAATAAAATTATTTAGAGCCTAGTTTTTAGTGCCTCATTTCCAGACTTTACATACCAATTTTCATTAAATTCTATTCAGCGATTTTCTCGTGATGCCCGTACATACACACAGACAGCAGAGATGACAAAAAATGAAAAAGTGCATTTCTTTGTTACTGTAGACACGACCGATACAAAAAAAAAAAAAAAAACCATTCCTTTTAAATTCTGAGCAATGTACATACAAAACCCTTATTTTATATATATATATATATATATATATAGATAGATTTGTCGCAAGATGAGAACACTTGCAAACTGTGGGCAGGAAGACTTAGGAGTAAGGAGACGAGATGCTTAACTAAGTGGTATGTTCCGAGCTGTCAATGGAGATATGGTATGGAATAACATTAGTACATGAAAAAGCTTGAGCAGAGCTTTTAAAAGTAGGAAAGATCATAATATGAAGATAAAGTTGTCATTCAAGAGGACAAATTGGAAAAAATATTCATTTATGGGTCAAGGAATAAGGGATTTGAATGAATTATCAAGGGAAATATTTAATAAATTGCCAAGTTCTTTGAAAATGTTTAAGAAAAAGCTAGGTAAACAACTGATAGGGAATCTGCCACCTGGACGACAATCCTAAATTCAACTCATTGATGATGATTGAACATGAAATACCGAAACGAAAATCTAAGGAAAAATATTAAACAAGTCAGAAAATACAAATTTACTATTGTTGTAATCCAAGGTTGAATATTGTTTTCAACGAATTAAGTTTGCATTCTTAATCACAAACGCTTATAACTCATCACTGCATCCTCAAACCTTGCCCTAAATACACTTTTGAAATTTCCATCCGCAGCAGTTGCTTTATATGATCTTCCAACTGTGAATGCCGTAACACCCCCTTCCCCCATGCCCAGTCTGGCAGACTGTGGAAAAACTATAAAATGTTGCAAACCATGCAATGTGCCAGCTAACGGTGAGGTACTTTGCCACTACTATCCTCTCTGGACCAGAAAGTGCTAATCCTACAAGCAACACCTTTCATAACAATCAGACACACTAGTCGTGCTCCGAATGCCATTACTCGGCACCACCCATACCCCAGCAGTTTCCATATTGTCGCAGCCATCGATGAGACTGGGACTAGGTGGAAGCTACACTTAGCTCTGGCCTGTGCCAAGAGATAGAAGCAAAAGTACTGCATGCATCAAGAAATGGCAACAAGCAGAGCAAGTAGACCTACCTACGTTATGATGATGATGATGATGATGATGATGATAAATCTCCAGTAAAACCCTAATTAGAGTACGGTTCCAATGTATGGGATCCACACTAGGATAGCTTGATATGAGAAATGGAAAAGACCCAAAGGAAAGCAGCACAATTTGGGTATAAGTTGACACTCCACCACCCAAAGTTTGTATCATTATAAGGAGGTGAAAATAATGCAAATCTTACGTGGAATTCCTTTTAGAGGAGAGATGTGTTCATTGCAATTTCTATGAACCCACCATCCCACCCCTAGAAGTACACTTACTTTTATAACCTAATAAGAAGCAGCACCCACCATAGTCCATGGCTAAAGTAGTTACTTGCATTCCTATTAGTCAACGCGAACAGCATGCGACATCATTGCCATACATGCTGATAATCAGATTGTCTTACCAACCCCGGCTGAATAAAAGCACAAACAAAAAACACCATGTAAAGGAAACAATGTGAAATACACTTCGCGACCCTAACCTGGGGGCTCACGCCGCAGGACCTCCTTTGCTTGCTCACAGTCCAATGGTTTTGGCACTAACCGGACTTAATCAACCCAATCCAATGGTTTTGACACGAGCCAAATCTAACCAATCCAGACCAATCGCTTTCTCGGTGATGTAAAACATAAATTAATTCATCATTTCCACACTGTCTAACATAGAATGCGCTGCTATCGCCCCACAGAAAGCTAAGGACCTAAAAGCCACTTTGCAGCCCTAACCTGGAAGCTTACGCCCCCAGAACCCCTCTGCTTGGTCACAGTCCAATGGTTTTGTCACTAACCAGACCAAACCAATCCAGACCAATCGCTTTGACAGCAGCCAGACCTAACCAATCCAGACCAATCGATTTGTCACTAGCTGGACCTAACCAAACCAGACCAATCGCTTTTCCACATCGTCCAATATAAAATGCGCTGCTATCAGTCCAATGTCGCTAGTCATAGTTGCCAAATGAGCAGATTGGCAGCACTGTTAGACTGCCCAAGCACATACGTACTCAGCGAGAAGACCGCAAGAAATAAACAAACCCGCGCACAGCTGAATGTAGCGAGTATTGGGTGGTGTGACGTCAACGACAGTGGATGGTATAATTGGGGAAAATATTAATTTATAGGAAGATGAATTAAATGTTTGTGATAAGTTTCCAAGTTTTTAAAAATCATTTCAGAAAAAAACTACATAAACAATTGATTGGGTATTTGTCACCTGGGCAACAGCCCTAAATGCAGATCAATTGATCAACTGATTGACAGAAATACCCTATCATCAGAATTGTTGAGGAATGTGAAAACAGGTTTGTTCCTTTAAAGGTGGTAAGGAATGGTATAAAGACCCACCTTATTATAATAGAGAAATAAAGAGACTAAGAAAGAGGTGCACATTGGAAAGAAATAGAGTTAGAAATGGCTGTGGAAATTTGCTTTTTTTTGCTATTTGTTTAACGTCGCACCGACACAGATAGGTCTTATGGCGACGATGGGATAGGAAAGGCCTAGGAAGTGGAAGGAAGCGGCCGTGGCCTTAATTAAGGTACAGTGCCGGCATTTGCCTGGTGTGAAAATGGGAAACCACAGGAAACCATCTTCAGGGCTGCCGACAGTGGGGCTCGAACCCACTATCTCCCGATTACTGGTTACTGGCCGGACTTAAGCGATTGCAGCTGTCGAGCTCGGTAGGCTGTAGAAGTAAGGAGAAATTGAAGGAACTTACTACGAAATTGAATCTAGCAAAGAAGGCAGCTAAGGATAACATGATGGCAAGCATAATTGGCTGTCATACAAATTTTAGTGAAAAATGGAAGGGTATGTATAGGTATTTTACGGCAGAAACAGGTTCCAAGAAGGACGTTCCAGGAATAATTAATGAACAAGGGAAGTGTGTATGTGAGGATCTTCAAAAGGCAGTAGTATTCAGTCAGCAGTATGTAAAGATTGTGGTTACAAGAATAATGTCCAGATAGAGGAGGAGACTAATGCTAAAAAACTATTAAAATTTACATATGATAACAATGACATTTACAATAAGATACAAAAGATGAAAACTAGAAAAGCAGCTGGAATTGATAAGATTTCTGGAGATATACTAAAGACAATGGATTGGGATATAGTACCATATCTGAAGTACTTATTTAATTATTGTTTGGTTGAAGGAGCTATACCAAATGAATGGAGAGTTGCTATAGTAGCCCCTGTGTTGCATGTAAACTTTGGGATGGCATTATTTCTGATTATATTAGACATGTTTGCAAAATTAATAACTGGTTCGATAGAAGGCAGTTCGGTTTCAGGAAAGGTTATTCCACTAAAGCTCAACTTGTAGGATTCCAGCAAGATATTGCAGATATCTTGGATTCAGGAGGTCAAATGGACTGTATCGTGATTGACCTGTCTAAAGCATTTGATAGGGTGGATCATGGGAGACTACTGGCAAAAATGAGTGCAATTGCACCAGACAAGAGAGTGAATGAATGGGTTGCTATATTTCTAGAAAACAGATCTCAGAGAATTAGAGTAGGCAAAGCTTTATCTGACCCTGTAATAATTAAGAGGGGAATTCCTCAAGGCAGTATTATTGGACCTTTATGTTTTCTTATATATATAAATGATATGAGTAAAGGAGTGGAATCAAAGGTAAGGCTTTTTGCAGATGATGTTATTCTGTATAGAGTAATAAATAAGTTACAAGATTGTGAGCAACTGCTACGTGACCTTGATAATGTTGTGAGATGGACAGCAGGCAATGGTATGTTAATAAACAGGGTTAAAGTCAGGTTGTGAGTTTCACAAATAGGAAAAGTCCTCTCAGTTTTAATTACTGCATTGATGGGGTGAAAGTTCCTTTTGGGGATCACTGTAAGTATCTAGGTGTTAATATAAGGAAATATCTTCATTGGGGTAATCACAAATGGAACTGTAAATAAAGAGTACAGATCTCTGCACATGGTTATGAAGGTGTTTAGGGGTTGTAGTAAGGATGTAAAGGAGAGGGCATATAAGTCTCAGGTAAGACCCCAACTAGAGTATGGTTCCAGTGTATGGGAACCTCACCACGATTACTTGATTCAGGAACTGGAAAAAATCCAAAGAAAAGCAGCTCGATTTGTTCTGGGTGATTTCCAACAAAAGAGTAGCATTACAAAAATGTTGCAAAGTTTGGGCTGCGAAGAACTGAGAGAAAGAAGACGAGCTGCTCGACGAAGTGGTATGTTACAATTACTAGTGATAAATATAATTTTTGTTCCGTATTGATGATAATTGATTGAAATTATAACAATAAGTTAATTTATCCACCTAATCAATGCAATAAATCTTGTCTTTGTTGGATTACATTGACATGTTAATTAAAATGGTAC
The DNA here is from genome assembly GCF_040414725.1 of Anabrus simplex. Taxonomy (NCBI): domain Eukaryota; kingdom Metazoa; phylum Arthropoda; class Insecta; order Orthoptera; family Tettigoniidae; genus Anabrus; species Anabrus simplex. The sequence continues at coordinate 321,761,934 of NC_090265.1, forward strand.
AGGTTTTGCCTTACATATTAGGCATCATCAGCCATGGGTTTAACCTTGATATAAAATCAGGCACCTGATTTACATATAAATAAGATAAAACTAATTTAAAAAAAGCCTTGAAGAGACTTTAAAGAAAATTGACATATGGTAAAAGACTAGTACAATGTTGGTTTTAAAGACAAAGCTATGAGTGAGAAATTTATAATTTGGGAGAGTATTTACAATAGTAACATTAAAATATTATTAATATGAGTAAAATGAATGAACCAACAGTCTGTTATAGACAAGTGGTAAAATTGCTGTAAATTGATGTTGACCGACTAGCGGTTGGAACTAGATAATAATGAAAATGATGATCGGAATCATATTTTTAAAACATAATCTTGATTAAAATAAAGTTGAGAGATGGTCAAGTGACCTGTGATAGTTTGTTTACGTAAGTTAAAAGTCCAAAGTCAATAGCATATGGTTCACCTTGATGAAGAAGTACGAGGTTGTCGTTGAAGGTTAATATACGATGTTTATATTGGACCTCTATGGACCATCTCATTTGATATGATGTTAAAACGTTGTTGAGAATATGGGTTTGTTGACAAGCTGGTCGAAAAGGCAATGTGACAGTAGAATGTAGCTAACGTGTTGAATGTTGAATTAGAAGTAAAATCATTTGACGTTGGTGAGGGTAACTTGTTATGTTATGAGCTAAAAGTTATTGACGACTGCCCTTTTAGCTCATAACATAAGTTACCCTCACCATCGTTAAATGATTTTACTTCTAATTCAACATTCAACACGTTAGCTACATTCTACTGTCACATTGCCTTTTCGACCAGCTTGTCAACAAACCCATATTCTCAACAACGTTTTAACATCAGATCAAATGAGATGGTCCATAGAGGTCCAATATAAAATCCAATATTAACCTTCAACGACAACCTCGTACTTCTTCATCAAGGTGAACCATATGCTATTGACTTTGGACTTTTAACTTACGTAAACAAACTATCACAGGTCACTTGACCACCTCTCAACTTTATTTTAATCAAGATTATGTTTTAAAAATATGATTCCGATCATCATTTTCATTATTATCTAGTTCCAACCGCTAGTCGGTCAACATCAATTTACAGCAATTTTACCACTTGTCTATAACAAACTATTGGTTTATTCATTTTACTCATATTAATAGTCTTTTAATGTTACTATTGTAAATACTTTCCCCAATTATGAACTTCTCACTCATAGCTTTGTCTTTAAAACCAACATTGTACTAGTCTTTTACCATATGTCAATTTTCTTTAAAGTCTCTTCAAGGCTTTTTATAAATTAGTTTTATCTTATTTATATGTAAATCAGGTGCCTGATTTTATTTCAAGGTTAAACCCATGGCTGATGATGCCTATATGTAAGGCGAAACCTGTACCATTTTAATTAACATGTCAATGTAATCCAACAAAGACAAGATTTATTGTATTGATTAGGTGGATAAATTAACTTATTGTTATTATTTCAATTAGGCCTAAGTGGTATGTTTTGAGCTGTCAACAGAGAGATGGTGTGGAATGACATTAGTAAACAAAAGTTCGAGTTGGCATCTTTAAAAGTAGGAAAGATCACAATATGAAGATAAAGTTGGAATTCAAGAGGACAAATTGGGGCAAATATTCATTTATAGTAAGGGGAGTTAGGGATTGGAATAACTTACCAAGGGAGATGTTCAATAAATTTCCAATTCTGTGGAAATCATTTAAGAAAAGGCTAGGAAAACAACAGATAGGGAATCTGCCACCTGGGTGACTGCCCTAAATGCAGATCGTTATTGATTTATTCATTGATTGATTGATTGAATTACTCCAGATAACCCTAAGCAAACTTGAGAACATTTCTTGAATCATTCTTATTTATCTGTCATTGATGTTGTACACACACATCCTATCTAAGAGTTACCTACAATAGTTGCTGCAACTCTCTGTAGAACAAACAACATGTAAATTCCAGTTTGAAGAGACTTGTCACAACTTCAAAATGCAAGTTATACCAAATATAATTAGAAACTTATAGATCTATATACTGATAGCTCTCCTTACTTCCTATATCAATAGAGATATGTCTCATGGACATAATAATATTCTGATAACTATTATTTAACTTACCTAACAGCATCGTCGCGTAAAAAGTTTAAGAAATACAGTACAAATTCTCCTCGGTTACAATTATAGTTGGCAAAAGCTGTATCACTGCTCGGCTGAAAGAAAATAAAAATATGATCAGAACCATTTTCTTACAAAATAACACATAATTCCTTCCTCTCACATAGGGGAATACAAAAAAAAAAAAAAAGGAAAGAAAGAAAGAAATGGAAAAAAAAAGAAAGAAAGAAAGAAAGAAAAAAAGAAAGCTACAAAACGTTCATGTTTTGTCACATCTCGTGCTCTGATTACATGTAACAGGATGCATCTCTATGTAACATTAAATTTTTGCATGAAAATGTCGGCCTCCATATCGTAATGGTTAGTGTTATTGGCTGCCGTCCTCAGGGGCCTGGGTTCAATTCCCGGTACCGCCAGAAATTTAAGACAGGCAGGAGGGCTGGTAAATGGTTGAAATGGTACATGCAGCTCACCTCCACTGGGGGTATACCTGAAAAGAGCTGCACCACTTCGGTATGAGGACTCGAGTTTACTTTATTGCATTAAAATGTTATTTTGATGGAAATTTTTAATGCTGTAATTTCAAATATGCCTACTAATGAGTAAGAGCTACTATATCATAATATAATAATTTCGTGTGGCTATTTCTAGCCGAGTGCAGCCCTTGTAAGGCAGAACCTCGGATGAGGGTGGGTGGCATCTGCCATGTGTAGGTAACTGCGTGTTATTGTGGTGGAGGATAGTGTTATGTGTGGTGTGAGAGTTGCAGGGATGTTGGGGACAGCACAAACACCCACCCCTCGGGCCATTGGAATTAACCAATGAAGGTTAAAATCCCTGATCCGGCCGGGAATCAAACCTGGGACCCTCTGAACAGTACACTGACCATTCAGCCAACAAGTTGGACACTATAGTCATTATATAACGGCACTTATTTTTCTACAAAATGGATGTCTAACTTCAAATTATTCCCTCCTCGATAAAATGCTGATTATGATGATTCAGGTGAAAATCATAATTGGATATAACCGGGATTCAGCATTCTGCGGGATATCAAACATTTAAAAATTATCTTTCATGGCGCTGTAATAACAAAATTTATAGCCTAGTAATAAGTTAGTAACAAAGATGATTTGAATAGGCCTATGAACATGGAATGGTTATAAAGCTTTGTATGGTAACGATACTGTGCTGGCTTGTTCTGTTTTGTTTTGGTTCAATGTTCCCTGGATGAAAATTTTGCCACCAAGATAATGCTGTAGTTATGTACAATCTTACAAGTACCTATACAATACAAGTTGAATCAGATTTGTCACTAAATATCCTTATAATATTCAGAACTTGCTTTCCTCTCTAGTTAGTGTCTTTATAGACAGCGGTCAATCAATGAGATGTCACTTATCATTGATGATCTGTCATCCAGGTGGCAGATTCCCTATGCGTTATTTACCTAGTTTTTTCTTAACTGGTCTTATGCGTCTAATTGTGGAGAAGTTTGAACAAAAATGAGAGTACATTTCTTTTCTCAATGGGTTCCGACTGCAAAGTAGATATAGATCTACCTTTTAGGTACACAGAATCAGAAAGTATCACAGGGTTGATGCAAATAGCAGACCACTTAAAGGAATTTCTACAATAATTATGGTATAAATAGGCCTACTTAGCTGTAATACAGAACTGGGAAACTGCATTGCTATACTGTATTTTAATTCCGTTAACAATAAGGAAGTGATGTGCAGGCCTAAAAGATACCATGATATGTAGCCTATTTTATTATAGGGTGTTGTTTTTTAAATACCTTACCAATGATTAAATACTGCTGTGCTGCTAAAAAAAATGTAAAATGATGTATCGTCAAATCATGAACACAGATAGTCATAACTGGTTTCTACATTACGTACTTAATGATCCTGTACACTACTTCAAATCAAATCAAAATCTCTTTATTTGCAAATGATGTGTCTACCTCGGTGGCAAATGGTACACTAAAATACATTATTGTCAAGCACTAAATATTAAATTAACAAGAGAAGAAAATTTTCCGATAATGCAATATTATACAATTTACGCTAACAATTTTTTCTATTAAACACACAGCTCATCCTTAATAAATTTATATTGTTTACAAAATTCTACTTATAATATCTACTGTACTGCTTACAAATATAGTCAACTGATATACAGTATGTGGAATTACTTCAAATGATACTATACAACTGGTACAAGATTAAACTTTACATTGCATTTATTTACTTCTTTTTTCTTTTTTTACCCATTCTGGAACCTAAGTAGTTGTACACGAGTCAAGGAGAACTTTACAAACATGGATTTAGCACCAGTGAGAAGGTAAACAGGCAATTTTGAAGGAACTCAAACTGACCAAATAATTGTCATTTCACTGAAATTTAGGGAGACCTAAGAACTTTTCTCTTCTATAAATGCTCACAGACTTCCAGCAGTTCACATTCTGAGACTCTCGTCTCTAACCCTAACAGGTATCGGTAATTTTACATCTGTGAACAGTATCGTACCTCGTCTTCCTGATTATTTTCAATATTCAAAATCAGAGTATTCCACCGTCTCATAACCTATAAAAGCACTGAAAACGACCTACAAGATATGTCTACGTAAATGTTACATGTATTATGTGCGTAATGTAAGAAAATCCCTTACAGAGGTATTTTGAGCTGTCACCCATGCCAGGAATTCAGTCCATTGAATTTTTCCACTAATTATTTGGCTTAATATATCCGCTGCCATCTTAAAAACACAACAATACAAAGAGTTTAAGAGGAAAAGAAACCAACACCTCTCCGGTTACCAACGATCATTTCCGTCCTGTTTGGTGAAGAAGAAAAAACCTACCTTCCTGCGGCACGCTGCACTCTTTGGACAGGAATAGAGGCAGTAACATTCAAGGTTCAAGTATCGTAATTCTAAACATTTCATCACTTGATTCGCATTATGATGTGAAATTCATTACTTTCAAAAATATTTGGCACATGCATCTTATACCACACAGTGGTTCAGTAGCGAATCACGGGCTGAAACACCGATGAACTTCTTTTGGAAGCGAAATCTAGTGATGTGCGCGAGTAACGCTTGGACTCGCGAGAATCGAGTCTGACGAGTCCAAGCCTCGCCGAGTAACCCGTGCGAAGTATAGTACTTTATAATCTTCTGACCTGCTCGACCCATGTTTTAACGGGCTTAAAATATAGTACGCATATTTTATTGTATAGTGCAGCAGTTAACCTTCAATACCGATGTGTTGTTGTAGGTGTGATCTGTGGGTTTTGAAATGTCACAGAAGCGATTTGGATAAAGTGTACAAGAAAGAAGGGACGTTACGCTTGTATAAGAATTATAAGATCTGTTCAGATCATTTCCAGGCCTGCGACTTTAAAAATCCTCGACTATACAGCCAAGGGTATGTTACATTTTTACTCTAATTGTACGTAAATATTCCTCAAAGCATCACTATCGACAACATTTTCAAACTTTTCTTTCTTTTATCCCTCTTCTCAGATTAAAGCCGGGATTTTATAGATTTTCTTTCTGTTAGTAGGCTTCATGTTAAGAGGAAAATTGTCCAGCTATTAAATGTTAATTCATTGCATCATATGTGTAAGGAATGTGTCGATATTTTTATTGACAAATGTCTTAATGTGATGATACATTGTTTTTAAATGAGGAAAAAAGACAAATCCAACCGTAAGTTTTCAGGCAGGTATGCTAAAGCTAAAAAAGTAATGCATAAATGAAAGATCAAGCCATTTCACAGCAGTCCATTTCACACCTTGTTTATATGTCTAATTTCAGTCTTTGAATAATAACCTTTTCAATAATTCTTCATTCATTTATCCAGAATTGCTTTAGCAACTTCGAAGTTAATATCTCAATACCACTTTCTTTCTAGACGTAATTTATTAATCCATTTCCGTATATACATTTCCATTGATATTTGAATTTAGCGCGATTTGTTCAGGTCAAGTCACAAGGAGCGCCACCGTCGAATTGTCTCCCATTTTAGCAAGGCGAAATCCGTAAATGTCGTGTATTGTCTCTACTGTATTTGGTTTGTCACACAATGTTCTTCCTTTTCTCCTTTGTCTATATTTAGTTGGGCCCGGTCATTATAGCACCTCTGTAGCGTAACGGGTAGTGTTACTAACTCCCATCCTTGGAACCCTGGGTTCGATTCCCGGTACCGCCAGAAATTTTAGAATGTCCGGAAGGCTGGTATGTGATTGAAATGGTACATACAGCTCACCTGCAATGGGGGTTTTCCCGAAAGGAGCTGCACCACCTCGGGATGAGGATATGAGTTTGCATAATTGCATTATATCGCCCAGTAGGTTAGCCTTTGGTAACTTGAGATACGGAGTAAAGATTAGGAACATGATTTAACTATTCATTGTAGGCTTCCTTCCCTCTTCCTTGTCTATCCCTCCCAATCTTCCCATCCCCCACCAAGGCCCTTGTTCAGCATAGCAGGTGAGGCCGCCTGGGTAAGGTACTGATCATTCTCCCCAGTTGTATCCCCCGACCCATTGTCTCACGTTCCAGGACACTGCCCTTGAGGCGGTAGAGGTGGGATCCCTGGCTGAATCCGAGGGAAAAACCAACACTCGAGGGTAAGCAGATTAAGAAAGAAAGCAATCTAGCTGTATCCCTATTTCTTCTTCTTCTTCTTAATCTGCTTACCCTCCAGGTTAGGTTTTTCCCTCGGACTCAGCGAGGGATCCCACCTCTACCGCCTCAAGGGCAGTGTCCTGGAGCTTCAGACTCTGGGTCTGGGGATATAACTGGGGAGGATGACCAGTACCTCGCCCAGGAGGCCTCACCTGCTATGCTAAACAGGGGCCTTGGTGGGGGATGGGAAGATTGGAAGGGATAGGCAAGAAAGAGGGAAGGAATCGGCCGTGGCCTTAAGTTAGGTACCATCCAGGCATTTGCCTGGAGGAGAAGTGGGGAAACCACGAAAAACCACTTCCAGGATGGCTGAGGTGGGAATCGAACCCACCTCTACTCAGTTGACCTCCCGAGGCTGAGTGGACCCCGTTCCAGCCCTCGTACCACTTTTCAAATTTCGTGGCAGAGCCGGGTATCGAACGCGGACCTCCGGGGGTGGCAGCTAATCATGCTAACAACTACACCACAGAGGCGGACCATCCCTATTTCACATTTAAAATATCTTAACACAGTCGCTAGTCACGTAGATTCATCTGAACACACTGCAGACAATTGGCAGTGCGAGACGCAAGGTTCGGTAAGGGGCGCAATGTTCGTAGAGATCAGATATACCACACACAGCTTTAAAAGCTTTGCGGTCAGGTATTCTTTGTATAGTCACGAGCGTACAATAATGCCCTTTATAATATGAATAGATTAGTCGAAAATGTACGTTTGTCCTGCCTGATCTCTACAATTTCACACTGTGCGCCGGTAAAATGAAATGGCGTATGGCTTTTAGTGCCGGGAGTGTCCGATGACATGTTCGGCTCGCCAGATTCAGGTCTTTCGATTTGACACCGGTAGGCGCCCTGCTCGTCATAATGAGGATGAAATGATGATGAAGACAACACACACACACACACACACCCCCCCCCGTGTCGGCAAAATTAACCAATGATGGTTAAAATTCGTGACCCTGCCGCGTATCGAACCCGCGACCCCTGTGACCAACGGCCAGCACGCTAACCATTTAGCCATAGAGCCGGACTGTAGCTCATAAGCACCTGTGTCCATACATTCCTCAGTTTACGTTACAATATGGTTTTGTTGTGTAGGCCTACACATTCATGTAAATACGACATAATGTACATCAGTTTGTACATTATATCACTGTGCATTATTTGGAAACGGACCCAATACTTGTCCTTGGCCTACCTAAAATATTAAGCATCGTGTAGTTTCCATACACGGCTCGCAGATAACGCTGCCAGTGTCCTCGGCCTCGAGTCCGGACTCGAGTACCTCGAGTTTTACGATCCCAGACTCGAGTCTTCGCGAGTCCATTCGCAGCCCATCACTAGCGAAATCACATACCCCCTTTTGAATAAAGAATACCGTAAGTGTTCGTCTCCTGCTGACAATACATCTCAGCTTACTGCAACAGTGTCTGTCAGTGTCTGTTCCGGAATGATCCAAGAGCTCTGTATTATCTTAGTGATAAAGTCGTACTGAAATTTAGTTAATTTTGTGTATGTGAGATCCATTTAATTCTATAAACATTGGTGTTTAGTGTTTATTTGTAGTAAATGAGATGAGTGATATTTATTTAAATTTTACATTCAGTAGTTCTGCAACCCGACAAAGATAAAAACAGGAATGATAATAAAACCCCATAAATATAACCAAATGTGCACAAGAAGCAAAATACTTACCATCGAGCAGGAGCAGTATTAACAAAACCAGCGTGGAGGGCACAGAACATAAGGGAAAGGACTGGATCGAGCTAACTACTTGAGGGGTTGCCAGGTCAAGATTGCTAAATGAAAGCAAGATTAATGTTTAAATAACTTGAACTTTACTTAAAATTAGGAAAAATATAAACAGAATTTAGGAATGAAAACTGCAGAGCAAAAAAAATAAATCTGTAAATAATGTCTTTAAATTATAGATAAAAATCAATTTTCAAAGCAAAATATACTATGAGTGCGCACTCGGATAACAACGTAAAATAATTTTTATGTAGTAATAAATAAGTAAATAGAAGAAAGATAAAAATTGTAATAATTCAACTCATTAAATTAGGAGACAAATGTCTATTTTTAGGATAAATAAAATCGTGAAAACACACTCAGATTACAAGCTACACTTTGCCTTAGAATCAATGAATGACAAATGTTAAAACGGATCCGTGCATTAAATATTAATTACATAACTGGCCAGCTTTTCTTTGTGAGTAAGTATACTACAATTAATCACAATAAACTGGAATTTGCTTCCGGAACCAGTACACAAGGATTTCAATCACCCCGAAACACGGAAACACACTCAATATTTAAGGCAACGATAGCAGACCCAAAAAAAAGGTTCCACACGTAAATAATTGAAAGGACACAAGAGAAAATCGCACGAACCCGAATAAAAATATGTCTCAAATAAACTACAAATTACGAAGGGAAACACATAAAATTTCACAGACAACAAAACAATGGTACACACGAAGCATACAGCTTCCCAAAACCGAAGCCAACATCCGACTTAAAGAGACAATAGGCAAAGCCCACACAAAATTAGCGTACCGGAGATAAGATAAAAACATGGCACGCAATAATGAAAGAAGAAGGAAAGAAAAACGGACGCGAAGAATCTGAGGAGGGCAAAAGTATCATCAAGAAATAGGGAACAAATTCCAGTTTATTATAACCAGAATATTACAATAATTATGTATAGTCTTTTAAATTTAACATTTCTTCCAACCAAAATATTAATAAAGGATTTAAATGCCGGTTACACAATTTTAATTTTAGGAGGCCTTGGAAAACGGTAATGGCCGAGTAAGACCGGAAATAAACTATGCCATTAAGTAATTAAACAATGGGCCATTACGAAAACAATACTAGTACATAACGTCTTTGAAAACGTTGTCAACAGTCCATCGGATGCCACAAATATGAACCAAGAAATGTAAAAAGTAATCCACCAACAAAATTAATAATAATAATAACTTTAAGAAACAGAAAAAGGCAGCACAACGATAATCTCAGTTAAATTAAAGTAATGGAATAATAGGTCTCTCACCCGCGCATATACCATGTTCCAGAATTACTCCATAAGAATAATTTGGATATAGAACATTACCAAAATCACGTTAAGTTACATTTTAATATTTAGCAGATACAATTTATATCATTAAAATGTCCGATGAAGAAGAAAGTCCAGCTTAATTTAATGAATAAACGGTGGTCGCCAGGTCCATAAACTATAGGCCTAATTTCAATTACAGTAGCGGAGTAGAGACGAAGTAATATTAACAGCGTTGCCAAAACATTTCTTCTAATATAATAGTTGTCGCAGATAGCTTGATACACACGTTCTTCTCCAAATAATCCGGCAGCAGAACAGTTTCGAAACAATTAAGTAGATACTTGTACTTACATTTTTGGGTGTCCAATTTAATATACTGTAATCCAATAGCTTACATTCTAGCTCATTTTGTAATGAAGAAACCTCCTTCAGATAGTTCGGTCACACTAATATTAAAAAAACTGTAAATATGAAACACACAACATTATCGCGCTTCAATTAAGGCAATGCCTTAATTAACGAGTCTATTAGCCTGGTTTATCAAACTCCACTCCAACAACTTTCAATTGCATTTTGTACACAACTTCTCCAAACGCGTCCATCTTGGCGATCTGCCGGGAACAGACTGGCGTTCAGTCCAGTCAAGCCGCGGGTCGCTCAGTTGAAGATCGACACTGCGCACGCTCAAGTCAAAAATTTGGTTATTGAGCCAATCAGAATTTCGACGTAACAATGGCAAGAAGATACATTTTAAATCGCCACAGTTTCAGGCACATAATTTAACGGCAATGCAAACAATGGCCGAGAATTGCAGATAAAAGCCCCCACACACAAATGTATATGTCCAACAAATGAGGGTATGGTAAATTATTGTCTCAAGTTCCATAGACGTTCGGTATATAATGTGGATTTTTTTTCTTTTTGCTAATGGCTTTACGTCGCACCGACACAGATAGATCTTATGGCGACGAGGGGATAGAAAAGGCCTAGGAGTTGGAAGGAAGCGGCCGTGGTCTTAATTAAGGTACAGCCCCAGAATTTGCTGGGTGTGAAAATGGGAAACCACGCAAAGCCATATTCAGGGCTGCCGGCAATGGGATTCGAGCCCACTATCTCCCGGATGAAAGTTCACAGCCGCGCGCCCCTAACCGCACGGCCAACTCTCTAGGCATTATGTGTTGTAGTTTATGATTTACTCTGTTTCGATTTTGGGTTCGGAGAAAAAAGAAATAATATTAACTTTTTTATTTAAATGTCGGTAGGTTTGTTGATAGAATACTTACAAAGACAGTACCGGTATTCAAGAATGCTTGGTACAAACATTCCCATGACGTATGCAACGATTTACCAACATTAATTAAATTCCAAAGTGCACCTCGAGAATACTACGAACGTTTTAAGTTATAGAAATTGTATTTTAACAAAATATTGTGGTAGGCTACTTACGACCAGTACACCAGAATTTTAAGTAGCATATACATGTCACATAAACATAGACGCTTGTTTTTTAAAACCAGAGGACACTTAATATCATTGTATATTTTAAAATCATCACTCATATCACGTGACATTCTTCATTAGAAATAGTAATGATTTTAAATTATATGTTAAGTTAAATTTAGATCTTATGACCAGCTGAGGATGACCTCTGTGAAGGTCGAAACCAGTACTGTATAGTAACAAGATATAATAAAGTGTTGATTAGGTGCAAGGTACCCATTCTTTGTAATTGTGAATGCATTTTTCAATTACCTGGTGCATACCGAAAATATGATCCTGACAGCCCATTTGTGGTCTGAAACAACACCGGTTTTCATCCAACTTCCTCTCAACCACTGATCATTTTCCTCCTCCCCATGATCTTGGTTGTTCTTAACACCACCAGGAAGATTTCCTTGTACGTTGAGAAGATGTTCAAAATATTCCCTCCACCTCTCCAGTGATTCCCTGGGATCTATTATGAGATCAACTGAATTACCCAAAACACTGCTTATTTCCTTTTTCTCTCCCTTCCTACGATTTATTATTACTGTTCAGAAAGGTTTCCCTGCTGCTTGACCTAGCCTTTCCAGGTTTTACCAAAATTTTCCCACTTCTTTTTTGTATTTAACAACTATTTGTTTCGCTCTGTTTCTTTCATCTATGTACAATTCCCTGTCTGCATCAGCCCTTGTTTGGAGCCATTTCTGATAAGCCTTCTTTTTACATTTACAAGCTGCTCTCACTTCATCATTTCACCAAGTTGTTCTCTTTCTCCCTTCTTTACACACAGTTGTTCCTGCGCATTCCCTTGCTGTTTCTACTACAGCATCCCTGTACGCCACCCATTCTCTTTCTATATCCTGAACCTGCTTACTGTCTACCGTTCGACACTTCTCACTAATCATATCCATGTACTTCTGTCTAGTTTCCTCGTCCTGGAGATTTTCTACCCTTATTCGTTTGCAATCAGATTTCACTTTCTCCACCCTAGGCCTAGAGATACTTAGTTCACTACAGATCAGATAATGGTCTCTATCATCGAAAAATCCCCGGAAAACCCGTACATTCCTAACAGATTTTCTGAATTCGAAGTCTGTTAAGATACCGTCTATTACGGATCTGGTACCCCTATTATAGCTCCCATGCGTAGCGGTGAATAGCCTTATGCTTGAAGAATGTATTCGTAACAGCTAAACCCATACTAGCACAGAAGTCCAGCAAACGCTTCCCATTCCCATTAGCTTCCATATCTTCCCCACATTTACCAATCACCCTTTCGTATCCTTCAGTTCTATTCCCAACTCTCGCACTGAAATCGCCCATTAGCACTATCCTTTCCTTACTGTTGACCCTGACCACGATGTCACTCAATGCTTCATAAAACTTGTCAACTTCATTCTCATCTGCACCCTCACATGGTGAATACACTGAGACTGTTCTCGTCCTAATTCGTCCAACTGTCAATTCTACCCACATCATTCGCTCATTTACGTGCCTAACAGAAACTATGTTGCGTGCAATGGTATTCCTGATAAAGAGCCCTGCCCCATACTCTGCCCTTCCCTTTCTAACACCCGTCAAGTAAACTTTATGATTTCCTATCTCTTCCTCGTTATCTCCCCTTACCCGAATATCACTTACTCCTAGCACATCCAGATACATCCTCTTTGCTGACTCAGCCAGTTCTACTTTCTTTCTTCCACAAGCCCCATTAATATTGATAGCTCCCAATCGAATTCTATTTTGTTCGCCAAGTTGTTTCCAAGGAGTCCTTCACCTGTCAAATGGGAGTGGGACTCTGTTACTCTAATAGGTCCGAGGCTTGCTAAAATGTTCTGAGCTAGGTTAATTCATGAAGCAGGATGCTACCCTACTTACACATAGTCCAAGTAAGAATCTCTCCTTTAACATGTTGGGGACCACTGGTGGGTGGTATAGTCCTAGCCATCTGAGCACAAGGAGGGCTATGATTCAGAAAATGTCCGAGATGCCCACTCCCATTCCATAGCAACTGTTATCCCGACTCTCAGCTTACTAGGCCACTCAGCCGTTGGTCATGGTTCACGAAATAGGACGTGACTACAGTTAACCACACCATGAACCATATAAAAAAGAAAATATAACACTCTCAAAGTGGATATGGCATTAAACCAGTTAAAGTTAGAAGAAACTTCTCAACCAATTACTGAACCATTAAATAAACTGAAGGTGCTTCCGGTTAACTCGAGTGGATTGAAGCCAAAGAAAGATCGAAAATGATATAGTTATATAAGTGATGAAGAAAACAAGGAAGACAAATCTGAAGATGGTCTGGAAGAAGGGGAAAATATTATCCCTTCTGCAAAATTATCTTAACCCAGAATTAAGACACAAAGTTGATAGTATATTTGGGATACGAATAGTTAATGGATACCACTATTTACGAAGTAGGGAAGTAGTGTTTAATGATAACAATCTCATAATTGACAATTACAACTATCCATTAAGCAAAGGTCTTCTTGAATTAATATTTAAGAAAATCCAGACACAAACTTATATGTTGATAATGATTTGGCAGCATACGCTCATATATTAAATTACACTAATTTTCATAGTAAACAGTATGCCGCCAACAAGCATCTGAGATGAATGAACTCACTCAAATTCCAAAAAGTTAATAATCCATTAATAGAAGATGCAAGAGTGATTAAAAAACGAGCACACTAAAATTCTAAAGTGTTAACAAGCCTGTAATAAAATTCAAACGTGCAGGAAGAGGAACAAAACTAACGTTATTAGGAGCTAAGTGGAAATACAATCAAATTAATGAGATAGAATTAGTTCACTGGAATGATCCAGTCAAACTAGTAGAGAGACTGAAAAAGTTAATAGCATCTAGAAGTGCAGGTCATTCGTCACAGTAAACGAAATTTTATTAATCGAAGAAGAACTTCGAAAATCGGGTTTTATTGAATAAATGATTATTGTGTCGGATGATCTTCCATTCGCAAACGGGTTTAAAGTAGTCAGTTTCTCTAAGGATATCTCAGTAACCTACGAAATTGACTGTGAGGACAGTAAGAGCAATTGACAACAACTAGCTATAGACATACCGGTACTTCGATTTAAGAAACGAATAAACAACACAGAATAAATTCCAGTCTAGCTTTAACCAACAAGGAGGTCAGACGTGTCGTTCGGTGTGTGCCGGCTGTGTGGAGTGGTGAAAGAGTGGGGGAGAGGTAAGGTCAAGTGGAGTGTGTGGAGGAAGCTCGGAAGATGATCTGCATTGAACAGTACAGGGCCACTATCGGGAGATGGCAGGGATGAATGAGGAAGAGAACGAAAAATAATAATAAAAAGAATGTAAGGTAGAGATGGCAATGAAGGAGAAGGTGCTTCTTGTGGCAATGGTGGTTACTGTGTTGCTGGTCATTGGAGGAGTGGAGGTAAATCCACGGCCACAGAGTAGTAGCAACATGAGCTGGGAAGACATTGAAATTATAAGGAAAGTGGTAAAGGAGGTAGTGGAGGTGTTATGCCGTTTGAGCAGCTAAAGAAATGACTACAGGAGCAAGTCCAGAAGCACGAAAAGACGACACAATGGATCCAGGAATACACGAAAGATACTAAGGCAAAGTTGGAGGACAGCGAGAGAGAACTGGTGTCACTAAAGAAAAGAATAAAATATATGGAAGAGCAGGTGGTAAATTTGAATAAAGAAATAGCAGTCTGCAACCAGGACTGCAAGAAGAAAACCATATTTATTTATGAGGTGGAGGAAGACAAGACGGAATCGAAATTAGACATTATCTACAAAGTGGTGGATGCCATTCAACATTTATTTATTTATTTATTTATTTATTTATTTATTTATTTATTTATTTATTTATTTATTTATTTATTTATTTATTTATTTATTTATTTATTTATTTATTTATTTATTTATTTATTTATTTATTTATTTATTTATTTATTTATTTATTTATTTATTTATTTATTTATTTATTTATTTATTTATTTATTTATTTATTTATTTATTTATTTATTTATTTATTTATTAGTTATAGAATGTCCCAGTGAGCTAGTGGCACAAGGAACCGCCTTCAAAATCGTCATGCATCATTCTCGTTTTTATCTCGTGCCTCTTAATTTATTAGTGTGTAGTCAAATATGACTTTTTAACAGTATAACTTTTTAACTATTACTGTATAAAACAACGCCGTACTTCTATTTAATTGTACGTGTAACGTGTCGTCTGCTCGCGCCAGATGATACCTAGATGATACCGATCAGCTATTCACGATTCACCAAGTGAAAGCTATGGACCACAACGCACAGCTCACACTTATTTTGGTTTACTGCGCATGTCTCTGACGAACAGTACTTGTTCTGGAGCACGAACTGCTTTGCCAGTCCGCAAACTGGTTCAGGAACGGTCCATAGTCTGTTGGAACAACCGACTCCGAGTCCGCGTTTGAGTTTGAAGTTTGTTGGAACGCTCTTTCCGTACTGCGCATGCGTCTGCCAGTTTGCAAACTGTTCCCGTTCTTGTTGCAACAAACCTGAGGAAAAGGGCAATTAGCCGGGGATTACTCAATAGGGGGCCGGAACGTGACCACCGAGATAACGGTGTCCACGGCCAGAAACAGTTCAAAGCTTACAACATCGTGTCAGCTTTTGCAGATCGGTTCCAGGAAACTGGGGTTGTAGTAGTGATGGGCTAGCGACGGAATCGAGTAGAATCGAGTAATGTGCTCTTAGAATCGGTATTACTGGACTCCAGACTCGAGTCCAAGCATACTGGTGTCGCTATCTGTGGACATGCCTTAGAACTAAAATCTACTGTACTGGAGTGCACGGCATTCAGGGTCACCCACAGAATATTTTTGTGGTGTGGAGTGCAATATGTTTGCTGCTGATGATTGATGTTGTTCAGTCATCGGTCGTCAATAATTCGATTGTTATGATTATTATTATCATCATCATAGGCACTAAAGGTTGTGACTTACTAACAAACTGTCAGCTGTTTAGCTAGAACAGAATGACGTTCTGTCCGCTGATTTGCTGCGTGAACGTACGTCACATTCTGGACGCCTCATCTTAATACCCGACATCTGCCGAAAGTATGATGTACATATAAACTGCTGTAATTCACCTGTTCCCCCGGACGATTGTAGGCTTTGGCGCGGTTAGCAATAGGCTATGGTTACAATAAATCTGTCATACTACCGATCATATTAGCACATCTACGCCCGTGTATATGCATAATGGCTACATGAGATATAATTTACCAGTAGCGAAGCAATACAATGTGTGCAGAAATACCGTCTATAGTCTACAAATAGCACATGTTTAAAATACACTAATTACAACATACATACCGTGACAGGGATTTGAAATAATAATAATAATAATAATAATAATAATAATAATAATAATAATAATAATAATAATAATAATAATAATAATAATAATAATGATAATAATAATAATAATAATAATAATAATAATAATAATAATGTTATAACTTTTACGTCCAAGTACGTACATTTGTATGGTTTTCGGGGATGCCGAGGTACCGCATTTAGTCCCCCGGGAGATTTTTTTACGTCCCAATAATTCTACCGACACTAGGTTGACGTATTTGAGCACCTTCAAATACTACCGGAATAAACCAGTATCGAACCGGCCAAGTTGGGCTATGAAGGCCAGATAAGCTATATTATCAATATTAGAATAGATGGCATATTCAGTGAAGTGTGTGCGAGACGCCGTAAACGGATATTTTCATATCTTATTATGCGTATTAAGTGGCATTATTATCGTTCTCAAGTAATTATCAAATTTAGGTTATTCCTTTTGCGCATTCATTCAGTTTTTTCATATCGTACCGCGCTGTCGCAATCCCATAAACCCTCAGCGACCGCTTGTAGGCATGCTTCATCCATCTACGAGCCGGCGAGTGAGCGAACGTGTGACGTCATGCTATCATCGAGCCTTCGCAAGCGAAGCGAGTCCGAGCCTGGACTCGAAAGAATCGAGTACCGCGATTCCAGGCATCACTCGCGCACATCACTAGGTTGTAGCGTGGTTGAAAGATGTGCTATGTTTAAGTTGCAGCGTTCAGAAGACTGTGACAGGATTGTAAGCTCCACCTTAGTTCCTCATTTTGTGCCATGTAAGCAACTTTATTTTGTCACTAAGGGCAAAATAATGTGCATCCTCGGGAAGTTATTTTTTTAAATTCTAACAGTAGCAAGACAGATCGCAGATGCGTGCCTTAGTTCTATAGGTAGGTCTATAATATATTTTGTCAAATGCCCGGGGACTGATTGGAACCTCAAATGGCACCATCAAAAGTGCATGTAACTACCTTGTAATTAGCGGACGTGATAACTGAGTTCCAATGGTTCTATCTTCTCATCAAGACGGCCGAGGCTTGAGCCGCAGTCGATGCATGAAACATTTTTAAAATGGGAAGTCACGTTCTATTGATTCAGATTCTACTTAAAACACTAGGTCGCGTGCCTAACCTTTCTTTAGTACTTTTAAGTCATAACCGCATCATTTATGATGGTGTATTTTGAGTATCTACCATTCTGCGGGCTTACCTCGTACCTTAAATGGTGAGAGGGTGCAGTGGCGTACCCACGAAATAATTTCAGTGCCCAAGTCTTTTTTTTTCTATGGGCTTTACGTCGCACCGACACAGATAGGTCTTATGGCGACGAGGATAGGAAAGGCCTAGGAGTTGGAAGGAAGCGGCCGTGGCCTTAATTAAGGTACAGCCCCAGCATTTGCCTGGTGTGAAAATGGGAAACCACGGAAAACCATTTTCAGGGCTGCCGATAGTGGGATTCGAACCTACTATCTCCCGGATGCTAGCTTCACAGCCGCGCGCCTCTACACGCACGGCCAACTCGCCCGGTGTGGCCAAGTCTAGGCCAGTATGGTGGATAAAACTTTTCCTTGGAAGGAGTTGTGAAAAGATGTTTTATTTTGTATTTAGAATTTGCTTTACGTCGCACCGTAGGTCTTATGGCAACGATGGGAAAGTAAAGGGTTAGGAGTGGGAATGAAGCGGCCGTAGCCTTAATTGTATGCTGTATGTTCAGTCTTCAGCCCTAAGGCTGGTTAGATCCTCAACAGCTCCGCCATCAGGTGTGAAAATGGGAAAACACGGAAAACCATCTTTAGGGCAGCCGACAGTGGGGTTCGAAGCGGATGCTTTTTTTTTGCTAGGGGCTTTACGTCGCACCGACACAGATAGGTCTTATGGCGACGATGGGATAGGAAAGGCCTAGGAGTTGGAAGGAAGTGGCCGTGGCCTTAATTAAGGTACAGCCCCAGCATTTGCCTGGTGTGAAAATGGGAAACCACGGAAAACCATTTTCAGGGCTGCCGATAGTGGGATTCGAACCTACTATCTCCCGGATGCAAGCTCACAGCCGCGCGCCTCTACGCGCACGGCCAACTCGCCCGGTATGAAGCGGATGCAAGCACACAATTGTGCGTCCTTAACCACACGGCAAACTCGCCCGGTGGATATGAAAATAAAGCCAGTCCTACCGAGTGCGGTGACGGATCTTCTGTAGATATTGATGGTTTTGATTTTTACCATGTAATTATATCCAACAATCGAAATCATAGCTTCTGTACTCTAAACCGGCTGCATTATTGAAACTATTCGTAAAATTGATAATATCGTTCTTCGTTTGTGAGGAAGTAGAATCTTCATTTAATTTTTTTCTTAAAAAAAGGAACCACTTTGGTACTATGCCCCGTGAAGGTGACTACTACCAGGTCGTAGATATTTCGATCACGGGAGACTCATGGCCAACTCTATTGCACCCACAAACAAGGCTGTATCTTCCCGATCCCATGCCTTTCTTAACTCTGTCAGTGGTGGGCATCGAATGCAGGATGCCTTAAGTCTAATTCTAAAATAAGGAGACCTAAAAGTAACAAGCCAACCCCGCGGTGTAGGGGTGGCTTGCCTGCCTCTTACCGGAGGCCCCGGGTTCGATTCCCGACCAGGTCATGGTTTTTTACCTGGATCTGAGGACTGGTTCGAGGTACACTCAGCCCACGAGATTATAATTGAGGAGCTATCTGACGGTGAGATGGCGGCCCCGGTCTAGAAAGCCTAGAAAAGGGCGGAGAGGATTCGTCGTGCTGACCACAGGACACCTCGTAATTTGCAGGACTTCGGGCTGAACAGCGGTCGCTTGGTAGGCGATGGCCCTTCGGGGCTGTTATGCCATGGAGTTTGGTTTGGAAAAGTGTACAGAGAAGGAAGCGACACCCCTGCAAAGCTCTTTAGCTTCCAGCTAGTTCTCCCGTCCGGTTTCGTGCATTTAGGACAGTTGGAAAACGTACGCCTTAATAATGCTCTTTATTAAACCTGTGTAAACATACTAACTGAAACAATTTATAACAATAATCACAAACGCCTCATGTGATTCAGTTGGTTGAGTCGCTGTACTTCTGAGTCCGAGTTCGCAGGTTCAAATCCCGACTTTGGTCGGTGGCCCTCAAAACGATGTTGAAATGGCAACAGCTCCATGTCGTTGGTTTCTGGCACGTTAATAAAAATTATACATAAGAATATTAGCGTCACAAAACTGTAACTTTATACTACTATATTCTGCACCCCAAGCTTGCAAGGGAAACGAATTAATAATTTGCTTTACGTCGCAACGACACTGATAGGCTCTATAGTGACGGTGGGATAGGAAAGGCGTAGGAGTGGGAAGGAAGCGGCCGTGGCCTTAATTAAGGTACAGCCCCAGTATTTGCCTGGTGTGAAAATGGGAAACCACGGGAAACCATTCTCAGGACTGCCGACAGAAGGATTCGAATCCACTGGCTCTCGGATGCAAGCTCACAGCTGCGCTCCCCTAACCGCTAGGGAAACTAATAGGACAAGGTAAACACTCCCTAGCATATGTTGTGACGTATAGTTTTCTTTACCAACTAACAAAATATCTATACCCATACCCTTAAATTCTATATTTACTTATTTAATTAGTGCCTTTTTTACAGTGACGAAGTTGGGGCTCGAGGCCCTCTCGTACACTTAACCACACACTAACCAAAATCTTAAATAAAATACTGAGATACGTAAAACAGTTAAAACTACTTAAATTAATATAATTAAAAATACATTTAAATAAATTACTAACTAAATTAATATAAAAACGAATTAATATTAAGACGTTCGGCTCCGTGGCTAAATGGTTAGCGAGTTGGCCTTTGGTCTCAGGGGTGCTGGGTTCGATTCCCAGCAGGGTCGGGAATTTTAACCATCATTGGTCAATTTCGCTGGCACGGGGGCTAGGTGTATATGTCGTCTTCATCATCATTTCATTCTCATCCCGATGCGCAGGCCGCCTACATGTCCTCGGACACTCCCGGCACTAAAAGCCATACGCCATTTCATTTCATATTAAAAAACTCTTAAAAATGACTAATCCTCAGGCACGCACACATTAACACTTCAACCATTCAGTCAGCTGTCCTCAGCAGGTAGTCTCGGCAGGTGACCTTAAATCTTGATCTCTGACCTGAGCTGACAGGGAATTCCATAATGTGGCGCCGATCACCACAAATGATCTATTAATTTTATTTGTGCGGTGCAGTGGAATAGAAAGAAAGGATCTAGGACGTGTATTTACAGTAAGTTGTGAAATGATGATAAAAAGGTGAATTTAGAAGAAATATACAGTGGTTGACTTTCAGCTAACACTCCTAATCACCATCGTTAAAATGTGTACCTGCCGGCGTTTATCAGGCTTCAGCCATGAGACAGCCTGATAGTATGGGGTGGTATGAACATCGTACCCGATGTTGTAAATAAATCGCAGGCAGAAATTCAGTGCTCGCTGAAGTTTAAGCGTTTCTTCTCTCGCCATATCAACTAAAACGTCACAATAATCAAGAACAGGGAGAATGAGTGTCTGTATTAGTTTGGCCTTTAGCTCAAATGGAAATATATCCCTCTGCCGTTTAAGAGGGTGAAGCATTCCAAAAGTCTTTTTACGTATTTCTTTTGTGTGACCAGAACAAGCAAGTGTTTCATTCATAATTATGCCGAGATTTTTAACCGTTTTACTGTAGGGAATAATATTACCATTCAGTAGGATAGGCGGGATTGCGACATTGTTTGAGCAGCTCAGTGATTTTCGTGATCCAATTTTGATTGCCTGAGATTTTGTGGAGTTTAGTATTAGAGAATTTCGTTGTGCATATATACTGAGTCATCGGAGGCCGTTGTTAATATCTTGTCTTGCAGTGTCGATATGTTATTTCCTGTCACGGATGGTATGTCATTGATTATAAATGCAGAAAAGTAAGGGCCCTAGAATACTGCCCTGTGGGGCACCACTAAGTTTCATTTTCCATTTAGAGCCCTTGTCGTTTACAGTTAGACGCTGTTGATGATTACTCAAATAATAACTAAAAAACTTAAGTGCAACCAGGTCGAAATTTAGCAGTTCCATTTACTTTATCATAGTCGGCATTTCTATAGTGTCAAAGGTGCTACTGAAGTCAAGAATGATAAGTATAGTGAGCAGTCGTTTGTCTATAGCGTTTCTTCTTACCTTGAAAAGTGCTGTCGCGGTACTGTGACCCTTCTTAAATCCAGATTGCGAAGGGTCCAAAGGAGCATTTTTATTTGGGTATTCCAGAACTTGCTCGTATACTAAACGTTCAAAGGCCTTATAAAGCGCAGGAAGTACGGACACAGGACGAATGCCAGAGAGTGATTGTGGGTCTAAACTCTTAGGTACCAGTATAATATTCAATATTGTCTGTTTTCCAGACAGTAGGGAAAATTCTCTTTAGTAAACAGTAGTTCAGTATGTGCGACAGTATAGGCAGGACAGCACCCATAATGTTATGTATAAAAGTAATAGGAATATCATCTACACGCGTGGCCTTTGATTTAATCGAGTACAAATAATTTTTAACCTAATTTTCTGTGACACTGTGAAATGTGAATGGTGGTTTGGCTGGAGGGGAGGGCGATGAGTCGGTGCAGTTAATTGGGGTAGGTTGAATATTTATTCTACTAGAGCAATCGTTCAGTTCGTCAAGTAGAATGTCAGGAGTTGTCAGACTCTGTTGAAGTTTTCCTATTCGCAGAGCTCTAAATTGGTCCCATGCGCGATTGGAATTAAAGTTGTTAGCTAAATTCCGGAAATATGCCCATTTTTCAAATTTCTGATTAACTGCTTTGTGCGATTTCTTAAGATGTGGTAAGATTCGAAGTCTGTGTCATCTAAGGCTTGTTTATAATGTCGAAATAACGAGTCACGGTGGGCCATCATTCTCTTGGTTTCAACATCTAGCCATGGAGAAGAAGGGCGAGAAACCTTTATTCGACGTGTATGTGTGTTTCTTTGCCGCATTAATCGTATAAAATGTTACTTCTTTATAGCTTATCACATGACCATTATTATAATAAAATTACCGTATTTATTTTCTGGCTTGGGGACTGGGTGTTTGTTCCAACATTTCCTCTTCATATTCAGACAACATACTACACAACCAAGCAGCAAAGAAGCACACAACAGTGATTACATCCCTGCATATAGGGTTGGCGTCGAGAAGAGCATCCGGCCGTAAAACAGGGCAAAATTCACATGTGCTTCACACTTCGCACCCGTGACCCCACAGATGTGGGGAAAACGGAATAAGAAGAAGAAGAAGAAGATGATGATGATGATGATGATGATGATGATGATGATTACTATTAGCTTCCGGAATCCGCACGAATCCACCACTCTTACTTGGATCCAAGGACACTCATTTCCTTTTTAGGTATTCTGTACCACCTAAACTCTGGAAGTTTGGACACCTATCAAAATAAATGCTCCCCCCCAAACTGAAATCCTGGCTACGCTACTGTAGAGCTGTAGGTGTCGAGCATCAATGCTCTACGTCATGTTTCCAGTGTGGGAGAAAATCGCTGTATTTACATAACCCTGTTACAGCTGTGAGCCGGCCCCGTGGTGTAGGGGTAGCGTGCCTGCCTCTTACCCGGAGGCCCCGGGTTCGATTCCCGGCCCGGCCAGGCCAGGAATTTTTACCTGGACCTGAGGGCTGGTTCGAGGTCCACTCAGCCTACGTGATTAGAATTGAGGAGCTATCTGACGGTGAGATGGCGGCCCCGGTCTAGAAAGCCAAGAATAACGATCGAGAGGATCTGTCGTGCTGACCACACGACACCTCGTAATCTGCAAGCCTTCGGGCTGAGCAGCAGTCGCTTGGTAGGTCAAGGCCCTTCAAGGGCTGTAGTGCCATGGGGTTTGGTTTAGTTTGTTACAACTGTGAGCGCTTCGATCTTCCTTGACCAGCAACGGAAGTACAGTACTGGTATATATTTTTGATGCTCTAGGAAGAAAAATATTGTTATTCATCGACCTAGAGAAAAGTAGAGCACAAAATATTTATTTTAAGTAATAGATGGTTTTATGCAACACAGTAAAAAGTGATTTGTACACCAATATTGTGATATAAATTTAATTTTGTATTACTCCTGTTCGTTTACACTATATGGTTGAGAAATGTATCTTCGATAATATTTCTTCAACGTGCATAGGAATTAAGCAAGAACACAATACAGTACAGTGGACAATAGTAGTCGTTCACACTTAATACCAGAAAACATACAAATAACATAACTGGACCATGGACTAAGCAGCGCCATGACCGTAAACCAATCATATGATATCCTCCTTACGTTGACGTACAGATGGTTAAACGTCCTTCCAGTTCACATTTAAGAATATGATCTTATTGACCATGTCACCTGCCAGGCGACTTCTCTTTTTTGAAATTAAAGTTCCAAATTTCGAAAACAGACGTTCACAGGATACCGATGTTGCTGGTGTACATAAGTACTTTTTGGCAAGTTTGGAGACGGTGGGAAATTTTGCCTGATTCCGCCACCAATAATCTAATGGATCTTGTGAACGCCTTTCATACTGGTCCTTAAGGTACACCCGAGCACAGAAATGGCGTCCCGATATAAACAAAGCATTGTATCCCCCCACCTCCTCCCTTAACTCATTGCTACAGGGAGACAGCCCGCTACAAGGCTGTTGTGATTGAAATGGGCACTGTGGAGGATGTACAGCAATACACACACTGTGCCTTCAGCACTACCTATTCACTCCCTTCCCCTTCTTTTCGGTACTGAAGTGGCCTTCAACACTACCCCTTCACTCACTCTCCTCCTTTCCAGTACTGGAGTGGGGCAGTGTTGATTGTTTACGTCGGGACACCATTTCTGTGCTTGCATGTACCTTTGTACCTCTACCGTGGCATCTGCCCTAACATTGTGGTGCCGATTTTCCTCCCTGACCTGGGAATCAAACGATTCCCAAAAGGATTAACCTGAGCTATTTATATTCGAAAGCTCAGTATCAGGATGTGATGGAACGTATGAATGTCTGGACCTCATTTTGCAGGATTGGTTAATTAAAAAATTCACTGCTTCATCCCGTTTCCCACTTTGGGCAATGAGCAAGGTTTTAAACCGTGGATCAAGGATTGTAGCAAAGGCGAGTGGCAGAAAACTTTCAACATTGGCGAATTTTCTATTGAATGCAGTCACCAGTTCACTCAATATTTCATCTACAGCGGCATCTTGCTCTTTGCTTGTGAACTCGTTCATCTTCAACACATTTTGCCGGTGGAAACAAATTACTTTTGATATTGAAACATGGTGTTCACTTGACAATTTCTTAGTCATGATTTCAAAGGGCTCTAGGGTGGGAAGCAATTGTGGGACTGTGACCCATTCCGCTGGCGTAAGGTTTCCTGGTGCGGAGTCAATGGCTGCAAGTGCAGCAGAGATGCATTCCTTCTGCTCTACGAGACGCGACAAAATTGCGTAGGTGCTATTCCACCTAGTTTCTGTCTCCTTCATTAACTTATGCACAGGCTTTCCAAGCGATATTTGCATCGATGTCGGTTTCTCTTTTCCAGCGCTTGACGATTTGAAATAACCTACCATTTTCCTGCATTTTCCTCGTAAACCTAACAATTTCTCCAGGCTTCTTTTGAGAATGAGATTCATTGTGTGGGCAAAGCAAGGTGTATATTGTCCACTGCACAATTCACATTGGGAGCATTATCTGCTACAATGCACAGAATCTTATCTTTTACCGTATATCCCAATCAGAAATAACTCTTTCAAGTTCTACTGTTATGTTGGCTGCCGTATGTGACTCACGACTCAGGAAATCTGGCCGTTTGTAAAACTAAAGTTTCTAATTTGAAGTCACTATGGATGAAATGTGACGTAACTGCCAAGTAAGAATATGTCGATATAAATGTCCACATACATGCAGTCAAAGTAATGTGTTCAGCCTGCGATAATTTCTTTTTCACCACGTCAACTTCCCGCTTGTATTTATCTTCAACCATCTGTCGCAGTCGCTTCCGGGTCGGAAGAGAGTATCGTGGATCTAGGGCAAATACCAGTGACCAGAATCCTTCATCCTTCACGATTGAAAGAGTTTGGAGATCTTTGGTGATCATTTTCACCAGAGCTTGATCTATAGTTTTCTGACTTGCAGTGCCCTCTGAAACAGGAATACGTTTATGATCCGCATTAGTACACAATAGTAGCTACCGCCGAGTTATACATAAAATGTATGTTTATCTAGTGTGTATGTACCAAAACACCGCAGTCTGAAAATAAATATTTAGACTTAAACTGCAGTATTTACCTAAGACGTCCACCTGAAATAACTTATGAGCCGTTAAAGACATCGAAACCCGGTTTCACTTTCAGTACCGGTAAATAACATGGGGCGCAAAATGGGACGTCCAATACTTTTCCAGGTTTTCAATATCTGGTGAGTTAACGGTACTAATTTTATTTCTCAAACGGAACTATACTGCCTTCTATACTACACTGCTAGTGCCAGGAAACATTAAACTTACGAACATTAACAACTCAGCGTTGTAATGATTTTGAAAATCGGGCAAGTACGTTTCGAAAAAATGGAATATATTCAAACATGCTTCATTTGCCAGCCGGGGACAGTCCTCTTCGATTCACTTTACGTATGGAACATGAGGTGACCGTTGACATACAACGTTCCTGTACCTTCTTCTGACAGCGTGGTATTCGTTGTACTGTGTCCATAAATACATTATAATACAGTGAATGATTAAACATTTTGCATATCGCTGTAAGCGACAGGTAAAGGAAAATCCGATATGCGATGTGTTTCCTTTCTTACCCGAATTATTTTCCCCTTCCAATTAGTGTTCAGAAGGTATGGGTACCGGTACCTAGTTTTAAAAATTGTAGTTTCTCTTCAAACAATTATCACTTCGGTGACCACCATTACATTCAAATACGGAGGGTAATATTCAAGGCTGTCTCCGGTACTAGGCCTTTTTCTGTTTGTTTATTCATGTTTCTTGTTGTTTCTTGCCACTTTACCAACATATTGGTGACGACACAGTTACGTTCTATGTCACACATGTGGATTTGGTTCAGTTTTACGGCTGGATGTGCTTGCGACCGTCAACCCTGTATGGTTTCTCTTCATGTTTTCATGTTGCGCTAACCGAGATAGGTCTCCGGCGACAAAGGGAGAGAAAAGGACCAGAATTGGTAAGATAGCGGCTGCAGCCTTAACTGAGTTTTATCCTCAGAACTGGCCTGCTATGAACATCAGAAACCACCAGAAACTATCGTCAAGGATGCCTATGGTGGGGTTCTAACCTACCATCTCCCGAATGCAATTTTTTAAGTGGCCCGCACTACACAGCCACTTTGTTCGCTCATGTGAGGTTTAATGATCCGTCAGAATAATAATGCTATTGTGCTTCAGAATCCGTCACACGTCCATTGTTCCTTTACCTGTTAACGCAGGACAATACGAAAGGCTGGCAAATGCAACACGTTTGTATACGGTCCATTTTCTCAGGAGGTTCTCGTTCGATTTTCGGAATAGCCACAGCGCTTAATTTATAATGGCCGTAAGTGTAACGCTACGCGTAGAAGATAGAGTAGTCTATTTAAAACATGAAAGTTCGTACCGTTATTTCAGCAAATATTGACGCCCTGGAAGAGTATCGCAAGTCCGATTATGAGCCTTTTGGTACTACAACTAAAATAAATTTTACAAAAGGAGAATATCTATAACTGTTCAGGGGATATTTGAGGTGAGTATCTTAGCCGAATAACCCTGTATAGTTTCGTACAACCTCTTTGAATGAGATCGTATTTGACGTTCACTGTCTTATACGATATCCATATGCATGACTGTACAACAGAACCTGGACACACGAATTGCACTTAATTACCGTGGGGACATATGCAAATTCATACATTTATCATTCTTTGAACAATGATAAACGCGGTCAGCCACAAGAATTTTGATGAAACTTCTTCAAGTTCTGTTATTAAACTACGTTTACATTGTTTACATAACTATGTTACAGTATTTACCTGGGTATGTACTATGATCCTTGTCAATCCCACTATGGTGACGTAATTGCCTTTCAGGTATTCTCACACTGATTTCATGTACTGTATTCAGATGTTTTAGCATAGTAGTTGTACTTTTGTTGTAACTGTACCGGGCGGTACACCTCCACGCCGCTAATTCAAACTTTGCGCCAGTTGAAACTCCTCTGCTGGAGGAAGTCTGAACTTTATCTACTGTATTAATTTTCAAGAAGATGTCACTACTTGGAAATTTTGAAGTTTCTGAACTGGGTCGTTTTCGATGTATTTTTGTTTTACCTGTAGTAAGAAGTGTGAACTTTCTCTTCTAGAGGACACTACTGAAGAACTACAATGGTGCACCCTAGTGCGAAGTGAAAGAACTGTTTTTTGGAGAAATTTTTATTTCAAAAGTTTGTTCCTTGTTAAATTTCTTTCTGTTATTGTTTAAGTTGGCTGTATAACCCTTTCTTTCCCCTTGTTTTGAATTTAGCCAATCCCGAATTTCTTTAATTAATTTATGACCAATCAGGTGTATCTTCTCCAACTTGAATAACTTATCTTGCTTAATCCTAGCCAATAAAGATTTTGTGGGAGGGTGTTCTCATTCCTGAAACGCCCCGAACTTTCTGCGAGAGTATATAAACTGCTGATTTTCGGGTCTCCGGGCCACTTCTGTAACATCTTTCAGTGTGTAAAGTACGTAGCAGGGGACGGGAAGCGCCTCTTTCTTCGGGCAGCAGTTCATCCACAAGGTAATGGCATTTTAATAATTTCTTTTCTTGCTAGCTCAGCAGTTTAACTCTCGGGGCAGGTCCGAAGCCTTTTCCATGTAACATTCCTTTAATAATGTAAAGACACTCGGTGTCAATTCTTTCTGTTTAACTACATATTGGGATAGAGAGTGCTTAACCCTCTCGAGCTCCCACTCATATTGCATTGAGGTGAACTTATTTTCATAACCTTTCTTCCTTAACGTAATGTAAATTGTTTCCTTCTATAAGTCACCTCTTTAGTATGGGATTAGCCCTTGCATTAACGGCCTAGTGCCAAGTAGGTTTCAAACAAAATGTATTAGGAGTGCGGATCGCCTCCTCTCAAGTTGGTATTTTAGAGGCCATGTAATTAACCTTTTCTCACTTAATAGGCCTCAGTAGGTTGGGTATTTTACCCCTGTGTTTATGTCCTTAGAGGACAGCTTGAAGGTGGAATTTGGTGTGGCCTTTGACAGGCTTAAATTTTGAGAGCGAGTTGCTCTTTCTTGAAAATTTTGTTTTCTGCGCGCCTCAAGGAGGCTTTACTGTGTAATTTGGAGCAAGTGCTCCTGGGCATGAATGGGGTTTTCTGCCCCTCTGTTAAAACGTGTTTTGGGGTAAAGTTGGGCTAATTGCTCAAGAATTGTGAGTTCGGGGCTCGAAGCCCAAATCCTGTAAATACTGTAATTGTACTGTGTTGCCTTGCTACTCTGTACCTGCCATGCTTGTTATTTCTTGATTTTGAAAAGAAAATATAACCTTGTTAAATTTTAAATTAACTTTAATTTCGTAGCCTGAGACCTGTTCACCCCCGCACCTTCTTTCACCTCTGCTGTTCCACAGATATCTCGGAAGAGTAACTTAAAGAATTATTACATAAGTTGCATACAACTTTATTGGGAACGGTTTCAGAGATATCAAAGTAGTCCCATACAGCTGATCTCTTCCTACTTGACATCGTTGATGTTGACAGTACTGCTTAAATTCCGCAACTATTTCTCGACCTTCGCTCAACTTCTAAAGACTGCAATATACTCGGTTTTGTTCCTTTACACAGTCATGTGTTGCAATGATAAACTTGTTCATTGCGTTCCATCAGCTGTTTAGCTAGAACAGAATGACTTTCTGTCCGCTGATTTGCTGCGTGAACATACGTCACAATCTGGATGCCTCATCTTAATACCAAATACAGTTGTTAATACCCTACCTTATATCTGCCGAAAGTATGATGTACAAAACTGCTGTAAATCACCTGTTCCCCGGACGATTGTAGGCTTTGGCGCGGTTAGCAATAGGCTATGGTTACAATAAATCTGTCATACTACCGATCATGTTAGCACATCTATGCCCGTGTATATGCATAATGGCTACCTGAGATATAACTTTCCAGTAGCGAAGCAATACAATGTGTGCAGAAAGACCGTCTATACGAATAGCACGTGTTTAAAATACACTAATTACAACATACACACCGTGACAGGGATTTGAAACCACAATAAATAATAATAATAATAATAATAATAATAATAATAATAATAATAATAATAATAATAATAATGTTATAAATTTTACGTCCAATTACGTACATTTGTATGGTTTTCGGGGATGCCGAGGTACCGCATTTCGTCTCCCGGGAGTTTTTTACGTCCCAGTAATTCTACCGACACGAGGCTGACGTATTTGAGCACCTTCAAATACCACCGGAATAAACCAGTATCGAACCGGACAAGTTGGGCTACGATGGCCAGATAAGCTATATTATCAATATTAGAATAGATGGTATATTTATAGAAGTGTGTGCGAGACGCCGTAACGAATATTTTCATATTTTATTATGCGTATATATTTGCATTATTATCGTTCTAAGGTAATTATCAAATTTAGGTTATTCCTTTTGCGCATTCATTTTTTTCATATCGCACCGCGCTATCGCAATCCCATAAAACCTCAGCGACCACTTGTACGCATGCTTCATCCATCCAAGAGCGGGCGAGAGAGCGAACGTGTGACGTCATGCTATCATCGAGCCTTCGCAAGCGAAGCGAGTGTGAGCCTGGACTCGAAATACCGCGATGCCAGGCATCAGAAGGACGAGCTGACAGTCGTAGTGAAAGGACGTACGTGCCTCTCGCTGCGCTTTCTCTCTCCTTGCCAGGCTCTCAGTACTTTTCAAGTGCTAACCAGGCAGCTGTACTTATTAGTACGACTTCGAAAGAGCTTTGTCTGAACTGAGCACTTCTCAGTGCTCGTTTATTCTCTTTCAGGAGGACCAGGATGAAGTAGTCGGACGTGTGGCGATCGCCGCACTACTGCTGGGCAGCGGAGGACAACGTGATGACTACGGCGACGACGAATCGCCTGCACCCGAGCCGGAGCCGCAGCAGGGAGAGCCGGAGATCGAGGTGGAGACGGAGTCGTACAGGGACGGGTGTGACCCCGCTGATGGCTTCCTCTTCTCCGAAGGCTGCACCGACCCGGAGTACGAGGCACTGCTTGTATACTACAGGCCGGGGCGCCCTGCATCTTCTGAACGGGGCCTCGTCCTGGACAGACTGCGGCACCCTCGCCACGCAGGCAGGAACAACTCGACAACCATGTCCGTCGAGAGCTTCCCACCAGGAGGCCTCATCATCAGGCATCACGACTGGAAGCATATGCGCGACGCAGAGAAGGAGCTTTCTACTCTGTTCCAGGTCATCTGTCTATCAGGGAGGGACGGAGTGCCAAGGCTGAACACAGGCGGAATCAGGGCAGTGACGGAGACCAGAGAGGCCGTCACCCAGACGCCGAGGAGGCAGAGGAATAGGGCGGTTAACACCGACCTAGTCCAGGCCACCCAGCCGGAGACCAGAGACGCCACCACGGAGGTGGAGCATGCTGCCCCCTGGCGCCGTAACTGTGCGGCCCATGCTGAGCGGCTCGGTACTGCGAAGTGGACGCAGACCTCTCCTCCATCAATCAATCAATACTGATCTGCATTTAGGGCAGTCGCCCAGGTGGCAGATTCCCTATCTGTTGCTTTCCTAGCCTTATCCGAAATGATTTCAAAGAAATTGGAAATTTATTGAACATCTCCCTTGGTAAGTTATTCCAATCCCTAACTCCCCTTCCTATAAATGAATATTTGCCCCAGTTTGTCCTCTTGAATTCCAACTTTATCTTCATATTGTGATCTTTCCTACTTTTATAGACGCCATTCAAACTTATTCGTCTACTAATGTCATTCCACGCCATCTCTCCGCTGACAGCTCGGAACATACCACTTAGTCGAGCAGCTCTTCTTCTTTCTCTCAATTCTTCCCAACCCAAACATTGCAACATTTTTGTAACGCTACTCTTTTGTCGGAAATCACCCAGAACAAATCCAGCTGCTTTTCTTTGGATTTTTTCCAGTTCTTGAATCAGGTAATCCTGGTGAGGGTCCCATACACTGGAACCATACTCTAGTTGGGGTCTTACCAGAGACTTATATGCACTCTCCTTTACATCCTTACTACAACCCCTAAACACCCTCATAACCATGTGCAGAGATCGGTACCCTTTATTTACAATCCCATTTATGTGATTACCCCAGTGAAGATCTTTCCTTATATTAACACCTAGATACTTACAATGATCCCCAAAAGGAACTTTCACCCCATCAACGCAGTAATTAAAACTGAGAGGACTTTTCCTATTTGTGAAACTCACAACCTGACTTTTAGCCCCGTTTATCAACATACCATTGTCTGCTGTCCATCTCACAATATTTTGGAGGTCACGTTGCAGTTGCTCACAATCTTGTAACTTATTTATCACTCTATAGAGAATAACATCATCCGCAAAAAGCCTTACCTCCGATTCCACTCCTTTACTCATATCATTTATATATATAAGAAAACATAAAGGTCCGATAACACTGCCCTGAGGAACTCCCCTCTCAACTATTACAGGGTCAGACAAAGCTTCACCTACTCTAACTCTCTGAGATCTATTTTCTAGAAATATAGCAACCCATTCAGTCACTCTTTTGTCTAGTCCAATTGCACTCATTTTTGCCAGTAGTCTCCCATGATCCACCCTATCAAATGCTTTAGACATGTCAATCGCGATACAGTCCATTTGACCTCCAGAATCCAAGATATCTGCTATATCTTGCTGGAATCCTACAAGTTGAGCTTCAGTGAAATAACCTTTCCTAAAACCGAATTGCCTTCTATCGAACCAGTTATTAATTTCACAAACATGTCTAATATAATCAGAAAGAATGCCTTCCCAAAGCTTACATACAATGCATGTCAAACTTACTGGCCTGTAATTTTCAGCTTTATGTCTATCACCCTTTCCTTTATACACAGGAGCTACTATAGCAACTCTCCATTCATCTGGTATAGCTCCTTCGGTCAGACAATAATCAAATAAGTACTTCAGATATGGTACTATATCCCAACCCATTGTCTTTAGTATATCCCCAGAAATCTGATCAATTCCGGCCGCTTTTCTAGTTTTCAACTTTTGTATCTTATTGTAAATGTCATTGTTATCATATGTAAATTTTATTACTTCTTTGGCCTTAGTCTCTTCCTCTATCTCGACATTATCCTTGTAACCAACAATCTTTACATACTGCTGACTGAATACTTCTGCCTTTTGAAGATCCTCACATACACACTCCCCTTGTTCATTAATTATTCCTGGAATGTCCTTCTTGGAACCTGTTTCTGCCTTAAAATACCTATACATACCCTTCCATTTTTCACTAAAATTTGTATGACTGCCAATTATGCTTGCCATCATGTTATCCTTAGCTGCCTTCTTTGCTAGATTCAATTTTCTAGTAAGTTCCTTCAATTTTACCTTACTTCCACAGCCATTTCTAACTCTATTTCTTTCCAGTCTGCACCTCTTTCTTAGTCTCTTTATTTCTCTATTATAATAAGGTGGGTCTTTACCATTCCTTACCACCCTTAAAGGTACAAACCTGTTTTCGCATTCCTCAACAATTTCTTTAAACCCATCCCAGAGTCTGTTTACATTCTTATTTACCGTTTTCCACCGATCATAGTTACTTTTTAGAAACTGCCTCATACCTGCTTTATCAGCCATAAGGTACTGCCTAACAGTCCTACTTTTAAGACCTTCCTTTCTATCACATTTATTTTTAACTACCACAAAAACAACTTCATGATCACTAATACCATCTATTACTTCAGTTTCCCTATAGAGCTCATCTGGTTTTATCAGCACCACATCCAAAATATTTTTCCCTCTGGTTGGTTCCATCACTTTCTGAATCAGCTGTCCTTCCCATATTAACTTATTTGCCATTTGTTGGTCATGCTTCCTGTCGTTCGCATTTCCTTCCCAATTGACATCTGGCAAATTCAGATCTCCCGCTACAATCACATTTCTTTCCATGTCATTTCCCACATAGCTGACTATCCTATCAAATAATTCCGAATCCGCATCAATGCTACCCTTTCCCGATCTGTACACTCCAAATATATCAAGTTGCCTGTTATCTTTAGAAATGAGCCTTACACCTAGAATTTCATGTGTCTCATCTTTAACTTTTTCGTAGCTTACAAATTCTTCTTTCACCAGAATGAAAACTCCCCCTCCCACCTTTTCTATCCTATCTCTACGATACACACTCCATTGCCGTGAGAAAATTTCTGCATCCATTATATCATTTCTCAGCCATGATTCAACTCCTATTACAATATCTGGTAAATATATATCTATTAAATTACTTAATTCTATTCCTTTCTTTACAATACTTCTACAGTTCAACACTAACAATTTTATGTCATCCCTACTTGATTTCCAGTTCCCTGTTCCCTTATCACCGCTCCCTAGGCCATCCCGTTTCCCTGAATGTACCTCCCTATTACCCTTCCAAACAAATTTCCTAACTTATACGTACCACTGCGGTTTAAATGAAGGCCATCCGAGCGCAGATCCCTATCTCCTACCCACCCATTAGGATCTAGAAATTTCACTCCCAGTTTCCCACATACCCACTCCATAGTCTCATTTAAATCCCCAATCACCCTCCAGTCAGTATCCCTCCTACACAGTATTCCACTAATAACAATCTCCGCTTTCTTAAACTTCACCCGTGCTGCATTTACCAGATCCCACACATCTCCGACTATGTTGGTACTTATATCAGCTTGCCTTACGTTGTTGGTACCAACGTGAAACACTACCACCTTCTCCTTCCCCTCCTCCCTCTCTTCTACTTTCCTCAACATCTGCCTCAATCTAATTCCTGGATAACATTCTACCCTGGTTCCCTTTCCTCCACACACTTTCCCCACGTGTCTAACGATGGAATCCCCCATGACCAGAGCCTCAACCCTACCCACCTCATTTGATCCCCTCCCCTCCTGGTCAGCCCTATCTTTCCTGATAGCTGCTGAAGCTACTTCCTCCTCCCTTTTCTCCTTCCTATGACCCTGTTCCACCTGTCTTTTCCTATCCTCTACTCTACATTTCCCTTTCCTACCTTTTCCCTTCCTCCTACTTCCACGCATCTCAGCAACAGTTCCCTGTCCCTCATCTTCCCTCTGTTGTTCTACCTGGAGTGACTCGTACCGATTTCGCACAGACACCTGTCCTGCATTCTGATCCTGAATAGAGCCC
Organism: Anabrus simplex; assembly: GCF_040414725.1. Lineage (NCBI taxonomy): Eukaryota > Metazoa > Arthropoda > Insecta > Orthoptera > Tettigoniidae > Anabrus > Anabrus simplex. The sequence continues at coordinate 321,797,159 of NC_090265.1, forward strand.
TTGGCCTGCAATCTCCTTCCCCTTAGAACATTAGACCACCTGTCTTCTACAACTCCTCCCTTTCCTTCCCCTCCCTCTTGTACATCTACTGTAACCTGTACATTGTTTGAGGGAGTCCTATCTTCCTTCCTGTCTTCTGTGAGAATCCTAATTATCTCCCTCAAACTCCTCCCTCATATCCCTCAATGCCTCACCATACCCACAATAAGTACACTCGCGCTCCTTAGCCATTCTTTACGGGGGGAAAATTTTAAATTAAAAAATAAAATAACTTATTTGCAAAAATAAATAAATAAATAAATAAATAAATAAATAAATAAATAAATAAATGGAGGGATATATTGTCTGGGATAGTACACAACAATAAGGTAATTAATATACGACTACACTACAATACTACTTAGTCGTGCTCTATTTTTTTATCCTACAACCCCTGGACCATCTCCACGAAGTGGACGCAGACCCAGGCCTACCAAGAAGGGCCTGTTACCCGGGCGCAATCCAGGAAAGCGCCCACGACGGCGGACGGCACCACAGCAGTGGAGGAGGACGCCCCCTGGCGTTCAGTGGCTGTCGAGCTGCAGACCTCTATGTGCGCCCCACAAGACAGCGAACGCAGTCAAGTCATAGCATCGACAGACGCCGCCGCCGCCAGACAGGAGAAGGAAGAGGACGGCGATGCAGCGGAGCCATCAGCTACCCCGGGGTCACCAGGCCGGGAGGACGGCCACCAGGACGAGGCCTCTTCCCCTGCCGAGAAGAAACCCCCGGGAAGAAGAAGACGACGCCGGGCCAGGAAGCAGAAGGCGACGCCGACCCCTCAGGAGAGGGCCGCCCAGCCGCAACCCAAGACTGCTCCCAGGATAGCAGTCAACCGAGGAGCCAATCAGGAGATGACCTCAGCGGGTAGCGGCAGTCAGGTGAGAGTTAAACGTCCCCCTCAGGTCAGCTGTGGGCTCGAGGTGAGGTGCAACCGCTGTGGTGGTGATCACCACTACACGGCCTGCGCAGCACTTAGGGAGACGCCGGTGTGCGCCAACTGCTCGGGGGGCCACCCGGCCTCCCATCGCAGTTGCCCTGTCTACCGGGCCATGGCGCGGACAGAGAGGAAGGAGGCCCGGCGCCATGACCCACGCCCTTCCAGGAGGCCCCGCCTCGGCGGGCTTGGCCTCATTCTCCGGGATCGGAGACTGGGTACGAGGTACCCCAAGGAGGTGGAGCCGTGCGGCAGGCCCTAGTGGTACTCGACGCATGGCTCCGCAGCCGGCAAGGACCGCGCTAGTCCCAGCAGTGCCCAGACGGACTGATCCCCAGGCGATGGAATGGCGAGGAATGGGTTTTTTGTTTCGTGCATGTTACCTGTTCCTAACTAACAAAACCTCTGGTCTTTTTCCAGCCCACATCCTTGCATGTGCTATCCAAAAGATGTCAGGTTTTACATGTAGGCTCTTTCTTCTTTCTGCCTATGTGGTTTTTCCCTGACCCTTCAATACCATACTTCAACACCATATACCTAACACAATCTCGCCTGGTAACGTGTCTGACATGGAAACAGGCAGATACTCCTTGTATAACTTCCCACTCTACCCAGCTATCTATTTTCTTCTTAGAAATTAATAGCATGTCGGAGGCCATGTAGATTGAGTCGATGGTCACGGCGGGGGAGCGGGCTACGGGGGCCCCCCGTAAAAAAAAGCCACGCATCACTCGTGTGGCGTGTCCTAATGGAGGCAGGGGCCCACGGGTGGCATTCGGAAGGCCAAGCAAAGCAAGATAATGGCAGAATTTTTATAAACATATGATAGCTCCTGCAGATAGCTTGAGGGGAAGGTTTCAACCTCTTTTATTTCATGTAAGGGTAAGGGTTATTCTGCCCGCAGGCAGGTCCGAACCTCCGCAGAGGTGTTCCTGAGCCGGAGTTTACGTGCGGTAGGGTGGCCAGTTCCTTTCCGCTCCTCCATTCCCTTACCACCCACCAACAGCGCGTGGCAACCCATCCAACTCCTGACCACGCCCAATGTTGCTTAACTTCGGAGATCTCACGGGATCCGGTGTTTCAACACGGCTACGGCCGTTGGCTTTATTTCATGTCAATGGCCTAAATCTGGTTTTTTAAATGTAGAATTTTCAGCCAGTATGAGGACTCAGTTCTATTCCCTACTGGTAAATATGTAATGTAGGGGAACAAAAAGTGATTACCCTCTGGTGATTCCCATTCAACTTGGTGTGGGGTGACTAAAGTTTCTAACACTCTAAAATTGTTAACACTCTTTTGGTATTGACTGTAATGTTTCTCATTTAGTCATCCTGGTGTATAGCAGGCTTAGCCTCTGTATCATTGGGCCATAAGCCCACTTAGGGTTTTAAGTATTTCTAATGGCCGGTTACAACCTTTTCTTTTGTCATTAAGGCCATTTAGTATAGGCAAAAATGCCCCTATAAATCTATTGTGGTGTGTAGAATTGAGTCTGGTGTGAAGTTCCCTTGAGGATCAGAAAGTTATAAACTATTGAGCAATAGACAAGCACACCTTGGGGTTACCTTGTGTAGATTCTTTAATTAAGAGAAACCGACAAGTTACAAGTGAGCTATTAGAACCTGATGCCTCTGCGAGGCTGGACTATAATATATTTGGAGCGCAGACCCCCCTGTTGTATTAAGAATAGGAGCAAATTGTTCTCTTGCAAATCTTGTAACTCCCAAAAGCAATCCAGCTCTTTTCTGTGTAAATTAGCATTTGCAATGTCCGGCTCCATGGCTAAATGGTTAGCGTGCTGGCCTTTGGTCACAGGGGTCCCGGGTTCGATTCCCGCTAGGGTCGGGAATTTTAACCATAATTGGTTAATTTCGCTGGCACGAGGGCTGGGTGTATGTGTCGTCTTCTTCATCATTTCATCTTCATCACGACGCGTAGGTCGCCTACGGGCGTCAAATCAAAAGACCTGCACCTGGCGAGCCGAACATGTCCTCGGACACTCCCGGCACTAAATGCCATACATTTCATTTCATTTCATTTCAGCATTTGCAATTCTCTCTCAAGTTTTGTAGCTGATTTTTGGACTTTAAGTCATATTGGAGCCGCCTCTGTGGTGTAGTGGTTAGCGTGATTAGCTGCCACCCCCGGAGGTCCGGGTTCGATTCCCGGCTCTGCCACGAAATTTGAAAAGTGGTACGAGGGCTGGAACGGGGTCCACTCAGCCTCGGGAGGTCAACTGAGTAGAGGTGGGTTCGATTCCCACCTCAGCCATCCTGGAAGTGGTTTTCCGTGGTTTCCCACTTCTCCTCCAGGCGAATGCCGGGATGGTACCTAACTTAAGGCCACGGCCGCTTCCTTCCCTCTTCCTTGCCTATCCCTTCCAATCTTCCCATCCCTCCACAAGGCCCCTGTTCAGCATAGCAGGTGAGGCCGCCTGGGCGAGGTACTGGTCATACTCCCCAGTTGTATCCCCCGACCAAGAGTCTGAAGCTCCAGGACACTGCCCTTGAGGCGGTAGAGGTGGGATCCCTCGCTAAGTCCGAGGGAAAAACCGAACCTGGAGGGTAAACAGATGATGATGATGATGATGATGATGATGATGATGAAAAATCTCTAAATGATGAATCTCTAAATGATATTGGTAATTCTGATAGTAGTAATGACGATTTTTCGCATGATGACCTGGTATTTCTAATGAACGTGAGGAAGATATTTCGTCGGAAACAATGGTGATAGTAGATGTAGCACATACATTCGTGTGGAAAAAATGTAATCCTGTAAATACTGAACGATCTAATATAATTCCATTTGCGGATATTCTGGTGTACGGGTTCTATTACAGTATTCCACACTCATTGCACTTAGCCAACTTTTCATTCTCACTACACTTAAACCACTTCCAAACGTCAGGTATATTCCTTTTGGGCATATATATATATATATATATATATATATATATATATATATATATATGAAGTTCAAAATTTTAAACCGGGATATTAAAGTTACTACCAAAGAGTGAAACATCTGTACAATTTCTGTTAGTGCGAAAAATAAGCCAATAACGAAAAAAGAAAACCATCGTTGACTATCGATAGTAGGAAACTGACTATCGATGTCAGACGATAGTGGTCGCTATCGATAACTATCGATAGTTTTCCGCCTCTACAGTACAGTGAGTGAGTGAGTGAGTGAGTGAGACATTACTTGTTCTTGTGCAATGTGGATCACAGAGTTGAGTTCGTTAAACATCGCAAAGGGAAACCTTTGAAAAGTGGCAGGAAGGCAATTGCATTGAATGTGTTTCAAAAATTTTGTAAGGAATAGCCGATTTTAGCTTTAAAGGATTTGCGAAACTGACATCCGAGTTCACTTGTGTTTTCGGAGTGGAGCATTAATACCGCGCGCAGCGAACGACTGCACCAAGGATTGGTAAGAACACCTGGAAAATCGAAGAAGCGCTTACTTTGAAGGCTTTCGTCCTTTATCATATTCTGATTAGGTAAAGTACCGGTACTGTACATTTTATTGTTTTAATATTGCCTCTTCTAAGTTCCTCGCTAGAATTTTACTTGATTATTATATTAAATGTGTGAAGTTTTACTTATATGCGCTGTTATGATTGATTTATTACATATTTACTTTTCGGCCCTAAATTCAAATCTACCTTTCTTTTCTGATATGTTAAATATCGTTATGGCATTTATCATTCATTGTTGTTTATTTTTCGCGGACAGTGAGTGTAATTTGTGCCGTAATCCGCATCACAATTGCCTGTCAACTACTGTACATGTTGACGTCAGTGGTATCCGGCAACAGTCTATATAAAGCTAATCCTGATGTAATCGCCGCAATCTAGCGAAGTAACGACAGTTTCAAGACTGCCCACGTGGTTCCTGCCATGTGTCCGGGAGTAGCCCAGTTATTCTCCAATCAGCGTTTAGACCGCGGATGGATATATACGGATACACATTTTTCTTTGTTTACATCAGGTTCGGTTCTCTCGGTGACGGGAGAATACAAATCAGTATCCAACAATGAAAGTTACTGAACAGCGCATTGCAGATCAACGAAGATCAATCATCAAGAACAATTTTATCCCGGGTCCTGTTCTTAGTAGAATCAGACAAGAAGTAACACAAGAACTCTTTCCACATCTTGAAAGTACCGAGTCTGACTCAACGGTTAACAGTCCACCTGATACTGATATAACAGTACATACAAGTACTCCCGAAGTGATACTTTCAGATAACTCTGACCTCCATGACAAAGACACATGTTGAATTCTACAAGGCCCTTCTAGAATATTCTGGTACCGATCCTACATAACGACCCATATTGCCAAGGCAGCAATCATCCAAAAAGTTTGGAAAAATCATTGAAGATCTTAATGCGAAAATCTTGCCAGAATATCTGAGAGAGAGCATCAGACGTTCCCTGAAGTACATGCTGCTATATACTGTGCAGCACTTGCCGCAGTACGACTGAACAATGGAAAGCCATTTTTGCCTAACAATAAGTCTGTCAAGAAAAAATTGAGAGAACCACCTTGGGCAAAACGCCTGAAAGAACGCATCATCCAAATCCGCCAGGACGTCAATCGCCTGCAGCAATACAAGAATGGAGTAAGAAGGAAACGCCTAAATAACAAAATTATTCGAATTCTAAAAATCAGTTCAAGGCAGAGTCTGGAGGAACCTGGAAGCACAGTACTACAAGAAACCCTCGAAACCATGAAGCAACAGTTGGCCGCATTATCCAAGCGCCTCAAAAGGTACCAAAACACCACAGAGAGAAAATCACAGAACGCAATGTTCGAAAGAAATGAGAAACAGTTCTACAACAATCTGAACGAGAGAACACAAGATGCAGCACAAGACGGAAATACGCCCAGCGAAGAAAAAATTCACAGCTATTGGTCGGGAGTATGGTCGAACCCAATAGAGCACAATGCGGAAGCCCATTGGATCAGTGAACTGAAAGATAGAACTAATGAAGTCAAGCATATGGCAACCAAGGCTGTTGAGATCGGAGAAATACAACAGAGCATCAAGAAACTGCAGAATTCCCCAGGCATTGATCGTATACACAATTATTACTACAAGAAATTTACATGTACTCATTTCCTTCTGACTCAACATTTCCAGAAATTTTTAGACAACCCGGCAACATTCCCAGCTTTCCTGTGCACTGGCATCACATATCTGAAACCAAAGGATGAAAATCTGCAAAATCCAGCGAAGTATCGGCCTATTACATGTCTATCTACTCTATATAAGATATTTACATCTATAATAGCCAACAGAATTCTGAAACACTGCGAGGAAAACCACATCATTGCCGAGGAGCAAAAGGGTTGAAAGAAGAATACCAAGGGGTGCAAGGAGCAACTGATTATCGACACTGTGGTTCTGGAACAAGCACACCATAAATCCAGGAACCTATACACGTGCTTCATTGACTACCAAAAGGTCTTTGATTCAGTACCACACACTTGGCTCATACATGTTCTGGAACTATATAAAGTTGACCCCTCAATCATTCACTTCCTGAAGACGTTAATGCCAGACTGGAACACCTCACTAAGAAACTGCAGTGTTGCAACAAGTCCCATACCAATACGACGAGGGATCTTCCAAGGGGACTCACTGAGTCCATTACGGTTCTGCATGGCATTAAATCCACTATCCTACCTACTGAACACAAGTGGGTATGGATTTAGCATTAAGAATAAGCGAGAAGAGCTATTCAAAATCAGCCACCTACTCTACATGGATGACATTAAGCTGTATGCCTCTACCAAACCCCATCTCCAACATCTCTTCTCAATTACCAAGACGTTTTCTTCAGATATAGGCATGCGGTTTGGATTATACAAATGCAGAACCCAAACTGTCATCAGAGGATCCTACTCAGCACAAGGGACACCTTTGAGTTTAAGCAACGAATCCATACAACAGCTGGAGGAAGAAGAAATGTACAAATACCTCGGTTTTCATCAGAGCACTCGTATGAAACATGCCTACATCAAGAGAAATGTCATGCAGCAATATATAACACATCTCAACAAGGTACTATCATCAAAACTGACAGCTAAACATCTTACCAAAGCAGTCAATACGTACGCCGTACCACTGCTCACATACTCCTTTGGTATCATAAAATGGACCCAAACGGAACTTCAGCAGTTACAAACGAAAACAGCAGTTTCACTCACCCGGTACCATATGCACCATCCTAAATCTGCAACCGAACGTCTTACACTCCCGAGATCAGAAGGTGGTAGGGGCTTCTTATCCATTGTCAATTTATATAGCAGTCTGATATCAAGTCTAAGAGAATATTTCCACTCGAGATCTGATACATCGTGTCTTCATCATGCTGTTTGCAGAGCCGATATAAACTATACACCTCTCAATCTGTCGTCGCCAGAAATGCCTGTTTCTACCCCACCTACAAAAGAGATGAATATAGCCATGTGGAAGCAAAAACCTCTTCACGGGAAATACCCCCATGAACTGGATCAGCCTCATATCGACAAACCTGCGTTGCACGCTTGGCTGACCTACTCCGGTCTTTTCCCAGAAACAGAAGGATTTGTTCTGGCCATCCAAGATCAAGTAATTGCTACACGGAACTACTGTAGATTTATCATGAAGGATCCAACAGTTGTCTCAGACAACTGCCGCCACTGTTACAGAACTACAGAGAGCATACAGCACGTCATCTCTGGTTGCTCACACTTGGCCAACACCGATTATAAGCACCGACATGATCAGGTAGCAAAAATCATTCACCTGAAACTTTCTGTAAAATGTGGATTTATTCAGTCATCAACTGCATATTGGAAATATACACCTCCAGTCATTCTCGAAAACTCTTCATATAAACTACTATGGGACAGAGAAGTCATAACCGATGTCACGCTCAGCAACAATAGGCCAGATATTATTCTAATCGATAAATCAAAAAGATCCGCATCCCTTATAGAAATTGCTTGTCCAAATACCTCCAACCTGCAAACAACAATAGCCACAAAGATATCAAAATGCACAGAACTGGCAATAGAAATACAACGCCTGTGGAAACTAGAATCAGTCACCACACTTCCAATAGTAATATCATGTACCGGTGTTATTCCAAAATGCTTGCACAGCTCTCTGGCCGCATCATCACACATACGTAGAACTACAGAAAGCCACCCTCCTGAGCACTTTGCACATCGTGAGGAAGTTCCTAGGAACAACTTTTCCTCTGACTCACGCCAAACAGCATGAAGATCTAGGCCGCAGTTCCAGTAATACTGAAGAACAGATTCCCAAAACGGGGACATAAGAAGTCTGAAGTTGTTTGTATTTATTGTATAAATGTATATGTTGTAATTATTTCTGTTGTAAATATTTGTACATATATGTACCTGTAGTTTCATAATCAAGAGAGTGACTCCTTGCTTAGGCCGAGTCAGCCCATTATGTTACCGGCACAAGCCGAGCCTTCCTAAAATAATAATAATAATAATAATAATAATAATAATAATAATAATAATAATAATAATAATAATAATAATAATAATAACTCAGAAGCTAACAGACAATTTAAAAATAAACCTGTGGGTTAAAGCCCAGATGCTAGTGGACCCAGCAGTGACAAGACAGACTGTTCCCCATAACAATTGACAAAGCAAGGAATTGGTTATGATTGCATGACACATATTCCTAACTAACACAACCTCTGGACTACTCCAGCCCATATTCTTACATGTGCTATCACAATACAGTCAGGTTTTACATGTAGGCTCTTCCTTTTCTGCCTATGTGGTTTTTCCCTGGCCCTTAATACCATGCCTCAGTACCACCTTACCAACACAAACCTGTCTGGTAACATGTCTGACATGGGGACAGGCAGATATCCTGTAGTATCATTTCCCACTCCTCCCTGCTATCTCTTTCTTTAGCCTCAGTGTGATGCTCTATATTGTGGTTTTTAATTTTCCTGTTTCCTACTGTGTGGGACCTGTCAGGTCTGGAAATTCATTTAAAATGGAGTGGTATAAGTTTCCATGCTCTGTAGCTCTAACCTCTTCTACACTGTTTTGGTAAGTTATGTAATCAATTAGTAATCAATGAAGTATTGCCATCGACTAACCGTTTGGCATTGGCTGTCGACCAGTAGATTAAAATGTGAAAGAAAGTCAATTCCAATTATGGGTCTGCTTACATCAGCTATGATGAAAGGCCACTGGAATTTCTGGCGTAACCCAAGATCGAGCTTTAATAACTTCTGACCATATGTTTTAATTTTAGTGTTATTAGCTGCAAAGAGTTACAGTGTGCTTTTTGTTGGGTGAAGGTGGAACAACTGAAATATCTGCTCCAGTATCTATCAGAAAGAGGGCTGCTGATTCCTTGTCACTTACATATAGGCGACTCAGCTGGATTCCCTGGCTGTCTGTCGCCATGGAGAGACGGGCAGTTAGTTTTGCGTATTATGTGGCTGGACTTGAAGTACTACACTCATACTGCATGGCTGCAAACTCTTATAAGCACGTTCACCAAACTTTGAATAGTAATAACACAGGGTTTGAGTTGCATGGGAATTACGGCTGTTGGATCTTCTTCTCGAATTTGATTTGTACCGCTGGCAAGAGTGTGACTGGAGTTGTCTGCTTAAACCTGACACTTGAATGGAAAGTTCAGATACCTGTTTTTTATCTCCTCTATGTCATCTCGGTGGGGATTGACAATATTTATGGATGCTACCTGGAAAGATGAGGTTGGTTTCAGTTTCCAAATTTGATCTGCCATGGTGACCAGCCTCGCCAGATCGTCACTGCTCACTGATAATAGCATGTCGCATAGCATGACGCATGTCACGAGGTAGGCGTTGTAACCATAATGTCTTAAGAAATTGTTCACCAACCTTGTCATCGGCTAAGTTCGTCACTTCACACAGCAGTTGGGAGGGTTTGCAATCACCAAGTACCAGTTCGTTGATAGTATCTGAGTTCTTTGTGTCTCACTGTCCGCGAAAACTGATATCAATCCTTTAATGGCAGTTTAACAAGGATATCGGCCACCTGGGTTAATATTTCTGCCTCGATTGAACTCACCACTGTGTAATATTTAGTCTGATCACGAGTTATGTTGCTCGTACAAAACCAAGCTTCAAGTTGTATAAACAATATCCTACGATCTTAACACTTACGCATGCTACTGCATGTTCTTATCTGGTACTTACTTCTTCGTTTTCTTGCAACGTCGCTTTAGGGTCACCAATTTGTGAGGTAAAAATAATAATTATCCACAAGAAATACACTAGGCTAGTCCCGTAACTATTTGTTTACTTTCTTCTATACAGAACTTACAAGGAAAAAAGACCAACATGAATATTCATTTATAAAATAAATGAAAAAGGTATTTCTTCGCTATTCCATGACAAAGGTAATGCCATTATTCTATGCATTTTGAGATTAGAATATTCACTTCCACTACAGAACCAAACATAAGAACATCATAGCCTCGTAACTAAGCAGTTGAATGGAATCCTGAAATAAAACCACCAATTACATTCTAATTTACTCTAGTTTTTTTAAATGTCAATGGATATTATTCCATTTTTAAAAATGTAACTTTTTTAAAATAATACATATTCTAATAATTATTAAAATAGTGGAAAGGTCTACCTGAGAAAGGCCTTTCAAGAATATTTTCCACTACACACTTGCACTTATTTCCAAATTGATATTCACGGCAGTGACGACACCATCATAACTTAATCTACAGCGTCATAACGCACGTTACATTCATGAATAATGGCACACAACTCACAAAAACGTATTCTTCTTCTTCTCCTTCTTCTTCTTCGTGAACTATTTTTGGGCTCCTTATTTATTAATTTTTGCCCAGTCAATATTCTTATGTAGTTAACAAGAACTATATAGACACCTAACCATACTGAGCACTGAATAAAAACACTCGACAATATATACAATATACACTTAATAAACTCATATAGCGGGAAGAATAATTAAAGCAAGTGCTAAAACTTCGTATAGAAGGTAGAAAGGCAGGATCAGGGAAGCAGGAGGAGATGAATTATCAGATATACAATCGAACACAAAGGAATCCAGGAACATGTCTACTCACCAAAACAACAAGACCAATGAAATCATGATATAGTATCTAGTTATAGAGTTAGGTTAGTGTCATCAAGAAACGTGGTAATTAATGAAATGACGTTAGGTGTCAAATTATAAAGTAAGCAAGATATGCTAGAAGGCAAAGGAATTTTATGCTGAACAAGGTGATATAAAAAAACGGAGTCTAGCTGAACGATATAAAGAACAATTGAAAAAGATATGGTTAGCATCTGCGTCGGGAGAACCACATACACAAAGTGAGTGAGTTGACAGGTGAAATTTATATTTATACAATGGTGTAAGCGCATGATTAAATCTAAGACGGATGATAGTAATGATGTGTCGTCTGGAATACTGACCTGGTACGAACCAGGGTTGTAGGGGTATGAGAGGTTGAAGTTGGTAGTATGATCGACCCTTGTATATAGTTTGCAGTATTTTGCCATTGTAATTGCCAATCTTCACGGGCCTTATGTTTAACATGTATAAAGTAATCAGTGGGTGGAGTAGCTATAGGGAAAGCGGGGAGTGGAAGACGTGACGCATGTTTAGCAGCATTATCAGCTTGTTCATTACCGTAAATTCCAATGTGAGCTGGCACCCAAACAAAAGTAAGGTAGACATTTGAACATTCAAGGGTGTAAATTAAATGTTTCACGTTATGTAAATACCAGTTGAATGAAAAGGAGATGGAGGAGAGTGATTGTAATACACTCATTGAATCAATGTAAATAGTTACTTTGGTATAATGATGTTGTATAACATAAAGGAGGGCTTGTCTGACGGCAAAAAGTTCAGCAGAATAAATGGAAAAATAATTGGGTAATCTCATTTGTTGGACAAACTGTGGTTGTACAGCAAAAAAGGCCGCTCCAACACCAGTCGATGACTTCGATCCATCTGTGAAAATGTCTACAGAATTAGGAAAGGGTGAGACACATAATTTTTTGTGAATCTGTACTTGTGTACTGTGCAAAGTAACATCGCGGCTATAATTAGAAGCAGGAGGTATAATAACATAAGGGCGATGGATAAAACATTCATAAGAAAAGGAGTAATACGGCAGCTTGGGCATACGTAAAATGGAATCTCGGTGTTCATGTAAATAACTATATGCATGATATAGAGCCGGCATTTTAATGAGACAATGACGGAAAGTGGCAGAAAGTTCAAATATAAGTTGTAATTTTGGAATGAGAGGAGTAGCGATTATGGCAAATTTCTTAAGTAGGTACTATTTTGTGGTTAACATAAGGCGCCGTATTTGTAGAGGGGGATCGACAGTTTCCACAAGTAGAGCATTAGTAGGCACTAAATTGGATTGTATTTAAGTGCGTTAATGTCGTGGTAGAAGCCATATCTAGCACATGGGCCCCATAATCCATTTGGGAGCGGAGTGTACCCTTATATAAAGAAAGAGCAACGACTGGATCAGCTCCCCAATTTCTGCGTGTAACAGTTCGGAGGAGATTTAAATAAGAATTAGCTTTGTGCCGTAAATATTTTACATGCTGGGTCCAGGTTAGTTTATGGTCTAAGAATATTCCTAAATATTTGTGATGAGTACAGAGAGGGATAGAATATGTATCAAATAAAAGAGGAGTTCGATCATATTTACGGTGATGAGAAAAGATCACCGTCGAGCATTTGTATATTGCGAGTTGAAGACCATGAGATTCCAACCACGAGATAGCTTCAGATAAGAGTTGTGACATTCGTTCACGGCATGTATCAATGTTGGTGTGAGATAAATAAATAACGATATCGTCAGCATAAGCTATTATGCGAGCGGAGCGTGTTATTAAGCTATCAAATTCGCTCATGTAAAGTGCGAAAAGTATCCCGCTGAAGATGTCTCCTTGCGCCAAACCATGGGACGTCTGTCGACTGGAAATATGGTGTTGATACGGTTGTATTATAAGAGTACGGTAGGTAAATAACTTAATTGTTGTAAAAGTGAAATAAAACCAGGGGGAAAGTTCTTAGCTGAAAGACAGTCCCAAAACATATGTAATGGAATTGAATCATATGCGCTTTGAATATCAAGAAACGTAGCGATAGTACTATGACGACGTGCTTTAGCCAAAAGTAGATAAATACAAAGGTATTGATAGCATCTTGAGTGCTACGTCCTTTAAGAAACGCATATTGGTTTTTTGGAGTCAGATTATAATATTCGAGTACCCAAAGGAATCTCTGGAGTAATATTTTAAGAAATGTTTTTCGCATACATGAACTAAGGACAATTCCTCGGTAGCTGTGAAAGTCAGTAGGTATGGTTTGAGGATGGGTACAAGAAAAAAATCATTCCATTGACATGGCACTCTAAGTGAAGATAATATGTTGTTATAGTAGTTAATGATAACTAGTTTAGCGTTGGAAGGCAATAAGTACAGCATACCGTAGGTGATGTAGTCTGGGCCAGGTGCTGACTGAGAGGCTGTAGGAAGAACTGTTTCAAGTTCAGAAAGAGTGATAGGCTGTAATAAAACAGAATAATGACGTCTATTTTAGATCTGGGAAAAAATACTGAAAGGCACAACATAGTCCGGGGTAAGAGAATGTAAAAACTTCTGAATCACATCAGCAGGAATTGATGCAGTAGCAGCATGTTGAGAAACACGGGTCAATATACGGGCAGCATTCCAGATTTGTGTAATCGGCGTTGAGGATGTAAGTGAGGAAATAAATCGCTTCCACGATTCCCGACGCTTGGCATTGAAAACTCTGCGAGAGTAAGAGTAAGAGTAAGAGTTGTTTTAAAAGGAAATAATTATGCAGAGATAAATTTTTTCTATACAAGCAAAAACGTCTTTTACGCTTTGTATAATATTATGACATTCAGCATCCCACCATCGCAAGGAGCAGGGGTGTCGTGCTTTAGGAGTGTGCACTGCTTTAAAAGGATGATAAATATTAATATATCGATAAACAATCTGTAGGAGAAAGTCATAAGTAAGCAGATGAGTTGGCATAGACGAAAGTTGATTCTCAATAAAGTGTCTAAAGTTATTCGCATCAAAATTTTTCAGAGATCGTGTGGCAGGGGAAGAGTGATTGTCAAGCAGAGACTGATTCGGTCGACTCAGGCCATAGGTGATAAGTATAGGAAAGTGATCGCTTGTAAAAGTATCCACTAATGTATGCCAGGTTATAAATGTTGCCATCGAACTACGACATAGAGAAAGATCCACCCCACTGGGCGGGGAACCAGGGTGGGTTAATCTAGTGGGAGATCCATCATTAAGTATTAATAAGTCATGTTGATATGACGCATCCAACAGATGAGTTCCTTTGGACGAATCAGAGCCACTACCCCATACTGTATGATGACAGTTCATATCACCAAGGATAAGTATTTTTGAGGCATGATCAAATTGGGCAAAATAGGACAACCATTGTTCTTCCGAAAAATAGATGTCTGGAGGGCAATATAAATGAATGATGTAGATATCACGATAAATGATACCAATACTATAAGAAGAAGGTAATTGAATAGAAATAGGTACTAACTGATAAGAGATATTATGTTGAATGAGAAATTTTACTCCGCCATATCCTTGTCCATCATATCGTTCAATATTGTATCCTTTAAAAGAAAAAGAATGGCACGGCAAAAACCAGGTTTCTTGTAAAGCGACAAATTGAGATTGTGTTTGTTGTAGGAGTAATTTTAATTCATGTTGTTTAGTTAGTATGCTCCTTGCATTCCATTGCGTGAGACTGATCATAGAAAGAAAACATGGAATGAACACTATCTTTTAACATATAAAGTACCTGAGTTACATGTTGATTATCACCTAGTAACTGGATTAATTGGGAAAGCTTACTACGAATGTCCTGTTGTAAATATAAACGTTGCCGTTGGATATTATTTACTGTCGGGGGTTGTGATACACTGCTGTGTACTGACTGATTACTGGAAGTGGTAGGTACCGATGGGGGAGTAAATTATGTAGTAGGGACTCTTGAAAGGGACTGAGAAGCTGATGCTGAAGGTGTACGAATAAGATTTAAATAACCAGCGTGATCATATCCAGTTGCTGGGACCGGTCGAGGTTTAGGAGTGATAATTTGGGTAAATTTTCTCTTTCTTGGAAGCACAGGAGATGTAGGAGTTACAGGCTGTGTTAAAGGGGGAAATTGCTGCAGGTTCCGATCAGGAAAATAGCTGGGAGGATGAAGTTTAGACACTGCTTCATTAAATGAAATGTTTTCAGTGCTCATGAGTTTTTTGACCTGAATTTGATGCTGTTTTTCGGGACATGAATCAGAAACAGTCAAATGGGGTCCATTGCAATGCACACATTAAAAAAAAAAATTCCTGACAATCTGCAGTAGTATGATTCATAGAGCATTGACCACATCTAGTAGTGTTAGCCCTGCAATTTTTATCTCGATGTCCATATCTATGACATTTACGACAAAGAATGGGATGAAAAATAAACGGCTCCACTTCCATATACACGCTATATAGTGACACATGTGAAGGTAATGCCTGACCTCGAAATGTTACTTTTACAGAACCCGTAGGTAAATAGTCTGTTTGTTCTTGTTGTGTGAATCGTCGATTGAGACGTTTAACAGATTTGACAGGTATTGAAGATTTTAAGTTTTTAAGAATTTCCGATTCAGTGAGCGTTTTGTCGACATCACGAATAATACCCACACGCATGATATTAGAGCTGGGTATGAATGCATTAAGTTTTAAAGAATTGAGCAGAGGATTAGTTAGGAATTCGTTTGCCTGTACTGCATAGGAAAATACCAACTGAAGGCGATTTCTCCCTTTGCGCGTGATAGACTTGACATTAAGATTAGTATCGTGAAACTTGCGCCCTAACGCCATTGGGTGCAAATGACTAAGATTTTGCGAATTAATAGACTCCTCAAACACAATATAGGGGCCATAATGAGTAATAGGATATTTTTCGATGATAACAGGCTGAGTAGAATTCAAATTAGTTGGATTATTCGACTCTTTTGTATTTTGAGAAGAAGAACTATTCCGCTTCTCAGAATTAGATAATGGATTATCTTCATCCATACGAATTACTATCTCTCGTTCAACTGATAGCTTTAATGGATCGGGTGATTCATCACCCCCACTGAACTCTGTCATAGTACGAACACGACACTATATCACTCACTAAGCTTACACTGTATGTGACTCTCCAGTCGGATACACTAGTCCAGGCAACCGAACTGAAATAATTCGTCGAAACCACTTATGCTAGATTTCTTTACTAAATACCACAGAAGACGGAGAAATATCCTGATAAACTTTCTAACTATTTTCCCGAGTTCAAAAACAACGCCTCTTTATGGCTGCTAAGGTAAACAGTGATGTAGTGTATCTCACAAAAACGTCACCTGTAATCCAAGAGGAACACTACAAAAATTCACTATATACCACCATTACAGACAACCAAATACAACATTCACTTAGCTCTGTGTTCATGCTAGGCAACCTAAATTCTTTTCTGTGGCTATTGGAAAACATATTTTGCATATATGTCATCAATGAATTGCTCGAAAAATTTATACATGCCGAAATCCAAAAATAAAACATATTCTTTTATATTACAATTGATTTTATAAACAGGCTCTATTTTTTTTAAAATTTTTGTTAGCAATATGATGTGCATGTGGCTATACTGTTAACTTATTGATATATTATTGTAGCCTCTAGCAAATACAGTAGAGATAATACGCGACACTTACGGATTTCACCTTGCTAAAATGGGAGACAATTCGACGGTGGCGCTCCTTGTGACTTGACCTGAACAAATCGCGCAAATTCAAATATCAATGGAAATGTATGTACGGAAATGGATAAATAAATTACGTCTAGAAAGAAAGTGTTATTGAGATATTAACTTCGAAGTTGCTAAAGCAATTCTGGATAAATGAATGAAGAATTATTTAAAAGGTTATTATTCAAAGACTGAAATTAGACATATAAACAAGAAGTGAAATGGACTGGTGTGAAATGGCTTGATCTTTCATTTATGCATTACTTTTTTAGCTTTAGCATTCCTGCCTGAACTCTTACGGTTGAATTTGTCTTTTTTCTCATTTAAAAACATTGTATTATCACATTAAGACACTTGTCAATAAAAATATTGGCACATTCCTTACACATATGATGCAATGAATTAACATTTAATAGCTGGATAATTTTCCTCTTAACATGAAGCCTACTAACAGAAAGATATTCTTACACATATGATGCAATGAATTAACATTTAATAATAATAATAATAATAATAATAATGTTTTAGTTTTACGTCCCACTAACTACTCTTTTACGGTTTTCGGAGACGCCGAGGTGCCGGAATTTAGTCCCGCAGGAGTTCTTTTACGTGCCAATAAATCTACCGACACAAGGCTGACATATTTGAGCACCATCAAATACCACCGGACTGAGCCAGGATCGAACCTGCCAAGTTGGGGTCAGAAGGCCAGCGCCTTAACCGTCTGAGCCATTCGGCCCGGCGAATTAACATTTAATAGCTGGACAATTTTCCTCCTAACATGAAGCCTACTAACAAAACATAATCTGTAAAATCCCAGCTTTAATCTGAGAAGAGGGATAAAGAAAGAAAAGTATGAAAATGTTATTGATAGTGATGCTTTAAGGACTATTTACGTATAATTAGAGCAAAAATGTAACATACCCTTGGCTGTATTGTCGAGGATTTCTAAAGTCGCTGGCCTGAAAATGATCTGAACAGACCTTATAATTCTTATATAAGCGTAACGTCCCTTCTTTCTTGGACACCTTATCCACATCGCTTCTGTGACATTTCAAAACCCACAGATCACACCTACAACAACACATCAGTATTGAAGGTTAACTGCTGCGTTATAGAATAAAATATGCATATTACATTTTATGTCAGTTAAAATATGGGTCGAGCAGGTCAGAAGATTATGAAGTACTATAAAAATCTCTGTCACTGGAAGAATATGTATGCAAACACAATATTACTTACATGTTCTTGTCACGAGGGAACCTGAAGAACGACCGCGCATTTTTCTCTACTTCGTAATTACTGCAGCCAAACACAGCACATACCTTTCCCCTCATGTTGAGAGGAGATATCAAGGAATGACGCACACTACTATTTATTTATGTCAACTCACTGAAAACGCATAAATAACACCAAAAACTTCACACAAAAATACACGTGCTCTTATGAGAGAATCAGTACTGTTCAGGTCTATTCGCTAGAGTGAGCTCCAGTAGCTGTCCCTCGAAATCACGCTCAGTGTCGCATATTATCTCTACTGTATTTGCCTCTAGTGTGTGGCGATGAACACTTCGAGTGTCAAGTATTAAAACTAACGGGCCCTACCTAAGCTAGCTGGCCTGTCCGTAAATTGCTGTCTGGGGAGGGGCCACAGCTTCAAGGACAAGGAAGCTTCAAGTGCATGCGTCATCCAAGCTACTTAAATTTCGCTTGGGTAGCTCTCTTTCATGTTAGCAAGGAAACCCAGCTCATTGGAGAAGCTGAACTGCAGTAGTGCGAGCGGATCGTCAAGACAGCTGTACTTGGCTTAGATATTAGCAGTTTTTTTAACTTAATAAAAATTTGTTCTAAGGAATAATAAGAAAATATAAATACAAAGTTATTTACCCAGCAGCGCCGGGGTAGATGGGGTTCAGTGCATTCCACTGGAGCCATGGATTTTTAGGGTACTTGAATGACTGTTAGTTTCTTTCCATTGTATAATATTAATACTGGTATATACATCAGAAAATATTTAAGACTGCATTACAGCTGATATGCCTGATTCACTTTCTATAAAACCCACAGTATAAAATTATAATGCAGAGTCTCAATTAAAGCCATGTTCTTTAACCATAGAATACTAACAAGTCATAATCCTTGTGACTATTTAAAACATCTGTTCCAAATTACTGTATTCATCTTTGAAGGCAAACTCTCTCTATAAGTCAAATATGGAGAAACTGGCAAATGTAACAGTAAAACTGGTTGTACCAGAGGTTTTTCCAATGTGCAGTAGTGGTATAGTCTTAAGATTTACAGTACAGTAAATTTGAAATTCAGAAATTCATGCTGCAAGTTAAAAAAGTATCAGCATTTTCTTCTCAGCTGTCTTTGACCAGGTGTGCCAAGTGAGGGAGATGTTCAAGGAGTTAAGGACATACAGATAGTAAGAATATAATTTAGGGTGCACAGTCAACTTTGAGAAGGAGCTGTGATCACATCCATTGTCCATTTTAGATGCAATAAGTGGTATTTGTTTGTTAAATGATTTCCTTGGACACTTAGAGATGATATTTAATTAGTACACTCTTTGCACAGTAAGTGTTGTAAGCTAATAAACAAATTTTAGTGGAATATCACAATGCAAGTTGAAATTGAGGAAACGTGCTCAAACCAATAGAACGGACAGAGAAACCCAGGAACAGGCTGCTATGAGCTAGGCTGAATGGACCAGAAAGGGCAGGGAATGCCAAAAAATTCAAGTGCATGGAGAATGCTCAGCTGGATACGAGCACTACTATCCTTCTACTGGTCACATGTCCTAACAACCATACAATAAACCTGTAGTTTGAGAAGCTAGCCGTTGCTTGACATTATCATGCCAAAATGCTCGTGGCCATGTCAGCAACACAGCCAGCCAATTTTCCTTTAGATATGAATATAAATTAAGATAAGAGATGTTGAGCCTGAGGCAAAAGTTCAAAAATATAAAAACCAACAAATTTTATGCAACTTTGAATTCCCTTAGCATAGGCTCTGTGATATGTGAACTATGATCTGAAATGAAATCTGTATTACAGGTATATGTCTTTTCATTATCAAATTCTTATAAGTATCATCCAGGTTTCAAACTATGATAATTCTTGTGAGCTTGGTGAGACACTGGTGGAATCAGTTAATGTACGGTATCCAAAGAAGAAAAATTACGGCTCATGCTTTGAGAGAGGTCATGTTTCACAGCTCTTTAAATTTGATTATTTTTTAAAGACAATGGTAGAGAGGCCAGTGGTCTGATTAATAACCTATTATCTTGCCAACAATACAAGCATAGATCTTTTCATACTGTCTCGTATATATGAATCATTATCTTTTTCTTTTACCCACCTTCATAAACTTGCAGAACTGATTCAAAATCATTAATGACAAAATTATGCAACTTGTGCTAATTCGTGCATAGATCACTGTCCAAACATAAGATGAGCATATATACACTATGTGATCAAAAGTATCTGGACACCCCCAAAAACATACATTTTTCATCTTAGGTGCAATGTGCTGTCACCTACTGCCAAGTACTCCATAGCAGCGACCTAAGTAGTCATTCAACATCGTGAGAGAGCAGAATGGGGCGCTCCGCAGAACTCACGGACTTCCAACGTGGTCAGGTGATTGGGTGTCACTTGCGTCAGAAGTCTGTATGCGAGATTTCCACACTCCTAAACATCCCTAGGTCCACTGTTTCTGATGTGATAGTTAGGTGGAAACATGAAGGGACACGTACAGCATGAAAGCGTACAGGCCGACGACGTCTGTAGACTGACAGAGACCGCCAACAGTTGAAGAGGGTGAAGTGTAATAGGCAGGCATCTATCCAGACCATCACACAGGAATTCCAAACTGCATCAGGATCCACTGCAAGTACTATGACAGTTTGGCGGTAGGTGAGAAAACTTGGATTTCATGATTGAGTGGCTGCCCATAAACCACACATCACGCAGGTCAATGCCAAACGATGCCTTGCTTGGTGTACGGAGCGTAAACATTGGATGACTGAACAGTGGAAAAACGTTGTGTGGAGTGACGAATCACGATACACAATGTGGCGATCCGATGGCAGGGTGTGGGTATGGCGAATGCCCGGTGAACATCATCTGCGAGCGTGTGTAGTGCCAACAGTAAAATTTGGAGGCAGTGGTGTTATGGTGTGGTCGTGCTTTCCATGGAGGGGGCTTGCACTCCTTGTTGTTTTGCGTGGCACTATCACAGGACAGGCCTACATTGATGTTTTAACCACCTTCTTGCTTCCCACTGTCGAAGAGCACGTCGGGGATGGCGATTGCATCTTTTAACATGATCGAGCACCTGTTCATAATGCATGGCCAGTGGCGGAGTGGTTATACAACAATAACTACCCTGTGATGGAGTGGCCTGCACAGAGTCCCGACCTGAATCCTATAGAACACCTTTGGGATGTTTTGGAACACCAACTTCGTGCCAGGCCTCACCGATGGACATCGCTACCTCTCCTCAGTGCAGCGCTCCGTGAAGATTGGGCTGCCATTCCTCAAGCAATCTTCCAGCACTTGATTGAATGTATGCCTGTGAGAGTGGAAGCTGTTGTCAAGGCTAAGGGTGGGCCAACACCATATTAAAGTCCAGCATTACCAATGGAGGGCGCCACGAATTTTTACGTCATGTTCAGCCAGGTGTCCGAATACTTTCGATCACATAGTGTATGTATTTTTTTTTTTAACAATCTGCTTTACATCACCCTGACACAGATAGGTCTTATGGTGATGATTGGATAGGAAAGGGCTAGGAGTGGGAAGAAAGCAACCATGATCTTAATTACAGCCCAATAATTTTTGCCTGGTGTGAAAATGGGAAACCATAGAAAACCACATTCAGGGCTGCTGACAGTAGGGTTGTGAGCAGATAAAGAATACACAGAATTATCACCTATATCTCTTCTTTGACATATACTGATTGTTTTAGATTCCCAAGATGACTTCTTTTCATCTCCCATCTCATTACCATCCTTTTCAGTTTTGACATTCTCATTTAATCCAGAGCCCTCTCAGTGGATCAGTATTCGAGTGCCAGCAAAGATTGTAGGTTCAAATCCAGCAGGGGCAGTTGGATTTTCGAAAAGCAGGAAGAAGTCTGAAGAGTGCTCCATGATGTACAATGTCAGCATGCAGAAGATCTCTGGTGACACATTCGGTATTTACCCAACAAAATTTTAAAATTCGGCAATAGGTTGCCAATAGTATCTCCTCTGCAGTCTGGTAGAATAAAATAGAATTAAACTGACAAGCAGCTAGTCTAAATAACTTTAAAGCATTTTGCTTACACAATGTAGCAGAGGCTGTTGGTTATATTATCATTATCATTGTTGTTATTTTTTCCTGAGGCTACTATACAGCACCGGTCAAAAGTTGAGGACCACATTAAAAAATCATGAACTTCGTTCTAGAACCTAAAATTGTGCTACTAGACCTGTGTATTTTTTTTTCCTGGGCTCTCGCATCTAATATGATATACGTCGCCTGATTTCAGTGATTTATGCCAAGTATTGTATAAGTTATACATTTTTAACTGTTGGAAGGTCACATCAAAAAGTCAACATTTTTGGAAATGTTATATACTCTAATTGGTTTCCAGTATCACCCCCAATATTATTTTACAGACTTATCAATAGTTGGGGATAATTTTGGTGTAAATAGAAAAATTCTGAAAAAATAGGCACCAATTTTTGTGCGTTTATTTTTTGCTTCAAATCAGCTCTCAAATGGTCAGTTTTTCATTGTCCTTGTCATAGGTCCCAGTGCGAGCTATCATCATCAGAAATGTGCTCCTGGATGCCATCTGCATAGTGAAAATGAAACTATCAGGGCAGATAAGTTTGACACCGATAGCTCGTCCTGAGACCTTGGGCCATACATGACAAAGGCAAAGAAAAATCAACTATTTGGCCCTGGTTCAAAAAACATAAAACACGCAAAGAAACGGTGCTGCATATTTTTAGAATTTTTATATTTATACCAAAATGGCCCCCTCCTATTGCTAAGTCTACAAAAAATCTTGGTGTTGATACTGGCAACCAATTAGAGTATACAGTACGTTATATTACCAAACTTTTGATCTTTTGGTGTGACCTTCCAAGAGTTAAAAATTCATAACTTCCACAGTATTAGAACTAACTCAATGAAATCAGGCGACGTATATCCTATTAGATGTGAGAGATCATAAAGAAAATTACAGAGGTCTCGTGGCACAATTTTAGGTTCTAGATGACATTCTGCGATTCCTTTATGGGCTCCTAAACTTTTGACTGGTCCAGTACTTAGAAGCAGTCTTCTTTAAAAGTAATAGTAAGTGCAATGAAAACATATTTCCAATTAATTATGGCATCTTGAACAACTATTTGATAGTGGTTTATAAAACATTGAAAATTTTAAACAATATTGAGTTTTCTTCAGTAAGTGAAAAAGTTTTTTTGTGATGTTTGTAGGTAATGAGAGATTTTTTTTTCATGTCTGAGAAAACAATCATGTTATCAATCCTGGAGATTCATTTATGACTTGGCTTCCCGCCAAAATTCAAATTTCCCGCAATGATGATGTCAGCATCACGTGACCCGCTCCACGGCCTCTGATTGGCCCGCTGTTGAATCCCCTTTGCTCCCCATGCAGAGGAGTAAAAATGAGTAGTCTAATTGTGCAAAACATTCAAAAACTAAGATTTTAGGAAAATCTCCAAAAATATCAATGTCATCTGGAATCTGGTCTTTTGGTATTATTCAATAAGAAGGCCTGGTATATTGTCAGCATTATTAGATGCAGAATTATATGATGTGAAAAGGAGATGCTCAGTGGTACTACGAAAGTTGAACAATAATTTTTTAAAGACATTTTTTGATGTTTGTATCAAGTGGGAAAGAAGATCACTTTATAAAACAACTTGTTTTCAAAATACAGAACATTTAATCTGGTTAAAGCTCCACTGCCACCACTCTTTTAAAACCAAAATGAAATTTATATGATATTTTGCAACAAAATAAGTTTAACAATTAACATAAAAATTAAATCATTATCATCATCATCTCATGGTACACTTGTTTCACTACCTTCATCCTAGATGGAGCCATGTTGGGGCTAATGTTATTCCTTTCCTCTATAATTTCCTTATCTCTCAATGTTCAGTCTTTTAAAACTTGCCTTCAATCAGGTAATTTCCTTGATCATGTTTCCATATTATTCTATAATCATCCACATCACCTATTAAATCTTTACCTACTATAAAAGTAGGCTTACAGCATACTATGCTTCATGACATTTGAGTATACCACGTATATATAACCTGAGACAGACAAAAAGTTGCAATCAGATTCCTCCTCTTCCTCCTCCTTTATTATCATGACTTACTTTTTTTAAATTCTTACTAACATCATCTCACTATTTAAAATTTATCTGAAAATAAAGACATATGATTAACTCAGTAGCTTTCCACTTTGATGGCCAAAGTTCAAATCTCAGTGGATTCTAGAGTGGAATTTTCAAATGAAAAATTCCATGATGCCGTGAAGGGTATCTGATCTTCAACTTCCAGCCAAATGCAAAATGATTAGGTGAATACAGTGTCCCAAGAAATAAGGGACTTGGGTTGAAATGGAGAAAGTTGTATTTATAATTATAATGCCTGCAAAGGAGAAGATGTTCATATATGGAGACTGGGCTGAATAGTTTATCATTCCTGCTATGGTATGTAGCAGTGGCGTATGCTGAGATTAACATATAGGCTACCACTAGACTTAGGTTACCTCTTTTCGATGGTTGCTTTAGTGAACATCAAGCTTTCAGCATTTTGAGCTGCAGCCAGTAGCCAATGGAGAAGCTTGCTGTGTTGTCGAGGCTGCTTTAGGGTTGCCACTTTTTGATATATGAAATAATGGACATTTACCTAAAAATCAGGGATTTTTCACAAAAATGAGGGACAGTACATAAATACTTGAAAATCAAATGTTAGGTACCAATTTCAATTAGATTATAATCAGTTTCAGAATAAGATAATTATTGAAATTTGTAAGAGAAACTGACATACACCTTCTTAACAGTACATACAGTACAATGCATTAAGTATGACAAAACATGCATAAAAAACATTAAGGTAAGTCACATTTCACTTAGCTGACTTTAAAATTGCACTGTCTAACTGTATCATGCCATAGAACTCTCTACAAGACATGTTCACGTTTACAGTAATTAGTAGTTCACTTTTAATCAGATTTACTACACACCTGTTTCTACTGTCTGACCACTTGTTAGACATTAAGGAGAAAATGCGTTCAACAAATGCATTTGATCCAGGAACACTCATTCTAAAAGACACAAGTTTATTTTATTTCTATTAGTTTCTGTTGTTTATGACTAGTAAAAACAGACCACTTGTCTGAGGCATCTTCTGTACTCTCCATAATACCAACATCTTAACACTGATGTCTTCAATGAGCTTTGATAACTTCACAATTTATGTAGATTTAGTCTCAAAGAGCATGCACAATCACGCTGGAAATTGAAACGGAAGACCTACAGAAGTACGCGATGGAAGATGAGATAAATAACCCAGCATACTCAGCTTTACCAGCAAATGGCGAAATATCATGAGATTTCCTTCTTCTGAGGCTTCAAAGAGGAAAAAGAATAATGGAGCTACTTTGAACTTAGATGGTGCTCAAATCAAATACGGATGTTAAAATACTTAGAGTCAAAAGAAGACAAACGCTCGCTTTTGCGGGACAACAGTTCATAATACAGGACGCAAAATTTTCTCCTCAAATACGGGATGCCCCGTACAATACGAGACAGGTGGCAACCCTAGCTGCTTCACAAGCTACTGCCCTTGCCTCTGCTACTGTTAATGCTCAACCCCTGATCAGTGGAGATGGTAGCCTAAGGTTTAGCAAATGAAAGTCCGGCTTTGTGGCTAAATGGATAGAATTTCGCCTTTGGTCTGATGGCCCCGGTTCAGTTTTCAGAATCAACCACCTCATACTGTTAATCCTCTGGATTGGGGACTGGGTGTTTATGACGTCTTTGCCATTCACTTTATCCCCATTAGGTCAACACTAAGGCTATACAGATGCCATGCCCCATTATTATTATTATTATTATTATTATTATTATTATTATTATTATTATTATTATTAAATAAAAATATTGAATTTTACAGCGGTCATACCCATCATTCACTGGTTAATTAGCTTCCTCGGAAGATCAGTGGTGGTGTCTGACCCATGATCACTGGTTCGATTCCAACCAACAAAACAAAACACTAAACCTGAAAGATGCCATTTCATTTTAGCAGATCTACCAATAAAAATAAAACTATATTGCTCTTATAACAGCAGCCCTGCACTCTCTTCCTAGAAGGATGTAGAAGTAAACGGAAGTGAAATACCCACACTCTCTTTTCTATATAATTAAGTCAGAAGTATGAGGTGAAGAAGTATATATGATGAGTATCGCATGGTTGATAGCAGTGGCGATCTGACGGACCGAAGCCTAGCACATCTATCCTCTGCCGGTCCATGCTCCTATCCGATATACAGCAGCAAGCCACGTGTGGCGAGTCACAGGGAGAGGGGTAAGAGTCTGGGCTGCAATATCAGTCTACGATGCCTTGCTCTCAGAAATACGTGCAACATTTTTTTCTCACTGCTTTCAAGTTTTGTAAATGGAACAATGTTTTAGATGCTTGCATTGTAATGTGCTTCAGACTTCCATCATTCTCAGTTGAGGTTTGGGCTTCACTGATAGCCTTGGTAGCCCTCAGTATATGCCACTGGTAAATAGAGTGTAATGACTAACCAGTATCTGTAAGAAATGGTGTAAATAATTTGGATGAACCATAAAGAACAATCAATCCAAGAATTTTATTTTTTGACTTTATGATTTTTCATAATATTTTTAATTGTTCTTAATATGAAAATCAGACAATTTCTGACATAATAACATGTAAATAAAAGTTAATATTCTTATAGCCAATCAATACAATTTAATATTATTTATTTTTAAACATACATATTTCACCTTGTTTAAAGGCCTCTTCAGTGTGTGATTCTTTTGATCAGTGCTATAAATATTAAAACAACTTATACATTAGCATAGTTCAATCATATATAAAAACACTGGACAGAATTAAATTACCGTACTTAAATTCTATTAAAGGATTTTTAAGAATTAGAATGAACAAGTGTTTTTAAATTGACTGAAGTGTGCTAGCACCCATATTGACCTATGTGGCTGAGACCTAGACAGTGACAAGTTGGGAAGAGAGTAGAATTCAAGCCAGTGAAATGAAATACCTAATGAGTATGATAGGAAAGATGAGGAAAGACAGATAAGAAATAAAGGAGAAATGAGGTCAGAATGGAAAGCCTAAATGAGAGAATGGATCGGTGTATACTAACCTGGACAGAGACAAAATAATGGAAGAAGAGAGGAAGGTGGAGAAGTGCCATAAATGCCCCAGCCCAGCCAGGGGAAAGGAGGATAGGATGATGATGAAGACTGAAGAGTGCTAATATGGAAGTAGGTGTTGATGAAAAGGATTACACGAAAAAGCCTTTCTTTAATTTTTATTTTACGATTTGCTTTCTGTCGCACCGACACAGAAAGGCCTTATGATGACGATAGGATAAGAAAGGCCTAGGAGTGGGAAGGAAGTGGCCGTGGCCTTAATTAAGGTACAGCTTCAGTATTCACCTGGTGTGAAAATGAGAAACCATGGAAAACAGTCTTCTGGGCTGCTGACAGTGGGGCTCAAACCCACTATCTCTCCCCTAACCACACAGCTAACACGCCCAGTGAAGAAGCCTTTAAACAAGATGAAAAACGTATGGCTTGTTTAAAAATAAATAATGATTAAATGAAAGAATTAAAAGAATATTAACTTTTATTTAAGATTAAATATTCAATATGGATGACCATGACTTTCTTTCAGATTAACATTTGTATAAGGTAATGTGGTATCCAAGGTTTAACAGCATAACCTGTGTGAATACCTACTGAAGGAGACAAGGAATAGCAGATGAGGTTTGTGTATATGAAAGAAGTGCTGAAGAAAGAAATATTAGAAGCTGAACACAGAATCATTTTATTTCTATTCCAGTTTTGAACTGGAGAAAGATATACTATACTTGGTGAAACCCAGATGGTCAATCTGCACACATCTGTTTCAAAGCAGCTTTCCACATTTTTCTACCAGTATACAATTTAGTCACACAGTTTCTGACATACCATTGTTATGTTGGATAATATTAAATATTGTTCCATCATTGCCTACCAAGGAAAAATGACTCATCAGTGAACAAAATATAACCTCAAATGCAAGCTACTTCAGATTAAATAGTTAAATGTTACTGAGGTACAGTATGCTACTTCCTAGTAAAAGATACCGAAGCTTTTCCACAATCAAATCATAACATCAAATGTATATTATTTTATAAGCAAGTGTCACTAGAATATATGTCTGCATCCAGATGGCCTTCACTTGAACCACAGAGGTACCGGTACATATAAGTTGGGAGGTTTGTGTAGAAGGGTCATAGGGAGGTACATTCAGTGAAGCGGGGTGGACTAGGGAGTGGTGATAAGAGTACAGTGAGCTTGAAGTTGATTAAGGATGACATTAGCATTAAACTGTAGAAGTATTGTAAAAAAAAAAAAAAAGAATAGAATTGATAACTTATTATGATGCAGAAATGTACTCCTGGAACTGGAGTGTTTATCACAGAGACAATATAGGAATGGTAGGAAGGATCATCTCTAAAGATTATAGGCAACTTGATGTTTTTGGAGGAGGCACTTATGCTGGTGCAGAATTATTTGGTAAGCTATGTGTGGAATGAGAGAGAAAGGAATGTTATTGTAGCGGGTGACCTCAATTTACCAGATGTTAACTGGGGAGATAATGCAACTGACGGAAAGTTAATCTGGGAAGGATATTTTAGATGTGGTTCTGATAAAACCATATGAGCTCTATAGAGAAACTGAAGTGATAGATGGTATAAGTGATCACAAACATGAAACATGTTTCTGTCGTAGTTAAAAACAAATGTGATAGAAAAGAAGGTTGTAAAAGTAGGATTATTAGGCAATACCACATTGTTAATAAGATAGGCATGTGAGAATTTAAAGAAAGTAATTATGATTGGTGGAAAATAGTAAATAAAAATGCAAACAACCTATGGGTTGGGTTTAACGAAAATTTTGAGGAGTGTGAAAACAGGTATGTACCTTTAAAAGTGGTAAGGAATGGTAAAGACTTGCTATATTATAACAGGGAAATAAAGAGACTAAGATGTAAGAAGAAATTAAAGAAACTTACTAGGAAACTGAATCTAGCAAAGAATAGCATATCAAGCATAATTGGCAGTCATATGAATTTTAGTGAAGAATGGAAAGGTATGTATAGGTACTTTAAGACAGAAACAGGTTCCAAGTAGGACATTCCAGGAATCATCAATGAACAAGGGGAGTATTTACAAAAGGCAGAAGTATTCAGTCAGCAATATGTAGAGATAGTTGAATACGAGGTAGGGGAGGTGACTAATACTAACGAAGTATTGAAATTTACTTACGACAACAAAGATATTTACAAAATGATACAAAATTGAAATCTAGAAAAGCAGCTGGATGAAATTTATAACACTTCCATGTATATACTAAAAGCATTGGATTGGGATATAGTACCATATCTGAAGTACTTATTTGATTACCGGTAGTTTGGATGAAGGAGCTATACTAAATGGAGAGTTGCTATAGTAGTCCCTATGCACAAAGGAAAGGGTGATAAGCATAACACAGATAATTACAGGCCAGTCAGCTTGACATGCATTACATGTAAGCTTTGGGAAGGCATTCTTTCTGATTATGTTAAATGTATTTTTAAAATTACTACCTGGTTTGATAGAAGGCAGTTGGGGTTTAGGGAAGATTATGCCAGTGAAGCTCAACATGTAGGATTCGAGCAAGATATAGCAGGTACTTCAGATTCAGGAGGTAAATGGACTGTATCGTGATTGACCTATCTAAGGCATTTGATAGGGTAGATCATGGCAGACTACTAACAAACATAATGTCAATTGGACTAGACAAAAGAGTCACTGAATGAGAGACTACAATTCTAGAAAATAGAACTACCGGGTGTGTTGGCCGTGCGGTTAGAGGCGCACAGCTGTGAGCTTGCATCCAGGAGATAGTGGGTTCAAATCCCACTGTTGGTAGTCCTGAAGATGGTTTTCCGTGGTTTCCCATTTTTACACCAGGCAAATGCTGGGGCTGTACCTTAATTAAAGCCACAGCCGCTTCCTGAAGGCAGTATTAATGGACCTTTATGTTTTCTTATATAATAATGATATGAGTTGATAACTGGAATCAGAGATAAGGTTTTTTGTGGATGATATTATATTGTATAGAGTAATAAACAGTTTACAGGATTGTAAGTGACTGTAAAAAAGACTTGACAATGTTGTGAGATGGAGAGCAGGTAATGGTTTGGTGGTAAACAGGGTTAAAAGTCAGGTTGTGAGTTTCACCAAAAGGAAAAGTCCTCTAAGTTTTAACTACTGCATGGATGGAGTGGAAGTAACTCATGGGGAATACTGTAATTACTTGGGTGTTATAAGGAAAGATGTTCATTGTGGCAACCACATACATAGGATTCCAAATAAAGGTTAACAGATCTCTTCATATGGTTATGTGGTTATTTAGGGGTTGCAGTAAGGATGTCAAAGAGAGGTCATATGTCACTGGTAAGACCCTAATTAGAGTATGGTTCCAGAGTATGAGACCCATTATTACTTTATTCAAGGACTGGAAAAAGTCCAAAGAAAAGCAGGGTGATTTTTGACAAAAGAGTAGTGTTATGAAAATGTTGCAAACATTGGGCTGGGAAGACTTGAGAGTAAGGAAACGAGCTGCTCGACTAAACAGTATGTTCTATGCTGTCAGTGGAGAGATGGCACGGAATGACATGAGTAGGTGAATAAGGATGAGTGTAGTTTTAAAAGTAGGAAAGATCACAATATGAAGATAAAGTTGGAATTCAAGAGGCTCAATTGGGGCAAATATTTGTTTATTGGAAGGGGAGTTAGGGAATAAGTTACCAAGGGAGATGTTTGATAGATTTCCAACTTCTTTGAAATTATTTAAGAAAAGACTAGGTAAACAAGTGATATGGAATCTGCCACCTGGGCGATTATCTTAAATGCAGATCAGTGATGATTTGTTGTTTGACTTTCCTCTAGGTATGATAAAATCGGTAATAAAGCACCACCAGTAAATCTTATGGAAATATCTGTTTTCTCTTTTGCTTAGATAGATACTGGCCATTCATAGTTGAAAGCCAGAGGACGTAACAAACACACATTATCTCTAATAAAGCACCTGATTTGTTTATTTCTTTCTTATTCTAGCAACATCAATAGTAAAAATGTCATCCTGGGAGAGATTTACTTCTTTCTCTTCTTTTGATTTCTTCTGGTTCATAAATTAAGATATTCAACAATTAAGAAGAAATATATGTATTTAGATAAACATTCAAGCTATAAAACTCATAGAGTTGAAATAGAAGTTAAATCAGAGTAAAATGAATGAAATTGGCCTAATGTGGTATTGCATTGATGGTTGCTGAATGTGCTGAGTAACAATATTCCTTTCTTTCTTTTCTGACTTGTGTAGATAACAATGCAATAACTGAATTTCCCATTCAAATATGTAAATCTGAAAAAGAAGAATCAGAATGCTCAGGAAAGAAAAATATTAGCCATGATTTGAAAATTGTTTCTGGAAGAACTGAAAGATCTTGAGTTACAGTGTGTGATGTAGGATGGTGATTTTGTTGCAGTTTCAGGGGACCATAATATCTAAGTTTACAAGATCCAATAAACAATCTTTTTATAACATTTGTCATGTAGTTAATAATACAGAAATGATTCCATTTTATGAATAAAATAGAAAGTTTGTTACCGTACAGCAGAAGCCATTCCTTTATGGTTTTGACTAAGTCTATAACTCTGAGGTTCTTCAGTGTGTTGAAACTAATTCAGGATACATAAAATTAGAAAATACTTGAAAAAAAAAAAAACTTAATAACAGATTATACCTGAAAATGAAGCATTTTTCTTGAATTAGATTCAATAGACTGAAGAACCTTACGGTTATAGATAAAATGGAAGGTACAATAACAGTTGTTTGGTCTTCTAAGACTTCAAGGTGGGATTTTCTTTCAGCACAGATAATGGGATATAAAAATAATATGTAAACAGATGTAATCACGAGATACATCAGATGTATTTTAAGAGAAATTATCTTTTTGTTCATTTTGTTATGTTTTTCACTAGGTACCATATACGGTACAGTATTTGTTAATATTTTACTCCCTGAATTCTCAAAGATAAAATTTGAAGAGAAAATTGATATAAAGCAGTTGCAAGTGTATATACAATAATTTATTATGAACTATAATAATTTTATTCGTTTTATGTCCTACTAACTACTCTGGTGATGTTATAAACGAATAACTCTGATATTTTATCCTGAAATATTTAAATGCTGAGAATTCAAAGAACTTGAATGTATGGAAATAGCTTCATTAATTTAGGCCTATTCCATAACTTGTAACAAATTAATCATTACTACAGTAGAACCTCCGTATCCGAAACACATTTAACCGAAAAACATTTTAACCGAAACAATCAGAATTTGTTTTGGTTAAATTACAAAAATGAATTAAAAAACATAAGTTATGTTATTCTGATGTTCTGCTAATGAAATGGTGGCCTGACATAGTGGCCATTAAAGGATGGAAAAAGAAAATATAAGACTTTTTCCGAAAAAAATAGTAGGGCCTACTGTATATTTGCAGTACGTGCACTATCGAACATCGTTTTGTTTTGTAAATACAGTTGAGCAGTTTGGGTTTCCAGTATTAAAATACTTTGTCAACAATGTACTATATATGTAGCATATTACCTTCATTTACTTTCATCTAAACCTTCAAAAACAATTCTTAACCTCTAAAAATGACATTCAATTATTATCCAAAATTTTGATAATCCAAAACCCCCTTCCCTCCCTTTGTTTCGATTAACAGTGATTCTACTGTATTTTAAAAATTTCTTTACAGCATTAACAGCGATTAAATTTCAGCTTTCATATCCTTCTACCATATTGGTGCTAGCAAAATCCATGCATGCTGACATGCCTTCATGATCTGCACAGAAATGACTTCATTTTTGTTGTTGACATGATCAGCAATCACAATAGTTAAATGAGGTACTAGACCACTATGGTGATAAGAAGCGTTAGACCAGCCAAACGACTGATTAAGCAGTGTCATAATAATGTCTAGAAACTGAAGGAGCAAACACGGGCAGGAACACATTTTTCCTGCATGCACTTTAATACATACATTAAATAAGTCTATCAGACAGAAAATAGCCATCATACTAAGTCTAAAGTAGATATCAACCCATATCATTCCTCATAATACCTAAGAACAAAGAACTGAAAGTAAAACACTGTATGATCAACATCCTCCAAAGTCTCAGTGAACGTATCACATTCCAATGGGTTCTATCATGAACTGGAATGCAGTTAATCTAGCCATAAAAAGAGCCACAATAGTATGACAAGCTAAAATGAAATATCAGTAATATTCTTATCATCATTACATAATGGATCAACGTAGAGAAAATATCAAGAAACAGCATGAAAAACAAGTCAAGAGAAGTACAAAGTGGACTAGTTATAAAATCAAACCACAATCATGACGCAGGACTGATGTTTACTTCATCTTAAAGAAGGTACACTGAAAATTAGAAAAATATTTCAATGGTATTGTTTGTTTTCTTGAGAGACCAAATGAAATAAAATCAAAAGTTTATTATGTGCTTGAAATTAATAATGATAAACAGAAAGACTATCTAGTCCCATCAAAATTCTATGACAGAAGTGCATGCAGACAAGTAAAGTGGTAGACCTTTTGTTTGGTTTTAAGATTTATTACAGTAGCATATTAAGGAATTTTCACTGATGGGCCAAAATCAAACAAGTGTCAAATCCTTTATCCACTCCATATGCAATATTTGCTTATGATCTACTGTAGGTCAAGATATTAATATGATTTTATTGAATACAATGTGAAATGCATGTGCAAACACAGGTTTTGTAAGAAGGATATTATTATAATAATACCGATAATAATAATAATAATAATAATAATAATAATAATAATAATAATAATAATAATAATAATAATAATAATAATAATAATAATAATAATAATAATAATAATAATAATAATAATAATAATAATAATAATAATAATAATAATAATAATATCATCTAGGTTAAGATATTGTACTAACAACAACTCTCAGCTGTTATAAATCATTCATCACTGTTCTTTATACCTTCTTTAGTTCTTACGGAAGAATACATCCCATGCGATCCTCCCAACTTGATTTGTCAGTGCATGGTGGTATCTTTTACTCTTCTTATTTTGCCAGTATTCCAAATAACAATAAATTATTAAAAAGGAAGACAACTAATTAAAATAGTTTATAAAGAAACATATGGATACAGTTGGTTAACAAGAATACTGAAATATACTTTTAACACTTTCCCCTCTATGCGCAAACACTCCCGTTCGTACAAAGCCTGAGCAACATTTGTTTTCACTATTAACTGTTTGTATTACAGCAGGTTTTTAGTTTAAACGAATGACACTCGTTCATTGTGTTGCGTAGAGTTTCAACTACTTACAAGAAAAGAAAAGAGCATCTATTGGAAACTACTTGTGCTGGTCATGACTACATGTAGTAATTGGCCACTGTTAGGCAGAGCTTTGAAGAGTTAAATATCTGCCAGCAAGATGTCCAGCAAAGACATTGTAGAGATTTTGATCAATTCTGGATAAGAAATGGAAGATAGTGATCCAGACGATTATATTGTAGCCACGTAAGATATCTGTCTTTTCCTATTTCCCATTTGTGTCATAAATTTTCCTATGCAAACAATAATAGAAGTTTCTTTTTATTTTCAAAAAGTACACTTTTTTCAAAAAATTATTTTAAGGAAATTTCTTGTAAAATATTTAAAGATAAAATACCTCATTGGAAAGGAGGAAATATGATTAACCTAAACAGAAGTACAAGGTAGTAATTAATTTCAAAATATTTCAGTAAAAATAAGAGTATAACACCAAAAAAAATTTTAAAAACTTCCAGTATTGTCATGCCAAGCACAATTAAAATGAGTAGTGTGGAAAGTGTTAAAAATGGCAAAAAGCTAAATTTTAGCTAAAATAATACATCCATATCATGTGGTAAAGTGAAAAATAAACCCCTGGGTTCACCAAGTATAATTTATTTGTAATAAGTACTGTGCCATTTATTTTCTAGTATGTTCTTCATTTCAAAAGTTAGTTCAAGGTTTCTTGATACCAAATACTTCAATGAGTTTAACATGTAGGTGAGAACCACTTCACTGGACACTGTATATAACAATTTGTTTAGGTACTTTAATAAAATCATAAACTGCTAACTTAATGGGAGTTACCCGATCATGGAATAGCAGAAACCTAAATAAAAAAAATAAAAAAATAAAACTCACCTTGGTTCACTGACAACCTCAACTGGTAAGGCCCCACTTGCAATTGTTACTTTTTGTATGCTAATATGTGAAATTTATCAAAAAAGTTAATAAAGGATACTGAGGGTTCAAGAGTTCAGTCAATAACTTGTACACAAAAAAACTGATTGCTTGTTGATTTCACACATACATTTACATACAAACATCCTTACATCAGTAGTGTTTTATAAGAATCTCCTCTTCTGGCTTAAATTTGGTGCATTCCTGTAATATTTTACAATTTCTGTATGTCTGAAGATACTCATTTTAGTGGCAACTTCTTCAGCAATATTTCTTTCTTATCCAAGCATTTGATCTAGTCCCTTCTTTTATTTTGTTAATGTATGGCATGTGAAAACATTTAGCCGATAGGGTAGTTCTACTACTGAGTTAGATTGTATCACACACTTCATGTGAAGAAAGTTGTATAATGAACGGTTAAGAAAGTGTGTGCAGAAAAAAAAAAAAAAAAAGGGAAAACAGTGAAGAATGTTCAATACTTGTCTTAAATGAAAAATGCTGTGTAATGTATGGTTGAAACAGTGTGTACAGGAGACATAGAAGTAAGGTGCTGTGTGACCAATATTAATGAATTTGATCATGGTACAATCAGAAAACGTGTAAGCGACTATCCCTTTCTGGAAGTGTTCCAACAATCAGGAAGCTGTAAGCAAGCATTTGAAACAGCACATCTTTCATTTGACAGAAACATTCTCAACAACTGTTTAAATGGCTATCATTATTGATTTTATGTTCCAGCAATCTAAGCCGGGTGTATTATTCTTAAAAGAAAAGGTTAAGCTTCCAAAAAAAAAAAAAGTAAGTAGCAAGTAAGGAAACCAGTAAATAAGTGACAAAAATTCATTTCTTATTTCGCCACAGGCAACAGCTTGGCAATTGCACTCCTATTTCATGGCTGAAGTCAACCAATACCTCCCTACAACAGTAGAGTAAAAACATTTTTGTGATCTCATACAACTATCACTTTCTTCCTTATCTTCTCACATTGTATAAGGTTGAGTCAAATGTAAACCTTAAAAGTGAAATAAAAATTTGAAATATCACACCAGGTTCTGTCTATCGGCAGTACTGTTGCAAAGGCCTTAAAAAATCCTACCGGTGGCAGCACCATGCAAACAAGCAAATGTCATCTAACTAGCAGTATTACTAATAGTCGCCTCAACTTGACAGGCATGAAAGAACAACTGTGGTCTGTCATTCAGTTTTTAAGTAGTGAAGGTGTGAAATCAAAATTCATCAGCAAATGCTGATTCAGTATTGCCATGCATATTTATCACAGCAACATGGCAATGCTCCATCCCACACCATCCATGCAACAGCTGCAACCACCCAAGACCTGCATTTTGAGTGTACTCCACATCCACCATATTCATCAGACTTTGCCGCTAGTGATTACCACTGTTTGGCCACTCGAGGAGGCAGTAGAAGGAAAAATGTTCTGTTCGGATGAAGATGAAGGATGAAGGCAGTGCATGAGTGGCTGTGCAGACAACTGAAGGTTATTTTCTAGAGGAATCCATGCACTCTGTAAATGCTGGAGGACTTGTATTGAACATAAAATAGAAAAATTATACAGTTATGTACCACTGTTGATCAATAAACTAAACTAAAGAAAATATTTAAGGTTTTCCATTTGACTCACCTTTGTATTAGGGCAACAGCTTGCAACATAAACAATCTGAAATCTTTTGGTGCAGGGACAAGATGAAATGAATGGATAAAAACTATGCTGTCTTCCTTTCTCTTCTTTTCTAACCTGCTCCAGTACCCTGATCCTTGTGACTTTATTTTACATCAGATTAGCCTGCATCAACTTTGTTTCAAGTAAGAAAATAAAATGTTGAGAGCAAGCAATGAGTGGAGCCTGAATAAAGGATTTAGCTGCAATATTTGATTCTTCAGGAAAGTACATTCTTGGTCCCTGTTCGTCAAAATCTATGGACCATCAGAAGTACTACACAACTTGTGTTTTCCGAGAAAGTACTTTTTACACCTGTATAAACAAAATTAAATTATTTAATAACAGCACACGCAGCCCGTAGATCATCTGAACTTTGCAATCTGTAGTAAAAAGACGACCGTCAACACCTGAGTTAGCCGATGTGCCCAGTATAACCTGGAAAGAGGAAAGCACTGAGTAAGAATACAATAAACTGAGATCATTTCAGACATAACATATTCAATCACATGGAACACAACTTTATTTTCTATATAAAAAAAGCAGTCTCCATACAGACCATGATAGCCCTTGTAGGAGTAAACACTTTTCTAAATATGCATTCCCATAAATAAAGGATTAAATAAATTGCAAGATCTATGCATACATGAGGGTCATTTTGTCAGGGCTACTGTTTTATATCAACTGATAAAGCAGCTAGGGTTGTCAGGCTTCCCAATTTTGGAGGGGTTTTCTGACATTTAGATGATTTGTGGCAGATTTTCCTGCTTCTTAACTGAAGACAAACATTTCCTGAATTTTCCCTATTTATGATGACAAACTTTTAAAATTAACATTTACCTGTTTTAATTTGGTGCAAATTAATTATGGCTAATTCACTGGAATAAATGATTTTATGTCATAACTTCCAGGTCTAGGTACTAGTAACTGAATGGCTACTCTCTTTGATGAATCACAAATGATCAGTAAAGCAGGAACAGATGCTCAATTCATCTAATGAAATCAGAATTATAAGTGTGTGTAAATTCCAAACTAGACTGCAAGGATTTCTATAATGTTATAAAAACTGATGTATAGATAAAAGTTCTAAGTGATGCCATATTTTCAGAAATATCTGAACATTAATCCAGCTCAGGTAAAGAAATAATTCATATCTGAGTGTATTATGTACATTTACCGCTTTTGTATACCGGTACTTCCATTCATATAGTAGTGTAATTTTGACAATGCAATATCTTGATAAGATTGCACTATATGACTTACTAATTAAATTTTCTTAAGAATAAGTATCTTTCATAACAAAGTAACCACCTTTTATCTCAAGAGTATTATGGATGAGGAATTTCAAATACTAAAACGTGTTTGTTTCCATAAGGAATTCCCCTACTTTTTGTGAAAAATATGTGGCAAACCTTAAAGAGCAATAATGTAAATCTACTGTTTGTCTTGTTCTTCTCAGCCAACTTGGGTCTGGGTAGAGGAGCTAATGAGAAGGGGCAACTGAAAACCATTAGGCTAAATAGAAGTCATTATTTTATTATGAATCTTGCACAATCTCTAAGGCCTGTTGTAAAATTCAGAATACTGCCGTATGTGTGGATAATTCCTGCACAGTCCATTATCTGTCTCCTACTAAGTACTTTTTGATAACGTGCCACTGACACCTTAATATGAGTGGATAAGGGACATCCACTCTGTGACAGTTTAACAGCTGCTATGTGTCTATGTGTGAAGGCCTCAATAGTTTCATATGAAATAGCACTATCACCCAACAGTTTTGTGAGTTCCGCATGACACTGACATGCATTTCTGCCTCAGAGAGCTGCAATTTTTACATGTGACCACTACTACACAGTCGGTAGAACACCACTTTTCATGCATTGCTTCCTAGCCATCAATGCACACAGATGCTATTAGTTGCCTGCATTCAATAGTGTGTGACACAGGTTTTCATATGTACCATACGCAGCAGACACTGAAATGTTATTAAATTACCTTGCTAAAGTATGTGTCCAAAATGTGTTACATCACATGCCACACATCTATATATATAAAATAACATGTCCTGACTGACTGACTGACTGATCATTGCAAGTTATAAATCTCATTATAAAGCCGTATTGGAATTAAGAATTAGAAATTGTTACAATAATTAAAACCACCTTTCCAATACTTAGTAGTCCTTTAAATTTAAGATAAAACCATTAACATATATTAAAAATAGGACATTTTTCGCTCATGCTTTGTGAGCATCATCAGCCAAAATAACGTCATTCAAAGTATATACAACGATATTGTTGTAATTAGTTTTATCGATTTATTAATAGACGTTTTTACATTGTATGTACTGGGATCAGGGCCCTGACCTACCTTGAATTAAGTTATTTTGGCTGATGATGCTCACAAAGCATGAGCGAAACATGTCCTATTTTTAATACATGTTAATGGTTTTATTCTAAATATAAAGGATTACTAAGTATTGTAAAGGTGGTTTTAATTATTGTAACAATTTCTAATTCTGATTCATCATTGCCGAGCCAAAACTACTGGACATAATGAAATGAAATTTTGAGGACACATTTATATTACAATGTAGGTGCTCGCTAAGGGAGGATTTTCGGATATTCCGTCACTAAGGGGGTGAAAAGGGGGGGGGGTGAATTTTTGAAATCTATATTTCAAAACTTTAAAAGTTTACAGATGTAAAAATTGGTATTTAGAATCTACTCTAAAAATAAAGAAACATGTATTTTTTTGTTTTCAGAAAATCCCAATAGGAGGGGTGAAAAAGGGTGAAAAAGGGGTTGAATGCCTTTAATGAGGATACTTATATCTCAGAAACTGAAGATATTACAGACCTGAAAATTTGTATTTGAGACCTCCTTTAAAAATAAAGAAACATGTATTTTTTTTTTGGAAAATCCAATTAATGGGGGGTAAATAGGGGAGCGAATTTTTAAAATGAGTGTATCTATATCTCAAAACTTTAAATGTTTACAGATGTAAAAATTGGTATTTAGAATCTCCTTTAAAAATAAAGAAGTATTTTTTGTTTTTGGAAAATCCAATTCATGGGGGGCGGGGGGGAGTGAGGGGGGTGGAAAGGAGAGTGATATTTTAAAATGAGTGTATTTATATCTCAAAACTTTAAAAGTTTACAGATGTAAAAATTGGTATTTAGAATCTCCTTAAAAAATAAAGAAACATGTATTTTTTTGTTTTGTTTTCAGAAAATCCCAATAGGAGGGGTGAAAAAGTGTGAAAAAGCAGTTGAATGCCTTTAATGAGGATACTTTTATCTCAGAGACTGTTACATCTTCAGTTTTTGAGATATCAGTATCCTCATTAAAATAATTCAACCTCATTTTCAGTCACTTTTACAGAAACTGAAAATTGGTACTTGGGATCTCATTTAAAAATAAAGTACACATATTTTTTTGTTTTTGGAAAATCCAATTACTGGGGGTTAAACGGGAGTGACAAATTGGAGTGAATTTTTAAAAAGATAATAACTGCAGTATATCTCAGAAATGTAAAAATGTTTCAGAAGTAAAATTTGGTATTTGGAATCTCCTGTAAAAGAAGAAACATAGGTGATTTGTTTTTGGAAACTCCACTTAAGGGGAACTAAGAAGGGGATGAAATTTTAAAATGAGCATTTCTACAGTATATCTCAAAAACTTAACATGTTACATAAGTGAAAAATGGTATATTTAATCTCTATTACAAGTAAAAAAATATGTATTTTTTTGTTTTCGGAAAAACAACTTTGGTAAGGGTGACTGAAAATGAGGTTGAATTCTTTTAATTAGGATACTGATATCTCAAAAACTGAAGATGTTACAGATGTGAAATTTGGTATTTGAAATCTCCTTTAAAAATAAAGAAATACGTAGTTTATGTTTTCGGAAATCCACTTAAAGGGGGAGGGGGAAAATGAAAAATTAGTTGATATATTTGTATAAAGATACCATTATCTCAAAAACAAAAGATTTTGCAGAAGTGAAAATTGGTATTTGGAAACTGCTTTAAAAGTAAAGAAACACATAATCTCGGAACATCCAATGAAGGAGGGGCGGCGGCGGAGGTGAAAGAATTGAAAAAAATTGAATTGTATGTGTATACTTACATCTTATGAAAACTAAAGTTGTTACAGACGTAAAAATTGGTATTAGGATCTCATTTATTAACAAAGAAAAATGCGTTTGGGAAGGGGAATCATCTTGGGGGGCAGGGATGAAAAGGAGTTGAATTCCTTTTATGAGGACACACATCTCAAAAACTGAAGATGTTAGAGTTGTGATAATTGGTATTTAGAATATCCTTTACTATTAAAGAAACAAGTATTTTTTGTCTGAACATTCATTTGGGGGGCGAGTGTGAAGGGAAGTGAAAAAGAGTGAATTCTTTTTATGGGGATACTCATATCTCAAAACTGAAGGTAACAGGTGTGAACATTGGTATTTGGAATCTCCTTTAAACATAAAGAAACACGCCTTCTTTATTGTCTGGGGGGGTAAATAAAATTAACGGTGGTGGGGTGAAAAAGGAGTTGAGACCAATTGATTTTACTGTTCATAATGTACTTATTCTGATCATAAACCG
This sequence comes from Anabrus simplex, assembly GCF_040414725.1. Classification (NCBI taxonomy): domain Eukaryota; kingdom Metazoa; phylum Arthropoda; class Insecta; order Orthoptera; family Tettigoniidae; genus Anabrus; species Anabrus simplex. The sequence goes on from NC_090265.1 coordinate 321,839,013, forward strand.
AACATTTTTAATCTTTCCTGGGTTCGTTTTCAAGAGCCATCTTTTCCTTTGGAGAACTTAAAATTAAATTACAAGTAGATTCTCCTGGCATATAAATAAAAATTTAAACACATTTGAAATAAACGATAAGAATAATATTGACCGTGCAATTGTTCACCTCTATAATAAGATCAATAATGCACGGAAGTATATAATTCGTATCGCCAGAAACCCCGCGCAGTTGCCTACGTGCGACAATTGTTCTGGTCACATTGTCAGCACAGATGTAATTTACCGCCAAGTAGCGGTCTTGCATCTTGCTGTGGTTCCAGAACATCAATAATAATAATAATAATAATAATAATAATAATAATAATAATAATAATAATAATAAGAACAACAACAACCACCTAAATTCAACTAATATCACCCACCGTAATAATAATAATAATCATAATAATAATAATAATAATAATAATAATAATAATAATAATAATAATAATAATAATAATAATAATAATAATAATAATAAATGGTCTGGATCATCGTCAAAATGTACGGACCGCACTGGAAACGGGTCCTGGTCAGGTAATGACTACGAATTCAGTCCGGCCACGGGTTCAGTACCGCCAAGGCACCCAATACGATACCACGCCGGATCTCCTCAAGGATTTGATCCAAATTAAAAATGCTTATAGGAAAAGATGGCAAAGATTTAAGGATCCAAGTGACCGGGTGGAATACCTTGACCTAGCCTGGAAAGTACGAAATTGATTGCTGGAAATAAAGATTCAAAAATGGGAGGAACTTTGTCGTTATCTTTCAGAAAACGAGTCATATCGCAAATTTTGGTGGATTCTCTCAGAAAACGAGTCAGATTGTGAATTTTGGCAGATTATATATAAAACGTTAAACATTCAATTGTAAATTTCAGTATAATACCATAGCGAAGCACGGGTATCTTGCTAGTTGTTCATAAGATATCTGTAGATTATTAATATGTTGATGAACAAAGGTTATCTTCTTGCATAATTCAGGAATATTTGTAGGCGAGACATCTGTCTTGAAAAATGATTCTTTCAACATGCCTCATATATAGGCATCTGGGGCCTTAAGATCTTTTACAATTTGCTTTATGTCACACCGACACAGATAGGTCTTATGGTGACAATGAGATAGAAAGGCCTGGGATTGGGAAGGAATCAGCCATGGCCTTATTAAGGTACAACCCAAGCATTTTCCTGGTGTGAAAATGGGAAACCACACAAAAACCATATTCAGGGTTGCCGACAGTGGGGTTCGGACTCACTATTTCCCGGATGCAAGCTCACAGCTGCGCACCCCTAATCGCACAGCCAACTCGCCTTTGCCCTAAGATCTGGGGAGGAGGAAGGGTATGCCCCACTCTGTATGATTGGAAATAATGGAGTTTCACAAGAAATTAGGCAATCTCCAAAGTTTCCCTGCTGCAGGGAAAGTTACTCCCGCAGGGTACGGGCTGTATTTCCATTTTACTGTAGCCATTGCCATTGGAGGGTTAAGTTTGATCCTTTTCTAAAATCTGTACAGATATTTAAAAAAAAAACTGCAACAGAGAAAAGAAATGAAATATTAGAGGCCATTCGACCTGTGCAGGTTATTGTAAATAAAGATCTTTTATGAATAAATTAATTCCATCCTCTGGTCTATGAATATTAGACAGCTGAAGTAGGGAACTCCCTGTAGGGGTGAAGTACAATGGGAACTCTGAGGGCCCTGGGACTGCTACGGTAGCTGTGAAGGCCCTTGAGGAGCTCTGAAAAGCAGTGGCAAAACGGGCTCTGGTTGAGATGCAGCAGGTCATTATACATGTTGGGTACCAAAATGGGTTAAAAAAAGAAAGCAATGTAAATTATATCTTATAGCAGTTGTATGGTATTATTTGAAGTGATTCCACATACTGTACATGAGTTGATTGTGTGTAAGTACAGACGATATTATGAGTAGAATTTTGTAACTAATATCAATTTATTAAGGATGAGCTGTGTATTTAATAGAAAAATTATAGGTGTAAATTGTATAATACTGTATTTTACAAAAATATCTTCTTTACTTTTTAATTTAAAATTTAGTGCTTGATAATAATGTATTTTTGTGTATCATTTGCCACTGAGGTACACACCTCATTTGCAAATAAAGTGATTTTGATTTGAAGTTTCAGGCAGGACAAAATGGTGCAAATTTCACATGAATGGGGTAATAATGAGGTCTTTGTTGACCATCTGGTCCACTGTTTTTGGATTCTGTGCAACACTCTTGATGAATGACGGATCCAATATTCCACAACGGACATGAAACACCTGTTGGAGGAGTCATCCATTATTCTCTTTTGTGATGATGGTTCTACAGCGTCCCATTTTCTCCTTTCATTTACATATGACTGATACCGTACGTTGCAACTTGTCAATGTCAGCTAACATTGTTCTGTTATTTGGTGCTTCCTTATTAAATCACTCCTAGCACTTTTTTTTTTTTGGTTAGTGATTTAATGTTGCACTAACACATCCAAGGTTTTTGTCTATGGAAGGACAGATAGGTCTTATGGTGACGATGGGATAGGAAAGGCCCTGGGATTGGGAAGGAATCGGCCATGGCCTTAATTAAGATACAGTCTCAGCATTTGCTTAGTGTGAAAATGGGAAACACGGAAAACTATCTTCAGAGCTGTCGACGGTGGGATTTAAACCCACCATCTTCCAAATGCAAACTAACAGCTATGTGACCCTAACCGCACTGCAAACTCGCTCGGTGCTCCTAGTATTCTTCTTTAACATGAGGCAAATTTGGCCCATTTCAACCCCCCCATACCATATCACTGGAAATAATGTTCCATTATAAGCACCTTCTCTGTTGTGAGAACCATTATCAACAAAACACTGAATTCACAACATGTCAAACTATAAACAAATAATATTTGTTTTTTGTTATGCCACATACAGTATCATATATACTGGAATTACTATGTTCCCACATATTCAGAAGATAGAATATGGTTGAAACACCCTCTGTATTGGAGGAAATGTACTGCATTTTACTGTGACACATACTCTGAAAAATCCAAAATCCTCTCTCAGTAGTCAGTTTTAAAGAATACAGTAGCTTCTCAAAATATGTGTTCAAGGACCACCTCCAAAATTTTCTCTTCAGCTGCTCAGCTCCTCACTATTTCAACATTTTGCCCAATTATTTTTTACATTTTTCAGTTAGTGAACATTATGGGAATGATCCAGAGGGGTTTCCCATTTACAGTTCAAGACTTAGCTCTGTGCCATATCTGGGTGAGTGGATGATGCAATAGCCACCTGATCAATATAGCTCACCCAGCAAATATCATTGTCTCTGCAATAAGATTCTGTACAGTGTACAGCATAATTACTTCTTATACAGCTGTAATAGATCAGTTTGGTGCAGTTCATGGCTTCTGAAGTAAGGGTTGAATGGTATATATTTTTGTGTGCTGTAGATTTTTAACTCTCTTGGTGCCAGCCGGTAGTGCGAGAACCCGCCCTTTAAATTGCCAGAGCCGATCTGGTCGGCCTTTAACAATCCAGTCGGAAGTTGCCAGAGCCGATTACATCGGCTGGCTTAAAATTCTGTGATATACATAATTTTGAGGCAACCTATAGTGACGTGCATACTTTTGTTACAACCTGTAGTAAAGGGGCTACACGTTATTGTGTGCCTGGCCTTGCTTTGGCAGTTCTAAGAGGGTGTTATACCTTTCACAAGAGTCATTTCCTGTGTTTACAAATACCGCTAACGGGTCGGTAAGAGATTGCTCCTTGCAGTGAGTGGATCTGTGACAGGAAAATGGCATGTTGTTCACGTGATATTTTTTCAGCAGGTATTGATGACAATAAATTAATGCAGTATTTAGAACAGTGCGAAGTTAACGCGGATGATTTATCGGATAGCGATTGAGTATTTAGTTCAGAGAGTAGCGACGAAATTATACCAGACACGTCCACGGAATCACCGCAGCTAAAGAAGAGACGTTTAATTGTGTCCAACAGCACTAAAGCTACTCTGAATATGGTGGTAGATGAAACTAGTGATAATGAATATGATGATGATGTCTCTGGAGATCATTTTGTGGAAATTTGTCCCAATGAACCCGACAACTTTCCTCAACCTCCTGTCTCTTTCAAGAAAGTTCTTGGACCTAAACATGCCCTACCGTCTGATTCTCCGCCCATATCATACTTCAATTTACTTTTCACTTACTCTCTCCTAAACCTTACAGTCACATATAGTCCTCTATCATTACCTAAATGCCGGTCTCCGCGGGCCAAGTGTAGCGTGCCTGCCTCTCACCCGGAGGTCATGGGTTCGATTTCCGCCCAGGTCAAGAATTTTTGCCTGGTCTTGAGGGTTGGTTCGAGGTTCACTCAATCTAAGTGACCCTAAGTAATTGCAACTGAGGAGATATCTGAGGGTGAGAGGGCGACCCTGGTCTGGAAAACCAAGATTAATTACGGAGAGGATCCGTCTCACTGACCATGATTCACCTCGTAAACTGCAGGTACTGAACTGAGCAGCAGTCGCTTAGAGGTCAAAGCAAATCACGGCTTTAGTGCCACACATTTCTTAATTTCGTAAATTCTGTTGTATTGTAAAATTATTTTTCTAATATATACTAGAACCGAAAATGAGAAACTATTTTTTCTGAAAACAAAAAACTATATCAACTACTATTTTTTACTTATTTAATAATTCATAATTATTTTAATACTGTGTTGTCTGCACGTAGAAAATTTGTTGTCAGTATTTGCCAAACATCGATACATACACGCAAATACTATCGGTGAGTAAAATTGTCTTGTTTTTACTAGTGACATGTTTGAATTTTTTACGTTTTTATTTTTCTCGTTCAAATTAGTTATTCTATAGAATTGTATTTAGAAATACATTGTACATAATTACGTATATTCTTTTGTATCATAAATTATTTTTTCAAAGTAGATATTGAGAGAGAAAGTGCGAAAATATTTTTCTCTTCCTAAAAATAAACGTTATCAACAACTATAAATCAACAATAAAACGTCTTTGACTCTTTATATCACTCCAAACCAGTTTCTTATTCTACATAGTCGTTATGTAGAAAATTTAATGCCGGTATTTGCTATACACCAGTAGATATATGCAAATTTTAAAATACACGTATTTCCACTGAAAACAGCCTGGCACTTTACAGTAGTAGAGTGGAGGCGGAGCTCTGGCCTCCTCCAGCTGATGGGGAGCGGCCGACCAGATCGGCTCTTGGCTCCAAGAGGGTTAAAGCATGATTCTGCTGGGTGACTGAGAAGAGAATTCCGTGAACAATTTCCTGGAGTGTGAGCACCAACGTTTTATGAAATTAAGAAAATTGTGAATAAATTCAAAATTGTGGGTTCAGCGCTAAACAAAAATGAGCTAAATAACTGTTTTCATTGATTTAAAAAATTCAGAATATTTATTTATGAAAGACTTGAGCAATTCCCTCAAAAATCTTTAAGAAAACTGGCTCAACAAAGTGAGGTTTCATATTCTTCTGCATGTAGGGTGGCAAGAAAACTGTAATTTAAGCCTTACAAAGTCACAGAATTGCAAAGTTTCAGCCCAAGAGATCCAACGGCAAGAAAATATTATTTCAGTTGGTTTCTTCAGTCTGTCAACAGTGGTGAATTAAACCATGAATTACCGAGCGAGTTGGCTGCACGATTTGAGACACGTAGCTGTGAGCTTGCATTCGGGGGAAACTGTGTTAAAACCCAAAGATGGTTTTACATCGTTTCCCATTTTCGCACCAGACTGTGCCTTAATTAGGGCCATTGTTGCTTCCCTCCCCATCCTAGCTCTTCCCTATCCCATCATTACCATAAGAGCTGTCTGTGTTGGTGTGACATAAAACAAATATAAAAATAGTCATGAATTAGTGCTGTTTTCTCATGAGTTCGAGTTTTTATTTCCATGAATGTGTAAATTCATAAAACAATCGGTATTGGTTACATAAAAATCCAAGAATAGTTCATTAATCCATGACCTTAAAATAAGAGTTTGGTGTGCTATTAGTGCTAAAAGAATTGTAGGACCAATATTTTTTTAAGGACACCATTAATTCTGACCGACACATAAAATTAATATTGAATGAGTTTATTCCTCAAATAACGGAACATGAAAGGTTGCTTGGATATTTCCAGGAAGAATGGGGCTACAGCACATACCACTCAAAATTCAATAAATGCAGTGTGTGATGTTTTCTGGGACATGTGCAGGTTTCTGGCCAGCTTGCTGTCCCAATTTAATACCTTGTGACTCCTATTTATAGTACTTTGAAAGAGACTCTTAAAGTAACCCACACACCAAAGGAGAAGAAAAAGTGCAATAGGCACCAAACTTTTGAAGATTCAAGGGGATGAATTGCAGGGGGTGAACCAAAATATCAACACACACTACAATCCTTGTCCACAGGCTGAGGGAGAGCATTTTCAATACTTGCTATATCAGGGTAAGTTTTGTTGTTTTTCAATTTGATTATTATCCATTCATTGAAGTTGATGAAGTGTGCGGGACTGGTGTGACAAAAACTGTGTTCTCCTTTACCGATGTTTGGCATGCGGGAAGAACTGCAACCCTTGCGGGACTCATCTTGTATACCAACCGAGGCTCTTCTTTTTTTCTTTTCCTCTCGGTACGAGTAATAACTCTCGACATCATTTTCAGATCACATTCTTGATGAGAGGTAGTTGTCTAATGTAAAGTGGTTCTGCACTGAACTAACTGTTTATAGTGCCAGAATTTTCTCCCATATGAGCTCTTTTTCTTTTTGTGTCAGTATGTCGATTGACATTAGCTGGCATATTTCAGCACCTTCAAATACCACTGAATTGAACTGGGACTGATCCTGCAAACTTGTGCTCTGAAGGCAAGTGCTTCTACCATCTAGGTAATAATGTGAGAGAAGAAAGTTTCTTTGCGGAAAGTGCTTGAGTTAAAGCGTCAACTATTCACAGCCTTTTGTACACTCTATAACCCTCTTTGTTCTGTTTACTTTTTTATTTCATGTGCTTTTACAAATCTCTGTTGAGGTGGACTAGCAAAATCTTTGTTTACTGGTGGTATAAGCCAAGATTTTAAAAGATCGATGGAGGCTCCGAGCTGAACTGCATCAGAGAAAGTCACCCTGACACTATCAGGCCAATTCGCACAAACATAGTTGAATTCTAAATTTGTCTCACATATGAGCATTACGTTCAAGGAATGTTTCCCATATCAATCAACAAATGCTGGTCCATATGTACTTATCACAAACACAATGATATTGTGTATCACTACCAACCCATGGAGTGCAATCTGAAGCTGCTGTTTTGAGGTTAATAATCCATTGCTTTGCAGTGGGACATTTTACGATATAACCAATCCTATCAAGTAAACACTCTGTAATTTAACCTAAATCTCCCATTGTATTCATATATTTGTTACATACCAGTACAGACTGTTTTTGGCCTAAAATTTATTGGACGATGAATACTTACAACCCACTCCTCATGACTATTTGAATCTGAGTCGACCATTCTACTGATCTTCATGATTTTTGTCGAAATATTAAAATATCACTCCTTTGGTTTCATTAACAATATAGATTGTGAGTAGAGCTCGGAAGTTGAGGAAAAATCCTTTTTTTTCTTGAGTGTCTGAAGACAAGGCCTAACATAATTTATGTTCATTCTGGGCCATCATAGGCCAGCAAATGGTGGGTTTTATTTCTCCTTTTATGCTTTTTTGGCTTATAGGTCCTTTTTTAGCCTTTTTTTAAAGTCTTAATGGCTTTTTTTTTTTTTTTTTTTTTACAACACCTTCTTTCTACTACATCTGTAGTAATACAGTTGGTCCATTATTGAACATTATAAATTTTCCAGCTAACTCATTCCTGGTTGCCAGCATTTCGCCCCAGTGTGCTAAATTGGGCTCATCAATTACTCATTCGGGAAAAATATTTCAGGTTCCCTAAGGGAATCAACATGTATATCATCTGTACTACCCATTCCCAATTTGAATTATCATTATTATTTCATCTATCACCTCTTAAACATCTTTTCTGTAGTAAGTGAGAAAATTAAATGAAAATGAAGTATCAAATTATGTGCAAGATAAGTGAAATACTGAAAGGAGAAAATGTTCATGTGTTTTTAAAGAAGAACATCTTGTTTGCTTCAAGTATGAACCCTTAACATCCACTGATGTGGAGAGAAGTGTCTCCATGTTTTGCAACGTGCTGTCTGAAAACAGATGATCCTTTAAGCCTAAGACCCTGGAAATTATTATTTTTATGATATACTGCAAGGCCAGCTGAGGTAAGGTTTCCGAATTCCAATTTCTGTAACCCTAGTGTGATCAAGTCAAACATGATTCCAGTTACACTAATGTCAATTTATTTCTTGAGAATGTCCATTGCGGGTTCACTGAATTCATTCTATGTGAATTCATTCTAAATTCTGCGAGTACATTTTTTAACAAACACGGAATTCCTTTTTTAAAATTGCATTTTAAAACACTATATTCCTTCATTAAATAACCCTCCGTGACTCAGACGGCAGTTCGCCAGCCTCTCAACGCTGGGTTCTGTGGTTCAAATCCCGGTCACCCCTTTTGAGATTTGTGCTGGACAAAGCGGAGGTGGGACATATTTTTCTCCGGGTACTCTGGTTTTCCCTGTCATCTTTCATTCCAGCAACACACTCCATTCATCTGTCAGTCATTAATCGTTGCCCCAGAGGAGCGCAACAGGTCTCAGCAGCCGGCAAAATTCCTATCCTCGCAGCAAGATATGGGCTTCATTCATTCCATCCCTGACCCAGTAAATGACTGGAAAACAGGCTGTAGATTTGCATTTGTATATTCCTTCATTAAATACGTAATTAAAACTATGAATGAATTTGGATCGCATTTTTATGTCCTTTTTTGCCAGTTTTCAGGTCTTTTTCTGGATATTTTTATGCCTTTTTTATGGCATTTTATAGGTCTTCAACTTCTGAGCCCTAATTATGAATCAAAATACACTCATAGAAATAATACCAAAAGTGTGAGTAACTTTCATTAGTCATGTTGGCTATGAAACAATTTATGAATATTATTAGGAATATCTAATACCAGGAATACAGTGGCTGTATAGAGTTCTCAGAACAATATGGAAGGATAATGAAATACATGAAGATTGCACGAAAGGGGTGATAGTTCCTATCTTTAAGAAAGGGAGTAGAAGGAAAAGTGAAAATTACAGAGGCATTACCCTCCTATCACACGGCCTTAAAATTATGGAGAAGATCATTGAAGCCAGAGTAAGGGATATACTAGAGCCTATCTTAGAAGAGGAACAACATGGTTTTAGGACTGGAAGAAGCACAACAGATCTGATATTTGCTTTGAGGATGTTGGCAGAGAAACACTGGGAAAGAGGAAAAGACCTAATTATTGTGTTTATGGACCTTGAAAAGGCGTATGATAATGTTCCTAGATCAACTATTTGGAAAAGTCTTAGAAAACTTGGTGTACCGGAGTACCTTATTAGGAAGATCCAAATGCTATATAGTAATTGTAAAAGCTGTGTCAGAATTGGAGATGGTCACTCTGAATGGTTCAATACAACCAAAGGAGTACAACAGTGCCTTGTCACCACTTCTATTCATAGCAGTTATGGATACCATTTTAAAGGAACTAAAAGGAAAAGGTAACAAAGATCTTCAGGCTCTGGTGTTTGCAGACGATGTGGCAATATGGGATGAAACAGAGGAGGGAGTGCAAAATAATCTGAATGCATGGTGTAAGAAGTTTGATGATTATGGAATAAAATTGAACCCATCAAAAACAGTAGCATTAAAAATCAGCAGACATTATACAGAATGCAACATAAAAATACAGGACCACCAAGTTGAAGTAGTACACCAATTCAGTTATTTAGGAAGCGTAATCGCTAGTAATAACAGAGCTGAGAGAGAAATAACAAACAGAGTAACCAAAGGCTCTAACTTTTACAGCATCGTTAGACACCTACTATGGGATCAGAAAGTCCCACAAAGAACAAAAATGACCCTGTACAAGTCATATTTCATTCCTATCCTTACATATTCTCTGGAAACCTGCACACTAACATCAAAGGATTATAGTAGGATTCAAGCCTGTGAAATGAAATTTCTTAGAACTGCCGATCTAACCTAGGTCTAAATGAATCGATGGAGGAAAGACTTAGGTCATCTAGACTTAAATGGTTTGGGCATGTTAAACGAATGAATAGCACAAGGTTACCATGTGCTTATTTGGAAAAGAGAATAACAGGTAGAAGACCAGCTGGAAGACCAAGAAGAAGATGGATGGACCAACTGAGGGAAGATGTGGAGAGAAGAGGATGGAATTGGGAATCTTGCCTTGGACAACGAAATGTTTTTGAATAGGCAACTTTGGAAGACGCTCGTTTTCAAACACCCTACCCAGCTCGCTGGAAGGGCAAACCGATGATGATGATGATGATGATGATGATGATGATGATCTAATAATAATTTTGACTCATAAACTACGAAGGTTGGAACTTAAATAGTGGCAACTATTTATTTACAACAGATACAAAAGAGTTACATGTGAGCAACCTTTACTCTCCTTCAATGTAGTCACCAGCGTTGTGTATAACCCGTTGCCAGCGATGTGGAAGTTGTAGTATACATTTAGCAGAGCCTGTTCTGTTGATGGTGCGAATGGAGCGGTCTACTGCCTGTCAGATCTCTGCAACAGTTCTGAAGCAAATGCTCACGAATCGTCTGGTTTCGATCACTGTCCAGTAACGCGGCAAGAGCATGCACTTCTTCTTCACTCATAGGACGACCTGACCGATGAATGTCCGCCACAGTTTGCCGACCAACGTTGAAGGCTTTTACCCAACGTGCCACTGTTCTGTAAGGCAATGCAGATTCCCCGCAAGCCTCTTGAAAACCTTGATGACACTGTCGTGCTGTACGACCTCTGGCACATTCAATCTTGATCCAACTCCGTTGTTCGTGTTTGGAAAATACAGTGACAACTTTATGTTAGACCGCTAGCACACAAGTGACTGTATTTCTCTCGCTTGTGCGCACGCAGGTGATGTTGGAAGGGCGAGTCCATTTGCTCTGAGGTAAGGTAGGTACGTAACCAACGTGTGCTATCAGCAACAATATTAGATTTCGTTGCATAGCGTCTCCACAGCAGTGTTGCCACTATTTAAGTTCCAACCCTAGTAATTACTAATATTATTAGCTAATAACTCTATGAAGCATACTACTAATAATATTTGTTTATATTATTGGTTTCTTACTAATAATATTAATGAAAAATGTTTTATGAAACAGGGCCCTGGTCATTCACTTTCAGACTGGCAATAACAGGGTTTAACACCACCATCTCCTGAATACCAAGCTTACAGCTGCATGATCCATACCACATACCCAACTTGCTCAGTATAATAACTATCAGTATCATCATCAGAACTATTATCCATGATTTTATCAAACAGATGTCAATCTATAAATCAACCAACCATACATTTAAAAGATATATTTTCTGCACCATAATGTAAAACAAGCGAATGAGGATGAGGATATGCAAGGAGAAATACTGTAGGAGGAAAGTACCCATTGTAACTGAAAATACACAAAACAAAAAGTACTCTTACTAACATAAATAATCAAGATATGAAGCTAGGACGGAGGACATGAACAGACAAAGGACAAACACAGTGACACAACAATGAAGCCATAGGATGTAGGAGAGAGGAGAAATTAAAACAAACATGGAAACACTTTCCAAAACCATGGGCTTTGTATTCAAATATAAAAAGTTTGGCAGAGTGCTGTAAATACCATTAATAGTCTTATACTTACTTCTGCAATTTCCTCTTTGCACTAGGTATAGTGTCAACTGAATCCTTCAGGATGAATCTCCGAATTCCAAGCATATAGTATTTTACATATGTATCCCAATCCATTTTCGATACATCCACATCAAACATGGTACGGTCCTGAGCATCATTCATTAAGAGTGCTATATTATCACTCTGAAAGTTCCATTCGTGTAGTGCAAAGAACTCTCCTGTTTTGGCAGCCATCTGGAAGCGCTTAGAGATCTTCAACATTCTGCAAACAAAATAATACAGTAACATTTTTCTATGGCTCCTCTTAAATTTTACATAATAAAACAACAATGAAGAGTATAATCTCCAAAAGCATGGGCTTTGTATCCAAATATAATTAATATTGACACAGACACAGTGAAATCAGTCAACAAGAGGAATGCCAAGTGGGAGTACATAAACGAACAGAAACTATACTTTGACAGGAAGAAGTGGCAAGTGCTTGTACACCACACCTGGGAAACTGGAACCGGAAAAGTATAAGGATGATGATGATGATGATGATGATGATGATGATGATGATGATGATGATTCGCTAACTTGTGATAAGTCAGTTGTTAGAATGACTGTATAGCATCGTGTAAATGGTAAGTAGACAAGATTATTGACATAGAATATTGGAGGACCTACTTGGTCAAAAGTGACACACGGGCAGTGTTATGAACGGCTGTATGGCATGTATGTGCTCAGTCATGTCCATAATTACCATAAACCATTATTAAGTATACATTCATTGTGAGAAAAATAAGCTTATTTATATGTTACACATTTCATTTAACTCATCATCATCATCATCATCATCATCATCATTTCCCTTTATCCAGCTGTAGCCACATAGGGGAAAATATGGTTCCTCTCTACTTTCTTTGGTCTTTCTACCACTCCTCCTCCAACACTGTGTCCCAGTCCAGGTTTCTTTCTATAATACTGCGTTGGATTGTGTCCTTCCATCTCAGTCATGGTCATCCACGGCCTCTCCTTCTTTGCATTTGCATTTCCTTTGAGTGTGGCAAGCCCAACGTAACAATAGCCTATATGGATAAAGCAGATATGGTTCTTCATTTAACTATTTGTGCATTTTACAGCACTGTTAAGACAAATAATATAATTGTTTATTAGAGTAATGGTAGGTAGTAATAATAATTATTAAATAGTTATGTAACAGTAATAGAACAATAACATCCAGCTTAATCCCTTAGTAGATGATACTTGGGATAAGCTTCTCAATAAAGGAGTAAGTAAAGTTGAATAATACATAATTCGTTATAGACTCTTATGCCTTTCAGCATTCAGTCTGCTAGCTTCTGTGAATGTACTAACTGCTGCCACAATCCCCTATTTGTAATTGGTTCTGTGGCCTTGTTTTTTTTCCACACCTCTTATTTTTAAATCATTAGAAACAGAGTCTGACCATCATCGTCTTGATCTCCCTCTACAGAGACAATTATTCTCCTAGGTAACCTATCCTCCTCCATTTACCTCACATGACCCCACCACCAAAGCTGGTTTATATGTGCAGTTTCATCCATAGAGTTCATTCTTCACTAAAAAATTTCCTCTTCTGAGTACCCTCCTGCTACTGTTCCCACCTATTTGTACCAGCAATCATTCTCTCTCTACTTTCATGTCTGTGACCTCTAACTTATGAATATGATACTCTGTGTCCACCTAACTTTAATTCCTGTGAAGCAAAGTTGGTCTCAAAAAAGACCAATATAAAAGATTTGTCCGGAAGCTGACTTCCTTCTTACAAAATACTGTTGATCGCAACTGTGAACTCCTCTCATTAGCTTTGCTGCATCTTGATTTAACCTCACTTATTATACTACCATCCTGGGAGAACACACATCCTAAATACTTGAAATTATCAACCTGTTCCAGCTTTGTATTCCAAATATGACATTCAATTCTCTTGGATTTCTTACCTACTGACTAATTTTCATTCAATACTCATTCCAACCTATTTTCAACTTCCAAGATATTACACTCCACGCATTTGGAACAATCTTCCATTAAGACCAAGTCGTCAGCATAGGCCAAACTGCTGACTATATTTCCACTTGACTGTATTCCTCCTTGCCACTTATACCTTTCAGTAATGATTGATGTAAACTATGAACAACAAAGGTGAAAGATTAAAGTCCCTTTTCTAACCCCTGTAAGTTTCTTGAACCAAGAACTCATTCTACCATCAATTCTCACTGCAGTTCAATTTTCAACATAAATGCCTTTGATTGATTTTAATTATCTAACCTTTAATCCCATAGTCCCCCAGTATGGCAGACATCTTTTCCCTTGGTACTCTGTCCATCTGTACTAACATTACTCTAGATGGATCAAAGTTGGAACAAGTACATCAGTTCTATTATCTTAGCAGTGTAGTATCAAGAGTTAGCTGACCATCTGCAGAAATCACTTGTAGAGTATAGAATGAAGCATAGTTTTATCATCTTGTGAGAAAACTTGTTTGGGATAAGCAAGTTCTTCTTCTTATTATTATTTCCCCAAATGTGTGAGGTCGCGAGTGCTAACTGTGTTGCACATGTGGATTTGGCCCTGTTTTACGGCCGGATGCCCTTCCTGCCACCAACCCTATATGGAGGGATTTAATCACTATTGCATGTTTCTGTGGTGGCTGGTAGTGTAGTGTGTTGTGTGAATTTGAGTGTTGGGATGGACACAAACACCCAGTCCCCAAGCAAGAAGAATTAATCAGAAGCAATTAAAAATCCCCGACCTGGCCAGGAATCAAATCCGGGATCCTCTGAACTGAAGGCCAGTAATGCTGACCATTCAGCCAATGAGTTGGGCGAGATAAGCATGTTCTATTAAGATCAAAATAGGAGCTTCTTTGCATCAGTTACCACATACCTACAGTCTAACCCCTGCACCAAACTAATAGAAATATCAGCAAATTACAAGCAGTGGAAATGAAGTTCTTAAGAGCTATGATTCAGAAAAGAATGAAGGACAAAGTAAGAAATGACAAAATACATCATTTTGTCCAAGTGAAAAAGCCCCTTAGTGAGCGATATCTGTGTTGAAGACACGCTGAAATGGTTTGGTCATCTCAAAAAATGGACCCATAAAGAACAGCTAGAGTGTGGTTTGAGAAGGAACTTGAAGGCAAAAGATCAAGAGGTCGACTAAGGAAGAGATGGATCGATCAAATTAGAAATTATCTATCTGGACGAGGTCTGGATTTTTGCAGCAGGTTATGGAAGAAGACACCTACATGGACAGAAGTAAATGGAGATTGCTCATTCAATGCACCCAGGAAATTAGAGCTGGTTCAAGATGATGATTATGAAAATGATGATGACTGTAATATGCTTCCTCTAAATCTACAAAACATAAACATAACTGTCTATTCCTCTAGTAGCATTTTTCAGTTACCTGGTGCATACTGAAAATCTGATCCTGTGGTCTGAACCCAAACTGGTTTCCATCCAACATACTCTCAACCACTGTTCACACCCTCCCTTCCAAAATCCCAGTGAACATCTCATCTGGTATACTGATCAATGGAATACCTCGATAGTTGTTGCAATCCTTCCTGTTCTCTTACTTATAGATAGGTGCAATTACTGCTTTCGTCCAATTAGAAGGTACCTTACTAACATTCCATGCTAATTTTATTACTCCGTAAAACCATTTCATCCCTGTCTTCCCACTATATTTCACCATTTCGGGTCTGATTTCATCAGTCCCTGCTGGTTTATGACAATGGAGTTCATTTACCTTCCTTTCCACTTCCTCAAGCATAATTTCATCAACATCATTGTCCTCCTACCCATGTGCTCAGGAAGATTTCCTTTTACGTTGAGAAGTTTTTCAAAATATTCCTTCCACCCGTCCAGTGATTCCTTGGGATCTATTATGAGTTCGCCTGATTTACCCAAACCACTATTAATTTTCTTCCCCCACCAACCTTTCTAAATTCTTTATTACTCTCAGGAAAGGTTTCCCTAGTGCTTGATCAGGTTATTCCCAAAATCTTCCCACGACTTCTTAGATTCAACACTATTTATTTTGCTCTGTTTCTTTCATCTATATACAATTCCATCTCTGCATCAATCCTTGTTTGGAGCCATTTTTGATACACCCTTTTATGTTAACAAACTGCTCCCCCCCACTCCAAATTTGTGAATGAGAAGCTTCTTGTTTCCCTCTGTGTCTCTCCCTCTCTATCTTCTGTTTCGGTTTCCAACTCCTGACAATCATCTACTGAATCTCTGAATTCCCTACTAAATAGGTTTGCTTTCTCATTATCTGTTAAATAGTTTTCACCCCCTTCTCCCACCATTGTTGGAATTTGGATTCCTTTTCCTTTTTGATTCCTGATATATGAATACAGCTTTTTCCATTTCCCTTTGTGGTCATTACCCTCTTGAAGTATGCCATTCATATAATTCTCTTTTGCTTCCTTTTTCACTCTATTCAGTTCCCTCATTAGCTGTTTTCTAGTTTCTCTACTCTCCCTACCCTCTTTGATTTTCCTGTTTACTATTCTACATGTTCTTTTTAATTTTCTTATTTCCCTTGTATAATAAACAGGATCTGAGGTCATTTTACCCTTCTTAACAGGTACAAATCTCCAGGAGCCTGTAGTTCTATTGTGTCTTTTACTGGTGGTAGATAACGGGCTAGCTTCCAGTGTGGTTTTTAGATGTTTTTTTTGTCATATTTGTCCAGTATCTTGCCGATCCTGTCTGTAGTGTTTTTAATAAATGGCAGTATCGCTGTTTTCAGGCGGGTTAGTTCTTCTTTCCGTTGTTTTCTCCTACGGAGGCCTTTTCTTTGTTTTCTTCTTATTTATTTAATAGTGTGGTTTATACAGGTATGTTACAATTAGTGTTCAACAGACTGAAAAGCAACTTTAAACTTGTCCTTGATGACAATCAATAAAAATCTGCTTCAGAATTTGAAGAAAAGACCAAATTTTTATGATTCCATTATAAATGTTTTAGCAGAAAAAGACTGATGGACAGGTAGACAGAATCCCAGTAAGAGTTATTTTGTTTTTATAAACATTTTTAGATTAAAGCACCATTTTACAAATGACTTGATGGGTAGCAACTCTCAAAACTTCATGCCATGCCCCCAACAAGAAGTCAGCATCTTGAAGGAAATGACAGGTGTAGTCATAAAATTAAGACTTTCACCAAGATTAAAATGTTGGGTGAAGAAGATTTTCCTCAAAAACCAATTTGCTATAACATAGAAGATTAAATTCACCTAGAAATCAGTGGAATCTCCGCCTGTCTATATATGTATATGAAATCGTCTTTCTGAAAATCAATTAAACTGAAAAAAATACATTCAAAAGATATTTTTTCAAGAAAGTTGTCACTGTGGTAAGGTAATAGGGCTTTTCTGTTTTTATTCTATTGAAAGTAAAACAAATTAAGAGCAGCAATAATGAAAAATAAACTCATTATTTGTGATTTATTATTTTGTCTCTGCAAGTGAATTTCCATATAAATTAACCAAAGAACTTCCAATATGAGGCATTTATTTGCTCACAGATTTCAGTGAGTACAGTACTGGTAACAATTTCTTAAATATTTACTTACATAGGCTTTGCTCCTTTGAGTCGTAACATCAGATCCACCACAAACGCTGGAAGGAAATGGAAGAGAGACTCGCAGATCTTGTGAATCAGTCTGTTTGTTCTGAATGTAAAGCCTGGGTACCACATAACATGTTGAGTTGGAGTGTTACAAGCATGTTTCTGAGTAAGTCTGCCAAACTCAAACCAACGGACAGGATTACGAGATCCAGACGTGCAGTTATATACTCTTACATTGTTTGGCCTGCAACAATGAAAATAATAGTGACAGAAAAGAAAACAGAACATTAAGTTTTACAAGCTGGCTTCTAAAATTACTATACTGATATTTATTTTTGTTTGCATTATAGAGTGTAAGAGAAAGAAACGTCTGGGGACTGATTGCTTAAGTCTACAATTCTTCAAAAGAAGAAAGGAAAGCAAATAGCCTACAGATGATGTACTGTATCTCAATAATAATATTAATAATAATAAATGGGTTCTTGATACTTTCAATATCTCAATACTCAAGAGGTATTGATATCAAACTATACATTTTTATGATTCCAAATGAGCTCAATACTTTTCAATATTATATTAATAGAACACTAACATTTTTAATGAATACTGTCAACTGTATTAATAAATGCAAAAAGCAAGTCACCTCCCTACAGGCCATGAAGGCTCTTGGAGGAGTGGAAGGTAAAGGCTTCCACCATTGTTAACCTCGGCACGTGATGGGGTAGAGTGGTTAGCTCTACGCCCAGCCGCCTTTGTCCCAGGAATTAACCTGGTACTCATTTTTGGTGTAGGCTGAGTAAACCTTAGGGCCATATGCACCTCCGGATGTGGAAATCTTGTTTCTTAAATTTCACGACTTCCTGACGGGGATTCGAACCCACGTCCTTCCGGGCGAACCGAGCACGCCTTTACCGCCTCGGCCAGGAAGTCGCTAATTAATAAATTAATTAATTAATACTGTCGGGAATTTCTCTGTCAGTCCATACTAGAATAATGAAGATAATATGGACTGATGGAGAGATTTCTGATGATTGGACAAGGGCAATTGTACCTATTTTAAAAAAAGGTAATAAGGCACTTTGTGAGAACTACAGATGAATAGCATTACTGTGTCAATCCATGAAGATTCATGAAAAGATAATTTTACAAAAGATCCAGAACAAGATAGATACAAAATTAAGAGAAGAATAACAAGGGTTTTGACCTAGAAGATCAACTATTGATGCCACATTTACAGCTAGACAAGTAGTAGAAAAGAAATGGGAATTTGGGAAAGACATCACAGTTGCATTCACAGATATATAAAACAGCTTATGACATGGTTAGAAGAGAAGAGATATGGCAAGGTCTGTATAGAATGAAATTTTCAAGAGAATTTAAATTCAGAATTAGATACATGTATGACAAATATTTGAACTGTGTTATAACAGATGGCAAACAATCAGAATGGTTTAAACAGACAGACAACATTATGAGGAAAGTTTGCCAAGGGTCAACCGCAAATGATGTGAATGTTATAGCATATGCAGATGAGATGATGATGTGGGATGAAAATGAACAAAAATTGAAAAAAAAAAAAAAACACAACTAAATACCTGGCAGACAGCAATTGTAGAAGCAAGCAGGGAAATAAGTTGAACAAAAAGTGAGGTAATGAAAATCAGTAGAGAAAACAGAAAAATGAAGAATGTTAGGTGTAATGGAAAAATTCTTAATGAAGTAGATGCTTTTAAATACCTAGAAAGTAAGTTAACTAGGAAAGGAAACATCAAGGAAGAAATTTCAGAGAAGATAGGAAATTGCTCAAAATTTTACTGCTGTGTATAATTTAACGTTAAGAATTTCATATTTAGGTTCCATATTGAAACAAGATTTACATCAAAGAAATAGTATTGAAAAGGTGGAACTTACTGTCCTTTCTTTGCTGCTGTGTATAAGACATAATTAGAAATTGGAAATTACCTACCAAAGCAAAAATCATGATACATAAATCATATTATTAGCCAATGTTGATCTATGGATCAGAATGTTGGACTTGGACAAAAAATTGTCTGAGTAGATTACAAGCAACAGAGATGCACTTTCTGTGAGGTATCTTGGGTAAAATGAGGTGGGACAAGATAAGAAATGAAACAATATGAAACACACTACAGATCAACCCCCTAAAAGAAACTATGGAGAGAAATAGGCTGAATGGTTCAGCCATGTCAAAAGAATGGGACAAGAAAGATTACCAAGAAGAGCTCTGGAATGGACAGAATCTGGAAGAAGACCAATTGGAAGACCACGAACAAGATGGAAGGACCGGGTGAAGGATGACGTAAATCAGAGAGGACTACAATGGGAGACAATTTTAGCAGACGGTGTAATGTAGATCCATTGACCAATCATGCTGCAACTTCAGTGAGAGCACCAACTTTCACTACTAATTTTCCATAACACCGGTTGACTTGGTTTTTCAACAAATAAAACAAAAAAGTTTTCCCAGTGCCTGCTCCACCAGTTATGAAAATTCTTTCTCGTTTTTTTTTTGTCTCCATTAATTTGGTCCTTTATACTCTCTGTAATAATTGAACAGTTGTCTTTGGTCGATATTCACAGCCTGTTATGCTGTTTGAAACCGTTCAGTGCTCATATTTATATCTGGAAATTCTTCCTCTTCTCCATCAGGATATAATATATCTGGCTGGTCCAAGATATCAAACGCATGCACTTGATTAAATGCATTTTCAAGTTGTTAATCATGCTCTCAATGTTGCCGCATATGTTTACTCATTTCCTTCAATTGGTCATCTCGAGCTAAAACACCATCTTTTGCATTTTCAAACCCTTTGAGTAATTCAGTTTCTGATTGACAAGACATATACCGAACCAATAAACTGTAGAAGAATTTCTTTGGATCGGATGATGCTCTCACAACTGCAGGGACATTGCTCACAGCCATTTTACAATTATCTGACAGCATAATAAGTTGACGACGGATGTTCGAATGAGCTTCGTAAGCATCATGATCAATAATTTCTTCTGTTTCACTTGTTTCTTTGTGATAGAAAGGTTCAAACAGCATAGAAAATTCTGTAAGGCTCATAATTGAAAAATCATAATCAGAATGATCCAAAGGGCTTTTTGATATCTTTCAAAGATATTACCCACAATAAAGTGGGACGACCAGTTTTGTCAAATTGCAGTGCTCTATAACATTGTTTTGGCTTTCTAGTATTAAGGAAAACACAACTTCATGAACTACCACGCAAAAGGAATATGACGTAGACAATACGCACATTCAGTAGCTGATACTTGCCGCTCATGAAGAATCTTCATACAAATCCAAAATAGCTTGCGTGAAATATTAGATTCTTCACGTTGTTTTTGTTGTATTGCCTGTGCTATTCCAGCATCTAATCCTTCAGTTTCTCCTTTTCATAAGTACTTTGCAATACAGCACACTATTGCTTCATTTGAGTTGCATGGCTCAATGTCCATGTTACACGTCCATAGTCTCAATAGATCTGGATGATAATTATTTACTAAAACATCTTCTTATCGATGCTTAACTAGAGAAATTCTTCCTCCATTAAGAATGAAGTCATCTGAGGAATGAGACACTATCTGCGTCTCATTGCATTTTTGCCGTGGAAAGTTAAATCGACATCTTACAGAAGTATTTTTTTTTGTACAAGTTTGTGTATGTCGATGGATTTTACATATTTTTTTTACAAGTTCATATAATTCTGGTTCTTCTTCTGCTGTGGGCATCTAGCAGGAACAGTTATGATCAAGAAGAGGTATTCCTTCTTCTGTATCAAACTTTGGATGATTTTCCATCCAAATTACCATATGAAGGCGAGGACTACCATGATTCTTGAATTTGATACGCCACCAATAATCTCTTACTTTTCCTCCAAACATTTCGTTGTTGTCTTTTTATGTATTTCATCAATGCATTTACTCAATGTCGACTTAAAATTACTGGATTTTTTTTTTCTATAAGGTGTTGTGTCTCGTAAATGTCAAGTGTCCTTGGATCTACATCAGGTCTACCATCAGCTAGTAGTACAGCCTTTCGTTGATCTAACCAGTTGAGATCATTTGAGCTAAAAGTTATGAAGTATGTTGGAGGTCCCAAACATCTGATTTGGGCTAAGAGTTCATTCAAAGCTGATCTCCAATAAGCTGTAGATCCTCTCAAATTTTTAACATAAAGATGAATATCTTCTTCAGCTCCTTACTGAATACAATTATTTTTTTCCCACATGTTGATATAGTACGTTTCACTCGATAATATTCAAAGAATGATAAGGCATAAAAAGATAATTGTTACATTGAAATCTAGTGTCACTTCCCAAAATTCTGTACTAAAAGTAATCAAGTGTTGTTATGTTTACAGGCCTTGGCTCATTAAGTCTGTTTTTTTCCGTATGGAAATAAAAAATACCAGGCAAATTCTTCTGCTTTCAGTTCATGAGCTATATTGACAATATTGTCCGACTCGTTGGCTGAACGGGCAGCATACTGGCCTTCGCTTCAGAGGGTCCCGGGTTCGATTCCCGGCCGGGTCGGGAATTTTAACCTTAATTGGTTAATTCCTACGGCACGGGGGCTGGGTGTATGTGCTGTCTTCATCATTTCATCCTCATCACGACGCGCAGGTCGCCTGCGGGAGTCAAATAGAAAGACCTGCACCTGGCGAGCCGAACCCGTCTTGGGATATCCCGGCACTAAAAGCCATACGACATTTCATTGACAATATTGTCGGTTGTCTTGTGGGTAATTTTATTGAGGTTCCGTTTAATGTGTATTTCATCTTCGACATTACGTTGCATGACATCATTGTATGCCATCACCAACATCTGCACCAGAATGATTTGCTGTATAGGTTGTTGTGAAGTAGGAATTGTTGGAGTTGATACTCCTTGAGTAATCTGTCGAGTTTGAGCTTCTGGCTCCACAAAGTCAGGTTTATCAAAAATTTCAATATCAATATAGTCTATTGTAAACTGAACATTTTTGTTGCTTGTTGTATGCTTACAAAGTCTTACAAACTCGTCTGAATTATCACATTCAATAATACAACCTTTTGCATTTTCCTTTGTTTTTGCTCCCTTTGGACCACACGAATGAGATCACTGAAGTAATATTTATTGTTATAACGCATTACTCCGAATGATTTACCTTCTGATATCAGTACTCCTTCCGTATGATTTATAAAAAGCTCTACAAAAGATTTGCCGAAGTGTAAGTCTAAAGTTTGAGTGATTAACTTGATCATTCAAACTCCCATATAAGCTTGGTTCTTCATCAAAATTTATCTGAAATCTTTTGTTGAATAAAATCAGGTCATCTTTGATAACGCTGAAATTTTGTACAAGTAAGTCTCCATCATGTTGGATAGGATGAGCTACGAAATTTCTTTCTGTTTGAAATCTGATATTACTATAGATTTGATCACCTGCTATCATATTTAAATTAAGGTTGTTTGTCGACCAATGTTGTGGTGGAAGAATACAAGCTCTTACAATATTTGCCAATACCATAGTGCAGCATTGTACTCTTGCAAACCCTGATGTGTTAGCTTGATGCCATGAAGCACATAGAATTCTTGATGATTCATTAATTCTCATGTAAACAGTAGCATGCTGTGTGGATTCATCATTCGTCTCGGCATCAGGCTCTGTGGCAGCTAATGGTGACAAAAACTAATAGATATGCTACTCAATTCTTGAAGTCAGCACCACAATTGAAGCCGAATTCCCACGTAACGCAGTGGCGGCCAGTTACTCGAAAAAAGAAAATTGGAAAAGGTAAGCAAACCGACTGCAAGACAAGTCTGATTAGCGGGTTGCCTGCCCAACAGTATGTGAAGATTAATAAAAATAAAAATTATTTTATTTTATCCTGGTTATCCTGGTCAGGATATTAGGATAAAGTTATTAAATTAATGTATTGTCATTGGCCCTTGATACATGTGCAAATTTTCAAGTTAGGGCCGGTTCGACCATCTGCTGGTAAACTGGCTGGCAGCTGCGCGGGAGGTAAAGTACCTGGGGGTGTAAATCAGCTGATACTTTGGCTTGCGTGCAATCACCTCTGCACAAGCGCTAGGTAGCTACCCGGAGCTAGACACTGATATACGGGGTTGGCTAGACTGATTGTCAGTGACTTCTCACTTTCGAGTAAAGTCTATCTATCGTTAGATGTATGAAGCTCATTTCGATTGCCTTATATTCCTGTGCTTGCATTTGCTGATTATCACCATAAAGGCTAATGAGGGGAGTCTTTAAGAGTTATGGACAACAATTTATGTCAACATTTCATGATTCTATCTATGAGCTTAAAAATCAATACCTAATTGGGATTAAAATCTCAAGATTATATTTTCTTATGCCAGTTACAACCTGTCATGTAAGGCAGCGTTTTGGAATGTATTCTCGTAGTAGATTGGTCAAGTCGCTCGCTCTTTAATAAAAGGTACACAGGTTCTCTTCGTCTTTCTAATTTACATTTTAAAATTTACTTTTGTTTCCTGCTGTTGTTCTTAACTCTCTTTTAAGACAGACAGACAGACAGACAGACAGACAGACAGACAGACACCCCACCCCCCCACCCCCCTTCCTTATGGACTTATTGCCTTCTGTGAACTGATTAAGTATCTCCACGATCCTCTACTTGCAACTAGCTCTGCGACGCCGCTTAGTTCCACATGCTTCCATTTATTGATAATGCATTTCATTCTAATGTTGAACTTCATGAAGATAAAGTTGGAAGATACTGTAAATGTAAAGAACTAATCAGGGTAAATATCCATTCATAGGAAGAGGAATTTGGAAATGGAATAGTTTCCAATTTCTTTGAAATCATTCATGAGAAGACTAGGCAAACAACTGATAGGGAATCTGTTACCTGGGCAACAGTCCTATATGCTATATGCTTTACTACAATAATGATGATTGGAATTAATCATAACATCACTTTCTATAAGTAGTACACATATAAAGCATTTTCCTAGTATGCATAATATTGTGATTAAACAGTTCAATGAAATATATTATTAACCAAAAGAACGTATGAAAAACGTCATACAGATGAATACAACACTAATAATGAAAATAAAAAATATTCAGCATAAGAAAGACTCGAACCTGCATACCTCACATTATGAGGCGAACGCGTTAGCCATTATGCTACGAGAATGCTTGGGGTTATTGAGATACATATACTTACTCATACCTGGTCTGAAAAATGGAAAATTAAAATTAGAAAATTAAAGCCCATTTGAGATTGATTTATAAATAGGTTTTGATTTTATATCCTTGCAGAGTTTCTTTGCGAAAGCTTGACATATAAAATTTGACCCCGATGTTGTCAATGCGAGAGGCTGGCATGATCATTGCAACTCAAGGGAAGCATTAATGTTCAAAATCCTGCAATACAATATCGATCACTGTTACGGTATCATGCTTTTATCAATATACTAAGCTAATTTAAGCTGTATGCCACCAGAAATGCAGCTAATAATGTTCAGTTCTTAAAAAACTTGCTCGGCAGGTAAAGTCTTATTGGGCCCTTGAAGTGGTCGATAAATTACGTGCTGGGTAACTACGATTTATACCTGGGAGTAGTAGAACGGAAATATCCTTTTACGCGGAAGGCAAATTACGCGCTACTTAACCCGTAGGTGGTAGAACCGGCCCTCAATCGAATGTCTCCAAGTTGGTGACAATTATGTTGACAGATTCCGTTATATAGATGGATACAAGTCAAGCTTATAAAAGTGTGTTAAAATACAACCATTTTTTTTGTATTATTTATAAACAATGAAGAAAACTTGAATGTAATGAATACTTAAGTTACCTGTAAGTGGCTGTGTGCCATGCAACAGCAATAAGAGTGTTCACAACAAAGTCTACAGGAATAAGATCCATAATAAGCTTCTGATCACAAATAATGCTTCGAATTGTTCCTCGTCCAATTTCCATCATAATTCCCGTGATGCCACAGACGTTATCCACCCAACCTGGCACAGGTTCTTTCCATGCAGCTGTCACTGAAAAGAATCATGACAGCTATTACACTGCAATAATCATGATAGCTATTACACTGCAATGAAGACAAGGAAACTTCTTTAAACAGCACATATTGTCAAGTATCACTGTTCCTTAGTTTCAAAACTTAACATTTGTTTAAGTAGATCATCATCATTATTATTATTTTCATTTCAGCCATCTATGGGCTGCAATTATGCAACTTCCATTGCTTTCTCAAGTTCTTCCTCCTTCCTCTTTTGCCAGTATTCCTTAATAATAATAATAATAATAATAATAATAATAATAATAATAATAATAATAATAATAAATTATATTATATTATATATATATTATATATTATATATATTATATATTATTATTATTATTATCGTTATCATTATTATTGTTATCATTATTATTATTATTATTATTATTATTACTATTATTATTATTATTATTATTATTATTATTATTATTATTATTATTATTATTATTATTATTATTATTATTATTATTATTATTATTATTATTATTATTATTATTATTATTATTATTATTATTGGTCTTGCATCTCAGTAACTACTTTTACAGTTTTTGGAGATATCCAGGTGCCAGAAGTTTGTCCTGCAGGAATTCTTTTATGTGCTCGTTAATCTACTGACACAAGACTGACATATTTGAGCATGATCATACCATTGGACTAAGCCAGTGCTCTACTATCTAAACCACTCAGGCTGGCTCAAAGTAGTTTCTTTTAAGACTTACATTTTGGTAGGGTAATGTTGATATTGGCATATGAAAAATGATCAAAAAACTATTAAAAATATTACAAGACTCAATATTGCCATTTTTCTATGGGACATTTCATGTTAAATCAGACAAAAATCTGTAAAATTTAACTTGAGTCTTCTAAAAATTGTGTAAATTTTAAAATAAATGTAAAAAAAAAAAAAATGTCAAAATCAAGTAAAAAATATTTTCCTAACTGTAATAGTGGTCACAGGAAAAGTCATTAAAATCATCTGTTCAGGGCCAATGGCTAATGTCCTCAATGCACTAGGGATTAACAAGGAACATGTAAACTTTCATAGGGAATACATTATTGCTGACTGTGTAGCCACTGTTCAGCATCACATTCCTCAAATAAGTAAAAAGCACGTTACTTTATAATTAATAATGTAATGATGTTTAATATTTTACACACACACACACACACACTCTCTCTCTCTCTCTCATCATGTTTTATTTTCACACACATAATGAAAGTTTTTTTAATGATATGTAAGTCATGCGGGTTGTTCACAATACTACTGAGATAAACACTTAAATGTTAATTTCAATTTTATTCTAAACTGTCAAACAAATCTGAATATACAGTACCAACACTATCAGTTTTGGCAGTTGAATACATCTGTGTTGTAAAATTTATGGAGCTGTGAATGTTAAATGAATAAAAATGAATAAAATATTGTGACTGAGAGAAATTGTGCTCGCTTTAGGTCTGATGGTCTCGAAAAATATTTCGAAGGTTTGGATCCTTTCAGAAGCAACATTGTTTATCATATTACTATGACTACTATGGTGTCCACCTAAATAGTGTAACAGTTAGCTCTATTAGCCGCTGTCCTCGCTGGCCTGAATTTGATTCCTGGTACTGCCAGAGATGTAAGGCAGGAGGGCTGGTATATAGTTAAAATGGCACATGCAGCTCACCTCCACTGGAAGTGTGACTGTAAAGAACTGCACCACCTCGGAACAAGGACAAGAGTTTACTTTATTCCTATGACTAGATTGAGCTCCCACAAGAAGCATGTAGCTACTCAACAAGCAGGCAGGGATGCATAAGTTAGGCCCAAATTTCAAAAACTGAACTAATAAATTAACTTTCGTACAATTACAAGAAGACCTCCAAAGTTATTGTAAACGCATTCCATCTCTCGTTATTAAGAGGAAACCATAGTGACTTTCAAATTCATGTACAGTATTGTTAATTAGGGGAAGTAATACTACCTTTTTTTGCTAGTTGCTTTACATTGCACCAACACAAATAGGTCTTATGGTGATGATGGGATAGGAAAGGCCTTGGAATGGGAAGGAAGTGGCTGTTGTCTTAATTAAGGTACAGCCCCAGCATTTGCCTGGTGTGAAAATGGAAAACCATCTTCAGGGCTGCCGACAATGGGATTCGAACCCACTATCTCCCGGACGCAAGCTCATAGCTGCACACCCCTAACCGTACGGCCAGCAGTAATACTACTACTGGGTGGTACAGCTGTCCTTATTTTTTCCCAAACATATGCAACCAGCTAGGAGTTAAATGTCTCTTAGTCCTATCTTGCACAACATCTTACAGCAATTTTATGTGCAATTAGTCTGATATAGACTTCCCCGAAAAATGCAAAAAAGGTACAAGAGGCAGTGAGTGAGGCCCATCTCAAAAACACTGTACCATTTTATGTAGAGTGGAGTCCAATACTCCAATCATTTTTACAAAATGTTACTGTACTGTACAAACCATACCCACTCCTTTAGCTTTTGGTAGAGATCTGTGCACCAGATTGGTTCAAGAGGCCATTTTATTTTGACAGAAAAGGGTGGTCAAGGTATCATAGAAAACGTGATAGGTTAGGACCAATTACAGACATGTCAATTCACCGCCATTTTGTATAGTCTCATCACATGAAAATTGATAGAAACGCGTTTTTCACAGTATTTTATAATCTATGGCATGCAAATGCTATACAGCAGATGTGATAGCTTATGCCATGTAATTACTACCGTTGCAGTGTTCAATAGAGTCATAAAACTGGACCATAAGGCTGTAACACATCAGTAACTTTACGAAGCGAGAACTTTCACTCTACAGGAAGCAGGAAGCTACCGAAAGCAGTGAGGGTTCGAAACATTATTGAGTCATGTCTTTTGTAATTTTCATTCTGTACTCTGCTAGGCATCCTTTATGAAGACTTGACTTTTCTGAAGTCTAAGATATTCTTCTAAGGAAGTTATAATAAACAGACATAATAATTTTGCCATGTAAGCACTGACTACAGACAAATTTGTTGTGAATATCACCTGAAACATAATACTGGACTCATTTAACCAAGTAATAGGTACATACTCTACTCGTAGGGAATGGTTGCAACTATCTGGGCTTAAGAGAGACATGATTCTTTAGCACACTGTGGTGTTTGCAGCAAGGTAAACCTGTCTGCACATTCGAGTTGAGAACATGTAACATACAAGATTAGTTTTGAAGCAATAGCATACATTATTTCATTAGTACAGAGATATAAGACCTATTCTTTGTCGCCTGGAGTGGCTACATGGTACTAATTGCAGCCAGCATGTGATTTTTCTGATGGATTCACAGTTCATGAGCTCTTCATTTTTATCTTTGTACTCTGGTTTCACTTCCATAAGTCTCAAAAGTCACTCTTCATCTTTAGAAAGAAAACATACATCAGAAAGGAATAATAACATGTGACTTTTATATGGCAAATGGCTACAACGAATGAAGTGCACTGCACTTACTGTCAGCATTATGACACACCCGTTCAACCAAACAACTGCGCATGTTCGACTCGAAGATCGACTTGACTTCATAGGTAGGGTACATGGAACAGCACATAGTAATCTTTACAGCAAAGTGCAGCAGGTGGGTTCCACCACATATGCTGCAGCAAGCAAGAATGACTCACCTCTACCATACTAAGATATGCATTAATGAAGGAGGTGGTCATTTTGAACATTTCTTTCATTAATCGAATGGCCTTGCACAAACCCATTGCACCTCTGTTGGTAATAGCTTATTTTATTGCAATTAGCTCTTTTAAGAGCTACTTAGAAATGTATATAACAGAGTAGGCCCTACCTGCAACATGACAACTGATCATGATTTAGATTGGTCTTCAACAACATGACTCACATGAACATTTAACAACGAGATAAAAAATCGTCCTATATAGGACTCGAACCTCCGACTAGCAAGCACAGCTTTCCTCCTCTAACTTCAAGCATGCTCGGCTATCATGAGTTGTCGTTTGCCAGCATTATACGAGTATCAACACTACTTCTAGTCATTCAGCCACCATATTCTCTGTACATGAATTTTCTGTGATACAGAATTTTCACAATTCTTTACAATCATTCGGTATTTTATTGTTAATGCTGATTTTGTTGATACAAATAAACAAATTATAGAAAGTGTAGTAAGACCAGACATCGCTGTGAGTAGCCCAGATCAATGTTCTAAAGTTAGGCTATAATGTGCGGGTTGCATAAAACTGAGTGAATAGGGGCAGCTGTACCACTCTGTATATTAGCTTCTGCTGGTCTTTGCTGGCAAGACCTAGTGTTTGCAGTGCACTATGTCTTCTGGTATGGGCCAGAGCAATTTTGTTACTTTCATTGATCTGTCTCAGTCTTATCCTTGGCTTTGACAATGTGAAAGTGACTGAGGGTATGAGTGATGCTATTGCTTATGCAGCCAGTCTGTGCTATGAATGGTGTGAAAGTGTTACTCATAGGGTTAGTTGGTGCATGCATCCTAGTGGGCTTGGCAGACTGATATCTAATAGCAACTTCTGGCTCAGTGAGGAAAGCAATGGGAAACTACCTCACTTCTCATTTCCCTAGTACGCCTCTTCACTGATGCCTAGGCCATCTATGACAGCTAATGGTGAAGCTGTTGAGGATTCAACTACCCTTTGGGCTGAGAACTGAACACAGGGATAGTGGATGAAATTTAATAAACACGTTTCCAGAAGACGTTAATAAAAATAAAATAATTCTAAAGTAAGTTAACACTGTATTCTATAATAGCATTATATTTAAAATGAAGGTCCTATTTTTG
This sequence comes from Anabrus simplex, assembly GCF_040414725.1. Lineage (NCBI taxonomy): Eukaryota > Metazoa > Arthropoda > Insecta > Orthoptera > Tettigoniidae > Anabrus > Anabrus simplex. The sequence goes on from NC_090265.1 coordinate 321,869,396, forward strand.
ATAGTTTTTTCAAATTATTTCTGTAAATAGTTGACTATTGGAGAAATATTGTTATGTGCTCATGCGGCTGCAAGCCCTCTTGCAGCCTGCTCTGATGTTTCCTGGAAGGAATGAGTGAGTCAAGCTGGCAAGTTCCCAGCTGATCTGAGGTTATGTGGTGGTCTCTGCTTCTATCTGGCATCACTGTGGATTTTCTGGAAGATGAAACCAGAATGTTCCTATTCCAGCTCCACCCCAAAGATACTAGAACTTTACCAAAAGCAGGCTCACCCCAAACAAGCAGTAGTGTTGGTCATAATTGTGTTGTGTTGTGTTGTGTTGTGTTGTGTTGTGTTGTGTTGTGTTGTGTTGTGTTGTTCAGTGTGTGGAGCAGTCACATGAGTTGATTGTGCAGTGACTGGTCTTGTCTGAAGTCGAGCCAAGTGCAGGCTACAACAGTCGTGTTCTGTGATAACCAACAGACATGTTTTTGAACCTGGCTGCATGAAGCTGCTGTTTGAAGTGATGAAGAGAAGTGAAAGGTAAAACCTTTCAGTCAAGATTATAGAAGGATCACCCGATCCAGGTGAGTACTACCAGCCAATGACCTGCTGCGAGAACAAGAAACTTTTGTAAATAGCCAGTAATATAGTGAAGTGTTGTCATTTACTGTCACGTATGTGTGTGCGCTAACTGGGTCATCCTTGATTAAGTTAGTTCAGTAAAACAGCCAATGTCTTATTCGTAGCAATATACCAAATTCATCCTTTATTATAATAAAGACTCACATTAAAGAAAGGATGATAAGTTCCACCTTTTCAATACTATATATTGCGTGAAGGTTTTACATTCTGTAATTTGTCTTTGTATAATTGTCCTTGGCTGATGATGACAGAGAATCTTGTCGAAACCGGTACCAAATGTACAAAAATCGTGATATTTTAACAGAAATGTAAAACCTTCACGCAATATATAGTACTGAAAAGGTGGAACTTATCATCCTTTCTTTAAAGTGAATCTTAATTCAATACGGAACTTAAGAATGAAATTCTTAACGTTAAATAATAAAGACTGTTGAACATATATCTTCAACTACATTTTTTCAAAATTTAAAAAGTTCTCACTGTTTTGCTGTCCAATTTCACAAATGCATATCCTTAATTTGAAATATACTTTACATAAAAATTAAGAGCATAATGGTTGTTAAGCTTTGATAGAAAATTGCTGAAACTCTGATAATGCACTTCATACATAGCAAATGTAAATACAGTAAGAGTGTATTGCTCTTGTAGTTCTACCTGATCAGAGACTGGGGATGCATACCTCTTCCAGGGATGTACATAAATTACAGACAACATGAATGTAAATGCTTCATTGTAGTAATGAGTCAACTTTTGGCATGCTCTTTGGTGTTAGTTACCCAAAATATTAGTCTGATGGTAAATTATAAGAAAAAAAATATTAACTGTCTCATTGCTGCAATAAGCTACCCAAAATGTTCATCTAGTGATAAATCAAAATGCAGAGATATTTAAGAACTCATCATGAAAATCTAAACTAGATCTTCAATTCACATATAAAATCTACTTCACAGACTACAAACAGTCAGTACTAACCTATGGAAGGTCGAACAATAGCAGCTGGTAGATTGTCTGCCTCCTCTGCAACTATCCATTCAGCCATTGCCTTAGTCAGTGTGTATGTATTTGGGTGTCGCCCTTGTAATCTGTGAGCCACCACTTCCAGGGCATCGTCCGTCAGTGCATCACAACACTGTATCACACGTTCTGGATCGGCAGGTGGAGGGTAAACTTGTTCACCAACATCTGTCTTGTCTGCATTCGAGTAGGCAGTTGAAACGTGGACAAATGCCTGTAAAGCATATTACATTTTAAGTTCAGCGAAACAATTCTACAGTACAGTAGACTCTCAACTAATTGGGATGCATATTATTCAGAATGATCATGGGGGACAAAAGGAATAAAAATCTGTTCCTTGAACAGGTTTGCAATAGAATTTATAGAAATAATGCACCTAAACAGTATGGATTGCCTTAAAAAAATATTATTAAAGTTGGAGCAAAACCCTCAATACGAATAAACTTCCTGGGATTTGAAGACAATTTAGCTCTTTTTGCCCTTGACTTGGAAGAATTTCATGTCTAGATTACCAGTCTCCAAAAAGTTGTCTGTAAGAAAACTGCGATCATACCCATGAAACCCCTGAGCATAAAGAAAGGGTTCATAAATGATGAAAAAATTAACATAGTTCTACAGTTCTACACACACAAAACTTAAAACAAGAAAAAAGCATGGCCCACAGATAAATAGAACCAACAAAATGGTAAAAGCTCAATTTCTATCCTGGTAAAAATATAATCAGAAATGCCTGCCAACAGACACTAATAAGAAAAAAGCAAAGTCATCTCCGTACAGGCCATGAAGGCCCTTGGGGGGTTGGAAGGTAAAGGCTTCCACTATCTGTAACCACGGCACTTGATGGTTAGCTCCACACCCGGCCGCCTTTGCCCCCAGGAATTATCCTGGTACTCATTTTTGGTGTACGCTGAGTAAACCTCAAGGCCATGTGCACCTCCGGAACTGGAAATCTCGTTTCTTAAATTTTACAACTTCCTAATGGGGATTCGAACCCACGTCCTTCCGGGCGAACCAAGCACGCCTTTACCGCCTCGGCCAGGCAGCCCCTAACAGACACCATGGTAGAGCGCTGCGCTGGCCTTTTTAGCCCAACTTGGCAGGTTCGATGTCGGTCGGTCGCTTGCATTCTTGGCTTACGCTGCCTGAACTGTCAACGATAGACCCCAAGTATAAGCGTAAGAATTGTAGAGCATAGAAAGCTCTACAAAAAAAAGTCCGCGATGGTATATACCTATTTCGAACTGGTTGCCCTCTAGAAGCGACTTTATGTTATAGTCCGCGGTAAAGAAAAGTAATTCATATAGATTAAATAAATATTTCGATATTATCCTCGAACTCCTCATCGAAATAAATTGTTTGACCTCCTCCACTATTTCATAAGGATTACAATAACCTTGCCAGGACATTATTTGCATGAATGGTTCAGAAGTTATGACCATTTTAGACTGTAGTGGTAATTCGTTCCCTTTTGTCTGCTAGCAAGTTGCCTCTACCTCGCCGTTTGGAGAGCTGTAGTCGCATCGGATGAAAAATATCATCAGAGCTTCGCGACTGTATGTATTAGACTGTGTTAGTACTGAGGTCTTTGTAAGGAAACCTGGATAATGACACAATATGCCACATCACATTTTAAAACATAATTTAATGTGCTGGACATTCAGAGGGGAAAAGCTTTATAGTTGTTATAATAGCTCTGTTTTGGTCAGTTAAGTGAAATATTGACATTTGGATAATTTGAGATTAGTGTTAGTTCACCAGCACCTATTAGTGTCTCTTTAAAGATGCAGTATTTTACATCCATCCCTGGCACAGGCTAGATAAAAATGTAACCCAGTATTGCTGCAATAGCAGTTTCAGGCTTATTGAGGAGAGCAATAGTAAAAACTACCACACTTTATCTGGTACCCTGTCATAGTATATCCTTGAGTTTTTGAAGTATCCTTATTACCAGATAACCATCAGAAGTGCCGTTCAAAATCCAACCAGCCCCTGAGCTAACTCACCGATGGATTAATGAACAATTCAGAAAGAGACTGCCAACCCACTTCTTTTCATTTCAACCACTGAAAGGAAAAAAAAAAGGGCAACAATTATATAATTTTATCTTCTTACTCACCTGCAATTTGTGCATGCTCCGACAAAGCTGAATGACGCGCTGTGTGCCTAGTGTGTTCAGGATCACAGCAGCCTTGAGTTTCTCATTAAAACGCACTGTGGCAGCAGAATGGAATACTACATTCACCTGCTCCACCAATTGTTGGCGGTCAATGGGACTTAGCCCCAGTCCAGGTTCTGACACATCTCCGTTGACACTTACAATCTTGCTAAACACAGCTGGGCATTCGGAGCGTATGCGATCAAAGACCTGGAAAGTAAGATATATTATGAGTGTTGGTCTCTACAATTAAAAATAATATATAAGGGACTCAAGTTAGACTAGAAAGCAGCTGAAGAACCACAAGATATGAGAATATCAGAAATAAAAATTGCAACCTTTAATGTTATTGGAGATTCATGTTCTATTTAATGACAATCACTGACGGGAAAAGTACAAAATAAACGTATCTGGGCTGAATTACAGTTACCTGAGAAATATGTTACTCAATTACAGTTATAAATTACTTTTTCAACAAAAGTAAAATTACAATTACTTCACAGAATGCCAGTCTTTAGAAAATCACTGACTCTTCTTCTCATGGGGCTAGAATTACACCACAATATGCAAGGAAAAATACATTACTTCATTTTGAGTTTCTTTAAGCACAGAAACATTAAATGACTATCATCTCTAAGTGAGACTAAGCATGATACCTTGGAACTTTCAGAATGATTGCTCCCAAGCAAACTTTGCATTTCACATTCATGTTCTCATTATTTTGAGAGCCAATTAATTCAAAATGTTTATTCAATTTGGGGAATGGAAATTCCTTAAGCCCTCCACCGTCACGTGTTTATTCCGGTTCCATTATCGACCATATGCAAACTCGCAGAGTCGTGGTATACAATTATCTAAACCTCAACAAGTAATGACAAGAAGCTGTGACTAAATGAAAGAGTGCGCGTCCTATCTTTGACTTTACACCCTTGGCATGAGGTCTGCGAATGCTGGGGTTCCAAAGTTGCCAAACTCTCCAAACGATGTACATCGATTACTAGAATGTGACGATGTTTTTAAAATTGCGAATAAAAGTTACATTTTGTGAAAAGTAACTATTACACGTACTGTAAAAGTTACTTTACTCAATTACTTCCCAGCTCTAGTGACAACAGTCTGAGAAAAAACTTACTACCTCATTAGTGATATAACTCTCTATTATTAAATGTTCTTATATAAACATATGCAAGCGTATTTTGAAAACAGTGCCAACTAAAGAGAAACTGTCAATATAATAAACAAATCGACAGCTCAGAATGGGAATAGAACAAAAAGCGGCCGATGACCTTTGATGTTAGGCCCCTTAAAACAACAACAACAACAAGAAGAAGAAGAACAAAAACCGGCCAATGACCTTCGATGTTAGGCCCCTTAAAACAAGAAGAAGAAGAAGAAGAAGAAGAAGAAGAAGAAGAAGAAGAAGAAGAAGAAGAAGAAGAAAAACCGGCCAATGACCTTCGATGTTAGGCCCCTTAAAATAATAATAATAATAAGAAGAAGAACAAAAACCGGCCAATGACCCTCGATGTTAGGCCCCTTAAAACAACAACAAGAAGAAGAACAAAAACCGGCCAATGACCTTCGATGTTAGGCCCCTTAAAACAAGAAGAAGAGGAAGAAGAAGAAGAACAAAAACCGGCCAATGACCCTCGATGTTAGGCCCCTTAAAACAATAACAAGAAGAAGAACAAAACCCGGCCAATGACCTTCGATGTTACGCCCCTTAAAACAACAACAAGAAGAAGAACAAAAACCGCTTTCCTCTGATCATACACCTTACACCACTCTTAGATCTCAAACTTTTCAGTATATGTTCAGACCATAACCATTTCATTTTTACTTAACTTGCCTCACCTCTCAGAATATGAAATGTCTGGTAACATTTGTCTCGGTAGTGGAATTAAATGAGCTAATAGAGGAAGATAATTAACCTTGGAAACCAATAGTTTGGCCGTGGATCCTAAGAGAGTTTACCGGGCGAGTAGGCCGTGCGGTTAGAGGCGCGCGGCTGTGAGCTTGCATCCGTGAGATCGTGGGTTCGGATCCCACTGCCGGCAGCCCTGAAGGTGGTTTACCGTGGTTTCCCATTTTCACACCAGGCAAATGCTGGGGGGCTGTACCTTAACTAAGGCCACGGCCGCTTCCTTCCAACTCCTAGGCTTTTCCTATCCCATCGTCGCCATAAGACTATGTGTGTCGGTGCGACGTAAAGCCACTATCAGGGTGTGGGATAACTGCCGGAAGCAGCAGTGCGTGTTACATGAACACGTTGTAGGACTGCAGTTGCCTAATCTGCTCCCTCAAACGCCTTCACGCAGATCTTTATGCAACCAGCGCAATCAATTTGTGATGTGGTGAAGTATACCTTGTCCTGTGAACCACCCTGGGGCTAAATCAGAATGTATTTCTAACAAACGTACGACAATTAGATGTTAAAACGGGTAAAGATGCATTCGTTCTTTTATTGACCTAATAAGCATTTAGGCGATTGAAAAATGGGTAAAATATTACTTTAAGAGAAAATATTACACATTTAATATAATCATCGGCTACCATGAGCAGGCTCTCTTATTTGACGCCATTTAGTCTGCCTGAAAGTCAGTTTCGGGGTTCTATTGTACTCTACCAGATGGTAGAGAAACCGGAACTCTATTGAACGACCTGAATTTCAATTAGTTATTTCAGTAAATACCGAGTGTGTTACCAGAGATCTTTTGTGTACCAATCAATCAATCAATCAATCAATCAATCAATCAATCAATCAATCAATCAATCAATCAATCAATCAATCAATCAATCAATCAATCAATCAATACTGATCTGCATTTAGGGCAGTCGCCCAGGTGGCAGATTCCCTATTTGTTGTTTTCCTAGCCTTTTCCTAAATGATTTCAAAGAAATTGGAAATTTATTGAACATCTCTCTTGGTAAGTTATTCCAATCCCTAACTCCCCTTCCTATAAATGAATATTTGCCCCAGTTTGTCCTCTTGAATTCCAACTTTATCTTCATATTGTGATCTTTCCTACTTTTATAAACGCCATTCAAACTTATTCGTCTACTAATGTCATTCCACGCCATCTCTCCGCTGACAGCCCGGAACATACCACTTAGTCGAGCAGCTCTTCTTCTTTCTCTCAATTCATCCCAACCCAAACATTGTAACATTTTTGTAACGCTACTCTTTTGTCGGAAATCGCCCAGAACAAATCGAGCTGCTTTTCTTTGGATTTTTTCCAGTTCTTGAATCAGGTAATCCTGGTGAGGGTCCCATACACTGGAACCATACTCTAGTTGGGGTCTTACCAGAGACTTATATGCCCTCTCCTTTACATCCTTACTACAACCCTTAAACACCCTCATAACCATGTGCAGAGATCTGTACCCTTTATTTACAATCCCATTTATGTGATTACCCCAATGAAGATCTTTCCTTATATTAACACCTAGATACTTACAATGATCCCCAAAAGGAACTTTCACCCCATCAACGCAGTAATTAAAACTGAGAGGACTTTTCCTACTTGTAAAACTCACAACCTGACTTTTAACCCCGTTTATCAACATACCCTTGCCTGCTGTCCATCTCACAACATTTTCGAGGTCACGTTGCAGTTGCTCACAATCTTGTAACTTATTTATCACTCTATAGAGAATAACATCATCCGCAAAAAGCCTTACCTCCGATTCCACTCCTTTACTCATATCATCTTACGACATGGATGATAGATATAGACTTATCTCCGCCCTTCCAAAATCCGGTTACCTCTACCAGGTTTGAACTCGCGATATTGGGATCTAGTAGCCGACACAATCACTGGTTCACTATTGATCAAGGTTCACGAAAATGATTCGCATATATAAGTTACCAAGTTACCAAACTTATACCAACACCAATAACATTTTTAAAGCACAATATGAGAAAATAATATCAATTTAATATGAATTCAGACTATATTACCAAACAGCTATATCTCCCAACTCATTAGGCAAATGGCTCCTGTGCCTAACTAATGTAACAAGATCGAATTCCGGCATTCCATGACTCGAAAATGAAAGATACACGTGGCGAAAGATTTATTTTTTAGAACACTCATATCATTTTTAGACTGGTGTTTTCAGGACTTGTGCATTATGATTTAGTGCGGTTATTATTCGTCATCTGGAGGCGAATCACGGTCGCCAACTCTGCTAATCGGCAGCCCTTCTTCTTTTCTGTTGAAATAGTTATCATGTTTCTTGATCTTCACAGCTTTCCGGCAGGGACGCGCATGATACTGGCAGAACCATATTTTCCTCAAAGTTAATTCAAAATCGAAAAAAGGGAAGGCTTGTTCCGCCATTGCAGATTTTTCAGTTGGATGAGACGACAATGACGTTTATGTTCTTTCAGCCTGGTGTTAATGCTACGTTTGGTGGTCCCACTCCATAGTCTCATTTAAATCCCCAATCACCTTCCAGTCAATACCCATCCTACACAGAATGCCTATTCCATTGATAACAATATCCACTTCCTTAAACTTCACACTGCTGCATTTACCAGATCCCACACATCTCCAAGTATGTTGGTACTTATACCTGCTTGTCTCACGTTGTTGGTTCCAACGTGAAACACTACCACCTTCCCCTTTCCCTCTTCCTTCTCTTCCACTTTCCTCTACATCTGCCTCAACCTAATTCCTGGATAACACTCCACCGTGGTTCCCTTTCCTCCACACACTTTCCCCACATGTCTAACAGTGGAATCCCCATGACCAGAGCCTCAATCCTACCCATCTCATCTGAGATCCTCCCCTCCTGGTCAGCCCTATCTTTCCTGACAGCTGCAGAATCTACTTTCTCCTCCCTTTTCTCCCTCCCCTGACCCTGTTCCGTCAGTGTTTCCCTATCCTATAACCTACATTTCCCTTTCCTACCTTTTCCCTTCCTCCTACTTCCACACTTCTCAGCAACAGTTCCCTGTTCCTCGTCATCCCTCCGTTGTTCTACCTGCAGTGACTCGTACCGATTTCTCCCAGACACCTGTCCTGAATTGTGATCCCTTAGCCTGCAATCTCCTTCCCCTTAAAACATTAGATGACCTGTCTTCTACAACTCCCCTCTTTCTTTCCCATCCCTCTTTTACGCCTACTGTATCCTGCACATCGTTCGAGGGAGGCCCATCTTCCTTCCTGTCTTCTGAGAGATTCCCAATTTTCTCCCTCAAACTCTCCAACTCTTCCCTCATATTCCTTAATACCTGGCCTCATTCACGGTTCCTACAATTGCACTCCTTAGCCATTCTTTACGGAAAAATGAAAGGAAAATTAAAATATCTTGCTATGTGCAAAAAAATGTAAGGAAAGGAATATTGTCTAGAATAGTACACATATATCGCACGGCAATAAGGTAATGAATGTACTACTACACTACAATACTAGTTAGTCGTACTATATTCTTATCCTAAAACGCCCCAACAGGATAAAAACTGCCGTTAATTACTCAATACTGAAAGGAATACATAAGAATTACACAATTCTAAACTGCGGACAAGGTTATTTTGATAATTTGTAAGGGAGAACTGTTGGGTCTGGCAGAGATAACATAATTTGTTTCACAGTCATTCACACCTGTGGAACATCTGGTGTAGAGGAGGTGGGAATTTTCCACAAACTGCATCAGTTGAATACTCGACACGAGGCTGTGTGGTTTAATTTTTGTGTATATGTATATAATAAAATTTCTTACTAGGTTAATTATTTCAAGACAATTAATGTGTGTTGCTTCAAGACGAGTGCAGAGTCAATGTAATGACAGGGTAGTATTTAAGGGAAGAATGCCTCCTACCATTATGAGGGGCTAAATTCAGAGTTTGCTGGCGTGAAAGACGTAGCCAAGACAACGCCACGTCAAGCGGCACAATTACAGGACTAATTCAAATAGTATGTTTTTGTAGTTAGAGATGTAAATGCTTGACCCTTTAAACGAATTAATAAATTACAACATGCCGCGTTGTATATGTGGCTTGTGTAGAATTAAGTATGTTGCGATGACGATGAATGTTTTGTCGTTATTCCATTGTAGAGGCGTATTGTCTGTTATTTATGTCGGCGCGCGTGATGTTAAACTGTGTTTAAATTCCTTTAAAGAAAAAAGTAAATATTACAATGAAAACCAGTGAAATAATGTTCGGCCCGGTAAAAGTTATAATAATGATAACGATAAAAATAACACGGTAAAGATGATAATTATTGTAAATTGAATTTTATTCTGTATCTTTACGAGACGAAAACATCGCGGATTGGAAACATTGCGGGTGAGAGAATGAATTTTATTAGATTGAGAGTATAGCATGTGTATGTTGATGAGAAGTTATTTCACTGGACAGTTCACGATGATACATGTTTGGAGTGTTGACACTGCGGGTCAGTTGGAGCCTCACACTCGAGTTATGCCGTGATGGTTGTGATTATCCCAAGATCGCGGGTTCAAACACGGATATTTGACGGGTGGAAAAGAAAGCCCATTTGACGCTCCATGTCGTACGACATAGGTATGTAAAAGATCTCTGGTGACACATTTCATGTTCACTCGACAAAAGCTCAGCCATGCCAAGTGAGATCCGTTGCTCGTTGACGTACTCGGTGCTCCCACCTAGGCCAAGAACGTCTGATCAGGTATCCTAAGGCAGAGTTTACTTCTGGTACGATAGCCAGTTTCTTTCCTCTCCTTCTTTATCCATCCAAATGTTGACCACGAAGCCTAGATTAAAATGTCTGCACACTATAGCAGAAGCCATGCGATTATTATTATTATTATTATTATTATTATTATTATTATTATTATTATTATTATTATTATTATTATTATTGCTGCGTTCATAAGGGTAGTCCGGCGTGCCCATTCAGATTTCTGGTTAACAATCGTATGATTACAGGAGCGTACAAGGAAGAGTGGCTCCAACACATTGTTCGGAACTGGGTAATAATTTCGTGTTGCTATTGCTAGCCTGGAGCAGCACTTGGAAGGTACATCCTCCGACGAGGATGGGGGTAGGTGACGCGAGCCTGAATAGCTTGATGTGCTGCTCGTTAACCAGGATAGTGTACCAGTAATTCTGTATCTCCCTCAATCTGTGGCTGATTCACTGCCGATCGTAATCTCAAATAAATACATAAAGTTCACAAATAATCACTGATTTTGTATACGTAGTGAGTGCACTGGTTTGTCGACCACAGTGTGCCTATCTCCCTAAATGAAACACCAAACAACATAATATGAGAGATAACTTACAGGGTGCTTGAGAAGTTCCTTGTGACGGGAAGCCACGTCCATCCCCCGCTTCGGTCTGATGAGAAGGTATATCGTCCTGAGGTCTGGGCAGGAGCGGAGCAACTTCTCGACCAGTGCCTTGCCCACAAATCCCGTACCGCCGGTGACCAGAACGCAGCTGCCGCTGAAGAAGTTTTGAATCGGTGTAGCGCGAGCGTGCACATTGTCCTCCCCGCGACCGGCCTCCGTCTTGTTATTGTTGGTGGTGCCCATGGTGTGCAGGCACAGGACATAGAGCTAGGGCCTGGAAAAATACACAGCTACATTAATACAACTTGGAATTTCTTTTTGAAAGAATGTGAGGAGAGTACTGGATGGGAGATGATTGGAGTGGAGACAAGCCCAGGTACGGGCACAAGATAGATTTGGCGTCTTCTCTGAGAAACTTACGAAGGAGCGGATCAATTTAACTATATTTTTGAAAATAATACGTGAAGAATGGATATCAATTATTTGGAAAGTGAAACTTCTGTTCATATATCCTTTACCTTTACCAGCTCTTTTCCATTTATACGAGGGCGATTCAATGCACGGTGTTTAAGATCTGAGTGGCTCAGATGGTAGAACGCAAGCCTTCTGATCTCAAATTGACGGGATTGATCTCGGCTCAGTCCACTGGTATTTGAAAGTGCTCAAATAAGTCAGCCTCGTGTCGGTAGGTTTACGTAAAATAACTCCTGCGGAGCAAACTTCCTGCACAGCGGCATCTTTGAAAACAGTAGAAGAAGTTAGTGGGACGTAAAAACAATATATCATCATCATCATCTTGTCTATTGTTCACCGTTTGAACACGAATGAGTAATCTTGAAATGCTAACCACAACTGCGGAGCAAGTGAGTTGACCCATTCCTTCCACATTCACTTGGTAGTACTCTGTACGTATGATTATATAGGTCCTCTTGTAGGCATATTACGTACACAGGCGGCCTTTTTTGGATTCAGTCAGCCTCTGGACTGATGAATGATAAATAATATATCTATCGGCTTAGAACGAATCTGTCGCCCGCAAACGCCGATCGAAATCAGTAAACGTTGAACGATTGGGATAACATTATTTGGAAATAATGCTTGGTAAATTATTATTCATTGTTTTATGCACCGTACACTGCACTTTGTCCATCATTTCTTTCTTTGTAAAACATGTAATAGTTCCAGCTATTACACCGTCCTAACACTGGCCGTGACTATAGCCCTGCACGGATGCAAAGTTAGTGTCTTGGCGGATACAAACTGTATGCCAGTGCGGATAATTTTGCTGATAATTTCTAAATAAAGATGTTTATTGATTTTCACTCAGGTATACTCTTTTTTTAATGCTATTTATTCGGGGCGTCGACCTAGGAAGATCTTTTGTCCCTAATTTGCACCATATGTTATAAACCTGCGTGTAATTGGACATTGCAGAAGTGTAAAGTGTTGAATTAAGGACGATACAAACACCTAGTATCCAGGTCAGGGATATTAATAATTTGCAATTAAAAACCCCTGACCCGGCCGGGAATCGAACGCGGGACCGCCGGGTGACAGGCGGACGCATTGCCCCCTACACTGCGGGGCCAGACCAGGTATACTCTTACTTTTGCTTGTAGTTAGGCGACCCTTGACATTGCAATGGGAGAATGGTGATATACAGAGCCTTGAGATCATAAAGCCGTAAATCTGACCTAAGACTAACTGGCTCCTGCCCGAAGGAACAAAGGTCAATACGCCGGTAGTTGTCGCAAGAGAAAATCCCTCATAAACCTGTGACTGTAGGGGTTGTGGTGCCACGTGTCAGGTCTATTGCATTATGTTAAAACAGATCTACCCGTTTCAATATCGTGGGTGTCATATACTGTAGGTAAATATTTATCATATCTGAGGATAACCGTTTGCGGATGCGGATAACCATTTGTGGATGTCGATGCGGGTGCGGATGAAGGAAGAGCGGATGCGGATATTATTTTGTATATCCGCGCAGGGCTCTAGCCATGACGCATCGCTCCTTGGGACTGTTTATGGAGCCAGGAGAGTGGTGGAGGTAAAAACTGCCTTGAATCTGGACAACTGTATTGGTACTTGTGTCTAGCTGTGTGCTTGCCTGGACAGCGAATGCTGCGTACACATGTGTGTCCTGGAAGAGCCTGCCTGCGTTTGAGACTTGTACTGTAAACCAGAGATGCACAAGTCATGGCTCTGAGAGCAAGAGCTCGTGTTGAGCTCTTACCTGCCGCTCCGAGCTGATGTCCCCACCACTCGCCTTCACTCATACGCTCGTGACTCTACTGCATTTTGTTTTCATTTTTGTAGTGGTAACTGGGTATTATTTTAAAGAAAGACGTCGCTTGATAAGAGGTAGCTATCACTGCACGTCCCATATGTCAAACGTCCCTTCAAAAAATAAAAAGGGAGGGGGTTAATTGGGTCATTTCTCGCCAGTATTCGGTACCAGTAACAGATTTTATCTCTACATTTCAGGACACCAACCCTATCATTTTGCGATTCCTGCTATTCATTTTTATACCATGCACGCTAGCATGTGTCAGCACACACGGAGCATGTTGTATCATGCATATTTTATCAATTCTGACTGAGTCCACTAATGATTGAGAGTTTTACAGAAGTCTGGTAGTCAATTTGGAGCTGGCAAAACAGTTATCTTATAAAGGACAAAATTATAATATTTATGATAATCTCATTAATCCCTTACATGTTCTGTATCCACCTGAATGACAAGTAGAGATTAGTGTCAATTACTTGTGTGTTCAACTTAATATTCAAGATTCAACCAAAATAATTAGAGCTTACAGAGCTTTCAGTACAAGGAAGACAAAAGTGAAGAGAACAAACCAGAGGATCCCCTCCCTTTTGTCAGCAGTCAACACCAATCTATTGCAGTATGCAAAGCAGAGTGTGAGTGAGCCCTCAGCTCAATGAATGAAATTGTGACTCCTATTCGAAGTGCTCGTTTAGTGAAACACTAACAGATTTAATGTTATTAATAGTATTACGAGATCCCACTCCAGCAATTTGACCCACTACCACAAGTGAAGACTTGGTTGTCATCTGGAAGACATTCAGCGGATGGCCCCGAAAAGCAAAAAGAGATGACAGTAGAACCTCACCCCCGTGAATTCGTATGTAATATGCTGAGACGTTGAGTACTGCAAGTTCATATTTACTAACTGAAGTACATGTAAAAATGGGTATAGTAAAAGCGATCTTTAGCAATCTTAACTAGTTCTGGAATCAATTACTCTTTCTGAATTTTTGGATGAATCAAATCTATTAATAATATATCCATATAAATCACTTGTGATTAAGAATAAAGTAAAAAAAAGGTTCTTAGTGGGCTCTTCAGCAAACCCCTCCCCTCCCCCTCCCCCGCCGTTGGTATTGCTAAGGTTAAGAGCTATGACAAAAAATTCCCCCTTTTTCTTTTTTTTCTTCTGTTATGATCACTTTTTAAAATGATTCCTCTCTGTGTTTAGGAGGGTGCTAGGCATCCCGACAAAAATGTATTAATTCCCATAGGATGAATGTGCCTTTGCTTAAACACTTGATGTACTTTTAAATCTGTAGGCACAAAGTTTAAATACAAAACGCCAACTGAAATTTCATTAAAGAGATAAACTCTGTGTTGCTGAAACAACATGTAATGGACTCTGGACTTCCTGATGAAAGAACAAACAAACTGCCTTGCACAACATTATGTATAATGGACATACTGAATTAAAAGACTGTCACCGAACTTTATTGGTAAATGTTACTTTTGCTGTTAGTAAAATGACAGCAATGAGAATAGAGTACATTATTCAGTAAATTGATTAACAAAATAATGATCCGATATATAACAGTTTTTATAACAGGGTTATTATTATTATTATTATTATTATTATTATTATTATTATTATTATTATTATTATTATTATTATTATTATTATTATTATTATTATTATTATTTCTCGGCCCAGAGAAAAATGAAGAAGGGTATAAATTCAAATCACGCAAAGCTATGGGAAGACTGCCCAACCTCACCGCAGACAGCAGGAAACGAAGACTGAAATTCTATGGACACGTTCACAGACTATCGTCTTCAAGGCTACACACTCTTCCGAGATCATACTCGTTCATAACCACTCGCACACGCGTGCGCATACACATTCGCTTGCGAGGAATTAAACTTACTTTGCCAGAAAACAGAGAGAAGTAGAAAAAATAATAGCACAACGAGACTGCCTTGTGTTACTAATTTACTAAAATAAAGGCTCTGTAAACTGATTTGTAAAAATGCGACAGAGGTTTCTCATGCATGCGAATTAATCTAAAGTTCACTGAGTAAATTATATTGTCACTGTGTCCCTTGCGACATTATTAATATAAGATAGTCACCCGCGCTCATTAAGAACACGTTGTCTTATAGTAACTTCTCTCCGTTTCTAGAGAGTTGTCGAAATCTGGCACGCCGATGAAGGAAACCGAATTTTACTTGTTAGTAAGGATAAAACTTTGTAAAAATCAATTAATACTCCACCACTTGGAAGAGGACGAAGGATATGAGCTGGGCGCTAGCTGATTTCATTTTACTCATTACTTCCTAAGCTTCGGAATTGTGCGACTCTCGCTGGATAAACACCACTCAGCTATTGTATGCTCTCTTATGAAGGTAATCTGAGGATTAAAAAGAAGTCCTGCTTTCTCTTTTCTCCAGCGGATTATGAAGTTTGTACAGCGCTTCTTTCACCGATTAAATTTCACAAACCAGGCTACCTAAACAATCCCCCACTCTCCAGCATCACCACAGTAACCGCATTCTACAGTATGTATAGGTCATTTTGAAGTTAGACTGACATACACCTGGGGCTTAAAGGTAGTGTGGAAAGAACAGTTCTCTCTACTTTAACTGTACGTTTTCTGCGCCACCTAACTTCACGTGGATGATAACAAAATAGGCTCTTTAACTCGTCGAAGTAAGATATACTGTATGTGCTCTATTGGGCAAGCCACGAACGACTGCTTCAAGCTATATTCTTCCATTTTCCTCTACGCATCTATTAAGGTACTTCTCGAACTCCTGTTCTCCAGCAATAAATTGAAGGGACATTGAGCAAATAACATCCGGTTTTTCATCAAGAATAAATATATTAAGGATGGCTTCAGAGACCGAAAATGGCTGGAATGGGCTGAAGAAAGTGAAGAAAAAGCATAGTTGCTTACCTGCTGATTTAAGACTGGATACTCAAAAGCTGACACTACGTAATTTCTGAGGAGAACATTCGAAGCCGGATCGGTCGTCCTTGCTGTAGATTTTGAGAGACGCCGGGGCTGTCTGAATTTTGTCCCGCAGAAGTTATTTAGCGCACTGGAAGCCAACGACACGGAGTTCGCATTTATACTCTACACTCCCAAATGTCATCGGTCTCAGCCAGGATCGAACAGTCTATCTTGGGATCAAAAGGACAGCGTCTAACAAACAACACTACTGACGTTGGCAGCTCGCCTCCTTTCGAACTACACCACCTCCGGTAGCGAGGACGAATGTTTTTTTGCTGAACAGAGATGATGAATCAAAACATGACAGCATTATTTTAATTTTCTGTGAGGTTTATTATCCCCTAAAGGCGCTCAGTAGCCGTGAGGAGGGAGGGCTTTGGAAACTCATTTCGTCTAAAGTAAACTGGAATTTATAATCTCTTGATTAGTTTTATATAACAAAGTACAATGCAGCAAAGGAAAGCAAAGTCACCTCCGTGCAGGCCATGCAGGCCCTCGGAGGAGCGGAAGGTAAAGGCTTCCACCATTGTTAACCTCGGCACGTGATGGGGTAGAGTGGTTAGCTCTACGCCCGGTCGCCTTTGCCCCCAGGAATTAACCTGGTACTCATTTTTGGTGTAGGCTGAGTGAACCTCAGGGCCATATGCACCTCCCGAAGCACGCCTTTACCGCCTCGGCTAGGCAGCCCCTAGAACCATGCAGCAGTCTTATTAAATCTGTATCGACCAGTAGTAAAATAACTTGCGCTAGTTATCATTTACGAACTCTGATTTCACTCAAACGAATTCGATGAACAATAGTTGCCTATCGGATTATCGTAGCATTGAAAGATAATTGTAAAATATACTATTCACTCCATAAGAAGGATTCCGAAGGCATGTCAGTTGTACAACTGGATATGTTTCATAAAGATCTAGCTATCCAATGGATATTTTATTCCACATTTTGGGGTCAAATATTGAAAAAATTCTTCAAATTGTTCTGTTAATATCTGGATTATAAGGGTTGTAGGAGAAATGCCGTCAAATAATCACCAACGGTAATAAACGGTATTAGCGCAATTAAAATGAGGACAAGAACTAGCGTCTAATTCGCAATTTTTATCTAAGTTCAACAGGGGGTAAGTATTATAGAGTCGTTATTCAACCATAATTTATAAAGTGGGAGTTGTTCTTGTTCTCAGCTCAAGATTTTTTAAATTTCTAACGAAGGTGAAATTCACTTTGAGTTTAGAAACGGTCTTGGTACTAGGATCTTCCTGATGTCTAACCAAGCTTTATTTTAAAATTCCTTGACCAACATTAGCTTACTTCAAAGATAATGAAAAAGCGTTTCGACTACGTTAAACATGGTATTCTTCTACGTCAGCTTAAAGATATTGGCCTTTAGAGTAAAGATGTGAACATCATCAAGAAGTCACTGGAAGCAAACAGCTCACAATCGGAGACGACGTTACTGAGAAGACCACAGCACAGAAAGTTCTGAGGTAAGGTTGCACTCTTTCTCCAGTCCTTTTCAACTAATACTCCAAAGCCATGTTTCGAATTGACCTTGATGAAGTTGATAAATGAATTAATATCGGGAAGCAAATAAACACCATCAGGAACATAGATGACACCATGATATTTGCTGATAATTTAATAATAATAATAATTGCTTTTGTGTCCCACTAACTACTTTTACGGTTTTCGGAGATGCCGAGGTGTTGGGATTTAGTCCCGCAGAGTTCTTTAATGTGCCAGTAAATCTACCGACACGAGGCTGACGTATTTGAGCACCTTCAAATACCACCGGACTGAGCCAGGATCTAACCTGCCAAGTTGGAGTCACAAGGCCATCGCCTCAACCGCCTGAGCCACTCAGCCCGGCTGCTGATAATTTAGAATAATTCAGTATTACTTCTGAACAGAGTCAGCAAAGTAAGTTTGACCTTAAAATAAAGATCCAGGAAAAGAAAAATTATGCTAATCATCAACCAGAAAGTCACGAACGCTGTTATCACATTGGATGAAGAAAATCAGCATTTAAGAGGCGTCACAATTCAAGCAGGCCTACTGTATGTAGAATGTTCGTTAAAAGAGGAACGGGGCCAGGGTGTATCACCACCGCAAGGAGTGGGTTTCTGAAAACACTTTGTGTGCACCCGTGACCTCCGAATATCGACCTCTCCACACCTGGACGGCATCGACCTCCGCAGCAACTCTTCACTATTTTTGATCGGCCGGGCTGCTACTCACCTATACTCTACGCTTCCCGCCGACTCCGAACTGGATGTTAACCACCCCAGTCTACATTCATCGTACCACCATGTTCAACACCACTACCACCACGACAACCACGACCTCCGCTCTTACCCATCCTTACCTTTCTATCACCACTGTTACCTATTCCCGCCCTTCACCGATCTTGACTACGTCACTTCCTCCGCCACCAAACCCAGAACCGCCCAGTTACCTTCCCATCCCTTCCCGCTACATCAACCTCTCGCCCATCAAAGAAGACGCCTTTGCAACGCCACCGCCGCAACCTGAAGCAGCATTTGCCACCGCAACAGCCGCACTATGGTCGTTCTTGCCACCACAGCCACCGCCAACTTCACAAGCCGAAGAAGAAGTATCTGCCCCGCCTGCCACTACTACAGCAGCCGCCGCACCACCATCTTCACAAACCATGCACAGTTGTGTAATACACGGCGTAGATCCTGCCCTCTCCGTCAACGACATACTCCGAGAACTCCACACAGAAGGTGTCCCTGCTTGCAGAGCATTCAGGATAATGAACGGCTCTGGTCCCACATAGCTGGTTCGTCTCCATCTCCCCACGGAAGATGACGTGCAGCATCTCATCAACAGCGGAGTGTATATCTACCGCCAACACCACAAAGTCGAACCCTCTCGCTCCCCTCCCCAACCTTTTCCTCGACATCCTCCCAACAGCACACGTCGTCGCACCCTGCCAGCCCCAGCCTCTCTTCTATTTCCACCTCGTCAACTCGTCTGTCCACCCCTTCCCCCAACTAGTTTCCTCTTCCAACCACCTTCGACAATAGATCTCATCCGACTTCTCACTACTTCTTTATACAATATCACCGTAACCCTACACCTCCTAACCCTTCATCTCAACCCTAGCACTCTACTCTGAACTTCTACTCCCTACACACATCCCCAGTAATTTCCGTCTCTGTACCCAAGAGGCCACCATCCCTCCTTCTCCATCTGATATCTTCCTTTACCCATCTTCCGCATCTCAGAACACCTCCCTGTTCTCTACACTTCTCCCGGCCCGAGAGAGTGCATTACGCTTTAGGGGGCCGGCCCCACTTTCTGTCGGGGAATGAAAACACTATCGTTGTCCTCCTCCGATTGAAAACTCGTTGGCGTGTCGTGAACTGTTGTGTGCTGCTTTACGGTGTCGAAGTATGGATACTAAAGACTTCGTCAATGAACCGATTGCAGTGCTTTGTGAAGTGGATGTATCACAGAAAGGTCAAGAACTCACGGGTAGACCACAACGCCAAAGAGGGGTACTCTGTCGAGCCGCGAAGTAATGTGAAGTCTTAATCCTCGCGAAACGCATCTTCTGAAGTGACAAATAAAACTGGTCACTGAAGACAAGAAAAGGGAGACGTGAACGCGGAACCTCCGACAGTGATTCGACATCCACGATACGAATTTCTATACATGGTGAAGCGTAATTCGCGCACTCGGGCGTCGCAGCGCAACTCCTCACATGCCAGCAATAAAAAAAATGTATCTTACAAAATTTCGTCTTGCGAGTATATCCGGCAAAAAACGACGTTGAAGAGTAGCAATCTGGCAACACTGTAACCACATGTAGGGTAACTACCTCTGTCAGCAGAAGTTAGTCGTACTGTACAGTTGGTGCAGTGGACAGAGTTTTGGGTTAGCATGCAGGAGGTCGAGTGGTCGATAGTGGGTTGAGGCGTATGTTTTTTATTTCGTAAATGTAGTCCAGGTGGTATGGTATCTGGCATCTTAATCGTCAACAGCGATTGCAGCGGGTCCTCTAGAAACCATTTGCACTTACATACTACGATCCTAGAAATCGTTTTCATTGGTCAGCTTTGAAAGGCGTCCTTTCCACGTCGTGGGCGTGAATTTATTCGCACCACTTCATCTACTAGATGTGAAACCTGTTTGTTTCAGCTGTCTATTTCTTATTAGTCTAACCAGGTATTTGTTGTTTCAGCGTTACAAAATGTTGTAAATGTAGGATACATGTGACCTCAGAAATGGTGTCTTACTGTATTACAGTAGGTAATGTCAGATGGAAATTAGCAAATAAAAATGCGCCCAACCCAGGATCGAACCATCGACCTCCTGCATGCCAACCAAAAACTCTATCCACTGCACCAACTGTACAGCACAACAAAACGTGCTGACAGCGGTAGTTACCCTACATATGGTTACACTGTTGCCAGATTGTTACTCTTCAACGTCCGTTTTCTACCGGATATACTCGCAAGACGAAAATTTGTAAGGGGCGCTGCGACGCCCGAGTGCGCGAATTACGCTTCACCCTGTATATGAACGTGCTGTATTTACAATGCTAAGATAATAGTAATTGGACTGCGCAGTCTACTGTAAACCATAATGTAAACTTTTGAAATACTTCAGGTCATCATCATCATCATCTGTTTACCCTCCAGGGTCGGCTTTTCCCTCGGACACAGCGAGGGATCCCACCTCTACCGCCTCAAGGGCAGTGTCCTGGAGCTTCAGACTCTTGGTCGGGGATACAACTGGGGAGAATGACCAGTACCTCGCCCAGGCGGCCTCACCTGCTATGCTCAACAGGGGCCTGGTGGAGGGATGGGAAGATTGGAAGGGATAGGCAAGGAAGAGGGAAGGAAGCGGCCGTGGCCTTATGTTAGGTACCATCCCGGCATTCGCCTGGAGGAGAAGTGGGAAACCACGGAAAACCACTTCCAGGATGGCTGAGGTGGGAATCGAACCCACCTCTACTCAGTTGAACGCCCGAGGCTGAGTGGACCCCGTTCCAGCCCTCATACCACTTTTCAAATTTCGTGGCAGAGCCGGGAATCGAACCCGGGCCTCCGGGGGTGGCAGCTAATCACGCTAACCACTACACCACAGAGGCGGACTGAAATACTTCAGGTACGTGTGAATTTGTATATGACGGTATTGTAATGTTGCTAGTATAAGTTCAAAGTATAGTGTTGTAAGCCGTAGCGTTAAGCACTGGAAATACTTAAGTTGTGTGTGGATTTGTGTATGATGAAGATGGATTTAGAATGTCAAACTAGTACGGCAGTATTTCTTGTAATATTTTCTTTCCATGGAATTGCTTGTTGTACTCTTGTTGTTGTTGTTGGGTAATCATGTTTTAACTTTACTTTATTATCACATTTCTGTAGGTGACCATTGTCACCGGCATATTTCCAATTGCGATGTATTTGTTAATAATAATAATAATAATAATAATAATAATAATAATAATAATAATAATAATAATAATAATAATAATAATAATAATAATAACATATTAAGCCATTAAAGATTGTACAACGCATACCACAAAGAATAGAGCGAATTAAACACTTCCACTTATACCAAAATTTCATCATCATCATCATCATCATCATCATCATCTGTTTACCCTCCAGGTTCGGTTTTTCCCTCGGACTCAGCGAGGGATCCCACCTCTACCGCCTCAAGGGCAGTGTCCTGGAGCTTCAGATTCTTGGTCGGGGGATACAAGTGGGGAGTATGGCCAGTACCTCGCCCAGGCGACCTCACCTGCTATGCTGAACAGAGGCCTCGTGGAGGGGTGGGAAGATTGGAAGGGATAGACAAGGAAGAGGGAAGGAAGCGGCAGTGGCCTTAAGTTAGGTACCATCCCGGCATTCGCCTGGAGGAGAAGTGGGGAAACCACGGAAAACCACTTACAGGATGGCTGAGGTGGAAATCGAACCCACCTCTACTCAGTTGACCTCCCGAGGCTGAGTGGACCCCGTTCCAGCCCTCGTTCCACTTTTTAAATTTCGTGGCAGAGCCGGGAATCGAACCCGGGCGTCCGGGGGTGGCAGCTAATCACGCTAACCACTACACCACAGAGGCGGCTATACCAAAATTTAACACATTTAAACTTAACAGTTTTGTTCAAGGAGTTGCTAGGTTTTATACTGGTATTATTAAAAGGAGTATCAAACGAGATGTCTCCGCGCTATGAGCCATGTAGTTGGAAACTTTCATTCAGCTGAATGGTTTTCCGTGGTTTCCCCATTTTCACATCAGGCAAATATACCTTAATTAAGGACATATTTGCTTCCTTGTCCTAGACCTTTCCTATACTATCATCACCGAAAATCGGTAAGCATCAGTGTGACGTTAAAACGCTGGCAGAAAGTGAATACATTTAAAATCATAAACAGCACAAAACAGATGCATGTAATCTGAAGATAAGCTCAGATCCATTTCTGGTAAGAGTATTGTTTACAGTGCACTGTATCTTTTTTATGCGGGCTAGGGCAAGTTTGTTATCTTCATTGATCTGTCTCAGTCTCATCCATGGCTTTGACAATATGAAAGTGTCTCAGGTATGAGCAATGTCACTCATGTAGCCAATCCTTGGCACGAATAATACAAAAGTGTCGTCCATACGGCCAGTGTGTACATTTCAGTGGGCTTGGCAGGCAGATAGGTAATAATACCACGTTCTGGCCAAGTACGGAAAGCAACGGGAAACAAACCCACTCCTCAATTCCTACAATTGTTTAGTAACGTCTAGGCTGCTTAAGGCAGCTATGGCGGAGATACTGGGGATCCAACCGGTCTTGAGGTTGAGGACTTAACGTACAACCTGAGGATGAACACACTGGTTTACGTCAGAAACTTGATTAGTTATTCTTTATCATCTCATTGACATTGCATTTTATTTACTGTCATTAGAATGGTTGTAATACTTTGTAATAATAGTAATAATAGTTTTTCACAAAGGAAATGACAAGATTATAAATTCCGATTATAGCCGCTAACGCCTACATTACTCCTTGCACACCTCTCCCGTGTCGTTTATTACTGTCCTACGCGGTAAATAAAGCACTCACTGGAGCAAGCTTTGAAGGAAGGGGGTATATTATGAGTTGGCTGAATTCTGTTTGTTTCATTCTGCTCGGTTAAAGTCAATTCATGGACCAGCTCTCTCTGTATTGAGGAGCAATTAACTTGATAATGTTTTCGAGTACGAAGTCCAGGAAACTGGTCTCCGAAATAGCACTAGCAAGTTTATAGAACATAACTAACCTCCGTAGCTTGCGACCGGCCCGGCCTTGGACTTGGCAATCCATTATCCACTGCCATGTACTCCAGACAATTAATATCTATTGCATTCCTTTGCAGCCGTTACCACGAATCTTTCTTTCTCTTTCTTAATTTGTTTACCCTCCAGGGTTGGTTTTTCCCTCAGACTCAGCGAGGGATCCCACCTCTACCGCGTCAAGGGCAGTGTCCTGGAGCTTCAGACTCTGAGTCATGGATACAACTGGGGAGGATGACCAGTACCTCGTCCAGGCGGCCTCACCTGCTATGATGAACAGGGGCCTTGTGGGGGATGGGAAGATTGGAAGAGATAGACAAGGAAGAGGGAAGGAAGCGGCCGTGGCCTTAAGTTAGGTACCATCCCGGTATTTGCCTGGAGCAGAAGTGGGAAACCACGGAAAACCACTTCCAGGATGGCTGAGGTGGGAATCGAACCCACCTCTACTCAGCTGACCTCCCGAGGCTGAGTGGACCCCGTTCCAGCTCTCGTACCACTTTTCAAATTTCGTGGCAGAGCCGGAAATCGAACCGGGGCCTCCGGGGGTGGCAGCTAATCACGCTAACCACTACACCACAGAGGCGGACTACCACGAATCTACAAATTATTGTATTATGTTTTCAATAAGGTCAAGGTGTTACACAGCATGCCACCACGATATCATCATAGCGTTAAAGGAGCCGTAAAATACAATACGAAAATATTTCCGGTAAACCACCGTAAATAACATGACAAAAACTACACGGTCGTAAATACATACATTTCGTCCATTATGTCCAATAATTTTTTGCGTGTGTTTTACCGATGCACGAACTCACTCAGATCTTTAGAGACGAAGGGGTAGTAAAGGGCTAGCATATGGAAGGGTGCAACCGTGGCGTTAATTAAAGACACAGCTCCAGCTTTTGCTGGTGTGAAAATGGAGTTCTACCCACCATCTCCCGAATGCAAGTTCAAACTGTGACCGCAACCGCGATCAATTAATACGACAGGCTCACCCACAATACCTATATACCTATCTAACCAAATACCAGCCATGCTAGTGCCGGGAATCGAACCCGTTACACTACGGAGATAGGCGTTGATGATGGTGATAATTGTTCTAAGTACGGGATAATAAATATAACGGTTTTCATGAAAACATCATGCGTGTTGTATATTATCTCAGTCCGAAGGCTGGTTGGAGTCAGTCAGCTGACAGATGGCCTAGGAAGACACTGTAGAGGCTTACGAGGGAAATGAGGAGTGAGGTAGTTTCCCGCTGCTTTCCTCATCGAGCCAAAAGTTGCTATAATATATCAGTCTACCAAGCCCACTGAAATGCACGCACCAACTGTTAGTATGAGCGACACTTTCACATTCCATAACAGGGAATGGCTGCAAAAGGAATGACATTACTATCATTCCTCAGCCACTTTCATGTTGTCAATGAGACAGAAAAATGAAATAAATTAGGATACAGTATGTTTGTTATAACAACCATGAGCGCCACGAATATGGATATGTTTGTTTATAATATTTTACTGCCCGATTTTAATCACTCCTTTCTATAGTCCACCAGAGTATAGGAAAAGCGGTGGTGGTAGTAGTAGTAGTAGTAGTAGTAGTAGTAGTAGTAGTAGTAGTAGTAGTAGTAGTAGTAGTAGTAGTAGTAGTAGTAGTAGTAGTAGTAGTAGTAGTAGTAGTAGTAGTAGTAGTAGTAGTAGTAGTAGTAGTAGTAGTAGTAGTAGTAGTAGTAGTAGTAGTAGTAGTAGTAGTAGTAGTAGTAGTAGTAGTAGTAGTAGTAGTAGTAGTAGTAGTAGTAGTAGTAGTAGTAGTAGTAGTAGTAGTAGTAGTAGTAGTAGTAGTAGTAGTAGTAGTAGTAGTAGTAGTAGTAGTAGTAGTAGTAGTAGTAGTAGTAGTAGTAGTAGTAGTAGTAGTAGTAGTAGTAGTAGTAGTAGTAGTAGTAGTAGTAGTAGTAGTAGTAGTAGTAGTAGTAGTAGTAGTAGTAGTAGTAGAAGGAGAAGAAGAAATACCCCTTTTTTGAGGAATCATTCATCCTAAGTATGAACCACCAAGGGATTAAACGTTGACGTTATTGTTTTATTAATATTACATAACTATTTACAATTTGTTTATAAAAATTACCACAAATAACTACTTTATACGCAATCACTGTTTTTCCTAACAGTGTTTAAAATACACAAATATATACCGGTAAATGAAATATTTAATATAATGTAGGTTTATTTTTCACATTCTGAAGTTAGGTCTATACTTAACTATGTTTTATGGAAACTATGATGGTGGTGGTGGTGATTATTGTTTTAAGAGGATATGGAAACTATGACCACGGCAGTGTGTGTGCATGTATGCGCTATACCGCTGTTGTCGCTTTTGACAAACTAGATCTTCCTAGATAACATAGTCTGTATTAATAATAAGGATGAAAGATTATAGTCCGCCTCTGTGGTATAGTGGTTAGTGTGATTAGTTGCCACCCCCCGGAGGCCCGGGTTCGCTTCCCGGCTCTGCCACGAAATTTGAAAAGTAGTACGAGGGCTGGAACGGGGTCCACTCAGCCTAGGGGAGGTCAACTCAGTAGAGGTGGGGTCGATTCACACCTCAGCCATCTTGGAAGTGGTTTACCGTGGTTTCCCACTTCTTCTCCAGGCAAATGCCGGAATGGTACCTAACTTAAGGCACGGCCGCTACCTTCCCTCTTCCTTGTCTATCCCTTACAATCTTCCCCCCGCCCCCCCCCCCCAGCAAGGCCCCTGTTCAGCATATCAGGTGAGGCCGCTTGGGCGATGTACTGGTCATCCTCCCCAGTTGTATCCCCGACCCAATGTCTTACGCTCCAGGACACTGGCCTTGAGGCGGTAGAGGTGGGATCCCTCGCTGTGTCCGAGGGAAAAACAGACCGTGGAGGGTAAACAGATAAAGTAGAAGAAGAAACATTATAACCTTATATTAACGCCTGTATCTACTATGAAACAATACGTCTTCCACAATAATAATAATAATAATAATAATAATAATAATAATAATAATAATAATAATAATAATAATAATAATAATAATAATAATAATAATAATAATTTTAAAAAATGTTATTGGCTTTACGTCCCACCAACTACTTTTACGGTTTTTTGGAGACGATGAGGTGCGGGAATTTTGTCCCGCAGTAGTTCTTTTATGTGCCAGTAAATCTACCGGCACGAGGCTGACGTATTCGAGCACCTTCAAACACCACCGGACTGAGCCAGGATGGAACCTGCCAAGGCGAGCGCTTCAACCGTCTGAGCCACTCAGCCCGTCATACGACTACATTATTAAATGTATGGATGTCTAACCCTTACTCCCATTTCTGCTATATTACTAAATGACTGCACTAAATAATGGTGCTTGAAGTCCCGTTTCTTGATACGAGGCTCATCTTCACTGGTAAAACTTCAAATGTAGGCAAGCTCCAAGGTGGATACTAATTTAACTCACATAATTAATCAATCCTGCCAGCCTGTTACCGAAATAGAATAATAGAAGCCATTCAAGCCATTCAAGGGTTATGTAACGCAATTCAGAATAACAAACTCCTAGCTAGAGTGAGTCAACATTTCGTTGTAATTCGCAAAATCTTTAGATAGAATCGGGTGTAAAACTATCATGAAAATCACAATAAAGAAGTCCGCTAGTCACCTTTCTTGGAGAGTGAGTCTATCTGTGTGAGCAAATACTTTCTGTGTACCGAGCGATTTGACTGCACGGTTTAGGTCACGCAGCTGGGAGCTTGCAGTTGGGAGATTAGACGGTTCGAAACGCACTGTCGGCAGCCCTCAATATAGTTTTCCGTGGTTTCTCATTTTTACACGAGCCAAATCCTTGGGATGTACATTAATTGAATCCACGTTCACTTCCTTTCCTAACCCAGTCACTATAAAACCTGTGACGGTGCGACGTAAAAAAGAACCCCTTCTGTATCTTCGGCTGGTGAATCGTATCCAGGCAGAGTCGATCAGTTATTAAAGAAGGGTGAGACGCGAGAAAATGTTGTCCCTTGAGGGGAAAAATTCTTAAATATTCTTGTAAGACCATCCGCCAGTAATATATTTTACAACACAGTAGAGGCGCAATATAACGCGGTTATTCGGAGACATAATTCACCCCTGTGTTATAGCTTAACCTGATAAATTTACCTTCGACTCCCCGTTCTTCACATGATTGGGTATTTTGAGTTTATCACTCAGAATATGCTTTCCTTTTCTGCAACATTCCACACATGCAAAAGAAGCAGTTTTTGCATAACATACTGTAAAACATAATCATAGTTTCAGATCGTTAGATTGTACATCAATGTTGATTTCAACGTTGTTTGATCAAAAATTCTCTTCAGCAAGAACAAAAAGTGAAGCTATTGTTAAAAATGTTTTAGCTCCTGAATGTGAAAAACAACTGATGCAGGAACTCAGTGAAACCTCTTGCTTTACCACTGATGGTAGACAGTTCGAATCGTGTTCAAAAACTAGTACCGATCATTGTGAGATATTGTCATGTACCCAGTGGAATATATGTAAAGGTTTTAGAACTTGAAACATTCCTAGGGGGAAAAAAAGTAACCAACTGAACGATTATATATCTTCAGTTTTAAGCCGCAATAACATGGTTAACAAATTAGTTGGAATGTCAGCAGACAATACAAATACCAATTTCCGGGGTGGAGAAAGAAAAGAAAATATTTTGTAAATTATCGGCAAGTACTGACAAAACCTTAGTTGGCAAAGTCTGCATGGCTCATATTGTTAATAACTGCATTAACAATGCTGTTGATACCCTTCCTATTGATGGTGACGTTGTTATTGTTAAACTTGTTAAGTTTGTTCATACATACACTGTCCGAGTTGCAGAAATGAAAGAGTTTTGTGACTTTATTGGCGTGGAGTACTGTGATAGTACATATATCACACCTCCGAATTGTATGTAGAAGGTAGAGATATTATTGTCTGTATTCGATTTATTATTATTATTATTATTATTATTATTATTATTATTATTAGTATTTCATTTGTATATTTTGTCATTTATGTTGGTAAGCTGGAAAATATCCACATATGTAGGTATGAGTAATTTGTTTTGCATGAGTGGGAAAACATTGCTTTAATAACTCTGGTAATTTGAATGAGTCATATGGCTGCCCCAGTGCTTGTTGTGATGTACTTGTGTCGGGAAATTCATGAGTCATGTATATATCCCAGCCTGATGAGATGAGCTTGTTGTTGTACCAGGGAAATTTGATGATTCATGTAAAACTCCCCAGAGTTTGTTATTGTCTTGGGAGGAAGAAGTAGTTCAGGGCTTGGTCTTGACTAGAGATCACTCATGATTGGTGGGCAAGCACCAATCCAGACGTATCATCTGAGAGGAGGGGGATGTTGATGTCTATAAAAGTTGATCATACGGCGGCAACCAAGAGATTATGAAAAACATTGTAAGGGTGATTGTATAGGTGTTTGTAAAGGAACGAGAAGGAAGATAACTACAACTACAACTGACGCACTGTACGGGAAGGAAGTGGTGCTGATACACGGTACTGGAGTGACACGGCTGCAATGGACTGGACTTCAAACGTTCGTGGAGCGTAGTCTTGTTATGTTTGTGGAAAGTGGCTGATTGTGGAGAGTGCTTGCGCATTAAGTATTGTAGCACTTGTGGCGGCCTAGCATTATATGTTGGTGAAAGCTATCTCAGACTTTCCATAAATTTATATGTTGAGGATCGACAGACGTGTGTATATATCTTTACAACAAGTGTTAAAATATGTGAACACAGTAGTACAAGGTACGGTATCTGTGTGATGTGATAACTGCCGATTATGAGAATCGGTAAATCGAATTGATATAGAGACAGTGAAGGGTGTTTATCTTCATACATGTACATTGTTCATCGGACCATCTACAAATGGTAGCTTAGTTCTCGCTTTCGTTTTCCCACGATTTTCATTATTGTTGTTGTAAATATGGAGTCTTCCAGCAATATTTTATGTGTGTATTATATGTATAATGTTGTATGTTGATGAGGTGCTCATGCACGGAATTTGTTCAGAATATAGTTAGCTATTTTAGAATCAGTGTTATTGATAAACCTAGGTGCAGTTCCTACCTAATTAGTCGTTTTCAGGAGGTTAGGTAAGGCCTGCAGCAGATGTACCAGTACGCAGCATTATGTACACGCCCTGGGATATAAAGTCTATCATGCTCTTATCTAAATTCGAGGGATCCATTCTGGTGAACTCTGGCGCCCATACTACGGACATTTCGGTTAATTATGCTTATTAATTTTATTAAGTTTTTGAGTAATTTTATTTATATATTTTTATTCATGATTTTATTTATTATTATCATCAAAAAAAAGTTACAGTACAAACACATCTTATCTTACTCCAACACTCGATGGCTGAGACTTCTGCCAGCGTCAGAGCGTGTCCTTCAATAGTGTGAACCCCTTATAAATTATTTTGCTTCTCAACCGAATCCTCCCTTGGTATTAAAGTAATTCTTTGACGACCCAAAGGGAGAAATTTGGCTTTGGTTCCTACACAATGTATCTTCAATGTTTAATGAAGTTGTAAAGAAGATGGGAGGTGATAAAGTGTCAGCAACAGATGCAGTTAATGAAAATATTTGCTTTTGTACAAGAACTTGGTTGACAGAAAATCATCTTCGCTTCTACCTACGAAAGCGAAAGAGATACAAAGAAAAATTATAGCTGCAGGATATGAGTGTGACTTACAAATCCTGAAAAACACTGTTCATTTTATGATCAGTGTATAACTTACCTAGAACTCTGGAAGCGAAATGTAAACTGCTTGAGTCAGTTATCCTAGATAGATCTGAAGAAAGCATTCGAGTGGGAAGAATTAGAGGAAAGTTGGACTTTTTCAAAATAGTATGCCACCCATTTCAGTTGACAACTTGTTTGAAGAGTTGAGTGTGCTAAACACTCAGCTCTCTGATAGCACGTTAGCAGAATGGGCGGAAAAGAAAATTTCAACAGAACAAAGATGGCTACTTGAATTTGAGCAAGAATGACATCAAAGTCCCTAACCTCAAGATGTTTGTCGAGTTTGTTCTTTCCCTGCCAGGGACTAACGCTTCTGTGGAATGAGCATTTTCATTAATCAATAACTTTTGGGGCCCAGAAAAAATGTCATTGGCAATTGAATGTGTAAAAGCGATTTTGATCTTACAAATTAACTGTACCTGCACAGACATGTACGACCAAGTTACAAAAAAAAAAAAAAAAAAAAAAAAAAAAAAAAAAAAAAAAAAAAAAAAATTGGAGTAAGAAGAGCAGCGGTGATCAACCATCACGTTCCACGAACCTGTCCTACTTCGTAAAGACTTCAGGCGCTTTTAAATACTCAGTAAGATTTTTCGTTTTTTTTTTTTTTTTTGCTAGTTGCTTTACGTCGCACCGACACAGACAGGTCTTATGGCGACGATGGGACAGGGAAGGGCTAGGAGTGGGAAGGAAGCGGCCGTGGCCTTAATTAAGGTACAGCCTCAGCATTTGACTGGTGTGAAAATGGAAAACCACGGAAAACCATTTTCAGGGCTGCCGACAGTGGGGTTCGAGAGATTTTTTCGTTATTGTAATCATACGATGTAAAGTAAAAAAAACTTAAAAATAAACTTACTAATGTTTTCTTTTCTTCTCACAAAACTTGTAAGGTACTTGCATAAATAAAATACTAAGATAAACTTTGTATTCATTTATCCCTCTATATTGGGTTTTTGGGTGGATCGATTTTTGTGGAAATTCTTAAAATTAAATTTTGTAAAAGGCCATTACTTAAGAAAAACTGTATGTTAGAGTCAAACTATAATCTCCCTATCCTCCAACAACCAACCCCTCCTTCCTCCCCAATAAGGCTGTCACGATTTTAACTGCCAAAAATATGGCTGATATAACGAACACCGCCCCCAAGGCTAAGACCTCAACTAGTACTTGGCCGTGCGCGTAGAGGCGCGCGGCTGTGAGCTTGCATCCGGGAGATCGTGGGTTCGAGCCCCACTGTCGGCAGCCCTGAAAATGGTTTTCCGTGGTTTCCCATTTTCACACCAGGCAAATGCTGGGGCTGTACCTTAATTAAGGCCACGGCCGCTTCCTTCCAACTCCTAGGCCTTTCCCATCCCTTCGTCGCCATAAGACCTATCTGTGTCGGTGCGACGTAAAGCGAGTAGCAAAAGCAACTAGTACTCCTGAATTGTTTCTTATTGGCTGGGGCCTTCAAGGGATGAAATAACTGCTGAACTACTGTTTTAGCGTCGTAGTGAAATGGCAAAACACCAAATAGTGAAAGGAGATGTTTTACGGATCACCTTAGCTCAGGACGTCAACGTGCTGTCTAGAGCTATAGCTGGACTCGGGAGAAAGTGTGTTCTATGCCCACGTTCGTCTTCTTAAAAATGGCATTCCTTAGTTTCCCATTTAATTTACTGACATTACAAAATAAGAATTTCGTCAATAAATTATTAGTGTATATTCTGGGGAAGGGACATGCTCTTCACCGCATTAAATCCGAATCCGCGGTATATTGCGCTTATACTGTACTATATAATAATAATAATAATAATAATAATAATAATAATAATAATAATAATAATAATAATAATAATAAATACCGTCATTTATGTAGCCTCTAAGAGACGATCTCGGAAAATATTTTCCTGAAAAATTTCAGCCAGCACCAGTGCTCGAACCGGAACGAGTTAAATTCTAAATAACTTGAAGATATTGGCCATAATTCAAGGGAGCAGGTACGTTGTGTCTCATGCTGGGTCTTCGTCGGTTGTTTACGATTTTGAGAGAATAATATTTTGAGGTCCCACAATTACATATTTTAAATTGCTGTTGGTAGATTGTAAGCATTTCCGCTTTTTTTCAAACTACCAACCCCGTGTATTGACAACCTGTGTTACAATGGTGTTAGGAGTAAAACTCCGACAGCACTTGCACTTGTGATTCAGCTCTGTCGAGTGGCTTAAGGCAGTCAATTGCTGTTTGTTGTTTGAAGAGATGCCTTCCTGTTTCGTACCAGGGATGAAGGTCAGGTTGCAGAGAATCGGAAAGTAAGCATTTGTTTAGACCCCCTAAAGAAAGAGAGAAGAACTTGCCAAGTGGATGAGGTCGATTCCTAGAAAGGATAGGGAACTTTCAAATAGCTACTTTCTATGCGATTCTCATTTTTCCGATGAAGTTATAATAAAATCAGATTCGTTCGTTATTGGGGGGAAGCAGGTGGAACTTCCCAGACGAAGGTGGAAAATAAATCCTGGAGTGGTTCCTACCATTTTCCCCCAACTTGCCGAAATACCTTTCTAAAAATATGAAGGCAAGGAAATCAACTACCAAAAGGCAAAAGCACATTAAAAGTGATGTTGGTGCGGAAATTAATTTTGAAGGAAATGTTGGTCATTCTGGTGTGAATTGTCAATAAGAAGACAATTGGAGTGTGTTGAAATACTACGTTAGTGACCTTAAGAAAGAGGATAAAAAAGGCAAAATAGTAATTCTATAGATTACAAAACAAGCTGAAGGTAGCGAAGTCGAGGATGTGTGTGTTGGAAAGGTAATTTAAGGATACCCATTCTCAACTGCCAATTCAGCCTAATCTAAGCAAGAAACAAACTCATTGTAGATACAATGGTTAAAAAATGCAGCTTAAAAAATTGGAAAGGGATGTGACACGATAGTGAATTTCTTATAGATAGTTTACTTTTGAAGATTAAATCGCCGGCTGCGCGGTTTGGGTCACGTAGCTAACAGCTTTCATTCGGGAGATAGTGTATTCGACCCCCACTGTCGGCAGTCCTGAGGACGGTTTTGCGTGGCTTACCATTCGCACACTAGGCAAATGCTGGAGCTGTACCTTAATTAAGCTCACGGTAGCCCCCTTCCCACTCCTAGCCCTTTCCTATCCTATCGTCGCCATAAGACCTATTTGTGTCGGAGTGACATTAAAAATATAAAAACAAGCCGTCAAAAGGCTACTGGAATAGTCTGAACCGCGAATTGCTCACATTCTCTTTCGAATCTTATATCAGAAATCTGAAAAAAGGACTTAGATGCATATGAGTATTAACACTGACGCCATGGGTGCCACTGATGAAAACAAGCGTTCGGGGGTTGTTCTTTTTGACAAAAGGATGAAATGCTGTTCAATAATGTGTCGATAGTTCAATAATAAGTCGATAGTGTGTTCGAACCCCACTGTCGGCAGCCCTGATAAGTTCTGATAAGAATCAACTCGCAAATCATGCTTTAGTTTTTATGTTTGTACCTCTACTGCATAAGTGGGTCCAAACTGTCGCTGGGTGCGCCAGTCGAAATGCTACTCCAGGTGCTATTAATTAATTAAAGTGATTACCCAGTTGAAGCAAGCCGGGGCTAGGGTCGTTTCTTTCACTTCATACGGCAGTCAATGCAATAAAATAATTTGGTAATGTCTGGGAATTTTGTGTGTGTGTGTGTGTGTGTGTGTGTGTGTGTGTGTGTGTGTGTGTGTGTGTGTGTGTGTGTGTGTGTGTGTGTGTGTGTGTGTGTGTGTGTGTGTGTGTGAGGTGGTGAGGGGAAGAAAAATGATTTGTTCCATTCCTAATCCTTTTGAGGAAAGTTTAAGAGTTTGGCTATTTTCAGACGCTATTCACATCACAAAGTGCGTGCGAAATAATTTCCACAAAAATGCTAAGGTATATAATAATGATAATGTTAACAGTTACAATTACTAATCGACGAGTTTACGATGCAGATAAGCCCCATCAGTTTGTTGGAATGGAAGTATACTGTAAGTTGACTTGCGCTCATTTGGATCTTACGCCATTTGGACTTAATGTTAGACTTGCTATGCAATTATTTAGTAATTCAGTAGCCAACGTTATCAAATTCTTTAGAGAAGTAAATACAGCCGGAATCGAGGGCAGCGAGTCAACGGAAGTGTTCATTAGGGACGTTAATTGTTTGGTAGAACACTGAACTCCCCTAGTCCTAAAGATGAGCTGTATAGACACTCCATAGGACATGCAGCTTTTAATCAAATACAAACATGTTATTTATGAGAAGAAAAATACCTTCGCTTCTCAAATAACTCCAGAATCTCCTCTAAGAGTTACAATTGAACGTACTCTTCAGGTACCTAAATATTTATGGAACAGTGAATTTACTTGTATTCTTGCTTATTTAATGAGGACAATCTAGAAAGCTACTTCGGTATCTTGAGATCTTTAGTTACGATGACCACACATCTACAATAGACTTTGTGAATCTTCATATGCCACAGTCTATTTGTGTTATAACCAAGCGAGTTGGCCTTGCGGTTAGGATCGCGCAGCAGTGAACTTGTATTCGGGAGACAGTTGGTTCGAACCCCACTGTCGGCAGCTCTGAAAATGGTTTTCCGTGGTTTCCTATTTTCTTTTCTTTTTTTTTTGCTAGTTGCTTTACGTCTCACCGACATAGATAGGTCTTATGGCGACGATGGGACAGGAAAGGGCTAGGAGTGGGAAGGAAGCAGCCGTGGCCTTAATTAAGGTACAGCCCCAGCATTTGCCTGGTGTGAAAATGGGAGACCACGGAAAACCATTTTCATGGCTGCCGACAGTGGGGTTCGAACCTACTATCTCCCGAATACTGGATACTGGCCGCACTTACGCGACTGCAGCTATCGAGCTCGGTTTTCCTATTTTCACACTAGGTAAATGCTGGGGCTGTACCTTAATTAAGGCCACGGCCGCTTCGTTCTCTCTCATAGCCCTTCCTTATCCGATGGTCGCCATAAGACCTATCTGTGTCGGTGCGACGTAAAGCAACTTGTAATTTATGTTCCAACAAAGCTCTCATTATCATCGGGTTACAACTGGGACCATACAGCAGGAAATACGTTGACTTCTTACGTAAATGAAATGAGAATATTAGATAGAAACCCAGAGCGAAGAAACAAAGATGAAATAATAATGGTTCAAAATATCATAAAACAAACTTCAGATGTTCAAGATACTCAGTCAGATTTCCCATTGAACTGGGAAGATAGTGTTCCAGAGATCGGTGGGGACAGCAATGGTATTTGCATTCCAAGTTCAAGGTAGGCCACCTGTTCCCTACTCCACCGCTCTTCCATTCCTTTTGCCGTTACTCCCATCCTTTTATTTTTGCGGGTGGTTTAACATCACACTAACATATCAATGATTTTCGGTGACGGAAGTTTGGAAAGGGGTAGGATTAGGAAGGTAGCAGATACAGGTAGCAGTATTTGCCTGATGTGAAAACGGGGAACTATGGGAAACCATCTTTAGGGTTCTCGGCGGTAGGGTTAGTACCCACCATCTCCCTAATGTTTAGTTCACCATTTTGGAAGGTTCACTGTTCGTCAAGCAACAAGAATTACGAAGTGTGACAAGCGCCTTCTCTTTTCCGTAACATTCCCTCGAGAAATAGTTCAGCTGAATTGCTCACTGTTATCAAAGACTACAGCTCTAGTGTCGAGAAGACATTAGGTAATTTTAGTGTTTTTATGCAAGTTGAAAATGTGCTAGTAAAAACCTTTCGTGTGAAACAAGTATGTGGGGAGACATATTGTTTGCATTTGTCGACGGATTAGAACGAATAAGTATTCAGACTGGCGAAGAAGGCTGTCTGAGAAACATGTTAGGGATATAATCCTGAAATCTTGTAAGACATCGAAAGAAGCACGAACATTCTCAAAAGTAGCCGAAAACTTAAGTAATAACGGAGTGAGTAAAAATTAATGATTGCATATTAATTTGTGTAAATGCCTGGTAGTACAATCCAAGCTTATTCCCTATGGTAGAGCATGTTTCTTCTATTCATCGAAGTGTTTAATCCGTTCAGCTACAGCCATGCAATACATTATCATAACATGAACTGCGATGGAGTAATGTGTAGTAAAAGCACAGAGCAATCCTCGAGCACTTAGGAGGCAAGAGTCATTTCGCGAGAGAACACGTGAACTAATTCAGACGGCGCACTTCCACTTCTGTTCGCAATGGTAAGGCGTTATTTTATCTTTCAATTGAAATGAAAGTAAAAGCAACAGTGATGTGAGTGGTCTAACGGGGAACCACACAAAACTACAGAATACTGCATTAAAATGACATACCGTACACAGTATGTTTGAACGGTTTACACGGTTCTGTACTACTCACTATCACTAACGTACGCAGAATTCGTCAAGGGGAAGGGGGTAATTTTTATATTTTCAGCACATTTTATTATTATTATTATTATTATTATTATTATTATTATTATTATTATTATTATTATTCGTGGTGTGGATTACTGTAGTCACGTCCTAGTTCGTGAACCATGGGCAACGGCTGAGTGGCCTAGTAAGTGGTCCTGAGAGACGGGATACCACTTGCTATGCAATGGGATAAGGGGTATGGAACTAAACAAGGTCACAGAGCCAGTTATAAATATAGAATTGTGGCGGCGTTGAGTAAATTCGCAGAGACATGGGAAGACATGGAGAAAAAAGCAAGGAATTTGTTCGCGATGCTTCTCAGGCTGACCAGACCAAAGAAATGTTCCAGGTGCAGTATCAACAAATTAACGATATGAAGGACAGCATAACCAAAGAACAGAAATAAAGGAGAAGATAAGAGAAGTATGTGAGTATGTATATAGTTTTTATTATTATTATTATTATTATTATTATTATTATTATTATTATTATTATTATTATTATTATTTGCTAAGCTGAGCTAGTGAGCAGACGTGGGTGGTAACGATCCGAAAGTGCAGGGAAAGCAGTATGGGGGTACCAGTGCAGCAGTATAGGAGTGCAATAGAGCGATGTCACAGCCAGGTCAACTTGATCAGGACGGAGTGCAAATTAGGAGTTAATAAAAGAATAGGACTGACAGAACTGTTGATGGCAGCAGCTATAGTGATTACTCTATTAGTCATCGGAGGCGTCGAGATGAACCCAGGCCCACTGATATGGGGGGACATGGAGAAAACCAAGGAAGTTGTGCGCGATGCTTCTCAGGTTGACCAGACCGAAGTATCAACAGTATCAACAGTATCAACAAATTAACAATATGAAGGACAGCATAACCAAAGAACAGAAATAAAGAAGAAGATAAGAGGAGATAAAGAAGAAAGGGCGATACTAAATCAGAGGATAAAGGTGCTGGAAGAACAAGTTCAGGTACTTCAATGGCGGGATAGCAGAAGAACGGAGGAGAAGAGAAGAAATATTATTATTATTATTATTATTATTATTATTATTATTATTATTATTATTATTATTATTATTATTATTATTATTATTATTATTTACGGCCTGGAGGAAACGGAAGGAGAGTCCACGATGGAATTGATGAACTCAGTCTTAAAGCTAATGAGAGAGTATTTAGGCATTGACTGTAATGAAAGGGATATAGATGATTTATATAGGATGGGAAAGCATAGGGGAAGAAAATCTGTTAGAATTAAGTTTGTTCCTTTACTAATGGTAAGCCGAATTTTGAATAGTGAGAGGAACTCGAAGGGCAGCAAGGTTTGGATAAAAAGGGATATGGACAGAAAAACCCTCCACCAGCAAAGAGTTCCACAATTCCATTTACGACAAGCAAGAAAGTCGAATCTGCGGGCATTTGTAAGAGGAAACCGCTTGCAGGTGATAGGAGATACCTGGGCGAGAACATGGATGGTCAGTGATCTGGGCGATATGTTCAAAGATCGAAGTAAGCAGTTTGGGTCATCAGCGGAAGTGCATGGTGTAGAAGTGATGATACATGGGATTCCAGAGTCTACGTGCAGTGCTGGTGTTGTTAACCCTGGACAGGTGATTCAACGGTCTATGTCAGATCTTCCAGTGGAGTCAAATAACAGGGGGAGGAACGACGAGGCGAGCCGGATGTCAACAGCTGGGCCGCGTGGAGCAGCTGAGGATACTTCCAGGTGTAAGTCAGTGAGTCTAAAAGACTTTTTCAGAAGAAGGGGATGGGTTCAGGTAGTAGAGTAAAACTCACAGAAGAACTGCCTGAGAATGACGTTATTTGCTCTCCTGAGGGGAGTATAATGTAAGTGGAAAGATCTAAAATGACTAGAATTAAGTCAGGGATTTTAGTGGAAGACAGAATTAAAAAAATAACTAGAATTAAAGGTATCATGTGTTAATATTGAAGGAATACGGAACAAAATAGGTAACGAAGGATTGTAAGAACTACTGGAAGAAATGGCCATCTCTGGACTAGTAGAAACTTTGATTACAAGAAAGACCTAAAGATAGAAAGGTGTATTATATGGAGTCAATATGGATCGAGGAGATCCAACCGAGGAAGAATATCGGGCGGAATTTCGGTGGTAATCAAAGACAACTTAAAAGATGGGATACAGCTCTTAGAATCTAATTTAATGAATTAATCTGGATAAGAATATTAGGTAGGGTCAATTGGAGGAATGAAATATGTATAGGTTTTATATATAATCCACCTTTGAACTCCCCATTAGTGCATAATGAATTTTTTGAGAATTTAGTGGCAAAAATTAGACGAATGAGAAGTACGTATGATCAGGCAAGCATTATAATTATGGGAGATCTTGACGCGAGGATAGGGGACAAGAAGCCAGTTTACAGTCAACATGAGGACGAGGTGTTAGTAGTTAATAGAAATAGCCAAGAAAAATAAAGTAACATAAATGAAGAAAAACTACTAGAATTATGCGCGGTGGAGGAGCTTTATACTGTATATTGAATGGATGGTGGTTCGGAGATGAGAGTGGAAAACTAACCTGTATAGTAGAAAATGGGGGCAGTACAATTGACCTACTTGTATGCTGTAGGGTTTGTCTGCAGGTTATCAAAGAGATACACATTAGGGATTGGGTGGAGGCAAACCAAATGCCAGTATCTATAAAATTAATGATTATATAAGAGTACAGGAGATCGTTTACGGTAGCGTAAACGAGAGGAAGATACCTAGGTATCGTTGGAGAGAAGAATTATTGAATGAATTCAGGGAGTACTTCAATGGAGAGAATTTTGAGATTTGGAAAATAGGTATTGCAAAATTGATAGGCTATAGGCGTCCATTCGAAAGACCTGCACTAGGCCTGTCCGAAGGCCATAGGCTATTGTTTACGAGGGACTTAACTACATTACTTACAACTAAAAAGGAAGAAAGAATGTAAAGGAAAATACGGAGAGAATCTATATGAACGTCCACATTTGCAGCAAGATGGAATCTTTGTCTTATAATTATGATAAAATATCCGTTTTGAATGTGTCAAGGCTAGGAAATAAATCAATGTTAGAGTTTGAAATGTAAAATGAACAAATGTTTACCGCGATGAATTCATATGATGTACAATTCTAGATCTCCAGACGTGCACTAATGTTTGGTGGCGTGAGTTTACACGTGGAACATGAAAACGGATGAGACTGGAGAATTCTGAACAACCCAATCTACCAGTAAGAATTGTTATCAAGGTTGGTATTGATATAACTGATTTTCTATTTTTCAGTGCAATACAGTTTAAAATATACCGAGCGAACTGGCTGCGCGGGTCGAGCCGTGAAGCCGTTAGCTTACATTCGGGAGACGGTATTATGAATCCCATTGTCGACAGCCCTGAATATGCTTTTTCCTAGTTTCATATATTCAGACACCCGGGCTGAGTGGCTCAGATGGTTGTAAGGAAAGACCGGGAAAATTTTTATTAATGCTAGAATTCAATATTCTGCAATAGTTAGTCAATAGAGAGCCTCCGTGACTCAGGCGGCAGCGCCGGCCTATCGCCGCTGGGTTCTGTTGTTTAAATCTCGGTCATTCCATGTCAGATTCGTGCTGGACAAAGCCGAGGCGGAACAGATTTTTCTCCGGGTACTGGTACTTTGATTTCCCTGTCATCTTTCATTCCAACGAGATTCTTCTATATAATTTCATCTGACAGTCATTAATCATCGCTCCAGAGGAGTGCGACAGGCTTCGGCAGCCGGCACAATTTTCTATCCTCGTCGCTCGAGGAGGGGCTTCATTCATTCCATACCTGATCCGGTCAAATGCCTGGAAACAGGATGAGAATTTTCAATTTCAGTTAATCAATAGGGAAAGAGAGTTTCAGTGAATGCTATGTCAGCTGGGAAAGAGATTAAACCATCTCATCACCTGTTCATCCTACTTCAAGCTCTGCGTATAACACAAATAATTTAAAAACATACTTTGTACAATTTCTGTCGTATAAATTCATTCTTTATGGTTTCCTAAAATGCCAGTCAATCAGGACTGAATTCGTTATCGACTATACTACTATGTCGACTTTAAATGGAATGATCTGAATTGCCGAGCCTCTAACGAAAGAAAATAGTTCGGAAGTGTAGTCAACTCCGGCTATAATGAACCTCTACGGACTCAAACATTGATTCACTATAGCTGAAGTTCACTATAACCGAAAACTTTCTTCCAGACAGAATTAAGTAAACAAGTGACACACAAAGTAATTATCTTAAAACTACTATAGAAACAAGAAGGTCTCAAAACAAATCCAGAGGTGCCTGCAGATTTATTGCTTCCACTGATTTCAGCTATCTGGGAAGAGGAGACTTTCCCGGAAGAACGAAACAAAGGACTGCTTATCAAACTTCCGAAGAGAGGGGACCTGTCGGTTTACGACAACTGGCGTGGTATCTCACTGCTCTCTGTGCCCTGCAAGGTTCTTTCACGAGTCATTCTCGAAACTGTATGTGGACAGTAAGCTGAGAAAAGAGCAGGCTTGGTTCCGAGAAGGCAACTCCCGTGCCGATCAGATCAATATCTTAGGGATAATTGCAGAGCAATCAGCAGAATACCAGTCATCTTTGTATTTACTATTTATTGACTTTGAGAAGGCCTTCGACAACATTTTTAGCTCTAAGATCTGGAGAGCAATGAAGATCTTCGGCATTCCCAAGAAGATCATCAGTCTGATTAAGTGCATGTATGATAAGTATACATTCCAGGTGGAACATGAAGAACGTTTGAATGGACTTTGCCGACGACATATGCTTACTTACTCATAGTGTAAAATTATGGAAATTAAGCTTTAAAGACCTAGAAACTGAGGCACAGGAACTTGGACTTCGGATTAACATCAAGAAGACAAAGGAAATGCGATTGAGAAACCGAAATAACACTCCGTTGCAATAGGATGGGCATATTATAGAGAGGGTGAATAGCTTTTGCTACCTAGGAAGCGTTGTAATGGTGAACGGAGGGACAGATGAAGATGTGACCAGCCGTTTGAACAAAGCTAAGAGTGCGTACGCAGTACTCCATCCCATATGAAGGTCTAAGGAACTCAGTATGAGAACAAAACTGCGGATCCTGAATAGCAATGATAAGTCTGTGCTGCTTCATGCATGTGAAACCTGGAAAGTGACCAAATTTTT
Source organism: Anabrus simplex (assembly GCF_040414725.1). Lineage (NCBI taxonomy): Eukaryota > Metazoa > Arthropoda > Insecta > Orthoptera > Tettigoniidae > Anabrus > Anabrus simplex. Next base: position 321,911,478 of record NC_090265.1, read on the forward strand.
GACACGGAAGATTTAGACATTTGTGACCAAATGTCTTAGAAACATCTTAGGGGTATACTAGCCAGAAGTGGTGTCAAACGAGGAACTGTGGAAGAGAACGCACCAATTACCGACTGAACAGCAGATTAAGAAAAGAAAGTGGCAGTGGATTGGCCATACACTGTGAAGACCTGATGACAGCATAGAAAACAATCTTCGAGTGGAATCCCCAGGGGCAGAGGAAGAGAGGAAGATCTAAGATGACATGGAGGAGATCACTAGAGATAGAAAATGAGCAGCTTGGGTATACATGGGGAAAGCTGAAACACATGGCACATCACAGAACCAGATGTCGAAACCTTGTCTCGGCCCTATGCTCCTCAACAGGAGTTTAAGGAATTAAGTCAAGTCAAGTCACTATTGAAACAAGAAGTACATTACTGTCGAAACAGTTCTATTAATTACATACTGTACACTGTTTAATAAGAAACATTTTTTATGCACTGTACTCACGGTTATCGAGCCTTCAAGAAGTCTGCTCTTTGCAGCTGATTACTGAACACCAATATTCTGGAAATCCTTTTCTAGGGCCTGTGTCTTCTCTACACGAGTCTCCATATCATTCATAGCTTCTAAAAACCTTAGAGCATTACTTGTACCCTCGATGCCTTTGATTTTACCCGACGCTCATTGACTCTCATCTGCTTATAAGACAAAAGAGGAGAATATAGGAAGAAGGGCTGTCCTCCTCACCTTAGAAGGTCAGGTACGCACTTTTTCTTTCACCACAATCTGTCAGGATAGTGCTCCACCGACTAGCTGCAGAGCGATGTCCCTCCTTGATTTGGTAGGTGCACTACCACAATAATTCTGAACTGTGCCAAGCTAGCCCGCCCCAGCCAGCCCAGCCACATCCGGCTTCCGTTAGTAACGACAAGAGCCACAAACCAGTCCTCAACATGAAGTGGACTTGTTTATTATCATTAGAACTGATAGAGCGGGACCTCAGCACTCTCTGTATGTTATAATTTAGATACGTTTTGTCCTTAACAATAGGTCATTGCTCTTCTATGAAGAATGCCTTAATAGTCGGTGGTTTTTAACGTAATGGGATGATTTTACATCAGCCCAGCTCTTTGACTACATGTTCAGCGTCGAGGTCTTCGATCCAGACGGTCCTGGGCTCGACTTCCAGCCCAATCGGGGATTTTAACCACACCTAGTTAATTTCTCTGGCTCGGGGCTGGGTGTATACGGTTGCGCGGTTCGAGTCACGAAGATGAGAGTTTGTATTGGGAGATAATAATAATAATAATAATAATAATAATAATAATAATAATAATAATAATAATAATAATAATAATAATAATAATAATAATTTCGTATGGCTATTTCTAACCGAGTGCAGCCCTTGTAAGGCAGACCCTCCGAAGAGGGTGGGCGGCATCTGTCATGTGTAGGTAACTGCGTGTTATTGTGGTGGAGGATAGTGTTATGTGTGGTGTGTGAGTTGCAGGGATGTTGGGGACAGCACAAATACCCAGCCCCCGAGCCATTGGAATTAACCAATGAAGGTTAAAATCCCCAACCCGGCCGGGAATCGAACCCGGGACCCTCTGAACTGAAGGCTAGTACGCTGACCATTCAGCCAACGAGTCGGACTATTCGGAGATGATGGGTTCGAATCCCACGTCGGCAGCCTTGAAAATGATTTTCTGTGGTTTCCCAGTACGTGCTAGGGCTAAGCAAGGCCACTTCCTTCAAAATGCTAACCCTTCCCCATCCTTGCGTCATCGAAAACCTTCCATCTGTTAGTGCGACGCTAAACCACTAGTAAAAAATTAGAGCACAACGCACTACCAATCGCCACAGAAACATGCAGCCGGCTGAGTGGATCAGACACTTGAGGTGCTGGCCTTCGTTCCTGGCTCAGACCGGTGGTAATTGAAGGTGTTCAAATACGTCAGCCTCGTGTCGGTAGAATCACGGGTACGTAAAAGAACTCTTATGGGACAAAATTCCGGCACCTAGGCGTCTCCGAAAGCTATAAAAGTAGTTAGTGGGACGTGAAATAATAATAATAATAATAATAATAATAATAATAATAATAATAATAATAATAATAATAATAATAATAATAATAATGGTTACTTTCTTTTACCTGTCTCAGTCTCATCCTTGGCTTTGACAATATGAAAGTGACCGAGGTATGAACGATACTAGTAATACCACTCCTTATGCATCCAGTCCCTGTTATGAATGGTCGCTCACAAGGTCGGTTGGTGCTTGCATTTTAGTGGCCTTGGCAGACTGGTATGTAATAGCAACTTCTGGCTCGGTGAAGAAAGCAACAGGAAACTATCTCACACCTCAGTTCCCTAGTATGCCTCTTCCGTGTAAGTGTAGCGTGCCTGCCTCTTACGCAGAGGCCCCGGGTTCGATTCCCGGAGAGGTAAGGGATTTTCACCTGCATATGAGAGCCAGTTCGAGGTCCACTCAGCCTACGTCATTACTTGAGAAGCTAACTGACGATGAGGTAGCGGCCTCGGTCTAGAAAGCAAAGAATAACGGCTGAGGGGATTCGTGTGCCGACCGCACGACACCTCGTAATCTGCAGGCCTTCGGGCTGTTGAGCCATGGGGTTTGATTTGGTTTTAAACATCTTAACTTCCTTCTTATGTATTCTAGCTTCGGAGTTATTAATCGGCCTATATCAGAATTGTTTGACTGCTTGGCCGAATGGTCCGCGTAGTCGCCTTTGGCTCAGGGGGGCCCGGGTTCGATTCGCAGCTGGCTAGGAGATTTCAACCTTCAACGAGGCTCCAGCGCTGCGTGTTAATACTGTTCGCAACATCCCTGAAACTCACGCATCATACCTAACACTACAATAACACGCAGTTTACCATACACGCCAGATGCCACCCATCCTCACAGGAGGGTCTGCCTTAAAAGGGCTGCACCAGGTCAGCATGCGAAATTAATAATAACCTCAGAATTGCCACTTACTTTAGTCGTCACAACACGTATTTAACTGAGGCTCACTGAATATCATATTTTCTCGCGCGTTTCACATTTCCGATCAATCATTCTGACGGGATCTTTAGTTCCCGAATGTGTGTACGTTCTATGGCTTTGATGTATGCAGCCTGATGTTATAGACGGCACGTCAAGGAGTGCAGGACTAAATGAGGCCACGGAGCTAGTTGCAAATGGAGGATCGATGAGGCGTATACAGTAGTTTATTCACATATAATTGCAGACTGAACGTTGAAAGGCATAACAGTGTACAATGTGTGCATGCATATACATAAGAGAAACAGAAGATAGCTGAAAAATGTGGCGAAATATGTGAAAGCAGTCAACCCTAACTGGGGGAAAGGATAAGCAGTATTTTACTTACACACATACACACATACAACTGTTGGTCGAAAGCCTCTTGAAAGAAAGAAAGAAAGAAAGAAAGAAAGAAAGAAAGAAAGAAACACACAAACAAACAAACAAATAAACAAACAAACAAACAAACCATCAACCTTGACAATGCAAGATAGACAAAATAGCTTCATTGAGAAGTGACATGAAACAGTGACAGTCCATAAGCAAGTTATTAGAGTACTTTAATAATATTGTTTTTAATTACGACATGACGTGATGCAACTTCTCACCCAAGAGTGTGGCGCCTCTGGGTGCTACCTTCTTGACTGACCCTCCCGAACGTGGCGATCGATGGCCAGAAACTATCTATACCTCACGACTCAACAAGCTGATCATGGCTGGACAGGCACCGAGCTACAGACGGGAATTGAGGCTTTTCAACCAATAAATAATAATAATAATAATAATAATAATAATAATAATAATAATAATAATAATAATAATAATAATAATAATAATAAATGGGTACTCCATTTTATACTTCCGTAGCGTAAGAGCCTAGGCTTTACCAAAGCTTTAAAAACTTTTTAACATTCATCATGATGATGATAATTGATGTTTTAAGGGCCTAACATTTAAATCATCGTTCCAAAAGTAGGTATGTAATGTAACCTGTCCGTTGACATCAACAGCACAACCAGTTTTACGTCGAATCTGGATCATAGGAATGTAACTTTTAATTTCCAACATTCCACATGCACTGCCGAGAATTCGAACCATGGCCTCCTTGGTAAGAAGTTAGGGACTATGCCACTCGTTTACAATTTCCCCACCCTCGTAACATTCAAGGACTCTTTCTAACGACATTTCTTCCGAAAAATAAATCAGTCGTACTGTGTTTTTAGCTTTCTACTGAACATCTCTATGGCTTGCATGCAATGTACGAACAAATACAAAATAATTGAAAGCATCAGTTTGAGTCAATGTGGTTGTGAACAAGTACAACGCTAAACAGTTCGATGTAGTTAATACGCATTTGAGTGAATTGTTGCGATGTGTGAGAGAAGCTCATAGCTAAGAAACTGTAAAACTGTAAAATTCTCCGTCATTTTACACTCCGAATGTTTTCCCATCATCCTTGTACTGAGCATGGTACTGATTTTACTCATTTAATTAATTCAATGATTGATTTTCTTTCGTCCGACTCCTTCGCTGAGTCGTCAGCGTACTGACCTTCGGGTCAGAGGGTCCCGGGTTTAATTCCCGGTCGGATCGGTGATTTTAATAGCATCTGATAAATTATTTTGGTTCGGGGACTGGGTATTTATGTCTTTCCCAATATTCCCATCTTCATATTCAGTTAACACACCACAATACCAATCACCACAGAAACACGCAATAGTGATTAGTCTACATACCTCCATATAGAGTTGGCGTCGGGAAGGGCATCCGGACGTAAAACAGGGCCACATCCACATGATCTACGCAGTTCACACCCGCAATCCACACGTGTGGGAAAAGCGTTAGAGGATGACGACGAAGAAGAAATTTAGTTTCTCTTAGATGAAACAGCTTTTAGCTAGCAAAGCCATCTCGGTCAAGTTCACGAAGGTCCTTGGAGGAGTGGAAAGTAAATATTCCCACTATCCGTAAACTAGGCGCTAAATAGGAGAAAATGGATAGCTCTATGTTCGGCCGCCTTTGCCCCAGGAATTAACCTGGTACTAATTTTCGTTGTAAGCTGAATGAACTGTGCGCTTCTTCAGAAATGGAAATCTCGTTTCTAAATATTTCGGCTTCCTGACGAGGAATCGAACCTACGTCCTTCCGAGTGGACGGAACGCGCCTTTACCGCTTCGGATAGGCAGTTCCTGTTTAGCTTTTTAACATTCAATACAACAGTTCTTAGATGACGCTAGAATATGAAAGGAATAGGACTGGGAATGTAGGAGACGTGACCTTACTAAGATACAACTGCCAGGTGTTAAAATGAGGGAAAATGGGAGGCCATCTTCAGGGATACCAATAGAGGAGTTCGAGCGAAAGCAAGCTGATAGCTACATGACGTGTACCACGTAGTCAACTCGCACAGCAGTATTCATTTCTGAGACCGAGCTCGATAGCTGCAATCGCTTAAGTGCGACCAGTATCCAGTATTCGGGAGATAGTGGGTTCGAACCCCACTGTCAGCAGCCCTGAAGATGGTTTTCCGTGGTTTCCCATTCTCACACCAGGCAAATGCTGGGGCTATACCTTAATTAAGGCTACGGCCGCTTCCTTCCCATTCCTAGGCCTTTCCTATCCAATCGTCGCCATAAGACCTATCTGAGTCGGTGCGACGTAAAGAAAAAATAAAGAAAAGCGCATTTCTAAGAAAATGCATTTCTAAAAGTTTCTAAATTTCTTGAAGCCACATTCTCTAAGAAAAAGCAAGCATGCTTGTAGTGACTGCAGTGATCATAGCCAAGGGATCTCCAGATCTTTCGTGGAATCTGAACCTCAGTGACGTGAGTTTTAATTTCGAAAATCCCACGTATGCATTAGCCGGGATTCGAATAGCGGCCACCGTCGTGAGAAGCCAGTGACGAAGTCTCTCGGGCACCAGGAGCTCTAAACTTGGAAGCACGGATTGGCGACCATGGGGCCCTAAGGTGAGTCCTGGCATTGCTTTCACTTACTTGTGCCAGGCTCCTCACTTTCCTATCCGACCTCCCTTGGTCAACTCTTGTTTTTTTTTATACCCCGACGGTATTAGGTATATTGGCCTAAGGATTCTTTCATTTTCACGCCCTTCGTAGCCCTTGTCGTTTTTTGGCCGATACCTCCATTTTTGAAGTGTCGAATCCCTTCCATTTTTTCTCCGATTAGTGTTATATACGGAGTGGTTGTTTAGTTCTACTTCCTCTTAAAAAAATAATCACCACCGCCACCTACGTCTCTCGGCTACTACACCTTACACTTTCTTGTAGGTAAGCGAAATGCATCTCTAACGCCTCAGTTGGACGTGTCTGCGACATATGAGGTCTGCTCATAAAATAATTGAACTTTGAACATATCGTACAAATGCGGATGTGTTAGCGGTTTCTGGTAAGTTGGGCTATTTAGTGGCATCCTTCCTAAGCAAAGTAGATATATGCCGCGCATTTCCGAAACAGTTATGGTTTAGTAGCTATGTGCTGAATATGTGTTGCAATTGTCGAAATGTTTGAATATTATGAGCAGCGGTCAACATTCGCTTCTGCTTCGAACGTGGAAAGGTGCGTACAGAGACATAACAGTGGCGTGGAAAAGAATTTCGCCGAGAACGAAGAAAGCACGGCATGTCAGGTTGAACGCGAAATTATTTTCAGTTTTTTTTTTTTTTTTGTTACCTCAAGGATGTTGTGCGCTATGAATTCCTACCTGAGGGTCATACGGTGAACTATTAGTATTATCGCAAAGTTTTGATACGTTCGAGAGATAAAGAGGAAAGGACCAGACTTGCGGAGAAACATCTTCCAGAGCCTCCGCCATGACAATGTGCCGGCTTACGCATCGCAGTTGATTCGTGAAATTCTGACAAACAGGGAAACAACTATGCTTCCCCATCCGCCCTCCCCACACTGAAATTCATCCTAAAAGGACGACGATTTCAGTCGCCTGAAGAGATCAAACTCAAATTACCGACGAGGACTGCTCGCGATCTCCCAAACTGCCTAAGAGAACTGTCTTCATAAATGGAAATGGGGCTGGGATCGTGGTTTCAATAGAGGAGGGGGAGAAAAGGAGACAGAATTAACTTCGCTGCAGTTAAGCTCCCTTAAGAGGTACTTTCGAAGTTCAACTTTTCATAACATGCCTCGTATAATATTTATCACCCAAAGATCTCCAAACCTGCAATCCCAAATGCGGGTAGGAGTGGAAAATCCCTGCAAGATAGCAGGTGCGTGATGTTGGTTATTGGTTGAGTTTTAATTCAGTACGTGCACAAGTTGCCCCACTAACTAATGAGGTCGCTCGATAAAATGAAGTAAAGTGGAGTCTTGAGTTGGCGATCGCTAGCGTTATCTTGGGAGATCTGAACCTCAACAGGTTACGTTCTGCACAGGTAAAGAAGCCGAATTTGAAAAATGGTGCGGCCATAGTTAGCACCAGCCAGGATTGCATGTCCCTTTATGATTAGGCACCTCAATTATTATGAGGTAGACACACCGAAAAGTTTCCCACCACTCTTCACGACAGAGAGATTAAAACACACGGACGTCATGGACCTGCACGGATAATCATGCTCAGCCTTAATTTCCAGCCTAGTCCCATCAACAGCTGTTTAACTGGCTTCTCATATTTTTATTATTTTTGCATCTATTCATATCAGTCCAGCTCCATAGGTAAATGGTTAGTGTGCTGGCCTTCGGTGACAGGGGTCCCGCGTTCGATTCCCGGCGGGGTCGGGAATTTTAACCACAATTGGTTAATTTCGCTGGCACGGGGGCTAGGTGTATGTGTCGTCTTCATCATAATTTCATTCTCATTACGACGTGCAGGTCGCCAACGGGCGACGAATTGAAAGACCTGTATCTGTCGAGCCGAACTTGTCTTCGGACACTCCCGGCACTAAAAGACATACGCCATACCATTCCATATTCATATCAAATAAAAGTTAACTTATTTCTACGCTAGCAGGTTTGTCATAATAGTTTTCACGAGACCTAATCCATATAAAGAACAAAGGAAGGAAGCATAATTCATTATACTAAGTTTTGTTGATTTATCTACTCGTCCAGTTGTTTGTATTTTTTCTTCCTTTTGACTCCTTCAGGACTCAAATTTTCATCTTAACAACAAGGGATATGATTCTCAAAACTTGCTTGAAATCGCAAACGAGCGGTATTCTCTTTAAAACTGTATGAAAATGTAATTCTGAGAGAGGAATTATGTGTCACCATCAAGTGTTTGCGTCTTCTTACGAAAAATTGGAATTTTGGTCCAATTCCCTTGGAACACTTGGTCATGTCACTTCAGGGTGGATTAACGGGAATAACTAAAGGGCCATTTTACTCTTTAGTTAGAACAGATAATAAGGAAGGTTAAAGACCCTCCGTGGCTCAGGCGGAAACGCACCGGCCTCTCACCACTGGGTTCCGTGGTTCAAATCCCGGTCGCTCCATGTGAGATTAGTGCTGGACAAAGCGGAGGCGGGACAGGTTTTTATCCGGGTACTCCGGTTTTCTCTGTCATCTTTCATTTCAGCAACACACTCCAATATAATTTTTCATTTCATCTGTCATTCATTAATCATTGCCCCAGAGGAGTGTGACAGGCTTCGGTAGCCGGCACAATTCCTATCCTCGCCGCTAGATGGGGGTTTCATTTATTCCATTCCTGTCCCGGTCGAATGAATGGAAACAGGCTGTGGATTTTCAATACGTAAGGTTAACACCAACGATGGGTTTCACGAGTCATCAGCAACAGCTGTACTCCAGTGGTCAGAGAACCAAAAATATGTAACCGAGAAGCAGGGAAAATTTCGCAGAACTTCGGACCAGGAACTGTAAGTTACCGTATACTAAACTGTGTACTCGTCCCCATTCTGTCTCGACTTTGTTCATCTTTATAGTATTTCTCGTTACTGACACGTGCTTTCGGAGAAAAAGTTAGTTCAACATGCCGTATTAAATGTGTGAATAGAGGCATGTAAGTTCGCATAAATTTAAGAAAATATCCATGTAATCCAATGCAAATTCCCGTCCGAAGAAGGGGTTCAAATGCTAATAATAATAATAATAATAATAATAATAATAATAATAATAATAATAATAATAATAATAATAATAATAATAATAATAATAATAATGATGAAATGAAATGTCGTATGGCTTTTAGTGCCGGGATATCCCAGGACGGGTTCGGTTCGCCAGGTGCAGGTCTTTCTATTTGACCCCCGTAGGCGACCTGCGCGTCGTGACGAGGATGAAATGATGATGAAGACAACATATACACCCAGCCCCCGCGGCATTGGAATTAACCAATTAAGGTTAAAATCCCCGACCCGGCCGGGAATCGAACCCGGGACCCTCTGAACCGAAGGCCAGTACGCTGAGCGTTCAGCCAACGAGTCGGACATAATAATAATAATAATAATAATAATAATAATAATAATAATAATAATAATAATAATAATGTTTTAATAATATTATTAGTCTTACGTCCAACTCGCTACCTTTACGGTCTTTAGAGACGCCGAGATATCGAATATTTTTTATCTTGCTGGAGTTGTTCTAAAGGCATACGGCTGTCGTATTTGAGTACCTTCAAATACCCCAGGACTTGGCCCGAAAAGCACCCGCTAACCTGGGATCAGAATGCTAGCGGTGTACCGTCTGATCTACTCAGTCCCGAGCTATGTTGTTCACTGCTCCTTCAATTGCTATATATTTTAAGAGCAGCCAGAGTGCCGGAATTCGGCCCTGGGAGAAAGGAAGCTTAGCCTGCCAGGATATCTATCGCATTCATGCACTTTTAAATTACATGTGGACTAAAAAAAAAAAGGTAGCTATCTATCTGCTACCATAGGATTCTCCAATTCTTCGGGCACATGGCTAGAAGATCAAACTGGCTATTTTGAGAAAGATCAAAGGGACCAAGGCATTTAGCTCATGGCTCCAACAACCACCAATCCGGTAGAGGGTTGTCAGGAACTGTTGATTTTGCTGTCTGTGGTGAAATGTATCAGTGAAAATGTTTCAATGTGCTATTCGAATGCATGCATCTAAAAACAAGTGCACGTAAGTGCGATAAACTGAGTGATAATACGAAAACGATAAAATTGTGGCAATAAACAGCTACAGACAGCAAATAATTGCATTTGTTTCCTCTGTTGTATTGTTCAAGTTTAAACATTCACTTATGCATTACTGACTTACTGGACCCCCTTACAGTTTCCTGTATTTCTTTCCCTCGACCTGAACCATCACATCAAAATTTTATGTGACCTGTGTTTTATGGCTGCTGCATCATGTTTAACGTGAGGAGACGTGCGTGGAATTCTGTTTTTAATTCCCTGACGTAATGCCATTTTCCACCGGCGCTACATATAAAAATACCGCTCGCACTCTTCCATTGAGACTATAGAGGGTGGAAACTGAGGGACTGCCACCTAAACCTCAGTTCACACTACAAATTCTCCGGTTGAGATCAGCACTGCTTCCACTTATTCGTGCCACATCGCCTGCATCTTTCCAGTTCCTTTGGTCGACTGCTGACGAGGTTTCTAGATTTGCGAAATCTGGAGAGTCCTTAATTTTCACATGTTTCTTGACTTGTCCCTTTCTTTTGGCCTCATCTTAATTCTTCGAAGGGTCGGTCTCTTGCAATTTCCTTTTGATTATCCTGTATTATCCTGTAGTATTGTTAGGATCTAGCATTTTCACTTTAACCAATAATTATCACCGTCGTTGCTAAACAAGATCAATCTCACTGGTATTAATTGGGGACTTAACATAAATACAACAACAACGAACAATGTACTGCAGCCTGTATTAAACAGTAATAAAAGATATATTTCATTTCGCAATTCTACAGCACGAGACGGGGTATGCGAAGTTTAACACTGATTCTTCCGTACAAGAATCCTCTCAGTTTTTGAGTCTGAATGTAAGTTTCATTGGATTTAGCAAACTGATATGCAACAGTATGGTCTGCTGCAGTCAAGAAAGCAACGGGAAATTACAACACTTCTCATTTCCCAAGTACGTCTCTTCAGTGACGTCCAGACTTTCTATGAAAATTGACTGTGTAACTGTTAAAGAATCAACGAGTATTTGAGCTAACATACATACATACAGCGTGCTTCAGATATATACAACTCGGTAAATGAAATGTGAAATGTCGTATGGCTTTTAGTGCCGGGATATCCCAGGACGGGTTCGGCTCGCCAGGTGCAGGTCTTTCTATTTGACTCCCGTAGGCGACATGCGCGTCATGATGAGGATGAAATGATGATGACAACACATACACCCAGCCCCCGTGCCATAGGAATTAACCAATTAAGGTTAAAATCCCCGACCCGGCCGGGAATCGAACCCGGGACCCTCTGAACCGAAGGCCAGTACGCTGACTGTTCAGCCAACGAGTCGGACTACAACTCGGTAAGTTGGGTGGACTGAAGAAACAGGTTGCTTCGGAGAAGTCGAATTTGTCTGAACTCCCGATGTATCGGCAACCTCTCTGATTTACCTGTGCAACGGGACGGTCTGCTCTTACTAAAGGTGAATGCTGCAGGTTCATGTTAAACGCAAGTCTTTCTGCGACTCACTAAAGAATGGGGTTAAAGCAATGTGCACGAGAGTAACTGTTATTTGTTGATATTACGACTTCACTGACAGTATAGCATTAATGAACGTTTCCGTTGCGTGCTGTTTGTAGCGGAGGTAAAGTAACGACAGTTGGTGGCTATACTGATAGAGTATCGGGACAGTTGAAAATATGTGTGGGGCTACAAGCATGACATAATTTACGCTATCCACCTGAAAACACGAATGATTTAGTGAGAAGATTTGTTAAATGAATGGGGTTAAGAATTTATTTTAATCTTGTTTCTATGATAATGTTCGGACATGAGAATCAGGTGAAACTGAAGGACATTTCAACTTCCGTGATCAACCTAACCTAACCTAACAGGCATGTCTTTCTCTATTATTGATTAATGGCATATGTGTATGAAATAGTCTACCTTTGCTCGTGTATATTATTACACCATGGGTTCACTACAGTGATAATGAATTCCAAATTCTTAATTTCTAAGTGAACTTGAGAACTAACCCAATTTCTGTTGACGTATTTTGACTCATAATTGCCTGTGTACTTTCCTGGGTTATCCTAATGTGGTAAGCTTGAAGATACAAACATCCTTTAAGCTGAAAGTATGTTTAAAAATCTCCATCCCTTACTGTTTATTGAAGAAAGAAAGAAACAACATTCAAGCATAAGGAAGGAAAGAATGACAGATACATGCTAAGTGGTCTAAGTTCTCACACTTACAAAAATCATAATACATCATAGGCCCTACAATTAAGACATTTCCCTCATTTTAAGTATACGGTTATAATAAAGCGTATATCACAATATAGGCAGGCAATGTATAAAATTGGATTGAGTAGGGAAGTGAGCGTGTGTGTATTTTTTTCTTAATTCCCAGTGAGCTAGGAAACTGACTTGATTATAAATATTGTGATTTATTTCATATGGATGTATAAATGACACTCTACATCCCAAGTTTTCTGAACAATGTATTCAGGTAAGAGAATCTCCATTATTGCTGCTTACATCGAGGTTAAGTTTTTCTTGGCAATGTTTGGGGTTTTTAATATGTAACTATTCAAGTTGACAGCAGTGATGAGCCGCGATACTGGGGTCGCGATATTTGCTTTTTAGGGACCAGCTTTACATGATTCCAAGTAAACAGGTCCAGTCATATTCCAATTATAGGTCCTGTCATGGCAGCAGAACCATCTGTTACGACGGATGACAGTTGTACCCATTGAATCCACTTGTTTTCGATCAATTCGTATAAGCACAAATATGTCTTCACCTATCTTAGAGGTGTACAGAAAACAACAACACGGTTCAACCCGGAAAATAAACTAAATATGTTTTCACATGTTGTGGTGTCATGCAGAGGAACCAAATCGAGCAGCTCTTCAATTATTTTCAATTGCGAATCGACACTACGAAAAATTCTACCAACTGGGCAGTGTCACTGACATTTATGTGCTCTCATCCAGGGCCACAGAGGAGAAAACAAATGTTTCACACGCTTCGTTAATTGCTCCTCAACATTTTTCACAAACTGCTCGATGTGCTGGGATGTGTATCGAAAGGTAAACAGCTTCGAGTTAGGTATTTCCGAACGACATAAAAATTCTTGACGCCGTTATGAACACTATTTTATAAACTCTCCATCTTTAAACGGACTCGCATGTGTTGCCATTTTTAACGCTTTGTCTTAGCTGACCTTGCATGAAGCTTCATTTTCATTTTCCTGTGCAAAAAAACAACAACAAAAACAAAAAACCCCGATAACACAAAATATGTCATGTAAATTTCATACAGGGGAAGCATCTTACTAGCTTCGGAAAGTAGTTTATGTATCGATGATTTTCACATTCTGGGTCTCAAGATTCAGACGCCATTGTTTTCAAACTTGTGTATGTACAGTATATTACAAACGATTATCAGTGTTCCACAAGCGTCATATCACGATAGGGACAAATGTGTTCCAACTGGCTACTGGTAGAACATGGTACCGAGTAAATGAATTATGCGGAATGTCAGATGCACTCCGATGAGTGGAGGGAAAATGGAGGAAAATTCAGTACTTAATTTCGGCCGGAACGCCCAAGGATTTTTTGCACAGTGTTTTTACGGGGATTGCTCAATAAAAAGTCATTGAAACATAGTCCACACACTGAAGTATGAACTCCTATAACTTGAGTTCAGTTAAAATTAAGTGTTTTAAAAATATCTTTCTTTCTTTCTTTCTTTCTTTCTTTCTTTCTTTCTTTCTCTTTCTTTCTTTCTTTCTTAATCTGTTTACCCTCCACGGTTAGTTTTTCCCTCGGACTCAGCGAGGGACTCCACCTCTACCGCCTCAAGGGCAGTGTCCTGGAGCGTGAGACATTGGGTCGGGGATAGAACTGCGGAGAATGACCAGTACCTCGCGCAGGCGGCCTCACCTGCTATGTTGAACGCGGGCCTTGTGGGGTGATGGGAAGATTGGAAGGGATAGACCAGGAAAGGGGAAGGAAGCGGCCGTGGCCTTAAATTAGGTACCATCCCGGCATTTGCCTGGAGAAGTGGGAAACCACGGAAAACCACTTCCAGCATGGCTGAGGTGGGAATCGAACTCACCTCTACTCATTTGACCTCCCGAGGCTGAGTGGGCCCCGTTACAGCCCTCGTATCACTTTTCAAATTTCGTGGCAGAGCCGGGAATCGAACCCGGGCCTCCGGGGGTGGCAGTTAATCACACTAACCACTACACCACAGAGGCGGACGTTTTATAAATGTGCACATCAATAATAAACATACAAGAAAATGTAAATTTGTAATGGTTAAATAATAAAAACTTTTTAAAAATATCTTAGATATTTTATTCCATTGATTACACTTAGAATTATTTATTTATTTATTTATTTATTTATTTATTTATTTATTTATTTATTGCCAGTATGCATAAAACTTGTGACTTCTTTTTCACTCACCTTTTTGAAAGTTACGACAAAATCTGACCACCCATTGTTTATATTACGAGTAAATATTGTGGTTGTATTGTTTTGATTATAAGAAATTATGTTTTTTAAAACCTGAATTTCAGAAAAGTATTTTGTAAAAAATTATTTCTGGCCCGAGTCCTTGCGTTTGAACGCGCCTGAACTAAAGGTTCCTGTTGGACGATACCGAATTACAAGGTGAACCTTGCAGTAAACTCGGGCCAAATTCCTCGAGATTTCATCATGGTATTGAGAGACAATGTAATGTCCTCTCAAACTCCCCTCCCCGTTTAAGAGTACAACAATTATGTCTGAAATCGCCTCTGAAATGGTCTCTGTGTGCCTCTCCTTGCACACTTAACAGACGATCGATCACACAGAGACTCGGTTCCCGGAGTCCAGTGTGAAATGTGCCTAACATGCTCCCATCTACGCTCAACAATGTAATCGTTTCTCATCATTACATTTTATATCTATCAGAAACACAAAGAAGGAATTTCTTGGGCCAGAAGTCATCCTGGCTTATTTTTGTCCAGATCTGAAAGCTGAGCACTCTTCCTGATCACGTCATTTTCTTGGAGAAAGTTCCAACTAAGGATTCAACGGGATTCGAACCTTGGTGGCCTGGATGGAAGTCATAGTTAATACTAATCACGCCCCCCAAGTGGCGCAACGATACTTTCATCATTGCTGAAAACTGAAGTACCTGAAATGCATTCAATAAAATATTAAATCCAAAAGCACTGTACATAACTTCCAACTTATGACGACTGAGCACTGTACAATTTATACTCAACATATTTGTGTTGCACTTGTATCATAATCGTACTACATATTTGTAAATAAATGTATATCGTGGTTTTTATGCTTTCTTAATACCATGCGCTAAACAAACAGTGCAGTAGACTGGTTAGCTCCATACTGGATCACCAGCGGAATACAGAAACTGATCGGACACATTTTGAGTAGAAGTAGAATGCAACAGTTGCATAAAGATGAGAGGTTAGCGCAGAATAGGGTGGCATGAAGTGCTGCAGCAAAATATTCTATGAGCTGACGACCTAAATAACAACAGCTAACATGCGGAAACAATACTTTCACTTTCAGCTTTCTTTCTTAGGACATATTGAGTGCAAATACACTGCCAGTCAATGAAAATGGCACACCGCGAAGAAACCGGGCGACAACCGCGAAACCGCGACAGTACGAGCTGATATGCACACGATCCCACTTCGGTGCATTTATACTTGAGCGCACACCCGTCAGTGGCAATGCAAGCACCGGTCACCAGTCTTATAAACTGGCGTGAAGTCGAAGCCGCATTAACGCGAGAAATGCCAGATGATACCAAGAAGGCGTACGGAGATGAATGCACGAAGGACGCCAAAGGCATCGCTTTACTGTGTACATGTGACAAACTATGGGAGAAACAATCGGGCTGAAAATGGCAGGGTGGTCGAAATGCCGTATAGTTCATCCTATGGATCGTTCCGACCATACTGTCCGATGACGTAGGGAGCAGTAGGTGCGCGACGGCACCCACATGGGCTGAGGACGGACGAAGACGACCGCTAGTCGAGAGGATCGACGGATCATGTGCAGGTGAGGAGGGATCCCAGGGCAATCCAGTCCACGATACTGGTCAGTGCAAGGGTTCCCGGATGCCAACGAATCATTTCCAGATGCCTTGCGGAAGCGAATCTGCAATATTAGTGCCCTTTACGTGAGCTGCCGTTAACTGCAGAACAGTAGCGACCCTCTATGCAGTGGTGCCAAGCCAAAGCAACGTGTACTGCCACACTTGTGATGTGTGGTATCTAGTGACGAGTGCCGTTTCATTATGCGGACTGACGATCTTCGTGTCTGGGTCGGGTGCGCGGTGAACGCCGCAATCCCAATCTCGATATCGAGCGGCACACTTTCCCCACGGCATGGTCTGGGGAGCTACAGCCTACGATAGCCGAACCACTCTCCCAGTGTTACGAGGAACACTGACGACCCAGCGGTATGATAATATTCTACGGCCCCATCTGTTCCCACTTCTGACCGGAATTTCCGGTGCAATATTCTAGCAGGACAATGCTCGACAGCATACGGCGCGGGTCATTCAGGACTGTCTCCGTCATTTTCGTACACTAACATGGCCTGCCCACTCTCCTGTCATGACCCCACTCAAACATTCGTGGGACTAGTTGAAAAGTTAGCTGCCACCGTGCCACAGTATACGAAATGTGCAACGTATTTCGGCGTGTGTCACAGTACGACGCGGTGCAACACGCAGTTGAAGATGACCAGACTGCGCACCACATATCCATATACATATTTGTCCTGCTGCTTTGTTTTTGTGATCGATTTTATTACTCATCTGTATCACTACATTAATAAAGTAGGCGTACCATCAGGTGCATCATTTTTCGTGTGCTATTTTCATCGTCCACCAGTGTAAATAGCACCAAATCATTCTTCAAAATTAGATAGGTGTGTATCCTTGTTACGTTCCATTATAGTGGAGATGAGGCGAGGCATTAAATTGATGAGGATAAACGACGTGAAGGTTCACCGAGTACAAATTTGTTATAAGTCATGAAAGTGACAGGCGCACCTCCTCTTCCTATTACTAATGTACAAAGTAATTTGAATCGATATTTCTCTGTCACTATGGAGGTTTCGACACAGCAGAAGTGAATTTGATCGACGTGATGGTTCATTCGGCAGCAAAGATCATATCTCAAGGAACGCCCACCTTCCTTTTATCGCATATCTACAGTACATAGTCTATTAATTATAGATTGTCACGTCTTTCATGGCCCAGTCTCTAAGTCTCTGTGAATTAACTAACCACCTCTACAACCCTCTATTTGCAATTAGTTCAGTGGTCTCGTTTAGTTTTACGCCTTTTATAATTAAATAAACAAAACGTTTGGCCATCGACGCTTCGGTCGTCTTCTGCTTATCTTACCCTCTATGGCCAAGTCCGTTATTCTCCTAGGTAGCGTATCCTCCTCCATTCACCTCACATGATCCAACACTGAAGCCGGTTAATGCGTACAGCTTCATCTCTTTATCTCTTCATTCCGATTACCTTCCTGGCAATTTTCCTATCTGTTTCACTAGCAATTTCCAGCTACTTTCATGTCACTAAAATTTGGCAGAACCGGGCAATATCAAAAGTTATGAAGACGCACTTCGTTGAATCACTACTGCTCTCCATCTTTTTGTTCGGCGGGACCGTGAAAGCTAATGACAAATATAGAATCGATGCCTTTGAGATATGGTGTTGGCGGAGAAAGCTACGTATACCTTGGACGGACAGAACAAATTACGACCTAAGCATCAAGAAACATCAATCTTCCCGCGTTAGTGAGTGTTACCTCCGGTTCCTTGGCCACATTTTCAGAAGAGACGGGCAGAATTAGGAAAAGACCATCTTGCAAAGCAAAGTTGAAGGGAGTTGACCAATGGTGCCCTTACTGCCGCCAGCAGCCAAGGAGCCGAGCACTAATTCAGATAATTAGTTTCACTATTTTCACGTCTGTTAATAGCAGCCAACCCATCGTTCACAAACGTACAACAACGCTGGTCTGAAAACAGTGCGCTGTGAAGATACTGTCATCTGATAACTGATTGCAAATTGCGAGCTCACCGCATTGGCTTTCCTACCACTTTGATTAGATTTAATCTACTATACCATCATCCACTTTCTAAAAATCTAACTGTTTAGTAGTAACTTAGTTGTTGTAGTAGTATTTTCCTTTCGCTTACGGCAACTATGGACCATGCTATTTCAACAGTTGTTTTCTTGCCTGGGTCTTACACTTTACCCAGTACTCCCGCATTTGTTATCGGCGTTCTTCTTTCTTTCTTTCTTTCTTTCTTCAGTCCACGTCTTGTGTTCTTACATTCGGCTATGCTAAGAAACCCAGCAGACGTGTTTTAAGTTTCTTCTTCAGTAAGTCACGCTTTCGGATGTCTTTATGTTTTATCTCCATTTCTTACAATCTACACATCACTGAACAATTGGTTGGTCAATCTCGTTGGCTTATTCTCGTCATGTGACCATAGAAGGCAAACCTTTACCGAATCGTGTTCGTTATCTTTTCCGCGAGTGAGTAATGTATAGAAAGACAGGAAAATGAATAGGCACCCATACCAGTATAAACACGAAGACTGATCAGAGTCGGAAGAGAGAGCAATAGAGAAGAAGACAAAATCTAATTCGATCATTCATTGTTCCCTCCAGCTATGCTGACCTGTCATTCCGTTTATCGACTCTTCCTATTCATGTTCTTGTCCTTTTGCATATTCCTCGATTTCACACTTGTTTGTCCCTTTCCATTACTTTTCCAAGAGCGAGTATTATTATTATTATTATTATTATTATTATTATTATTATTATTATTATTATTATTATTATTATTATTATTATTATTATTATTATTATTTTTAAAGCTATATCGTGATGTTACGTAAACGTGGGTCAACTGACTTGACCTGAGGTTTGGATAATTAGAGGTTAACTAACCAGAATTTTAAACGACGGATCATAATAAAACCTAAGGATAACGAACGTGATAGCCCTATACAATGTGGCCTCTCTCCGGAGTTTTAGTTACATCGGGAAGCCAACAGTTCAGAGAGAGTAACGAAAGAACCTAGTTCTATCCTGAAGCCTAAAGTTGCTCTCTGCCCCTCTCACACGACAAAGAGCTACTTTGACACACATCTTTGTTACGACCTGTCCTTCATAGCCCCATTAATCATATCATGCCACAAGTCTGGGTTAACGAGCAGGCAACTTTATCCCCGCTTTATTGTTTCATTGACTCCTACCCTAACACACTGACCAGTCTACCCTTTTCCACTGATAGCATGCAGACTTGTCTGCATGTCTCGTCTTCTACGGCATGAGCTCCTGCTCACGCATTGATGAACACTTCAAGAGCACTTTATGTTGTCATAGTTTTATGTAAAAAGCCATCTTATACTAACAAGAAGATTATGAATATTGTTTATGACCGATGGCGATCATTTCGATATATGGGTCGAGGAGTGCTTTCTTAGCATGAGGTTCAAAGGATTTTTGGCGATGGGTCTTATTTTCCAATATAAAAAGGAATGAATCCACCTCTGTGGTGTACTGTAGTGGTTGGCGTGATTAGCTGCCACCCCTAGAGGCTCAGGTTCGATTCCCGGCTCTGCCACGAAATTTGAAAAGTGATACGAGGGCTGGAACGGGGTCCACTCAGTCTTGGGATTTCAACTGAGTAGATGGAGTGGGGTTCGATTTCCACGTTAGCCATCCTCGCAATGGTTTTCCGTGGTTTCCTACTTCTCCTCCAGGCAAATGCCGGGATGGTACCTAACTTATGGCCACGGCCGCTTCCTTCCCTCCTCCTTGTCTATCCCTTCCGATCTTCCCACCCCCGTACAAGACCCCTGTTCAGCATAACAGGCGAGGCTGTCTGGGTGAGGTACTGGTCCTCCTTCCCAGCTGTATTCCCCGACACAAAGTCTCACGTTCCAGGACACAGCCCTCGAGGCGGTAGAGGTGGAATCTCTCGCCGAGTCCGACGGAAAAACCAACCCTGGAGGGTAAACGGATTAAGAAAGAACGAAATAGGGATGAAGTCCAAAGTACTTATTGCACTGTCGTCTCGGAATTCCCCCCCCCCCCACCGAGTTATGAACATTTTATATTATTTTATTAGCAAATAATGATCCAATTCTTGAATTTTAGTTGCTACAGAAGTAATTGTAGATAATAATGTTAAAATCTTTAAACTGTCATTTAACGCGTGTCGTTTGTCAAGAAGTTTTGTGTTGTTTATAATATGTGATACTTGCAAATAAAAATAAAATAAATCAGTGGCAGCTGCTCACCATCAGAATGGGAGGGCTGCAAGTCTGGGTAACAGATAAATAGCTTTAAAACTAAATAGGCTATATCGAATAGTGTTTTCTCAAGGCATATATTAGTAAGAGAACGCCAATGTTCACTCAACTGCACAAATGTTGGCCGGCAAAGAAATACTTCATTTTATACATTCTCTAAACGGTCGAGCGAGTGGCTGCATGGGTTGCGTCACACACCTGACAGCTTGTATTTGGGAGATAGTGGGTTCGAACGCTGAAGCAGCAATGAAGGTAGTTTTCTGTGGTTTCCCATTTTCACATCAGGCAATTGTTGGTGTTACATCTTAATTAAAGCCACGGTCGCTTACTTCCCGATCCTAGCCAATTCCTATCCTATCTACTTGTATCGGTGCAAAGTAAAGCATTCTTTTCTCGAAACGCGAGGATATTCGTAAACTGTGGATAGCCTGTGGACGAAAGGATGATACTTGGAATCTTACCACATGCACAATATGTCCGTTCGTTTTCAGAGCCAGTGTGCCTACCAGTGTTCCATCATCATGTAGAAGCCTCGGCGGTATAAATCACTGGGTCATGAAGATATGATTTCATAGAGCCACGTTTTGAGCTCCATGTTGGAGATGAAGGTAAAGTCTCGAAGACTTCGCGAGTCACTGGAACAGGTGCACATTTCGATGGCTAAGAACAAAAGGGGTACAACTTTACTTCTTCTTTCTTCTTTTATCTGTTTACCCTCCAGGGTAGGTTTTTTCTCGGACTCAGCGAGGGATGCCATCTCTACCGCCTCAAGGGCAGTGTCCTGGAGCTTCAGACTCTGGGTCGGGGGATACAACTGGGGAGGATGGCCAGTACCTCGCCCAGGCTGTCTCATCTGCTATGCTGAACAGGGGCCTTGCGGGGGTGGGAAGATTGGAAGGGATAGACAAGTAAGAGGGAAGGAAGCAGCTATGGCCTTAAGTCAGGTAGGCCTACCATCCCGGCATTTGCCTGGAGGAGAAGTGGGAAACCACGGAAAACCACTTCGAGGATGGCTGAGGTGGGAATCGAACCCACCTATACTCAGTTGACCTCCCGAAGCTGAGTCGACCCCGTTCCAGCCCTGTACCACTTTTCAAATTTCGTGGCAGAGCCGGGAATCGAACCCGGGCCTGCGGGGGTGGCAGCTAATCACACTAACCACTACACCACAGAGGCGGACTACAACTTTACAAAAAAAGTATTTTTGAGATATTGCCATCAATGTATAGATTATTTCGACCTCTACAAGCTCCGAAAGCGATGCACCACAACATCTAGTACAGTCATGCCAGGAAGCATTTGTAACGTTTTCTGTGTTATGACATCAGTCGCTTTGCTTAATTCGAAAGGTTACATTTTGAGTTGTAACTCTTTTCCAGATTATAATAAATGATGTAAGAGCCATGCACAGCCGGACTGAGTGGCTCTGACGGTTGAGGCGCTGGCCTTCTGCCCCAACTTAGCTCAGTCCAGTGGTTTTGAAGGTGCTCAAATACGTCAGCTTCGTGTCGGTAGAATTATTGGCACGTAAAAGAACTCCTGCGGGACAAAATTCCGGCAACTCGGCGTCTCCAAAAACCGTCAAAAGTAGTTGGTGGGACGTAAAAATAATAATATTATTAGAACTATGTACATTCACAAAAATTGTACAATAAGTGTAGTTTTGAGAGGCAGTGGTGTAAACTACTAAAACTTTAAACTCTTCTCGTGAAAAATCATTTTGAATTTTAACCCCTTTCGTTCTTGACCATCGATTTGTCAGGAGAATAGGATGAGTATGGAAGGATTTTTCTACCCAACTTGTGAATAGCGCGTGTTCGGTCAGATGAGCGCCGTGGTGCAGGATCACACTGTTCTGCCGCCGAATCTTTCCTCCTGGACTGTCTGCTTTAACAGGTGCATCTGCCAAAGCAAAGCGTTTAGTTCACAATTTCATAAAGGATTACACTTTTTCCATTCCACTAAACGCAGATCATGGACTCACGTGGAAGCAGCTCTAGCTTTGCTCGAGGTATTGCTCGCCTGCCGGTACTCAACCATTCCTTCCTTTGCTACAATGGTGAACACTCATAATATTGTTTCGCCTGTTACGATGCGGCATAGAATGTCTGTCTCCAAGTGCTGTCTGGTGTCCGGCGAGCAAAATAACGGGTTCGAAATTTCGGCCACATTATGTGGCATGGTGAGACAAGCCTGAAAAATAATATCATGTTGGATATGCCCTTGCAAAATAAACATCCATCTTAAGGGACCAAGCTAGAAGAAAGAGACAAAGTTTTCGAACTCTTTTATTATTGTTTCAGATGTTTTATTATGTTATAAACCATATTCCAAAGTTTCATTCCATGGAAAGTATTAGAAGTGCATTGATATGAGTTTGCTCGTTAGTGTGCATGATGCTTCACCACTTTATTGATGTAGTGTGCTCACATTGTAGATTTTTTTTTTTTTTTACAATTTGTTTTACGTCGCACCGACAAAGATAGGTCATATGGCGACGATGGGATAGGAAAGGCCTGGGAGTGGGAAGGAAGCGGCCGTGGCCTTAATTAAGGTACAACCCCAGCATTTGCCTCGTGTGAAAATGGGGAAACTACGAAAACCATCTACAGGGCTGCCGACACTGCGGTTCGAACCCACTATCTCCCGGATGCAACCTCACAGTTGCATGCCCCTATCCGCACGGCCAACTCGTCCGGTGGTTTTAACTCTTGAAATTCATTTCTCAGAGTTTGTGAACATACCTCATATAAGAGGGAAAGTTTCATTCTTTCTGTTGGCTGTTCTGTCACAAACATTGGACTGCTGATGCTGTTTTGTTTCCCTGCTAAACATATGCATTCGGTGGTTATCGGCAGGCCCCGGATTTTTAAATGTCTGTCATCTTTTGACTGGTCTATCAAACACATTGCTAACTTATACATAAATGCTGATAAAATGCGTATTATTGAGCCATTTTTCACTTTCTGCCGTTGTTTACTTTTAAGATTTTTTTCTGCTTTGACTCATGATAAATAAATCATCTTATCTCCTACCTTACTGTAGTAATGCGCTTCTGTAAGAACTCCTGTGTTCTCTTACCTGCAAACAAAGAAAAATAAATATTATATACATGTTGTAAACTAGTTGATGTACTCTAAGTGAACAAGTAACAAACTCTGAAAATGGAGACACTCGAGAAATTATACAGGATTATATTTTTATAAACTACCAACATTTCGCCAGCTTGTGTGGTGAGTATTAGCAGAAGAGATAGTTCATACTAGATCCCTGTAAGACCAAAGGGGAAGGCAAGACATGATGTAAATAATGCAATATAACAATCAAAATGCGTCTATGAAACTGACAATGACAATGAGATTTTAAGGAAAAGCGGCTTAACATATTTCTCTCTCTTAAGTAATTTGCTACAGAGGAACCACACCCGAAAAGCAGTGGAAGAGTGTAGAACTCCCAGAGAAGAAAAGAAATGGCACAAGAATAAAAAAAAAGACAGTATGAGAGGAAATAATTGGAAGGAAAGGAACGGTTGAAAGGGATGACTGATGTCAGAGTTTTCTATCAAAAGTTAAATAAAAGTCGTAAGTATTTTCAGCCTAGAACAAATTTATGTGTCGTCCTCTGTGGTGTAGTGTGGTGGTGGTGGTGATTATTGTTTTAAGAGGAAGTACAACTAGGCAACCATCCTCTATATAACACTAATCAGAGGGAAAAATGGAAGGGATACTAGCCCTCGCAAACCTAATAGCGTCGGAGTCGGAAAAGAACAAGAGTTGACCAAGAGAGGTCGGATAGGATAGACGAAAGTGAGGAGCCTGGCACAAGTAAGTGGAAGCAATGCCAGGACTCAGCTAATGGCCCCGTGGTCGCCAACCCACGCTCCAAAGTTCAGAGTCCCTGGGGCCCCTTTTAGTCGCCTCCTACGACAGGCAGGGGATACCGTGGGTGTGTGATGTAGTGGTTAGTGTGATTAGCTGCCACCCCCGGAGGCCCGGGTTCGATTCCCGGCTCTGCCACGAAATTTGAAAAGTGGTACGAGGGCTGGAACGGGGTTCACTCAGCCTCGGGAGGTCAACTGAGTAGAGGTGGGTTCTATTCCCACCTCGGCCATCCTGGAAGTGGTTTTCCGTGGTTTCCCACTTCTCCTCCAGGTAAATGCCGGGATAGTACCTAACTTAAGGCCACGGCCGCTTCCTTCCCTATTCCTTGTCTATACCTTCCAATCTTCCCATCCCCCTGCAAGGCCCCTGTTCAACATAGCAGGTGAGGTCGCCTGGGCGAGGTACTGGTCATCTTCCCCTGTTGTATCCCCCGACCCAGAGTCTGAAGCTCCAGGACACCGCCCTTGAGGCGGTAGAGGTGGGATCCCTCGCTGAGTCCGAGGGAAAAGCCGACCCTGGAGGGTAGGCAGATTAAGAAGAAGAAAAAAAACATATTTTTGTAGAGATAAAGATGGCATAATATTTTGCAGTGAGGAAGCAATACTAGAAAGATGGGCCCAATATTTTGATGAACTGTTGAATGAAAGTCCAGCTGATGGCCAAGAAACCTTACCTCCTGTAAATACAAGAAAATCAGAAATAGAAGTACCGATACCTACTACTGAGGAAGTTGAGCTTGCCATTAAGAAGTTAAAGAATAACAAAGCCCCGGGAATGGATTCAATACAATCAGAGCTTGTGAAAAATGCTGGAAAAGATTTTGTTAAACATTTTCACAACCTAGTGGCCAAGATATGGGAAGCTGAAACAATCCCTGATGAATGGAAAGTAAGTATCATCTGCCCGATACATAAGAAAGGTGATATCATGATGTGTTCTAATTATAGAGGTATCTGCCTATTATCCATTGCTTATAAAATATTTTCCAATATTCTCTTTAGCAGATTGGTGCCTTACTTGAAAAATGGGGTTGTGACTATCAATGCGGATTTCGCCAAGGAAGATCTACTATTGATCAGATTTTCACAATCCGCCAGATCGTTTAAAAATTTAATGAATTTGGAATTGATACACACCATATCTTCATTGACTTCAGATCAGTCTATGACAGCATTGATAGAAGTAATCTCTATGCAGCAATGGAAGAGTTTGAGATCCCTAGGAAATTGATCGCCCTTGTGAAAGCCACTATGGAAAATACTCGGAATCAAATTAAGATCCAGAATATGTTATCGAGTGCTGTAACGATCAAGAACGGAGTTAGGCAAGGAAATTCATTATTATGCTCTTTCGGAGTGGGTACTAATCACAGGCAACGCAGACCCCCCGGTGTCTGCTGATATAGTGGTACTAATCACACGCATCGCCCAGACCCGTGGTGTTTCTCACAATGGTACTAATCACGGGTACTGGAAAACCCACACAGACTCCCCTTCTATTTCTACTAATCACAAAAACTATTCAGTATCTAACATAGTGGTCCTACTCGCAAGTAAAGGCAACTCATGTTGTTCCCCTCGTGATGACACTAATCACAAGTAGTTTCATGGTTCTAATACAATCATCCCTTGGTCGCCCCTTTTGGTCCCGTCTTACGACAGGCAGGGGATACCGTGGTTGTATTCTTCGTCTGCGTCCCCCACCCGCTGGGGGTCGTGACTGAAATTAATTTTCCTAGTGTGAAAATGGGAAACCACGGAAGACCATCTTCAGGGCTGCCGACGGTGGGAGAGATCGCTTTTATTTGCCGCCGAGGCGTACACTAGTACCGGTATACCCCATGAAGGACCCTTAGACTAAGGTGAAGGTTGAGCCTGCTGTTACACAATAGTCCTTTGCAGTAAGGCAAGCTCTGCTTAAGCAATCAGGCTCTTGATTTCAGTCATCAAGCAAGTAGGCCAACTACCATCCTCAACAACCATTCTCTCCTTCTTAATCCCTTCTTCATTTTTAGCTCGGACTGTACGAACTACTGTATTATTTACCTCCCTATCAACCGAAAGAGCACTGTAGCTGATATTTCATATCAGTGATACAACAGGGGAAGATGAAGCCTATTGTAAAGCCAGCCTGGTCTATTAGAGGCTGTATGAATGGGGAGAGGGATGGATTAGACAGGCGACTGGGAAGCAAATTACCGTGGTCGAAGAGAAAGACACTGTCCTAGCGTTTTCCCGGCACATAAATGGGAAGCTATGAACGAGGGTGGGATTCAGTTCTATCTCCACAACTTGGAGGTATATTCACTTCAAGAAAATACTGGGATAAGAAAACCAATAACGTTTAATGTTCCATCAATTACCGTCGTTATACACCGAAAAAATATCCTTTAACGTGGCAGTAAATCTAATGACACGATATCTCGCATTTAAGCTCTGATGTGAGAGATTTCGATCCCACAATCTTGAGCACGAGCTGCTCAACAAACTACGCAAATGAAAATGAAACTGAGGGAAGTGCAGAAAGAGATAACGGAAGAAGGTGCTTCTACAAACGGACTAAGAGGAAAGAAAGAAAGAAGAGGGAAGGTTGGAAAGAAGAAGATAAGAAAGAAAAGAAGAAAGAAAGGTTGTGAAGGAGGCATGGGAAAAGAAGAAGTAGGGGAGAAAAGAAGTAACAAAGGCAAAAAGTAAACAAGGAAGAAATAAAGAGAAGGAAATAAAGAAAGAAAGAAAGAAAGAAGGAAAAGGAAGGAAGGAAGGAGGGAAAAAGGAAAGAAAGAGGGAAAGAAGAAAGGAAATAAAGAGAGAAAGAAAAAGAGAAAGAATAACAGTCTTGTTAAAGCCAATGTCTGTAATGATCATTACTGCGAGGATGGGAGTTTCCTTGGTAAAGTGGACTATGCACGTTGCACATTGGCCAATATTAAGGTAGCCTCACTTCAACAAGCCTGGGTAAATCTCATGGTGGTATGAGAGCAATCGAGTGAAGTCCTACAACTGTTCATTCTATAGAGGATTTTACTTTGAGATGCAATAAAGGCAAGCAATAAACTTTATTTTACCTCGGCGTACTGTTCTAGAGTGCGCCTTGGGATAAACAATCCCGATGAAGTAGCATCATAACATGTTTTGAGCCCAATGAATGTTTTCACTACCATAATGGAAGGAAACGGATGTCCAGCTTCTTGGCGTCGCGGCCATCGGTTCAGAGGGTTCAGCCAAACTCGATATTTTAGCCGCGTCCGGGGACTGGGTGTTGAGTTTGTCTCAATACACACCACACTATCGAACACCACAGAAACAGGCAATAATGAACACATTCTTTCACACAGGGTTGGCGTTCGACCCTAAAACAGAACTAAGTCCACATTTGCAATCTGCAACCCCACCAGGGGGTGTGAAAAGAATCAGAAGAAGAACGTAAGGAACCGAATTTCTTTCTGTAGAAATTAATTTCTTAGGATTTCTGACCCAGCCATTTAGTTGCTGCAAGTTTGTTTTTTTAAATCTGGTTCCTCATTGAGTACGTCCATAATGACTAATGCTCGCGGACGTGGAATTCGAATTCCAGTTCTTGACAAGCATTTAAAATACTTTGCTGAGACTACAGATCTTCCCAGAGGCTTCTCTCGCGTTTCACGTTAATTTAAGATGTTCTAGAAGTATGGAATAGTTATTTACTTTACAAGGTCGGAACGCGAGGTTTTATGAATGGGTTGGAACTGTTACGGCTAATCCGTCGGGCGGGACTGGAGCTTAGAAACAAATCCGCGAAACACTTGTAACGTAAATATATACTGCAAAAAAGTTTGGAATATCAAACATGCAATGCAATAATAAGGTTACAGAGTGTTGTTTATTGTATTACAGAGACACACAACCTGGAAATGTAAACTTTTGCAAATTCAAATGTTTTTCTTGCAATATCTAACAGATATAAAGGTTACAATTGGTGTGTTTTTTATTTTTTTTATTTTAGTAAAGTTAGCCCTTCTTCACACTGTCTTAGTACTGTGTATAGCCTTCTCTGGCATTGTTCAGATCTCTGACACGCTTTGGCATGCTTGCGATCAGTTCATTGACGTCATCTTGAGGGAGAAGGTTCCATTCCATCTGGGCAACTCTAATGAGGTCTGGAAGTGTCTGTTGAGGTTGTGGATGATAAAGAAAACCCAGCAGTTTTCAACCTGTCCCATGCATGCTCAATGCAGTTCATGCGTGGTGAATTAGCTGACCAAATCATATGGTGGATACCGGCGTCGCTCATGAAGTTCTTCTCTGATGCACTTAGATGAGGCCGAGTATTATCATGGACGAAAATGAATTGAGCAGCATATTCATCATCCGAGAATGTCATAGGTTTACTACTGGGCAGTTAACGTCCCTCGAATTGATATCAAAGGTGTGCGACGGCCATGCATAATCCCAGCCCAAAACATTACAATACATGCATCTTTTGAATATGCTGGTACTTTCCACCTCGTCCTTTACATCTCCACACCCTTTGTTGTCTTGTGCCTGGCCTATGTGGTATCCACGTTTCATCTGTAAACATGACATTATGCCATTCATCCAATCCCCTGCTAAGATGTTGGATCTCTTCTCAACACGATGCCGATTCTCTTGTGGAATACGTCAAATTTGTCGAAATGGCCTTAATTGTTCACTATGCAGCCAATTTCGTACAGTTTGTGCAGATAAACGGATCCCGGTTGCTCTCAACAAATCATCTTGTAAGCAATCGAAATTGGTCTCCTGTACGCTGTTACACGGATATACCGATCTTGACGTGGTGTTGTCACCCTCGGTCTGTCAGCCACATCATTGGTCTCACGGTATCTTTCCCATGGTTTTAACACTGACTTTGGCTAAACCATACTATACGTGATACTGCTGCTAATGAATGTCCATCCTGAATCAATGGCATAATTCTGTCTCGATCAAACACGCATTGCATATGAAACGTAAACACTAGCTGAAGCTCGTAAAGCGCAGTACACTACTCCAGTCTTCATCTCAATTGGTATAGTTCACCGCAGCCTGAACACAGACCATCAGCAGCGACATCTGCTGTACGTGTGTGCATATAGTGCTTTCTACCACTTACAACAGAACTACACACGTCCTACAACATAACTAGCCTAATCCCCACAATATTACAAACTTCCTTGAGGTGTATATTTTACTGTAGGCCCTATACTGATCTCTTACCGTTATTTAAATAATATTAAGATAAACCCATTATGATGACCACCTCATGGCCCATCATTCAAACAGACGATTTAATTCGCAGTGTAGCCATCTGGCAAGTATCTAAGTGACTATTTTACGCAAGTTCCTGATTCTGTGCTTTTACTGTATGTTGGTAGAAGTTAAATGAGTAACTACAGTATCATAAAGTTCCACTTTCCAAATATTTTGAAGAACGTTAACATATGATATTCAACGTAGTATGGGATAAAAATTGTTCACATGCTTTTAATTGTTGTCAATAGTATATAGGACGTTATAATTTGTGGGTTTTGCAAAAAGAGTCTATACTTGTTTTTTCTTCTTTAGAAAAGGATCACAGTCTCTGTTAAACAAGTGATGTAATACCCATACACCCTTTCACATGACAGTGTTCAACTGGATGTTGCACAAACAAGGGTTACTTGTTCAAACAATGCGTCTGAGAAGAGCTCTAAGATCCATTTAACTTCCCCTGATCTCAAAGATGGAGTCACTACGTGACAATCCTTTATGAACTATTCCAGATAATGTTCAGACAACAAACCGCTCTATACGAACGAACAACTCAACAGGCTCTACTAACGGCATCCTGTGGCTTCCACAACTTTGGCAATGCGCCTTAGCGATTTCACTATCGGCGAGAACTCGCACCTGGAACTAGCAACGAGAATTTTGTCAAGTGGTATTTCAAAAGGAAGTAACTAAGTTGTAACCGCGTCACCACCCGCGTTGACTAGGTTTTACGAATCCAAGCGATTGTGTCCCTAGAGCTGCAGTGCTATTGCAGTGAAACGTATTTTAATTACTGTCTGCGAGAAGTCGCGGCAGTTTGTGGGTACGGCACGAGTGGGAGATACTACACACATTACAAACATAAGTCGCGACAGACGAAACAGATCCATATACATTATTAAACTACTCAATATGCAGTACATATAATCATATATAAATGTGTAACGAAAACACAATTGCACTGCCGGTTTGAAAGTTCACAACAGCACTTCAATTCGCGAAAGTCACCGCATACGGAACAGATGTTTATTGTCAGGCCTTGAGACTTAAAATACGCGCATGCGCTGGAGCCCTTCGCACTCCTTGCCCCACGTCCACATGAATTCTCGTCAGATGACCATAGTAATGTTGGGCATGTCCGGCCCCGTGGTGTAGGGGGCAACGCGTCCACATGTCACCCGGCGGCCCCGGATTCGATTCCCGGCCGGGTCAGGGGGGTTTCATAGTAAATGATTAATATCTCTGGCCTGAGGACTGGGTGTTTGTATCGCCCTTAACGTTCCTTTCGTCACATTCAACACTTTACACTTCCGCCACGCAGGTTCCTCACATATGGTCCAAGTAGGGGCAAAATATCTTTCTAGGTCGACGCCCCGAACAAATAGCTTTTTTAAAAAAAATCTTGGGCATACCTTGACTGTCAGAGGTTAGATGAAACCTCCTGGGAGATAATTCTTCCAGTGCTGACTAATTTAAAAAATATTCAGCTGCTTTGGTTGTGTTAATTTGCCACTAAAAGATGAATTATTTTATTTCGGAAAATATACCAGTTGATAGTATCTGAAGCAGAGGACTTGCATGGAAATAATGATTCTGTCCCTATCATTGTTTTAAAATGGAAATTTGCAAACTGATTTGGTTCACAGGGCGAAGACGTGGAAATGTGTAGCTACTTAGTCGAGGACTTCCTTATACACATGCGGTCTTGTGGAAGTTTATGTTATACTTAATTTTTACACAAATAGCCTGAAGGTATCTTTAAAGGTGTGAGCAGCGTTTAGCTGCGTCTCAGGAATGCTATTCTAGTCTTAACAAATATAGAAGCTCTTAAGCAGCATAATTATAAAATGAAATTTAAAAGGGTGGCAATAATTTTCCATTTCTTACCTTAATGCGTCATAACAGCTGTTAAAAATGTTTTCCATTTTCGTCGATGCAGACCTGGTATCTTCGAAAGACCTTCTATGACACGCGTCGTAATTCGTCTTCTGTCGTTTCACTTTTCACTCCCCTAATTTCGTTCTCCAGCGCCTCAGCTATACGCAGGTTGTTCCAATAAACTGTCTGTTTCACAATAAGCCACAGATAAAAATCGCACATAGTGAGATCTGGAGAGAAAGGTGGGCATAATCTCCTAATAATTATACGGTCACCAAATGTATTTTTTAATATCAGCGCGGGCTGTAGCATTGTCTTGCTGAAAGTAGACGAAGTTTCTTTCTTCATCAGACAATATGTTAAAGAAGGGATGCAAGGTAATCTCCAGGTATCTTTTGTTGCTTTACGTCGCACCGACAGAGATATGTCTTATGGCGACGATGGGATAGGAAAGGCCTAGGAATTGGAAGGAAGCGGCCGTCGCCTTAATTAAGGTACAGCCCCGGCATTTGCCTGGTGTGAAAATGGGAAACTACGGAAAACCATCTTCAGGGCTGCCGACAGCGGGGCTCGAACCCACTATCTCCCAATCTCCAGGTATCGTTGGGAGGTCAGTGTTTAAAATAAAATATGGGTCCAATCATTCTTCGTTCACTAACTGCCCACCAATACCCATTTTCGTGTGATGAAGGGATACCTTGTGTATCGTGTGTCCTTTTGTCGGGTGTTCTGAGGGTTAATGAAGCCTACCTACTGAAGTAGAGCCATGCTTCGTCAGTCAAGATCAAAAGCGAAGGATCCAAATCTCCGTCATGCACATATTGAATCACCCACCACAGAAGTTCATACAAAGTACTGTTTTGCAGCATTTAACTTGTACTCTACGGAATCCTCATACGGAAAACAAATTCTGAACCGCAAGCACTCTCAGCACTAAGGTAGGTGAGATACCACATTCTTGACTCTCAGAACTTCATATTAGAACATTTTATGCTCTACAATATTCTTATACATGTAGTTTGTGGATGTCTTGAATAGTTTTAGACTAAGCTGAGAAAGTGTTCACGTGCCGTCACATTCTTCGACTTGTTTTTCGGACATTGTTTCTGCTTGGTTTTATTTCATCACAGTCCAATATTTAATACGCGGAAATCTTTCCCGTGAAATCATCTAGGAAATAGCTAAAACCTGATAAAAATCCCAACCCCCCCCCCCCCCAGTGGTTCTCGAGTTATAGAATGCTCTTCCCGTATCTAGCGCAGGATTTCTACCATTAATAAACCTAAAAACTCTAATTGTGGTCGAACATTTAGAGAAAGGCATGAGGCACTCGACACTGTCTTATACAACGCTTTGTGCTGTATGAGTCTTATCGATTACATTGTAGATATCTTTAATTGTTCAAGCAGCGTGCGCTGATAAAATTATCGCCTGCCGTCAGTTTCTTCGAGTAGTTTCTCAGAAATTGTTGCCTTTCGCCTTCCTTTCATTACAGTTCAATATTTCATACATGGAAACCTTCCTCAGGAGATCCTCTAGGAAACAGCGAAAATTCTATAATAAGTCTCCCAGTAGTTCTCGAGTTATAGAATGCTCTTCCCGTATCTAGCGCAGGATTACTGTCTAACGAACATAAACACTGTAATTAAATTGAACTTTCAACCTATTAGGCGTGTTCCGAACATATAACACGTGTTGAAGAGATGTTAAGTATTGAACAAAAATGGCCAACAGGACACCAATGGGATCCGAACCCACAACCTCCGGATTTCGCGCCGGTTGCTCTAACAATTGAACTATGGTGGCCTAAAAACTGTAACTGTGATCGAACCTTTAAAGATTGTGATACGGGTCCCAGATAATGTTTTGTAAAACACTTTACGCTCTACAAACCTTACATACGCAGTTTATTGATATATTTAACGGTTTAGGCAGCGTAAGCCGAAGTATTATTCATGGGCCATCCTTTTCTTCGAACTCTTTCGCGTAAAGCGTTACTGCTCGGCTTCTTACCATCACAGTCGTTTAATACATAGAAATCTTCCCCGTGAAATCCTCTAGGCAACAGTAAATAATATATGTCCAACTGTTCTTGAGTTGTAATGGTTTAGGCAGTATTAAGCTAAGCCTCACGAACGTATATTCCGTACCTAGAACAGGGTTTCTACTCATAAAGAGCATACAAACTGTTATTGTTAGCGAACTTTAAAATATATAAGTGATTCCTTTGTAGAATGTGTTATTATTTCAAATCTTATGCATTTAGGCAGCATACCCGAGAAATGGTATCGTATGGCGGTATTTTCTTCAAGTTGCTTCGCAGAAAAGGTTACTGCTCAGATTACTTTTATCACAGTTCAGTATTTAATACATGGAAGCTTTCCAGAGATATCCTCTAGGCAACAGTGAAAATCGCATAAAAATTTGTTCAGCGGTTCTCGAGTTATGGAGTATTATTCCCATACCTAGGGAGGATTTATATTGTCAAAAACATAAGAACTCTTATTGTGGCCGAACTTTTAAAGGTAGGTATGTCCGACCCCACGGTGTAGGGGGCAACGCGTCCGCCTGTCATACGGCGGCCCCGGGTTCGATTCCCGGCTGTAAACGATTAATATCCTGGCATGGGGGCTGGGTGTTTGTGTTGTCCTCGTTCCCTTCCTCACATTCAACACTCTACTCCATTCCAATTACACGCAGGTTCATATCACATGGTGCAAGTAGGGGCAAAAGATCTCTATAGGTCGACGCCCCGAACAAATAGCATTAAAAAGATAAGTATGAGGTGTCGCGGACGTTTTTGTAGTACTTCTTATGCTCTACACTTCGCATGCATACAGTGGTGAGTGGATACCTTTAATGGTATAGACAGCGTAAGCCGATTACTCGATGCCTATATAGCATCATTTTCTCGAGTTGTTTCGCAGAAATCGTTACTGCTCGGCTTCTTTTCATTACAGTTCAATATTTTATGCATGAAAACCTTTCTCTGAGAATCTTCTATGTAACAGTAAAAACTGCATAAAGATCCGTCCAGTGGTTCTCGAGTTATGGCCAATACATATAGTCTACATATAGATAAACGTTGAGGTAGAGACAGTCAATTTCACATGTTCTTCAAAATAATGTTGACAGTGGAACTTAATGACACTGTTTTTCTACCAATATAAAACATATCGTGAAAAACCTTTTTTAATGCATGCAAAACAGTTACTTAGGTACTTGATGGCTACACTGCGTCATGTGGACGAATCAGTAGATCTATCAACTGATTCTTGAATGATAAATGATTTCATGGTGTCGACTGTTTGAATAGTGAACCCTGAACTGAGAATAATGTGTTCATCACTGTACTGTTTAAATAAAAATAAAACAAATGAACATGGTATAAAATAACATACTGTGCGTTACAGGGGTGAAAGTGTTTCAAGTATTCGTTTCGAATTCGTGTCTCACTTGTCTCATCCTCATTTTCGATCCTTGTAAAGTAAATAAATATTATATGACTATTGATATCGCGGTCATAGCCACAGGACCTGTAGTTATACGTGGAATCCGAATCATGGAGACGTGTTCGAATTGGAACCGTGGCGGTGTTCAGTGACAATGCCACTCACTGGTCATTATATTGAAGGTCTGTCAAGAATTGAAACATTTTAAAACGATGTCTGCAAGCGGTTTGACGTCAGAATAACAGGTATAGGTTTTCAGCAACAGTCGGGTGGGAAAGAAAGTTAGCGGACGTGGCAAGTTACAACCTCAGCATTTTGCCTGGTGTGAAAATAAGAAACCACAGAAAGCCATCTTCAGGTCCCTTGGTGGCAGTGTTGCCAACTTAGCGGATTTTCCGCTAAATTTGGTGGAATTAGAAGACTGTCAGCGGAATTTTTGGCGGATTTCTAGATTTATTATAGCGGAATTTAGTGTTTGATCCATTTTACGTTTTTAAAATTCAAATTTGTACTCCAGTCTGTCTCCGAGCTATTCCGTATTTCTTGTCACATGAGGAAAACACGTAATTTGGATCCGATGTTATGAGATCATGGAATCATAAATTTGTAATACGTGGGGAATGGGTACTTATCTCTTAGTTGACGAATGACGACAGATAATGAAACTGTGAGAGAGTAGCATTTATATTCATGCAATGAAGGAAAACCGTTTTATGAAGTGGTCTGTTCTGTGTGTGGCCCTTGAGTTAGGGGATTCCTAGTTTTCACCCGGCAGTAAAACGCCTGCAAGTTTTAGCTCGCCGGCTCGCAGGCACGTGTTAATCCCAGTGAAACTCACAGATCAGGTGAGTGCAGACATTTACTTTTATTATTATTATTATTATTATTATTATTATTATTATTATTATTCTAATTATTATTGCTCGCTTTTCTTGCTCATTATTTGAGATCGGCTTTCTTGGCGGAATTTTAGCGCATTTTTAGTAGTACTTAGCGGATTTTGAAAATATAAGTTGGTAACACTGCTTGGTGGAGGCCTTAGCCATGGGAACTCCAGGTTTACGCGGAATCTCAACCAGAAGAACGGGACATTTTATTTCATAAATTCCACATGCATTGGCCAGGATCCGACCATGTTCGCTTTGGTAATGATATCACCAACTTTGTAACCAGTACCCGGATCCAGCCCTCCAATGTGTTATTGTAGAGAAGGATACGTTGTGTGTGATGTCGGTAATTTTGTGTAGTGTGAGTTTCAGGAGCATAAAAAATATATATACAATTGCCTTTACGTTTCACTGACACAGATAAGTGTTATGGCGACTAAGGGGCAGGAAAGGGCTAGGAGTGGGAAGGAAGCGGCGGTGGCATTATTTAAGGCACACCATGTGTGAAAATGGGTAACCACGGAAAGCCGTCTTCAAGGCTGCCGACATTGGGGTTCGAACCCACTACCACCCGAATGTAAGCTCATAACTGCGCTCCCCTAACCGCACGGCCAACTCGCTCGGTTTCAGGAGTGTTGGGGACAGTACAAACTCCCAGTCCACCAAGCAAGTTAGCCGCGCGGTTCGCGCTGTGTAGCTACTGGTTTGGATTCGGAAGTTGGTGGGTTAAAAACTCATTATCGGGAGCCCTGAGGATGGTTTTCCGTCATTTCTGCCTTTTCACACTGCAAAAACGCTGTCGCTGTGCCCTAATTAAGGCCAAGGTCGTGTCCCTCTCAGTCCGGGCCAATGATCTAGATGTTAGGTCAGTGTAAATGACAATCATTATTACCTCCTTCTCAGTCCAAGCCCTTTCCTAGCCCACTGCGCCCCTCCCCACTACAAGTCATGTCCGTGTTGATACGACGTTAAACCACGGACAAAAAAATTATTTATTTATTTGTTTATTTATTTATTTATTATGCCTTTGTATGTGGCGAAGTTAGGGCTCTTGGCCCTCTCTTACACTTAACCACTGTAGTAATACATCACTGAGAGCAGAGTTTGAGTACATATTATATAGTAAATAAAAACCTACACAAAAATACATTACACTTTTCTAACTCACATTCATTCATTCCAGTCATACAAGTTAGTCAGCTGCATTCAGCAGGTAGTCTCGGCAAGCAGTCTTAAATTTAAGTAATGAGGTGGAAATTCTGACACTGACAGGCAGGGAATTCCAAAGTCTAGAACCCGCCACAACAAAGGAATTGTTGTACGTAGAGGAGCGGTGAACAGGAATAGAAGGAGGAACCAGAGCGGGTATTACTGCTGTGAAAGGAGGACAAATACTTAAGCTGGGATGAAATGTATAGTGGTCTGTCTTCAGAGAGCAGTCTGTATATCTGTATCAGTATGTGATACGTTCGTTGTTTGTCAGGTTTCAGCCATGAAATAGTGTGATAGTATGCGGTGACATGTGTGTCATAACTCAGACTGTATATAAATCTAAGGCAACAATTAAGCGCTCGCTGAAGTTTCGAAGTCTGCTCTTTTGTTGCGTCTACCAGAATGACGTCACAGTAGTCGAGGACGGGAAGCACTAGCGTTTGTATGAGTTTAACTCTCACATTACAAGGTAAAATATCGCTGTTTCTTTTAACCGAATGAAGTATCAAAAATATTTTTTAATCACATTCTTAATATATTCAGACCAATTTAAAGTTTCGTTCATTGTCACTCCTAGATTTCTCACAGTTTGGCTGAATGGAATAATTCTACCATTCAGTATAACTGGACGAATAGTTTCGTATCTTAGTGTGGCCAATAATTTTTGAGAGCCAATAATGATTGCTTCCGTCTTGGAGGGATTAAGAAAGAGGGAATTTTTCAAGGAGTAAGCGAAAAGTCGCTGAAGGTCAGCATTGATGCCTGCTATGGCATGCGGCAAATCAGAGATCTTACAGTGACAGTAAATTTGTAAGCCAAAGTTATGAAGTTTTAATCGCAAATTATTATTATTAGTAGTAGTATTATTAGTATTGTTACTAACGCCTGGCCTGTAGATACTGGTGATATTAATGTTTATATTCTACGGTCACCAATAAAAGGTAAAAATCGGCTCGATGCCCATTTAATCGAGACAGCACGCTAGTGCCACAGTGGAAGGTCATCTCACCAAATGTCGTGGCTTGACATTATCGTAGTGAACCTGGAAGTTCAAAACATATCTTCCGGAAGTGGCAACTGTCCTAAATTCCGTAAGTACCTAGTAAACAATGTATCCATAATAATTATACTCGAAGTAGACACTTACCTGAGCGTGGGCGGAGTACGAAAAGTGCAAGCAGCAGACCAAAAAAAAAAAAAAAAAGAAGTACTGAATAAATACAGTATATCAGATCAGATGAATAGGGGGAGCTCGTAAAACCAACTTTGGCCATCCTTTCTAATTTCACACATAGTCTATTTAACTCGGAACCTCCGTGGCTCAGGCGGCAGCGTGCCGGCCTCTCACCGCTGGATTCCGTGGTTCAAATCCCGGTCACTCCATGTGAGATCTGTGCTGGATAAAGTGGAGGCGGGACAGGTTTTCCTCCGGGTACTCCCGTTTTCGCTGTCATCTTTCATTCCAGCAACACTCTCCAATATTATTTCATTTCAACTATCAGTCATTAATCATTGCCCCAGAGGAGTGCAACAGCCTTCAGCAGCCGGCACAGTTCATATCCTCGCCGCTAGATGTGGGCTTCATTCCATTTCTGACCCGGTCGAATGACTGGAAACAGGCTGTGGATTTTCATTTTCTATTTAACTAATTCATGAACCTGTACGGAATGATTTGTCCAGCGGTATCTCCCGGCTGCTCATCCAGACAGCCAAGACCCGAATCCCGGTCGATTTCGGGTTACAGTTTACACCTGGAATATCACATGGTGCCCTATGTCGTCTCTGGTCCTTTCAGCTATCTTCATTCTACAACTTGCTGCTGAATGTTTGTGCTGATTATCCCAATCACGACGCATGCGTAATCCTGATGGCCCCAAAAATAGAATGCTGTAGTACGGAAAACACTTGAACCTGCAATTCGGACATCGATAATCATACCCCTTTTCAAACTCCGCTCGCCCATAGTACTTCCACTACCCTTGACACAGGAACAACATTGACTGCGGAAATGTTGCACGTTACCGCGAAGTGTCGACTTGAGTTATCCATCTGCCCCTAGGCACTACACATGTCATTCGATAGGTATCTGTATTTTGTAACTCTTCAATTTACAGAATCATAATATACAATTGTGTTAATCAGTCACAGCATAATGAAAAGATGTACTGGATTAAACGACGCCACAGAGCTAGCTGCAAATAGAAAATTGTGGACGGACATAGTCAATTCACAGAGGCCTGACAACTGAACGCTCAAAAGCATTAATAATAATAATAATAATAATAATAATAATAATAATAATAATAATAATAATAATAATAATAATAATAATAATAATCTGAACCCGATAAAATCCGCAACTTCTGGTGCAAGCAGTTCACATGTAGACGTACTGAATTAGTCGAGTTATTTACTCACGATATCAAATAGCCTGCGTCAGTCAGATCCTTTTTGTTTACAGGCGTGACCTGCCTCCTCCCTTAAAACCATTCCTGCATTTGTAGATCCCAGTAAATACAGGCAAATCATCTGCCTACGAACAATGTACAAACTAATAACATCCATCCTCACAGAGAAGATCCAGCGTCACCTGACTGAAACAATATTCTTACGGAGGAACGAAAAAGATGTTAGGAGCAACTCGCAATTGATGAAATTGTTACAACACAGCCAAGGGAGATGAAGAAGCCTTTGCATACTTCGTACATTGATTATCAGAAGGCACTTGCCAGTGTCCCTTTCACGTGGCTAAGGGAAATGATGAGCATTTATAAGACAGACCTAGCATTTTTTGTGGACTTCTGGATT
This sequence comes from Anabrus simplex, assembly GCF_040414725.1. Classification (NCBI taxonomy): domain Eukaryota; kingdom Metazoa; phylum Arthropoda; class Insecta; order Orthoptera; family Tettigoniidae; genus Anabrus; species Anabrus simplex. The sequence continues at coordinate 321,951,334 of NC_090265.1, forward strand.
GCTTCATTTCAAAATGGTAGACCACTTTGATGATAAACTATCGAGGGAAGAGTACTGATGTTGCAAACACCTCAGTCAAGCTTTTTTTTTTTTTTTTTTTTTTGCTATTTGCTTTACGTCGCACCGACACAGATTACGTCTTATGGCGACGATGGGATAGGAAAGGCCTAGGAATGGGAAGGAAGCGGCCGTGGCCTTAATTAACGTACAGCCCCGGCATTTGCATGGTGTGAAAATGGGAAACCACGGAAAACCATCTTCAGGGCTGCCGACAGTGGGGCTCGAACCCATTATCTCCCGATTACTGGATACTGGCCGCACTTCAGCGACTGCAGCTATCGAGGCCTCAGTCAAGCGAGGTATATTCCAAGGAGATGCACCGAGTGCCCTGTAATTCCATTATTAGCTCTAAACTCATGTCTGCGATGCGGAAAAAAAAACAACAAAGCGGATACTATTGTTGCAAAGGATGCTCAGTAACGTACAGACTGTACATGGACGACCTGAAGTTGTATGCCAACACAAAGAATGACCTCACAGCACAACTGAAGTGCGCAGAGTTTTCGGTATCCAACGGGAGGAATTTTGGCTTTGATAAGTGTCGCGCAAACGTCCGACTCATTGGCTGAATGGTCAGCGTTGAGGCCTTCGTTTCAGAAGGCCCCGGGTTCGATTCCCGGCCGGGTAGGGGATTTTAATCGCCTTTGATTAATTCTTCTGGCCCGGGGACTGGGTGTTTGTGTTTGTCCCAACACTTTCCTCTTCAAATTCAGACAACACACTACACTACCAACCACCACAGAAACACGCAATAGTGATTACATCCCTCCAAATAGGGTTGCGTCAGGAAGGGCATCCGGTCGTAAAACAGGGCCAGATCGACATATATATATGTGTGACACAGTTCACACCCGCGACCCCTCAAGTGTGGAAAAAGCGGTAAAAGAAGAAGAAGAAGAATAAGACGAAAAGAAGAAGAAGAAGAAGAAGAAGTGTCCCGTAAACGTCTTGGAAAAGGACCGCTGGGCCGAACAAGCCGGAAACGAACTCACGAAAATAACTGAAAAAATTGAAGCAATGGAAAATGACACAAGAATCTGAAATACATAGAAACAAAGAACACAAACAGCACAAAGAAGATATCCAATCTGCAGTTATTGGTAGTGTCAAGAACGTCCTGAAAAACCAACTCTCGGCAAGAAACGAGGGAACCTACGCCGTACCAGTGCTCAAGTACTCCTTTGGAATCCAGAAGTGGAGTGTTACCGAACTTACCGAAATATACTGAAAAAGTTCGCGTTCTAGGTACAGGATACCAGATTCCTCATCCAAAGAGCTCTATTGAACGATTTAATCTGTGGTAGTATTTGTTTCCATAAACGAACTGAAAACAGTGCAACACATAATGCTCTGTGTAAAGTCGACGTGTGCATCACACGCCTCAGATAGCAAATCGATATTTTTTCCCAGACAGTAAGATCGACGACGGCGATACTTCTAAACAACAAAAGTAGGGAAGTAAATAGCTCCATGGCAAATATCTGATCTCTTTGAACGAGCCAGATATTGACTTTGATGCATCTTGAATGTAGTTGCTACTAAGTAACATTTTCGGCGAAACGGATTCATAGCGGACATACAAGACCAAGTGGTAGCCACACATAATTGAAAAACTGAAAACCTACAACCTGTTTTCCAGTTATTGGCCGGGTCAGGGATGGAATGAATGAAGCAGATATAGGCTATTAGTACGATGGGGTCGCCTCTCCCAAAGTGATTTAGTAATGACTGATAGATGCAATGAAATGATAATGGAAAGTGTTGCTGGAATGAAAGATGACAGGGAAAACCGGAGTACCCGGAGAAAAACCTGTCCCGTCTCCGCTTTGTCCAGCACAAGTCTCACATAGAACGACCGGGATTTGAACCTCGGTATCCAGCGGTGAGAGGCCGACAAGCTGCCGTCTGAGCCACGGAGGCACCCCACAAATAATTATCGAAAGTAAATCTTCAAATATGAAGACCTGCCAAACGACCTCTGCAGAATGTATAACGTGTGCAGAGAAAATATAGAGCACATCATATATGGCTGCTCTACTCTAGCCCCTGCAACATCGAAACGTTGCCAGAGTCATTCACCAGCAGATATGTTTGGGCAAAAGCCTTATTACCGATCATACATCCTGCTATAGATACCATCCACAACCCGTTTGCGATTATCACGATGGAAAGCATAAGAACAACGCGTCGCAACCAAGCTGATATTGTGCAGACAGGTCAAAGGACATCTCTATCCAAGCTCCTGTGAAGAAGATCAGGGAATAAGTATTAATACCTGCCTCCGGCAAATGAAATAAGGTGGATTTGGCAACAGGGTAGAGTTGTTATTATTACAATAGTAATGGGACCACTAGGACAAATTTCTCACCACCTGTATGATGCACTTCACCAGTTCGAGTTTAAAAAGAACATTACATTGAGCTGCAAAAGATTGTGGGTCTAGAAAGCTGCGCTTTATGAGGAAAGTGCTGAACAGGCATTTAAAGGATCCATAAATTAAGACATTCAGAAGATCACAGTAGGCTTGGATAGTAATCCCGATAAATGCAACTGAATACCCGGAAAACTCAAGAAAACCTGAATAATAATAATAATGATAATAATTAGTGTGACAATACTGAACTACCAAATAACAACTTACCTGTAATCAATCTTTGTCACGTTTAATCATCACCTCAACCATATATCAATTAGCGAGTCAATTCTCGTAGCCTGGGAACATTTCATGTACTTCTAACACATTAGACAGTTCATTCTCTTTTAAGGGTCCCAGGCGTTGGCTTGCCCAACATTTTCTTTGTTTGCCGCCTCCCCACCTGCCGCCTTAAAAGTTTCTCTCACAGAGTGAAAAAGCATAACGACAGTTGGAATTGAACCACTACTTAATACTAATAAAGATTTTCACCTTAATACACTCAGATGTACTACGTTCGACGTGGGAGCCCTTCGGGCCGTATGCTCTAAATGTTACTTTAACACGTAAAAGGGCAATTATCTGGCATAGTTTTAAGTCACGAAGAAAATGCAATAATTATTTCGTGCCAGGGCTTAAGAACATACCTACTTCATATTACATCGGGTCCTCATAGTACAAGTTAGTGATTTCATTTTCAAGAGAACAAACCTATTATTTAAAAAAATTCTCAAATACTGTAAATTGATGTTTTATTCATTTCAAACCCTCTACAATTAAAATTCTGTTTTTATACTTTCAAACTTCTATCCTGAAGTCTAGCTATTTATGACCTATACTTGTAAGCCCTGGCACGAAAAAAATTACCGACATTTAATTCTGCCGGGCCGAGTGGCTCAGGCGGTGGATGCACTGGCCTTCTGACCCCAACTTGGCAGGTTCGATCCCGGTTCAGTCCGGTGGTATTTGACGGTGCTCAAATACGTCAGCGTTGTGTCGGCAGATTTACTGGCACGTAAAAGAACTCCTGCGGGACAAAAATTCCGGCACCTTGGCCTCTCCGAAAACCGTCAAAAGTAATTAGTGGAACGTAAAAATAATAACATAGGCATATTATTATTATTATTATTATTATTATTATTATTATTATTATTTCCGATGAGGCCTGCTAAGGACCACGTGCCAATTTCAATTCAGTTCTTCATACTTTGTTGTCTTCTCCTCCGTTCCTTCCAATATTCTTTCATCCTTTCACTATGCTGTTTCTTTCTGTCCTCGGACCACTTCGCACCAGGCTTCTTGTTCAATCTTCCTTGGAATCCTTCCATACTTACTACCCTCTTTCTAAAAATATATCTGTCCATAATTTCTTCTTATTATTTCTTTCCAAATCTTTATTTACTTCTTGAATCAGCTAGTTGTTGTCTTTTTGTCCCAAAGGAATTTCAAAATCCTTTTCTTCTAATCTGGAATCATCCATTTTGCAAATATGTCCAAAAAATGGCAATCTCCTTTTTCTTTTTCTTGAATCAGCTAGTTGTTGTCTTTTTGTCCCAAAGGAATTTGAAAATCCTTTTCTACTAATCTGGAATCATCCATTCTGCAAATATGTCCAAAAAATGGCAATCTCCTTTTTCTTATAGTTTCTGTTATGTTTTCTATGTCCCTGTACATTTCATAATTAGATCTTGATTTCCATACTTCTGTTATTTTCACAGGGCTTAAGATTTTTCTCATGATTCACTTTTCTAGTACCTCAAGTTTATCATCTATAGTTTAGTACCAGGCATTCACTTGCATATAGGCACTCCGGTTTCACCACTGTAGTGTAGTGCCGAATTTTAAGATTTTTCGATAGACACTTTTTGTTATTATTATTATTATTATTATTATTATTATTATTATTATTAAAAAATTCTAAATCCCGCATGTATGCTCGTTCATCCGGGATCCAACATGTGAACTCGGGATCATGATTAGGACACTCCAACACTGATCCACCCAGGCAAATAATAATAATAATAATAATAATAATAATAATAATAATAATAATAATAATAATAATAATAATAATAATAATAATACCGAGCGAATTGGCTGCAGGCTTTGGTTTCGAATTCCACTATCCGCAGCCCTGAAGGTGGTTTTCCGTGGTTTCCCAATTTCTAAACAGACAAATACTGGGGCTGTAACTATCCAGTCCAAGCTTTTCTCCATCATTGTGACCATAAAACCTTGTATGTGTTAATGCGATGTTAAACCAAAATGATCACAGTAGCACAGACAGTTCCCGTATGTATTTCCCTTCCAGATCATTGCCTCCTAGTCATATACATTATGTAGTTATCAGGTGGTCAATACCACTGTCGTTAGTATGAGCAGTGGTCATAATTATTTTCTCCACTTGTGCAAGTCATCAGTGATATTTGTACAGTTAGCTGCCTACATAAAACCTCACAGCGCATCTTATGATTTTTCATCAACTGGGCTCATGTTAAATCGTAAGTAGCTGATGATGCACTCAGACAGTGAACGTGCAATTATCTTAATGATATTCTAAGTGACGACAATATTGACCGCCTCATCACTAAATCAATTATGAATCAGCTCTCATTTAATTACATTATTTCAATAGGAAGCCACTTTTTAAGTCAATCAATTAAAAGGACGCATGTGAGAATCAGCGTTACCAACGTCACCGGTTTTCCGCCAAATCTAGCCCTTTCTAAAGAGGGTCATAAAGGGAAAAAGTTATCGGTTAGCGATAAGCAGAGTCTCTAGAGTTTTTGAGTTCAGTTGGCGATTTTTAAAAGATTTAGCTATAAAAAAGATGTAATTAATACAAGGAACACTTTGAGATTGCTATAATTTTTGTTACGTATGGAGGTATTGATTCATTAATATTGATACATTATTTTTAGTCAAGGGAACAGGTTGAATAAGCTGTAATGATGATTCGATCCTGTCTCAGTCCGGTGGTATTTGAAGGTGCTCGAATACGTCAGCCTCGAGTCGGTAAATTTTCCGGAACGTAAAAAAAAACTCCTACGGGACCAAATTTGGGCAACTTGGAGTCTCCGAAAACCGTAAAAGTAGTTAGTGGGTCTTTAAACAAATCTTCTTCTTCTTCTTCTTCTTATTATTATTATTATTATTATTTAGAAAATAATATGATAAGCATGGTCGGAGGAACTCCCGTTCTGTCTGATATAGGCTACAATTTTATTGCATGGGACAATGCACTAGTCATGCACTAGTGACGCACTTATGAATAGGAAGAACAAGTATGATGTAGTACATATTGCTATGTAACTTAATTTCAGTTGAAGGCAATGAGAACGAGAAAGAAGAAATTCCGACAGTCTTATAAAAGGTACCTACAATAATTCAGTATGGATTACGATATTATGCATTCCCTACGATTCATTTCACTTACAGAGTTGGTGTTTAAAAGAATACTTCCCTCTCTATCTCAACATATTTTGCTTCATTTGGAGAGCTGTGAAAATAATACATATCGGCAGATTTTCTAGCGGTTACTATAAACGTATCTGACTTGTTATTGACGGGATTTTTTAACCTATTCAATTTTTTTACTCAACAATGGCAAGAATATCATAGCTCTCTACGAATGTGCTGGCTTCGTTGAAGAGTCTAGGCATACCTCTGTCCCATCTGAAAACATTTTTTGCTGAACTTTTCTTTCAAGATACATTTTTGGAATGCGTACAAGCCTGAAAAAGAGAAGAAATACTAAAAGTGTAATTCTGCCTTGCGTATTCTTGAAAAGGCCAGCACAATCATGCTGGTTTGTTGTTTAATGAGCAAGTTTTCCCATAATAATGTTATTGGCTTTACGTCCAACTAACTACCTTTTCGGTTTTCGGAGAAACCAACGTGCCGGAATTTTGCTCCGAAGAAGTTCTTTTACGTGCCAGTAAATCTACCGACACGAGGCTGACGTATTTGAACACCTTCAAATACCACCGGACTGAGCCAGGATCGAACCTGCCAAGTTGGGGTCAGAAGACCAGCGCCTCAACCGTCTGAGCCACTCAGCCCGGTGAAAGTTTTCCCATCATTTGATACAAATATATGATAACATTAAATGATTCGTAACGAATTATTTGGGGAGGGAACACAAAATAATTACAAAATTTCTAGAGCTGAAAATTGCACAGTGGAAAATCATAAGGGGGTCTGTATCAAAAACCAACATTCCGAAATTGAAGATGAAAGTTATTTATGTAAGGCATTACAAGTTAATTCTAAAAAGTTCGGTGGATTATGATGATGATGATGTTTGTTTAAAGGTAGGTCATCGTTCCCTTTACGATACGAGATACAAAGAAATGAAACGATAATTAAAAACTTTAAAAAAATCCACTGTCTAGAATCTAAAAGGAATGATGATGGAGAAATTACCATGAATCCAAAACAACCAGTGGATTCGATTCACAATACCTTATTTTCTGGGATGATGCTTGTCCAAAGGGGTCCAAAATCCAGCTCACCTGCCCCTCATCATAGTACTATTACTGGTAAAGCAGAAACATGATGTTTCTCCTATAGTAGTACTTCTCGCATGGTGGTACTAACCACAGGTACCAGGGTATGTCACACATAATGTCACCACTAACAGGCAACAGAGATCCATGGTGTTGCTCACATAAGGGTACTACTCACAAGCAACGCAGACCCCTGAATTTCCTCACATAAGGGTAGTACTTTTTGCTAGTGGCTTTACGTCGCACCGACACATATAGGTCTTATGGCGACGATGGGACAGGAAAGGCCTAGGAATGGGAAGGAAGCGACCGTGGCCTTAATTAAGGTACAGCCCAAGCATTTGCCTGGTGTGAAAATGGGAAACCACGGAAAACCATCTTCAGGGCTGCCGACAGTGGGGATCGAACCCACTATCTCCCGATAACTGGATACTGGCCGCACTCTAGCGACTGCAGCTATCGAGCTCGGTGGCTGCTAAAGTAAAGGTGGTGATGAGTAATGACGGATGGAGCACAACTAGTGCGTCCGAATATTTTGAAAGGTGCTACCTATGGAGCCGGTCATGTTATAGCACTTTCTTGTCCAGTGAGGAAAGCAATGACCAAGTACCTCACTAATCATCATGTCTTATACACCCATTATGGCGCCATCATCGGTATTGCGGTTTTCCTGTAGCCGTAAAATCTTAGGAGGTGCTGGTTAAGGATCAAATCAGCCTTCCGGTTCATATCTCAAGACAAACAGTGATATCTGCTCTGAAACCTGGTTAAATTGCTCTACGTACATACACTGGTTAAAACGCGCTTGCCCCTTAAGTGATCATACATCTAAACTAAAAAGAGTTCGAGAATTGAAACGCTATTCAGCCAGTATTATTCATACAAAGAGAAAGGCGACTAATATTAATTCACCGGATGTAAGGTAATATACGGCGGGCAGCGAACCCTCTTTTAAACTAAACCCTACCTCCCATCATTGCTTCTTTGTCCTCTCTACCCGTCAAACTCCATTAGGCACGCGAACTGAATGGCTCTAATATTTGTTGAAGTTCTTCTGAAGTTTTGAAAGATGTTTGACAAGAGCTGCCGACAACTTCCCGAACTCTTCTCAAGTATTGCCAAGTATTGTGAAGTATTGGATTTAAAGAATATTTGAAGTTTGAGAACACTCTTTCAAAGCATGTGGCTAGTTTTTTCTAAGTACTTGTTCGTCTCCACAGCCATTGGGAAAGGTTTCATTACATGGTTATAATGGCACGTGTTAGATCTGAACAGATTATGGCCCGTTATGTTCTCTTTGATTGCTGTAATTAAACGAATGACCTTTGTACGTTCTGTAAATGCAGTAGCCTACCCGCAGGGGTTACTGAAGTGAAAATAAGATTTGTCAATAATAATAATAATAATAATAATAATAATAATAATAATAATAATAATAATAATAATAATAATAATAACCCCGGAGGTCCGGGTCGATTCCCGGCTCTGACACGACATTTGAAAAGTGGCACGAGGGCTGGAACGGGGTCCACTCAGCCTCGTGAGCATAACTGAGTAGAGGTGGGTTCGATTCCCACCTCAGCCATCCTGGAAGTGGTTTTCCGTGGTTTCCCATTTCTCTTCCAGGCAAATGCCGGGATGGTACCTAACTTAAGGCCACGGCCGCTTCCTTCCCTCTTCCTTGTCTATCCCTTCCAATCTTCCCATCCCCCGCAATGCCCCTGTTCAGCATAGCAGGTGAGGCCGCCTGGGTGAGGTAGTGGTCATCCTCCCCAGTTGTATACCCCGACCCAGAACCTGTAGCTCCAGGACACTGCCCTTGAGGCGGTAGAGGTGGGATCCCTCGCTTAGTCCGAGGGAAAAAGCAATCCTGGAGGGTAAGCAGATTAAGGAATAATAATAATAATATAATAATAATAATAATAATAATAATAATAATAATAATAATAATAATAATAATAATAATAATAATAATAATAACTCATAAAAATAGATCATTCTTTCAGAAAAGGAGGTAAAGATTATTTGGTCAACTGTACGGAATGGACAAAGGCAGACGAACAAGGAAAATTTGAACATTATGCAAATAAGAAGCTAAACCAGCATTTTTCAAGGAAGCCGAGGGAGATTTGGAGCTAGTCAATATTAAAAAAGAACAATTTGCAAATAAAAGATAGCGTAATTTAGGAAAACAATATTTGATGGTAAATTTCCAGAGAAAGCCAAGAAGAAATTAGGCAGTAAATGAACGGAAGAAAGAAAATAGCGAGAAAGGATGAAGTAGTTTTTGGAACACAAGAATAAAACTGTTTCATGTGGTCCTAAGATGAAATAATAATAATAATAATAATAATAATAATAATAATAATAATAATAATAATAATAATAATAATAATAATAATAATAATAATAATAATAATAATAATAATAAGTCCGCCTCTTTGGTGTAGTGGTTAGTGTGATTAGCTCCCACCCCAGAGGCCCGAGCTGGATTCCCGGCTCTGCCACGAAATTTGAAAAGTGGTACGAGGGCTGGAACAGGGTCCACTCAGCCTCGGGACATCAATCGACTAGAGGGGGGTTCGATTTTCACCTCAGGCATCATCGCAGTGGTTTAACGTGGTTTTCTTCCGACTCGTTGGCTGAATGGTCAGCGTACTGGCCTCGGTTCAGAGGGTCCCGGGTTCGATTCCCGGCCGGGTCGGGGATTTTAACCTTCATTGGTTTATTCCAATGGGTGTTAGTGCTGTCCCCAACATCCCTGCAACTCACACACCACACACAACACTATCCTCCACCACAATAACTCGCAGTTGCCTACATGTCGCAGATGCCGCCCACCCTCATCGGAGGGTCTGCCTTGCAAGGGCTGCACTCGGCTAGAAATAGCCACACGAAAAAAACGTGGTTTTCCACTTCTCCTCCAGGCAAATGCCGGGATGGTACCTAATTTAAGGCCACGTCCGCTTCCTTCCCTTTTCCTTGTCTAATCTTCTAATTTTTCCAACCCCACAAGGTACTGGTTCTCGTCCCCAGTTGTATCCCAGGACCCAAAGTCTCACGCTCTAGGACACTGCCCTTGAGGCGGTAGAGGTGGGATCCCTCGCTGAGTGCGAGGGAAAAGCCAACTCTGGTGGGTAAACGGATTTAGAAAGAACGCATTTTCAACATTATAGATTGTTGTGCTTTTCACCGTTCAGTCTGCAAGTCACTGTGAATTAACTATGCACATTCACAATCCCCTATTTCCAACTAGCTCCGTAGCCTCGTTTAGTTCCATATCTCATATCTTTAAATACTTAAAACTGATCTCCCTCTGCTTCTCTTATCCTCCATAACAGAGTCAGTTAATCTCCTACCCTACTCCATTCGTCTCATATGGCCCCACCGCCGAAGGCGGTTTATACGCGCTGCTTCATCCATCGAGTTTACTCCTCCCATACTGAGCACCCTCCTGTCATTCTTCCCACCTATTTGCGCCAATTCTTTCTCATTATTTTCATGTCTGTTACTTCCAACTTATGAAGAATATCAGGTTTCCACACAACTTTCATTTCCATGCGGCGAAGTCGGCCTGCAAGCAGAGCGATGTAAGAATAACTTCGTCAGTAGAATATAAACATTAATATAACCAGAACCCAAAATATACCACCAGTGCGATATTTGCTTATGTTGGAGAGCAGTTAGGAAAGCAAATGCCACCTCGAGGAATAAGGTGTCCCATTAATCTAGCAGGATACAGAGATAGGGTAGCCAGAAAGAAGCCTTAGATAAGGAAGACGAATCGGAAGAGCAGATTACAGTTCGCAAAAGCTTATGTAGGAGAGGACCTCTGTTTCTGGAACAGCGTTGTTTTCTTGGACGAAAGTAAATTCAACCTGTTTCATACCGATGGCCGTGTTCCTGTTTGAAGGTAGTTGTTTTATGGTCTGCAAGTGTATGGTCGCGTCTCGTGTCGGGGAAATGGCTTTTAATGAGGGTGCTATGGACAAATTTGCTTACATACGTATTCTGAAAAAAGAAGTAAAGAAGAGTGTAGAAAAGCTGGCCTTGGGAAACGATTACTAATTACAATAAGACAATGAACCCAAGCTTACAGCCGAGACTGTCCGACTATAGGTGCTTCATAATACGTCCACACCCGAAAACCCCCAGCTCAGTCCCCCGATCTCAATTCTACTGAGCATCTCTGGAGTGAACTGGAAAGAAGAGTATGAAAAAGCACCACATATCTAGCAAATCTCAGCTAAAAAGAATCGCTTCTTAAGGAATGGCACATTATTGGATTAGAGGCAACTGGGAATCTGGTGTACAGCTTAAGAAAGAGACTAAGGGAAGTGATACACAGACGAGCTAGGCACACCAAGTACTGAGAGACGGAATTCACCATCGTTCTTTTTCGCTCGAGAGGATTAATGTCACGTGAGTGTACGAATAGTTGGGCCGTGCGTGTAGAGGCGCGCGGCTGTGAGCTTGCATCCGGGGGATAGTAGGTTCGAATTCCACTATCGGCAGCCCTGAAAATGGTTTTCCGTGGTTCCCCATTTTCATACCAGGCAAATGCTGGGGCTGTACCTTAATTAAGGCCACGGCCGCTTCCTTCCAACTCCTAGGCCTTTCCTATCCCATCGTCGCCATAAGACCTATCTGTGTCGGTGCGACGTAAAGCCCCTAGCAAAAAAAAAACTCGTATCGTTTGTGAAGAACGCTAAAATTGTACCATTACTGAGTTCTTACGTTGAAATGATTAGTTATCTTTATGTATATGAGAAGTATTTAGGTTTATTTTGTACTGCGAGTTCCACAGATAAATATTTAGATAAATACTTCAGTTGCTTCCTAGTGGTCTGTACGAATATTTACGCTCATGTCTGTATTTGTGAAGTACTGTATACACATGACATGACAAAGCGACCAGAGATGTAATATATCAGAGACTTGGAGGATAACATCCAAGTTTACTTTCAGCTTTGTTTTACAAACAGTACAATAGCACTAGTTCAGCTCCTGGCTTTCACTGTTGGGTTACTTTAAGCTCCGTCTGAAGCTACTGTATGCCAGTAGCCAGTAATAGGATTTTTTAAAATAAGAATACGTCCTTTCTATTGTGTGTATCATTGAAGGGGAGACGAAGTATTCTACTCAAAGTCTCGCAAGGGCAGACTTTTGAATGAAACATCCCATTACATGTCGCTGCCAAAAGATCCGCTCAGTGAAAGGAAGTTCAGTAACATCGGCACTCAGTGGGATACAACGGTTATCGCTATGCCCGGCTGTGTTTGCCCGATAAACACGTTGGTCTAGGCTCAATGAACCTCAGGGTCATGTGCTTTTCCACAAGTGGAAATCTTGTTTTCTTGTCTTCCCGACTGGGAATATTTACGAAGAGAAATGTTATTTGTTTGTTTAAGTTGTTTGAGTTTAAAAATCTTGTTTTCTTGTCTTCCCGGCGGGGAATACTTACGAAGAGAAATGTTATTTGTTTGTTTAAGTTGTTTGAGTTTAAAAATCTTGTTTTTCTGTCTTCCCGGCGGGGAATACTTACGAAGAGAAATGTTATTTGTTTGTTTAAGTTGTTTGAGTTTAAAAATCTTGTTTTCCTGTCTTCCCGGCGGGGAATACTTACGAAGAGAAATGTTATTTGTTTGTTTAAGTTTAAAATTGAAAATCAGGCTTTTCAGGTCTTATGTCTTCCCCATCCTGCCTTATAGAATACTGTAGAGAGTTACAGCCACACATTCAGAAAAGGTTCGAAGCATTTGTTCGCTTAGCGAATACAGAAGAAGAAGCAGAAGAAGAAGAAGAAGAAGAAGAAATCCAACTCTTGATTTTTTTTTTTTTTTTTTGCTATTTGCTTTACGTTGCACCGACACAGATAGGTCTTATGGCGACGATAGGACAGGAAAGGCCTAGGAATGGGAAGGAAGCGGCCGTGGCCTTAACTAAGGTACAGCCCCAGCATTTGCCTGGTGTGAAAATGGGGAAACCACGGAAAACCATCTCCCGGATGCGAGCTCACAGCTGCGCACTCCTAACCGCACGGCCAACTCGCCCGGTGCTCTTGATCTCTTCTGATCCCTGTGGTATTAGATTTGAGAGACCTAGACAGTCCTTCAGTTTCGCGCATTCCGTGGTTTTCTCTTTCCTTTGGCAATACCTTCGTTTCTAATTAGAGTTTTATGCTTCCCCTTAAAACAATAATCACCACCACCGTACCATATCATTTAATGTATACTGAACTACTAAGTCAACCACTATTGTTGGTAGATGACTGAATCGTATCTGGTGGATAATCCTTAATATGAACAGGTCAATTCACTGTTAAGTGTGAAGCGAAAATTAATCATCATCAAATCATCATCATCATCATTCGTTCTGTTCATTTTTGAGCGTCGTAGCTATATCGTACGTCTTCGTCCTCCCGTAAGGTCTTCACATTTTTTCAGACATTTCGAAATAGTAAGATTGTCGCTACTTGTTCCACCCATCAGATTCTTCCCATAATATGTTGCCTTCAGTGTTTCATTCCATGATGGTTTTCTCCAAATCATCTCCAGTAGCTAGATTGACGAATTAATGCGACTTTTTTTTTTGCGGTGGATAGACGTCATAAGTATACTAACCCATTTTATTTTAAAAATATTTTGACCGAGCTCGATAGCTGCAGTTGCTTAAGTGCGGCCAGTATCCAGTATTCGGGAGATAGTGGGTTCGAACCCCACTGTCGGCAGCCCCGAAGATGGTTTTCCGTGGTTTCCCATTTTCACACCAGGCAAATGCTGGGGCTGAATCTTAATTAAGGCCACGAACGCTTCCTTCCCATTCCTAGGCCTTTCCTGTCCCATCGTCGCCATAAGATCTATCTGTGTCGGTTCGACGTAAACCAAATAGCAAAAATATATATATTGCACTGTGCTCCGCTCGGTTGCACTGTATGGATCAGTGTGTTGGCCAGCAATGAAGAGTGCAGAATACCAACTTAAACGTAATGGAGATGTGGATGCCTCGAAAAAGTGTGGGAATTACACGGTTGGACCACATCTGCAAAGATACGATCCGGAGGTGAATGGGTATCACACCAATTTATGATAAAATACGAAAGATACGCTTCCAGTGGTACCCCCATGTCAAACGTGCTTGCGCATGAGACTGTTACCGGCACAACATTAAATTTTCAAGTCAACATTCGACACTCACGATGAAGGGCTAATTAACGATACGATTACATCTCATCTAAAATGCGTCAACTTACTCAAAACGGTGTTCTGCGATTCAAAAAAGAGGGATCCTGTACGTGCTGATCACCGTTAGGAGGAATACGATATACAGCATTTACAAACCTGGATTATTATTACAATGATACGAGAAAAGTTTCGTTCAGAAATGTTCAGTAAGGACTCAATAGTACGTTTTACAGTCCGAGGCTCATGTAGCATTCTACGGCGGCATCGCATGTGTCTTCTTCACATCCGCAAGGCACCTGTGTCTGGAAGTGTCTGTATTTCATTGAAATCTATAAGAACAAAACCGATTATATGACATCCAAAAGATAGAAAGTGAAACACTTGAAGGAAGATGTTTGTGATAAAACTGTTGCTGTTATATCTACGATGTGCGCAGACTGCGAATCTAAATCCAAAAGCAAATCAAAACCTATTTCTTCGTTGTATAATACATGCCGCCAGAATCTTCGAGGACGTTTGTTATCCTCAATTAAGTTGTGTATCAGGATATGTGACAGACTTTGTCTTCAACCTACACAACGAACTCATGACCAGCACCAGCTCGAAGGCTACATGACCACTATGAAGAAGTAGTAACAGTAATCGTTATGTTAGCTAATGTGTACCTGTCTTAAGAGAAGACACGAATTTAAACATTCGGATTTTTGTGGTATTGCTTACTGCTCTGTTCTTCCAGAGTTCAGTGAACTTCATCATGGCGACTTGTCCAAAAACGATTCTTCCCCTCCTTTCTTTTAAGTTCAAGCTGAAATTCAGATGCGAGCAAGACCAGGTTTCAGTATCAGCAAACGGATTGGGCTTCAAATCAGTGGAATTCAAGTAAGTGGGAGAATGGTACACCGCACGTAACGAATTGTACTTTAACGTAAAGGAGAGGATCCAGGAAGGAAACATGTGTTTCTACAAACTATGCAATACACCGAGATCCGTTGATGATCATTCATGTCGAACGGAGGTCAGGATCTACAATACCATCACTCGCCCGATTGTACTGTACGAAGACCGACCGAAACATGGTAAATACCTTCGAAAGGAAAGCGATACACCGAATTCTCAGGCCTACCAAACATGGAGGAAATAGGGGAAAAGGACAAACAGAGAAATATTTAGACCTATTGTATGGGGAAGATACCGGATCACAAACATTTTGAGAGGCGGACGGATCCAGTGAGTAGGTAATATGGCGAAATTGCTCGAAACGACAATGCCAAAAGCTGTGAGGACGAAGGCTACGGTGGCGAGATAGGCTTGAAAAAAGACCTGCACCAGTTGGGTGTCGTGGGAGATAGGAAGAGAGAAGCACTAGATCGGTACTTGTTTGGACAGCGCGAAGTCTTCAGGACCAGTGACCGTCTAATGCTGTTGTTATTGTTGATGATGATGATGATGATTTAATTTAATTTCGTGTGGCTATTTCTAGCCGAGTGCAGCCCTTGTAAGACAGACCCTCCGATGAGGGTGGGCGGCATCTGCCATGTGTGGGTAACTGCGTGTTATTGTGGTGGAGGGTAGTGTTATGTGTGGTGTGTGAGGTGCAGGGATGTTGGGGACAGCACAAACACCCAGCCCCCGAGCCAATGGAATTAACCAATGAAGGTTGAAATCCCCGGCCCGGCTGGGATTCGAACCCGGGACCGTCTGAACCGAAGGCCACTATGCTGACCATTCAGTCAACGAGTCGGACATGATGGTGATGATGATGATGATGATGTCTTTGTCAGAACCCCCTGTAAAGCTAATATTTCACCCACGATAAACAAACTCATCCGCTACGTCTGATTCCCTCAAGCAACCTGTGAGCTAATTCAGCCCTGCACTGTCAATTACAGTACGTCCGTATGATGAAGCATAAGTATTTTAAAATTCACAGGAGGCCTGGAGTAATATTTTAACCAAAGACTTTCAACTAAGAGAAATGCTGTATCAGCCCCTATTGTTTCCTTTTATTTTCGCTTCATGGCACGAGGCCCAACACGTCAGTTCACCTGATCATGGTAAGAGATTAGTCACGTTGCAGTTAAAAGTGCTGAATAACAGCGTAGAACGCATACTCATTCAGTAGATTCGAGCCAGTAGGTAACAGCAGGTACCACCACTTTTGGTAGTTATTACTATCGCCCGTTATGTCACCGTGATCAACTAGTGGTTAGCATACAACAAGTCTTCACAAGACTGACCCACACATTGTGAGGGGGAAAAGATCCCCGGAACTAGCTGTGCAGTTGCCCATTTAACTCCTCGTGCTGCATACAAAAAGAAGTAAATTGAAATCAGGAAATAATGCATTGACATTTTTAATAAGCGAGAATCTTGATTTTCTAGTCAGAAAAACTTTCTGTGGAAAAGTTATATGAAATCGACTGAATTGATTTTTTTCACGGGTCTTTTATAGTTCACGCAGAAATCGACCATCTAAATTTCACTAACTAGTTCAAACGCCGCAGAAGGGCACGGAATGTTTTATTTCCAGTATTAATCTGTGTCAGTTAAATTAAAATATCGAACATGATGGTGATGATGACGATGATTGTTTAAAGAGGATAAACAACGAGATGATCAGTCTCTGACCTTGCTATTAAAATCTATTCAATTAAAGGATTCCAATGACAGGCTGAAATAAGATGAACTGAGATGATTGTTAAGAGTGGCAGTGGGCACAGCGAATATAAAATTCCTGTATTGATTTTAAAATTCATACTCTTAAAAACATGTCATAACATTAAGCGAGGAAGTGCCCTCTAGGGACTACAGACACAGCTGTGTCGGACAACCTATTTTAGGTGGCGTCAGTATTTTCAGATAGACATGTATTCTGCATGATCCCTGCATCGCTTATCACCTCTCTCCTAGGAATGCGCTGCGACAACCAGGGACACAGTTAGCTGCCGGGATCTGTGCGTAAGCAAAAACAATTCTTCCGTCAAAATTAATTTAAGAAGGGAGGAAGGAAGGAAGGAAGGAAGCTGCGACTCCTCGAAGAACGCAGGTATCGCAGGTTATTTTCAAGGGAAAACACAGTGACAGAATCATGTATATATTTAAAATACTAGGCTGAGTTTTATTACAGAGAATTTGAGAGAACGGCTCAACCGACCGACATCGTAAAGTATTCTGACGAAAGATCTAAGCCTGTAGATTTTTCGATTGTCTTTAAAAGCATAAACATTTCTTGCCGCATATTTTAAAATTATTAAAGAAAGCTTTACCATTCTGATTGGCTGAAGCGCTCGTCAGTACTTCAAGGTCGCCTGAACCGTGAGAGCGCTGAGGTATGTGGCACGACAGAGGAGGTGGAAGGGGGTAAGCACGCATGCGCAGTTAGACGTCTTCCTGGTCAGCTGTACTTCGGCTTCTTCTAACCTGTATTGTAGAGAGTCGCTTGGGCGGGAAGAAGCTATTCAGCACAATTTTACTGTATCTTCTGTAGTTCTCCCTAGATTTGCTAGCTTGAAATGATTTAGGATAAATTTAAACGTTTTCTTTCTCCATGTCGTCGCTCTCTATATTCATTAGCTTGAGTGATTTCGGAGAAATTTGAACACTGAGGCTGTGAACTTCTTCCAATCCGGTAGTTAGCGAAGTGAGTCGATCCTCTGTGTCATTCTAATGAATTTTCAATTTTGATTTGGCAGACATGGTACTCAAAAATGAAGAATAACTTTGATTATTAATAAATCATTGACGTGCTCCAACAAAACAACACAAATATCAAGAATGCATTTTTCATCGTTTATTATTATTATTATTATTATTATTATTATTATTATTATTATTATTATTATTATTATTATTATTATTATTATTATTATTATTATTAACACTTTGCTCTACGTCGCACCGTCACAGATAGGTCTTATGGCGACGATGGGACGGAAAAGGGTCAGGAGTGGGAAGGAAGCGGCCGTGGCCTGAATTAAAGTACAGCCCCGGCATTTTGCCTGGTGTGAAAATGGAAAACCACGGAAAACCATCTTCAGGTCTACTGACAGTGGGGTTCGAACCCACCATCTCCCGATTACTGGATGCTGACCGCACTTAAGCGACTGCAGCTATTGAGCTCGGTATTATTATTATTATTATTATTATTATTATTATTATTATCATCATCCAACTCTGTGGTGTAGAGGTAGCATGTTTGTCTTTTATTCCAAGGTTCTGGGTTCATTTTCCGGCCAGTTCAAGGATTTTAATTCTGGACTTAAGATTAGATTGGTGTTCACTTCATACGAGATTTTTCAAGGTCTCAGTTACAAGAAGAAAAGCGCACGGTGAGTTGATGACGCTACTGACATAAGGTCGTAATACTGAAAGGAGCATTGTGACATTTCTTAGAAGGAGGTCCGTTTACTGCCCGCCTGGGTGGGAATAAAGGAGGAGGGGGTATGGTTGTCATGGAAACGTGGGCATGCCCACTGCAGTTGCCATGGAGATAAACCCGTTGGCCGGCTCGCGTTGCTTGGAGTTGCCAAACCTCTCACTTCTGAGTTGTGTACAACAAAACACAGCGGCCTGAACAAACAAGTGATCCGGAAGCGAGGGAAAGGGGAAAGAAATGCGTGAATGTGGCAACACCGTGTAATGCTCCCCTCTCCTGCACTGTCTGTCAGAATGCTCCTTTCAATATTGCGGGTATAGTACACACAGACGAGGACTGGTTGCCATGGTTGCAATGGCGTCGGAAAATGACGCTAATTCCAGATAGACCCCAGCCAAAAAACATATCCTTCTTAACTAAATATTAACCGTGGAGAAATGTCATAAATCAGGTACATCTAAATGAATGTGAAACGAACAACAGTGAATTAACATTGCGAAATCATCAATGGTTAAGGCTATTTTTATTAAACTGCTCACATAGTCTCACCACTGGTGACATGGAACGTCCATAGTAGAATGGTTAGTGTGTTCTCAAATTAGTCGATTATGCACTGAAGTTGAGCTTAGCAAACAATCGCTATCATCCATAAGCCACTTCTTGTTTTTTACACAAAGAGATGAAACAGGAATAAGGGGAAGGGAGGAGTCTGCCATTAGTAACGGAAACAATGTCAGACCCACCTATGGATCCCATGGTCACCACGCCACGTTCCCAATTTGGGACAGAGGAGGAGGTCGGCTCCTTCCGTTGTCTCATACGACCGACAGAGATCCTGTTCCACGCAATCACAAGGGGTATGTAAACTTAAAACCGTAGAGCTGCGAGAGAACAGTAGTCCTCCGAGTGAGGCCGCAGAGACGCGAGATTAATGGGAGGGACTTTATACAAGTGAAAACTATCCCAGACACAAACTGGACCCCGTGATTGACACATACATAGAATATGTAATCCCCTGGAAAGTGTAATAATAATAATAATAATAATAATAATAATAATAATAATAATGGCTTTACGTCCCACCCACTAACTACTTTTTACGGTTTTCGGAGACGCGAAGGTGCCAGAATTTAGTCCCGCAAGACCTGGAAAATGTAGAGTGACTGAAAACCTCTCTTAATTATCCAAGCTCTTAAGGGTTTTTCTATCGTGAAATTACCAGTGTTACATCGCAGTATGGAACTGGGCTTATCAGTTAGCTAGACGCACCTATCAAGCCTATTCTGAAGCACATGCAGCAACAATCCACTTGGAGAGATGTGTAGAGATGAGAAGAATGCAAGAATGAGGAATGTGGCTTGCAAGCACGAACTTCCTGTTCTGCCCAGACAGATCGGCTCTTATCTGCTCTTATCTGCTACACGAAAACATTGACTCACACTTTGCAGTTTGCTGGATTACAACTGACAAGAGCGAAGAATTGCCAGTAGAAGATAATGTAAAGTCGCCTGGGTAGTAGCGGAGTTGCTATGGTAACCATCGCGTCACTGTCTCTGCTGGTGAAAACCCCTTCGCCCCGTGCCTCACCGGACATGTGCATTCTTCTGATCACCCAACAATACGTCTACAGTTTCGAAACCGCACTTGAGACGGCGAGAGTTACAAAACCATGGAAGTTTTCATTTCGAAATAATTTCTAGACAATACATACACCGACGAAGTTCAATTACTCCTGTTAAAGAGGAAAGACTGCTGTATCTAACAGCAAGAGTCTGAGCTCGGTATGACGTCAACGGGTGATGTAATAGTGCTGCCATCTTGAGGAACTAAAATCGCCGTGATGCATGGTTAACAATTAGTGACGCTATGGACTCCAGCGTCGTAGCATGTCGTGCGAGGTATCCTTTGATTCATCTCAGTGGTTTATACATGTACTGTGTATGACGAAACAAAATAAAATAGTGGACATGTGAGATAATTGTGCAGCGAAGAAGTGCGATAAATTTCTTTCTACCGGGCGAGTTGGCCGTGCGCGTAGAGGCGCGCGGCTGTGAGCTTGCATCCGGGAGATAGTAGGTTCGAATCCCACTATCGGCAGCCCTGAAAATGGTTTTCCGTGGTTTCGCATTTTCACACCAGGCAAATGCTGGGGCTGTACCTTAATTAAGGCCACGGCCGCTTCCTTCCAACTCCTAAGCCTTTCCTATCCCATCGTCGCCATAAGACCTATCTGTGTCGGTGCGACGTAAAGCCCGTAGCAAAAAAAAAAAAAAAATTCTTTCTTTCATAAAATGTGCCAACATATGGACAATAAACGGTTTCAAACTTATTGAGAACGCATCCGAGAAAACAGAGCGGCTCTTCTGAATTCCAAAACGTGCAACATCAGCAACGTAGAGCATCAGAAGGCTTATCGGGAACGGTTCAAACTTCAAGCGGCCGAAAGTCTTAAGGAGAGTTCCGCGCTGCTGGAGTCCCAACCGAACGCATCTACTGTACTGCCCCCGTGGTGGAAAATTATGTAGAACTCATGGTCTTGAAGATGTGTACATCTGTTTAGAATTATGAAATGCAATATCGCAAATAACATTTCAAACACATGCTGAACATTCCTATCACATAGTACGCGTTTTTCGTCAAAACTTGAGGCCGTGAATCCGGCACAGCTCCGTTCGATATTTCGTTTTTTGCTCGCGGTTCAACGTCACACTACCCTAGGTTTTTTAATAATAATAATAATAATAATAATAATAATAATAATAATAATAATGGTATTGTTTTTATGTCCCACTAACTACTTTTGACGGTTTTCGGAGACGCCGAGGTGCCGGAATTTTGTCCAACAGGAGTTCTCTTATGTGCCAGTAAATCTACCGACACGAAGCTGGCGTATCTGAGCACCTTCAAATACCACCACAATGTCCGCAATTTTTCGGCAATAATGGGAAGTGACTGTGGCCTTAGAGTGCGCTTACACTGTCGGCAGAGTGAAGCCAGGCTGGGCTGTGCCGACCGCGCGAGTGCTGTAAGTAGGGCTCGGAAGTTGAAGATTAATGAATTGCCCAAAAGAGATGTGTAAAAAAGACCTAAAAAGTGGGAAAAAGGACATAGAAATGCGATCCAAATACACTCAGAATTCCAGTTCTAATTACATATGTTAATGAAGGAATATAATATATTAAATGCAAAATTCTGGTGGTATGCAACATACAATACAAAAATATATGAAGGAAGTACTTATTTCAGACTTATTTTTAGATTAACATATACAGTAATTTTTTTTTTAAATGTCCGACTCGTTGGCTGAATGGTCAGCGTACTGGCCTTCGGTTCAGAGGGTCCTGGGTTCGATTTTCGGCAGGGTAGGGGATTTTAATCGCTTTTTATTAATACTTCTGACTCGGGGATTGGGTGTTTGTGTCCGTCCAAACAATCTGCTCTTCCTATTCACATAACACACTACACTACTAACCACCACAGAAACACGCAATAGTGATTACCTCCCTCCATATAGGGATGGCGGCAGGAAGAGCATCAGGCCGTAAAACAGGGCCAAATCCGCATGTGGACGCACCCGCGACCCCAAACGTGTGGGAAAGAGCGGTAGAAAAAGAAGAAGACAGTAATGTTAAAAAAGGAATTCCGTATTTGTTAAAGAAAGTACTTGCTGAATTTAGAAAGAAATATTTTTCCACCTAGAATGCTAGTTGCTTTACGTCGCACCGACACAGATATGTCTTATGGCGACGATTGGATAAAAAGGCCTAAGAATTGGAAGGAAGCGGCCGTGGCCTTAATTAAGGTACAGCCCCAGCATTTGCCTGGTGTGAAAATGGGAAACCACGGAAAACCATTTTCAGGGCTGCCGACAGTGGGGTTCGAACCTACTATCTCCCGAATACTGGATACTGGCCGCACTTAAGCGACTGCAGCTATCGAGCTCGGTCCACCTAGAATGAGTTCAGCGCACACGCAATGGGCATCTTGGAGATATACATTGTAAAAATATTGAAATTAGCATAATTGGAATCATGTCTAACTTAACGACACTACGGTTACAGACATTGGAATTTGGAAACATTAGCTCAGCTGGCTTAGCAGTAAATCATAATAGTCATCTCCAGGGTCTTTGGTGTAAAGGATCCTCGGTTTTCACAGAGCACGCTGCAAAACACCGAGAAACATCTTTCCACATCAACGGATGTTAAGGGTTCATACACCGGCTGTGAGCTTGCATCCGGGAGATAGTGGGTTCGAATCCCACTGTCGGCAGCCCTGAAGATGGTTTTCCGTGGTTTCCCCTTTTTCACACCAGGCAAATGCTCTCCCATCGTCGCCAGAAGACCCATCTGTGTCGGTGCGACGTAAAGCCACTAGCAAAATAAATATGGTTTTCCGTGGTTTTCCATTTTCACACCTGGCAAATGCTGGGGCTGTACCTTAAATAAGGCCACGGCCGCTTCCTTCCAACTCCTAGGCCGTTCCTCTCCCATCGTCGCAATAAGACCTATCTGTGTCGGTGTGACGTAAAGCCACTAGCAAAAAAAAAAAGGGGGGGGGGTTCATACATGAAACAAGTGGGATCTTCCTCTTCAAAAACACTCACATCAAAACTTTCTCCTTTCAATATTTCACTTATCATGCACATAATTTAATAGTCGTGTTTTTATCAAGCGTTAGTTTCACGTTTTCACTTAATTTCATTTTCATTTCATGTTCTTTCTAAATACAGGAAAGCTGTTTAAGAGGTGATGGATGAACTAACGGTGATTCGAAATGAGAATGTACACGAAAAAAGGTGAAACTGCCTTTAAGACCTTAAAAAATCCTCAAAAATGACGCATCAGTAAAAAAAATGCCGAAAAAGGCAAAAAGGACAAATAAAACCCACCAATATCTGGCCTACAATGACCCAGAATGAACATATGTATATTATGTCGGACCTCATCTTCGGACACTCGAGCATAAAGGACTTTTCCTCAACTTCCGAGGCCTAGCTATAAGCCACCAGTATTAGATGGCACTTTTCCACATCACCTGCCGTACTGAGCGGAATCAAACCGAGCCGAACCGAGCATCTATCCAAAGCTCAAACAAAGTTGTAATTTCCGTTTCAACACGCTTGAAATACCAACATACCTGCTCACTGATTCTATTTGGGATCATAAAGATAAGCACTGTCATAAAAGAGGCATAACTTCAAAAGAATTTGTAATGGAATGCCATACTCTATCATCAGACTTTTTTTCCCACCTAATACCCGATAAGGCGCTTGAAGATGTCATTTCTGTAACAAGAACTAACCGTACGGCACATTTTCCGCTTGCAGTGTGACCACTCTACCGTTTAACCAGTTTCAGTTCCTCTCCGCTCGGCCCAGCCCAACTCGTCAATACCGGCAGTGTGAACGCCGCCATAATTAATACAGCCTTAGCATTCACCTGGTGTGAAAAGCAGAAACCATGCCTGCCGATGGTGGGGTTCGATCCCACCATTTCCCGAATGCAAGCTTAGCCTACAACAACGCACAACCGACTGTCTTGGTCTGTGCTATTTGGTGTTTGTACTGGAGGTATGGAAACACGTTGAGAAAAATGTAATTAATGCATGACGAATATACAAGAAAGTCGAAGAGAAGTGTGGCTTTGCAGAGATTACAGGCCGTATCTCGTGCTCTATAATTCAGAGCTCTGTGACGACATGAACTCTATTAGCACGCGAGAATATTTGCATACTTTCCGCAGCTCGCGTTAAATCACTTCATCGTCCTCTTTTAGACCGGAATGACATGCAGTAGATTTTTAAACCATTAGATGAAAACGCAACGGATAATATGGATCCATGGCTTTTAAAAAGTCGATGCTCTGAATTCCCTCTTTCTGCATTTATGAGGCCATAATGAAATATCCTGACTGACTACCGATCACTAGTAATGTTAACAAAAAAAATGTCGTTAGTTAGCAGTATACGTGATTTTTAAACGTGTTTAAATTAAGAGTCGACAGATTGAATTTGCAGCATCAACCATGTGAAAATAATGTCTGTCACTTCCTGTGCAACTCCGAAGGTAATCCTTCCTCGCTCGAGTGACTGAATTACAACAGAAGAGTAGGCCTACTTACATGCTTATTGTCTTCAAATAATTAAAAACTGAGTCTGACCATCGTCGCCTTGATCTCCATCTACTTGTCTTACCCTCCGTGACTGAGTCGATTATTTTCCTCGATAATCTATCCTTCTCCATTCGTCTCACACGACCCCGCCACCGAAGCCAGTTAATGCGCACAGCTTCATCCATCGAGTTTGCTTGTATCCCCTCATTCAAAGCACCCTGTCATTTTCCCCACCAATTAGTACCAGTTATCATTCTCGCAACTTTCACATCTATTGCCTCTAATTTATGAATAGAGCCCGGATTCATATGCACTAAAAACTCCGAAAATATGCATGCTCCTATGCACTAAAAACTCCGAAAATATACATGAAAATATGCACTAAAAATAAAATACAATTACCAGACGCATTATTTAATTTTAAGTCAGTGTTAAATTGATAAACATGTTTAACTCCTTGCAAAATGATGCATGTCAGCAAGTTCCAATAGTTTTTCAGTGTTTTCAGGAGTAAATAACTATCTTTTGTCGGCCAAAATTAATTTATACGCTGAAAATGATCGTTCTACGTCGAGGGACGTAAATGGTAATACTTTGGGCACTGGCACTGACTGCTTGGAACATTCTTCTGGCAAAATATAGGCATTTTGACAGTTTAATCAGGTGAAACACTGCAGCAGACAAAGAGGAAGTTAAGAGATGAACGCACTTGTTTAAGCAAATCTCGGGAGGCTACTATAAGGAGAAGGAAAAAGTAATGTCAGAAGGAAGGAAATAGCTATTTTGACAAGCGTCATTATCCGTCTGCCTGTTTGTATTGCGACACTGTAAGCTTTTTCGTTGATCAGGGAAGGCTTCTCATGTTGCCAAAGGATGCATAACACACAAAGCTCATTAAAGTTTTCATTTCGTTCAGAAATCTTAATCGAGCGCACATAAGAGAAAAATATGCCCATAAATGCACTAACGCTCAAAATATGCAGTAACGTTCAAAATATGCATTTGCATACGCGCATATGCATTTTTTAAACCGGGCCCTACTTATGAATAATATATCCGGAGTGCATACAGCTTTCACTCTCGTACAAAGAACTCGAACTGAAAACAGACCGGTGTAAAGATAGTTTTGTCCGCTGGTTGACTTCTTTCCTAGAGAATACCGTTTAGATCTCAACTGCGAGCTCACTCACAGCTTTGCTGTACCTTGATTCAGTTTACTTACTTTCTTGGGAGAATACACATCTTAAATACTTGAAATGATCTACGTGTTCCAATTTTGTTTTCCCGACCTGACATTCAATCTTCTTAGATTTCTCCCCACTGACATCACTCCAATCTTAGAAATTCATGTCATGCACACTGCACCTATTTTCATGTTCCAAGATATTAGATTGCAGGCTTTCAGCAGAAAATCTACCATTAATAGCAAGTCGCCGACATAGGCCACACTGCTTATTACATTTCCGCCTAACTGAATCTTTTCCTGCAGTGTTATACCTTTCATTAAATGATCCATGTTTACTATGAAGAACAAAGGTGAAAGATTAGGGCAGAAGGCTACGCGAGTATTCCAAATCCACGAATGTGGAAGATCGCTTTACAGTCAAGAGTTACATACTTGATTTTTGTATTTTATATACAGGGTGAGTCAAACGAGTGGAGTGGCCACGCGTGTTATGGAGTCAGCTCTGCATTCGGGAGGCGAGTGGTTCGAACCCCAGTGTCCTGAAAATGGTTTTCTGTGGTTTCCCATTTTCACTTCCAGGCAAATGTCGGGACAGTTCCAATTCATAGGCCACAGCCGATTCTCTCAATCTCCTTACCCACCATCATTCATTGAATCCTCATTAGATCCTCAACTGAGGTTGACGTCAGGAAGGACATCTTGTCGCAAACATTTAAGGATGGCAGGAGGGCTGGTATGTGGTCGAAATGGTACTTGCAGCTCACCCCCGGTAGGGTTGTGCCTGGAAACAGCTGCATTACCTCAGGATGAGGACACTAGTTTACTTATAGTCCGGCTCCATGGCTAAATAGTTAGCGTGCTGGCTTTTAATCCAGAGGACCCCAGGTTCGATTCCCGGCTGAGTTGGAGATTTTAACCTTAAATGGTTAATTCCTTTGGCTCGGGGACTGGGTGTTTGTGCTGTCCCAACATCCCTGCAATTTACACGCCACATATAACACTATCCTCCACCACAATAACACGCAGTTACCTACACATGGCAGATGCCTCCCACCCTCATCGGAGGATCTGCCTTACAAGGGCTACACCCGGCTAGAAATAGCCACACGAAATTATTATTACCTCATCTCCGACCCCGTATCAAGAAACGGGACAGAGGGATTGACGAATAATATGTATAGGGTGAGTCAATAACAACGTCTACCTCTAACACGAGGACTGTTCATTAATATAAACTGGTAAACGGCGTTGTGTAGTAACTAGCCATTTACCGCGTATTTCTGAAACAATTATTTATCTGTTAGTTTTCAAGTGTGTAGAGTAGTCTATGTATTGCAATTGTCGAGACGTTTAAATAATATTACGAGCGGCGTATTAACATTCGATTCTAGTTTAGACTGGGAAAAAACGTTTAAGGAGACGTACAGTGGTGTGAAAAAAGTCGCCGAGATCGAAGAAAGTGCTACAGGTCAGATTCAACGTTAAAATATTATTGACCCTTTTTTTTTTTTTTTTTTTTTTTTGACATCATTAATTCCTACCTGAGGGTCAAACCCGAACTGCTGGTCTTGAGGCATTTGAGAGAGAAGGAGCATACTAGAGCAGAAACAACTCCTGGAACCTCCACCACGACAACGTTTCAGGTCACGCATAGTTGCTTTTATACGTGACGTTTTGACGAATATCCTATGCACCTGACTTATCCCCGGCAGACCTCTTCATATCCCCCAAACTGAAAGTCACGCTCAAAGGACGAAGATTTCTATCAAATAAAAAGATCAAGCCGAGCTGAGTAGCTCAGAGGGTAGAGCACTGGCCATCTGTGCTCAAACTTGCAGGTTCGATCATGGCTCAGTCCGGTGGTATGTGAAGGTGTTCAAATACTTCAGTCTCGTGTCGGTATATATACTGAACCCGAGTGACTTAGGCCCATAATCAATCATGATTTGATCGGTAAAATAATATGAGACATTTATTGAAATACAGAGGAGTGTATTTGAAAATATTTCGTTTAGGTAATGTCGAAATCAGAGCGAAGGAAGGACGACAGACTGGAGCCTGACGGATTAGCTCAACACGACAACTTTTAGCTACTTCACAGCAGGGAATATCATTAGTTGGCGTACAAGTAAATACAGAGTCCACAAATAAGTCTTGGTCAGAAAGAGGAAGGGGGAGAGTCATACAAAGAAAACCCACCACATGAGTAAGACCTTGGGATATTTTTGGTAGGACGGAAATTCCATGACCTCATGGAAAATTACAGCGGCTGAGTGTACGTTCGCTAGCCTAAGTTCGAGCAGGTGGAGATTTAAATCACGTGACCGCTTGCCGGCCAATAGTAAAAATTTGATGGGAGACTCAGTGATACCATCTTAAGGAATGAGGGATGAGATATTTTCGTAACTACAAAAGTATTCAGTAATAAATTAATATGAGTACGCGGATGGATGTAATGAATTTATTAGATGTCACGCATGGAAAAATAATCAATACTTAATGGCAAATTAAATAAATTGAAGGCTGGATTTCTTGGAAACCGGACAGCTTGAATCTCATTGGCTGAAAGAAGACCACGTTGTCAGGGACGCTTACGAAGGCGCGAAATGTGAGGAGCTAAATCCACCCATATCTCCTAAATCTGTGATCACCAGGAGTTCATATTTTATCCAGCAGATATGCTAGCGGAGTGGATTAATTTGATGTAAATTTTAACTTCCAATTCGGAGTGCAAGTACCGATATTAAAAATCCACCCCCTCCCTCAGGGGTATGACGTCAACAAATCCGCGGGAAAAAGGCTTCATCCATATATACGGAGCTGAATTGACGGTCGCCAGCACACTTGTCTTGAATCGTTGGAGCTGAATTGACGGTCGCCAGCACACGTGAATTGAATATCGGGAGTTGAACTGTTGGTCGCCGGTAACTTAGAATTCTACGGACGTACAGTCATTTAATGGCGCGAGCATCCGCCAGTGTTTGTAAAGTGTGATCGCGCTCAAGCAACATGTTAAATTTGGAAATAGTTAACGTAGGATAGTGTTTGTTATTTATGAATAATCAGTGACGTAAAGTAATTACCCTGCAAGAGAGTAGTATAAAATATATCACCATAAGTATGTACATAATAGACTGTGTGACGAACAGTACTTTAAGGAAGTAGTAGCCTGTACTTAGCTATACCGAACCGATGTAATGAACACGTCAAGAATGCCGTATAAATCGGGCGTATCGCGACGGGCGAAATAGTTGACACCTCGTCGTACGTGTCCAGGTCCATTGTGCGGTAGGTGGACGAAGATTAAATAGTGTAAATATATTAAATTCTTGGGTCTAGGATAGAAATTTGTTGTGTTAACGTTGTAAATGGTGAAGGTTTGTGGCAGTCAAGATATGAGTGTAAAATGATAATGTGCCAGGAAATCTTTTGTGAAACTACGCCAGCAAGGATGGAGGAGTAAAACGCAGAGAGGGGCTGGATGAAGCCTCTCGTCTGCAAAGCTGCAATGGAATACCGATAACTAAGATGAGTACTAAACTGTAAAATATATTTGGGAAATGTTATCGTGATGGGAAAAATGGGAATAATTTGGTCATACTTGGTTACCTTCTGTAACAAGATGGGTCGCTTAACGACCCCATCCTAAATTTGTAGCACGGACAGTAGTAAATCATAATAATGTAAATAATCGGGTCTTTTATGTATTCAGTTTGTTGGAGATGTAAATTTGTATATATAGTGTAGTACGTTAAGTCATGCATGCATTCATATTTTCTTTGTAGTCGATAATTTTCTTTACATTTGATTTTGATTATGCTAGTTAAATAAGACCCGATATGTGCTTTTATGTTTTGTCATTTTAACGAGCCATTTAATGACATGGAAGGAAAATCCAGCTTCGCCATACCAAGTGTGTTTTGTTGGAATTAATATGGTCATATTTTCAAAGTGAAGTTGTTAAATTTGTGAGAGGCGATTAATATAATATTTCCAAGTAAATCATATCTGGAGTGATTAGTGCCAGAATAAATTGAATTTGTAAAAGGGGTTATGCGTTAAACATAATAAGAGTGGACTACCGAGTAACAGGCGAATTATTATTTTTTTAAATAATAATAATAATAAATAAATAATATAACTACTTTTTTTTAGAAGATATTTTTTTTAAATATGATTTGGAGATAATAATAATTTATGTGATCAAGTGTTGAGTTTATTGGGAATCATTTAATGACGGGAGGATGTCGTTTTTAATTCGGAATTAAAGTGTGAGATAATTTAATTTGATCAATTAATAATATTGAAATGTAGATCGGTGTTAATAATCCGTACATGTTAATGAACATGTGGTTTAAATTACGGTCCAATATTTTTTACGTATAAATGTCGCGTTTTGAAGTTGCGATTCATTAGCCGGAACATGTAGTGCTAATATTACGAGACCATGATTGTCAAAATTTGGTAAATATAATTTCAAGATGTTACGATTATTTGTGGAGAATGAACTAAAGCGTAGATCAAAATGAAATAGAATATGTGAAAGAATCTGCAGTCAGATAATAAAAGGTCGTATGATGTCAGAAATGAATAAATAAGTCAGTTGATAATTCTGTGAGAAATAAATGAATCAAGGAATATTGAGATAGAGAGGAAAATAAATTCCGTACGAGAGACACTTAGGATATTGATATGAGTGTAAAATGTACGGGCAGTGTCACAGAGAAATACTGAGTTACGCAGCGGGTAGAATTCGAACCCGTGACAGCATGTACGAAATAAATAGACTGCACAG
Organism: Anabrus simplex; assembly: GCF_040414725.1. Taxonomy (NCBI): domain Eukaryota; kingdom Metazoa; phylum Arthropoda; class Insecta; order Orthoptera; family Tettigoniidae; genus Anabrus; species Anabrus simplex. Next base: position 321,981,968 of record NC_090265.1, read on the forward strand.
CTATTCGTTGAGATACAACGGATCTAAGGATAATGAGAGTTCAGATTCCACAGAAATGGTCGTATATTGTATTCATGGTAATAACGAGCGAGGACAATCATGATGTCGTGATAATAATAATAATAATAATAAATATTGCAGATAAAGGATTGGACCGCCTTAATTAAATGAGCGTTGATAGGATGTTAAACGGGAATCTAAATGAGAATATGCAACCGATAATAATAACAATGTAAGGTCGATGTTAAATCATCGCGATCAGATTAATAATAATTGTCATAATAATAACTGTAATGAGGTCGTTGGTTGATCAGTGAAATATTTGTAATTGTGACCGATATCTTAATATATATTTTGGCGGAAATGACCGGTCCATTAATAATAATAACCTCTTAAGTGACATGAATAACAATAAATATATCTTGAGTCACCTATTCATTAATAATAATAATAACCACGAGAGGGATATAATAATAATAACAGTAATAACCATTTGTGTTTGCATCCCGCATAATAATGATGATATTAATCAAACGTGACAGTGCCAGGAACCGTTGAATAATAATAATAATAATAATAATAATAATAATAATAATAATAATAATAATAATAATAATAATTTCGAGGATGATAATATCGTGAATTAAATTATTTGGTGACAACGTCCCTCTATTCGTATGTTGAATAATGAGAATGATAATATTAGAGTCTTTGGTATCTTTTTATTGTACGGTCTCCGTATGGGACGATGTTACATACTAGCGTGTTTGTTTACTTCGCTCGCGATGCGAGGGGGGGCCATGGCCACGGTATTTCCCGCCGCTTCTCGTTATCTCATCTGTGGCAGTAGTCTACTGAGGCTAACTGGTGACAATTCAGATCACATGTAAATAAAATGTATATGCTAATTCATTGGTATGGTATCAGCTGGATATCGTAAGATAGGAACTGTCCGTGGAATCCAGTTTTCGCACTTCACGAGAAACATTACCCAGTCCGAGTACCGGTCTCGGAAAAATGTATATAGCCGGAGTACATCATCTTAGTTAAATCGGGAAGCCGACCGTAACATGGGTTATGCTCGGGCTCCCGATAGAAGGAAGCTATATCCTTGAGTAACAGTTCGATTCAAATGGAATCGATCCGTAAATTATACCTCCAAAATGTCATTTTATTTCAGAAGCAACACAGCAAGATATTGATACCACTTGCGGTATGGCAAGTGATTTATATATGTAACATGTGTGTAAATTCAAATATTGTTGCCACGTGTATCAAAGTTTTATACGTCAAATGGCGTAATAAACCGCTCCTTCTGGCAAATTATTTCAAAGGAAACCACTCTCATAATCTTTTTATTGTAGTTAGATGATGCCCTTTTTAAAGTAACAGTCACTTCCTAGTCCTATCATGGAGTCCTTAAATTCAAGTTACAATCGAGCCTTCCCCCTTTTAATTTTAAGTTGCTCCGTTCATCCCCGTGTTCTATTATGCCGTTATATTTATATTTGATGATTTAAATAATGAACCGACACCCCTGAGATAAATGCTAGTCTGGGACTCGGGAGGTGGACGGGTGCAAAATGGCGCCCAGCGTGGGGCTTTAAGAACGGCAAAGTGTTGCTTTAAGAACGGCAGAGAGGCCAATTTTATTGCTAATCAATTTTTATATTTTTATATTTTTTTCCAAATTTTATATTTTTAAATTTTTGATTTTTATTAATTGATGACCGCATCACGGTCAAGTGTGTGTTCACTTGTAACGTAGTATCATGCTAGAGTAAGGTTAGTTTCGAACGGAGCTAGATTTGACTAGTTTATTAATATAATCCATTGCTAATCTCTTCAAGTTTGGCAATGATTCAAAATTCAATAAGCTCGAAGATTTGATGTTTCTCCTTTTCCCATATGAAATTTAATATTATTTTGGTAATTCAGGACTCCATTTAAATGTCATTTGACATGAGATGAATATTATAAACAGCTGTTTAGGAAGGCTTGAAATGGTAAAAATATTACTGAGCACCAGTTCAAGTTATTAGTTAAAAAGAGGTTGAGATGGTATAAATTAAAATTAACGTATTTCAGGGCAGGAGATTTCCAACTTCATCGTTGTTTTTTTTAATGTTGTTGTTGTTGTTATATTGGAGCGGTTTATTGTGAAATCTTAGGCGCAAGCCAGCATTCAAGTTGAATGACCGGCAAATGTAAACAAGTTTTAAAGTCAAAATTTTTTTTTGTTAAATGAAAGTTAGTGTAGGGGTATAATGTCATAGGATAGGGCCTAGACCCAATAGCGTATTCCTTCGTGTGCAGCAAGGCGAGAGGCCGATCGGCCCTTTTGCTTTCTCAAGAAAAGTTATAATGTCTGACGACGGTGGGGAGCGATCCCAGGACATAGTGGTAGAAGGACAGGGAAAGGTGGTCGATAGCACGTTAGTGGACTTAATACGAAATTTAACTTTGAAGATGGATCAATTACAGACTAATAGTGTTTCGGTAGAAAACAAAATAGATCAAGTACAGGCTAACAGTGTTTCAGATAAACAGGAAATTATTCATAAGATAGACCAAGTACAGGCCGCGAGTGTTTCACTAGAGAATAAGATAGACCAAGTACAGGCTGCTTGCGAAGTTAATAAAACAGAACTCAAGGCACAAATAGATGCAGTTCAGGCCGCGAGCGTAGCGATGGGACAGGAACTCAGAGACAAATTAACTCAAGTCCAGGAAGCATGTCATTTCGCGAAAGACGAATTAAAAGTGCACATGGATGCGTACATTACCATCGTTAATGAAAAGGTTGACCGCGTTAGAGATGAGGCTCAAATGGAACGCGCAGAAATTAAGGAAAAATTGAACGCTAGTGTCAAGGAACTCGCCGCTCTACGATTAACTGACAGAAAAGACATAGAATCACACATAGAGGAAATTCGGGATGAGTGTAGGAAGGAGAATGACATCGTCCGGGGACAAGTAGAAGAAAAATGCGCGCAGATAGCTGGCACCTTGGACAAGCATGACAAGGGCATGAACGAGTTACGTGGGGAAGCCGCACGTACACTTGTCATCGTAGCAGGACTGAAAAACAAAGTCGAAGAACTAACTATAAATTTAGAATACCGTAGCCAGAGAATAACTAAGTGCGAAGACGCAAACTTAGCGTTATTCCAGCGGACGGAAGATCTAATCGAACAGGGCCAATCATTCGCCGACACGGAAGTTCGCTTGTTAGAACAATGCAAGGCGTATAATGGGCAAAATTCCGGCACAAAAGAAATGTCAAGTTGTAATCCCGACGGAATGGATGACATGCGAAAAGACTTGGAGATGTTGAAGGCTAGGTTGGAACCATCAGCGTCTAGCCAAGATTTTAACCTCCAATATCGCGAATACGAACCCCATGATAACCAGGGGATTCATAAGAAAGGAGGCCTATCCCATGCTGATACACACGGTTTCAAGTTTGAAAACAGAGATGGGTCATCTACGTCATCAAATGCTATCCCGACATCGGTGGTACACGTCATTAAGATGTCTGATGACAAGCCACCAAAGTTCGATGCCCGTGGGCATGTCACCCCGAAAGGTTTCATCCGGGAAATCGCCGGTTATATAAATGAGAATAAAATACCTGTAGAGCGACAACTGCGAACAGTCGAGAAATTCCTAGACGGAGCACCAGCTGTATGGTTCAGGGCTTTCTTGTATACTTTTGAAGATTTTGAAGGATTTCGGCGGGCTTTTCTCCAAAAGTTCTGGAGTATTCAGGAACAGCAGGAGTTAAGGCTGGAAGTATACTCCAGACGATATTCGACATCTTCACCCACGAAATTCTCAGATTACTTTGTGGCACAATTTCACAAGCTACGAGAGCTTGATAATCCAATGAGCGAAACAGAATTGATTAGCGCCATTGGAAAGCAATTGCCATTCGAGGTCCAACGAATGATGATAGCGTCAAATGTCCAGACAGCTGTCGATGCGGAGGCTTTATTACGTCAATTAGACCTCACAACGCATCATTCGAACCCAAGACAAATTAGGAGCAGGGACCAACAGGTGAATAATATCGAACGGACAATCGAACCGAAGACCACTAGTACGAAGAACCAGGGAACTAGTACGGATCCAGAACCTCGTCGAGCATATAATACGGAGTGGAAGCCGCGACAATGGACGAGACCAAGGAATTTTGCGGAAGGCAACCGGCAAACAAACCAAGGGAATTTTCGAGCCGACAGGGGATACCGTGGATGCCAGAGAAGTAATTACAGGCCGTATCCAGCTAGGAATCAAGGGAACCCGAGATATTACCAGGGAGGATCTCGTCAAGAGAAGGATGACAGATACCAAGAGTCTAGGCGGTACATAGAAGAGCTGAACAAGAGAAAATGGAAGGAGGCGATCCATGATCGAGGCCGTGATGAGGAAGCGACAGGAGCGGAGAGCTTGCAATTCCAAAGAGCAAGGAAAGGGGGCAGCGACCTAAACCCGAATGCACCGACGTTCGAATCTGAAGAACGGCTCGGGGCGAAAAAAAAAAACGCCGAATTTTAACTGAAGAATGGATCATCGCAGAGGTCGATACATGGGTTGTGACCTCTGACGAATTAATTGACGATCCCGAAATCCAAATTTCAAAGGAAACTAAGAGACTACCAGTGATATACACGAGGATCAACCACGTGAGGGTTCGATCACTCATTGATACAGGCGCCAGCGTATCAGTAGTATCCCAAGTTCTGTTAAATGAACTACAATCCAAAGTAAACATCCCGATTATCCCAGTTTCAAATTTGAAGATTCGTGGAATTATCCCGGATAAATCCGTCATATGTAAGAACCAGGCATTATTGGACATCGAAATTGGAAATTCAAAATTTGCTCATACATGTATCATCATGAATAAAATCAACTATAACTTGATCCTAGGGGCCGATTTTATGACTGAATACCAGGCTGTGATTGATATGGGGGATAACTCTGTCAGATTTAAGCACAGGGAAGGTATTGAGGATACAACCATGAACCCTCAGTCGGAGATAGGAGAGCATGAAGAAATTTGGAACACCGAAGTCGTGAATCCGCTTAGGACGGACGAAAGTGTCATGAGTGAGACGGATGATCATGTGACCTCTGATGATTATAAGCTATTTGCGGCAGAATTGCAGGAAGGTGAAATCAACTGTGGGAAGGTTATAGCAGATAAAGTTAATGCAGCTGTAATAGGTCCCGAGGGGAAGGAAAATTTATTCAAAATTTTAACAAAGCATAGCGACACGTTTGGCTCAAAACCTGGAAAAATTGAAAATTTTGAATACGAATTAAACGTGAATGATTGGTCCCCGTATAAGAAGAAATTATATCCAATTGCCGAGAAATTCTATCCCCAAGTCCGCGAAGCTATTAGAGAAATGGAAGCAAGTGGATTGATATCGAAGTCACCGACGCCATTTTTGAATCCTTTAGTGATAGTCAGGAAACCGGACGGATCAGTGCGCATTTGCCTTGATGCACGTGCTATCAACGAGAGATTAGTCCCAGAGTATGAGCAGGCCCCGCCTATTAAAGAGATCTTGAAGAGATTTAAAGATATGGAATATTTTACCACTTTTGACCTGACGTCATCGTTTCATCATATACTGTTGGAAGCTAAATCTAAGTTGTTGACGGGATTCTTATTCGATCAACAGACTTATGTTTTTAATCGTCTCCCATTCGGTATTAAGAATGCGGGTTCGGTTCTCATTCGAGCTCTTGACCGCAATCTAAGTCCAAAGGTCAAAGAGGCGACTATCATGTATGTGGATGATATCTTGGTAGCTACAAGAACACTTTCGGAACACTTGGAAAATATTAATGAAGTCCTCACCGATTTAGGAAGGCATAACTTCAAGGTCAACCTATCGAAATCACATTTTTGTCAGAAGGAGGTGTTATTTTTGGGTCACCTTGTAGATGGAGATGGTGTGCGACCAAACCCAGTCAAAATTGAGGCCATTAGGATGTTTCCTAAGCCTACTAAAGTAAAACATGTTCGGCAGTTCCTTGGAATGTGTCAGTTCTTCGCTGATCATTGCCCTGATTACACAACCGTAGTAGCACCATTGCAGGACCTGCTTAAGAAAAATAATCGATGGAAGTGGGACCATAATTGTGATGAGGCGTTCGCTCAGACCAAGCAACGATTACTGCATAATGTTAAGCTCGGATACCCGGATTTTAGCCTCAAATTCATAATTCAAACAGATGCCTCAACCATAGGTATAGGAGCCGTATTACTGCAGGAAAACCCCAATGATCCAAGCATAAAAACCTATATTGCCTTCATGAGCCGGAAATTGCGGAAGCATGAGATAAAGTATACTATCACGGAATTGGAAATGCTGTCTATCGTGAGCGCTTTGCAATATTGGAAGAAGATCGTGTATGGTTTTCAGATTGTTATCCGTACCGATCACAAAGCGCTGACGTTCATTATGAAAACCAATATGGCAAGCGAGAGGGTTAGCCGTTGGGCATTATTTATCCAGCAATTTGATCTAACAGTCGAACATTGCCCCGGGAAACTCAATGTTTTGGCAGACACGTTGAGTCGACATCCAAACCCGGAGGAAGTCGTAATCCACCAAATTGAGTTAATAGAAGAGGATCAGGAGGTCTTAAGGAATTTGAAGGACATAGGAGCAATACAGAAGAGAGATGGGTTCACTAACTTGATGATAGAGTTCTTTAACAAAACATTGCAGCCCGACAATCCACAGTATGACAGAGCTAGTAAATTATCAGCGAGCTACCATTATTTGAATGGGGTTCTTCATAAGTTTTTGGATGAGGAACACACGAAACTTCGCATAGTCATACCATCTGAAATGCAAGTACCGGTAGTCAACCATGTACACCGGGTCATTGGACACGGAGGTATAGGGAAGGTCTTGGCAACTATCCAAGAGACATTCGTGTGGGCCAAGATGAACCAAACAGTCCGAAATGTACTACGATCATGTGACGTCTGCCAAAGGATTAAACCTAATCCGTACTTACTTAAGCAATCTCCCCGCCCACTGTTACCTACTGAACCCCGCGAGATATTCGCAATGGACCTGTACGGACCACTCCCCAAGGCCCGTAGGGGAAATCAATTCATCCTTGTTAGTTTAGATGTATTCTCTAAATTGGTAGCCTTGTATCCGCTGCAAAAGGCAAATTCTAAAACTGTACTACGAGGAATTACTTCACATATCATTCCACAGATGGGGAAGCCTAAGAAGATCCTTACTGATCATGGTAGTCAGTTCACATCTGCTGCGTTTGCAAATCAATTACGACAACTAGACATTCAGCATGTACTTAGTTCGATTCGCCATCCCGAATCGAATCCATCAGAGAGGATCATGCGAGAGATTGCAAAATTCTGCAGGATCTATTGTTCCGAGGCACATTGGCGGTGGATTGACGTGGTGCCCATTATAACTAAATGTATTAACACCACGATCCACGAAGCAACGGGCCAGATACCGGAAGTGGTTCACTTTAACAGATATCCGGCCAGGCCATGGCACGATGCAGTAGCATGTCCTGCAGATCCACGCGTATCCAGCGAAATTTGTATCAGAAAGACACGGGAACATTTGGAGGCACAAGCAGAACGACGATTGAGAAGGCTGAGGAATAAGCGATTCCACCGTCCGTTGAGGGTTGGCGAGCTCGTTCTAGTGAAGAAGCCTAGTGTGTCTAACCCAGAGCAGAAGGTGTACCACAAGTTTTGTAAATTGTTCGTGGGCCCTTTCAAGATTATACAAACTTATGACAACAATGCTTACAAAGTTCAGAGCTTGGATGGAAGTTCAGAGAACATCTATAACGCTGAAAATTTAAAGCTTTACCACACGCCAGCAGACCACAGGGAAGCAGAGGATGAACGAGAGGAAGCAGATGACGAGCCGGAAGAAGATGATGTCGAAGAAGAGGATGAAGAAGATGACGGAAGGGAAGAAGAAGTCCAAGTAATCCATACACCAATTGAAGCAAGGCCATGTCCAGAGTGTGGAGAGATAGACAGCGACGTGCAGGAATTTGTCAATACGATCCATCAAATCGAAAGACAGAACGAGGAGTTAAGGGTCAGGAACCAGATATTGAGAGACGAAATCAATAGCCGTCGCAGAACAGAGGATCCAATGTCAAATCATGATAGTGATGATATGGACACATCATAAAAAAAAAATCTCATGATGCTCACTAGATTTTTTTTACCTGGGCAAAAGGAAGATGAACCCGAGTGACTTAGGCCCATAATCAATCATGATTTGATCGGTAAAATAATATGAGACATTTATTGAAATACAGAGGAGTGTATTTGAAAATATTTCGTTTAGGTAATGTCGAAATCAGAGCGAAGGAAGGACGACAGACTGGAGCCTGACGGATTAGCTCAACACGACAACTTTTAGCTACTTCACAGCAGGGAATATCATTAGTTGGCGTACAAGTAAATACAGAGTCCACAAATAAGTCTTGGTCAGAAAGAGGAAGGGGGAGAGTCATACAAAGAAAACCCACCACATGAGTAAGACCTTGGGATATTTTTGGTAGGACGGAAATTCCATGACCTCATGGAAAATTACAGCGGCTGAGTGTACGTTCGCTAGCCTAAGTTCGAGCAGGTGGAGATTTAAATCACGTGACCGCTTGCCGGCCAATAGTAAAAATTTGATGGGAGACTCAGTGATACCATCTTAAGGAATGAGGGATGAGATATTTTCGTAACTACAAAAGTATTCAGTAATAAATTAATATGAGTACGCGGATGGATGTAATGAATTTATTAGATGTCACGCATGGAAAAATAATCAATACTTAATGGCAAATTAAATAAATTGAAGGCTGGATTTCTTGGAAACCGGACAGCTTGAATCTCATTGGCTGAAAGAAGACCACGTTGTCAGGGACGCTTACGAAGGCGCGAAATGTGAGGAGCTAAATCCACCCATATCTCCTAAATCTGTGATCACCAGGAGTTCATATTTTATCCAGCAGATATGCTAGCGGAGTGGATTAATTTGATGTAAATTTTAACTTCCAATTCGGAGTGCAAGTACCGATATTAAAAATCCACCCCCTCCCTCAGGGGTATGACGTCAACAAATCCGCGGGAAAAAGGCTTCATCCATATATACGGAGCTGAATTGACGGTCGCCAGCACACTTGTCTTGAATCGTTGGAGCTGAATTGACGGTCGCCAGCACACGTGAATTGAATATCGGGAGTTGAACTGTTGGTCGCCGGTAACTTAGAATTCTACGGACGTACAGTCATTTAATGGCGCGAGCATCCGCCAGTGTTTGTAAAGTGTGATCGCGCTCAAGCAACATGTTAAATTTGGAAATAGTTAACGTAGGATAGTGTTTGTTATTTATGAATAATCAGTGACGTAAAGTAATTACCCTGCAAGAGAGTAGTATAAAATATATCACCATAAGTATGTACATAATAGACTGTGTGACGAACAGTACTTTAAGGAAGTAGTAGCCTGTACTTAGCTATACCGAACCGATGTAATGAACACGTCAAGAATGCCGTATAAATCGGGCGTATCGCGACGGGCGAAATAGTTGACACCTCGTCGTACGTGTCCAGGTCCATTGTGCGGTAGGTGGACGAAGATTAAATAGTGTAAATATATTAAATTCTTGGGTCTAGGATAGAAATTTGTTGTGTTAACGTTGTAAATGGTGAAGGTTTGTGGCAGTCAAGATATGAGTGTAAAATGATAATGTGCCAGGAAATCTTTTGTGAAACTACGCCAGCAAGGATGGAGGAGTAAAACGCAGAGAGGGGCTGGATGAAGCCTCTCGTCTGCAAAGCTGCAATGGAATACCGATAACTAAGATGAGTACTAAACTGTAAAATATATTTGGGAAATGTTATCGTGATGGGAAAAATGGGAATAATTTGGTCATACTTGGTTACCTTCTGTAACAAGATGGGTCGCTTAACGACCCCATCCTAAATTTGTAGCACGGACAGTAGTAAATCATAATAATGTAAATAATCGGGTCTTTTATGTATTCAGTTTGTTGGAGATGTAAATTTGTATATATAGTGTAGTACGTTAAGTCATGCATGCATTCATATTTTCTTTGTAGTCGATAATTTTCTTTACATTTGATTTTGATTATGCTAGTTAAATAAGACCCGATATGTGCTTTTATGTTTTGTCATTTTAACGAGCCATTTAATGACATGGAAGGAAAATCCAGCTTCGCCATACCAAGTGTGTTTTGTTGGAATTAATATGGTCATATTTTCAAAGTGAAGTTGTTAAATTTGTGAGAGGCGATTAATATAATATTTCCAAGTAAATCATATCTGGAGTGATTAGTGCCAGAATAAATTGAATTTGTAAAAGGGGTTATGCGTTAAACATAATAAGAGTGGACTACCGAGTAACAGGCGAATTATTATTTTTTTAATAATAATAATAATAAATAATATAACTACTTTTTTTTAGAAGATATTTTTTTTTAATATGATTTGGAGATAATAATAATTTATGTGATCAAGTGTTGAGTTTATTGGGAATCATTTAATGACGGGAGGATGTCGTTTTTAATTCGGAATTAAAGTGTGAGATAATTTAATTTGATCAATTAATAATATTGAAATGTAGATCGGTGTTAATAATCCGTACATGTTAATGAACATGTGGTTTAAATTACGGTCCAATATTTTTTACGTATAAATGTCGCGTTTTGAAGTTGCGATTCATTAGCCGGAACATGTAGTGCTAATATTACGAGACCATGATTGTCAAAATTTGGTAAATATAATTTCAAGATGTTACGATTATTTGTGGAGAATGAACTAAAGCGTAGATCAAAATGAAATAGAATATGTGAAAGAATCTGCAGTCAGATAATAAAAGGTCGTATGATGTCAGAAATGAATAAATAAGTCAGTTGATAATTCTGTGAGAAATAAATGAATCAAGGAATATTGAGATAGAGAGGAAAATAAATTCCGTACGAGAGACACTTAGGATATTGATATGAGTGTAAAATGTACGGGCAGTGTCACAGAGAAATACTGAGTTACGCAGCGGGTAGAATTCGAACCCGTGACAGCATGTACGAAATAAATAGACTGCACAGCTATTCGTTGAGATACAACGGATCTAAGGATAATGAGAGTTCAGATTCCACAGAAATGGTCGTATATTGTATTCATGGTAATAACGAGCGAGGACAATCATGATGTCGTGATAATAATAATAATAATAATAAATATTGCAGATAAAGGATTGGACCGCCTTAATTAAATGAGCGTTGATAGGATGTTAAACGGGAATCTAAATGAGAATATGCAACCGATAATAATAACAATGTAAGGTCGATGTTAAATCATCGCGATCAGATTAATAATAATTGTCATAATAATAACTGTAATGAGGTCGTTGGTTGATCAGTGAAATATTTGTAATTGTGACCGATATCTTAATATATATTTTGGCGGAAATGACCGGTCCATTAATAATAATAACCTCTTAAGTGACATGAATAACAATAAATATATCTTGAGTCACCTATTCATTAATAATAATAATAACCACGAGAGGGATATAATAATAATAACAGTAATAACCATTTGTGTTTGCATCCCGCATAATAATGATGATATTAATCAAACGTGACAGTGCCAGGAACCGTTGAATAATAATAATAATAATAATAATAATAATAATAATAATAATAATAATAATAATAATAATAATAATAATAATTTCGAGGATGATAATATCGTGAATTAAATTATTTGGTGACAACGTCCCTCTATTCGTATGTTGAATAATGAGAATGATAATATTAGAGTCTTTGGTATCTTTTTATTGTACGGTCTCCGTATGGGACGATGTTACATACTAGCGTGTTTGTTTACTTCGCTCGCGATGCGAGGGGGGGCCATGGCCACGGTATTTCCCGCCGCTTCTCGTTATCTCATCTGTGGCAGTAGTCTACTGAGGCTAACTGGTGACAATTCAGATCACATGTAAATAAAATGTATATGCTAATTCATTGGTATGGTATCAGCTGGATATCGTAAGATAGGAACTGTCCGTGGAATCCAGTTTTCGCACTTCACGAGAAACATTACCCAGTCCGAGTACCGGTCTCGGAAAAATGTATATAGCCGGAGTACATCATCTTAGTTAAATCGGGAAGCCGACCGTAACATGGGTTATGCTCGGGCTCCCGATAGAAGGAAGCTATATCCTTGAGTAACAGTTCGATTCAAATGGAATCGATCCGTAAATTATACCTCCAAAATGTCATTTTATTTCAGAAGCAACACAGCAAGATATTGATACCACTTGCGGTATGGCAAGTGATTTATATATGTAACATGTGTGTAAATTCAAATATTGTTGCCACGTGTATCAAAGTTTTATACGTCAAATGGCGTAATAAACCGCTCCTTCTGGCAAATTATTTCAAAGGAAACCACTCTCATAATCTTTTTATTGTAGTTAGATGATGCCCTTTTTAAAGTAACAGTCACTTCCTAGTCCTATCATGGAGTCCTTAAATTCAAGTTACAATCGAGCCTTCCCCCTTTTAATTTTAAGTTGCTCCGTTCATCCCCGTGTTCTATTATGCCGTTATATTTATATTTGATGATTTAAATAATGAACCGACACCCCTGAGATAAATGCTAGTCTGGGACTCGGGAGGTGGACGGGTGCAATACCGGCATTTAAAAAGAACTCACGTGGGACAAAATTCTGTCACCTCGGCATCTTCAAATACCGCAAAAGTAGTTAGTGGGAGTAAAAACCATAATACTGTTAATTATGGAAATCGTAGATGGAAATGCGCATGATCTCCCAAACTGCCTACCAGGACTGCTTCCGTACGTAAGTGAAACTGGCACTGGGAGAGGAGGGGAGTATTTCGAAGGAGACAATGCTAACTAGGCTGCAGGTACGCCCACTAAGGAGTTATTTTCAAAGGTAATTTTATGAACAGGCCTTATATCTATAGATCCGTTATAAAGATATTGATATTTCATTTTCATGGTCTTAAATAGTATTCAAGAGGATTGTAAAATAATATGCTTCCCCTCTTCCATGAAACTACTAGTAACAGAGATATGGATAACATTTTTTCTTTTTAAATAGAACTACATATATTTGCAACAAAAAATGCGCACCTTGAAGGGACCATCGTGGGTACATGCACAGGACATGGTAGTACAGAGAAAATATCAAAATATTGTACCACGCCAAGTATTTATGGCAGGGTAACAAATAGTTGAAGGATGCACTTAAGTACGGTGTTAGACCACCCGTAACACGGAGACAGGTGACGATATAGTTAAGCATGGAGGCATACAAACGTCGGAAGCTTTCCTGAGGAAGATGGCGCAACTGATCCTCCAAATCTTCTGAAGTTGCCTTCCAATCTGGTTGCGAACGTTGTCGCAGGGCGAGAGGTCTGGAGACCTTTTCTGGCCAAGGAAGCATGTTGACATTACAGATATACCCGCGCTGTGTGAGATCAGGCAAAATGGGGTTGTCGACCTGCACACACGATCGCAGAATTCCCTGGACGTATCGTCGCGCCGCCCGAGTTCCTTCAGTTACCATCAGTGGGAAGTGGGAATCGTAAGATACGGCACACAACAGAATGATACCTCTCTCTGGAGCGGTGTGCCTCCCTAAAAGGTAGCGTGGATCCTGCATTAGCCAGGACGTCTCCAGACTCCAATTCAGAGGTCATCTATATCCAGAGAGAACCGTGATTCGTCACCAGCCCGCAAGATACCAAGCTGCCGTTCCTAGCAGAAGTATAAACGTACTTTGCGTTGCTCAGATCGTTATGGTAGACGTGCTAGGGGACGTCGCGACGACAGATCCTATTCTGCTAGCCGCCTGGATATGGTACAAGTGGGCATAGACGTATCCTCCACTACTATGACATGACTCTCGATGGTGCACAGCGACGCCCGTGGGGTTTTTACAGCCTGTCGCACGATTATACGATCCTCCCTATTGGTGACCCGCCAGGGTTGAGCCGAGCATTCACGAAGCGTGTACGTATCCTCACATTCCCTCTGCGTCCAGCATCGATGCGCAGTGTAGTCAGAACAGTTCAAGTGGCAAGCAATGTCCGACGATCATCTAGATGGTCAAAGGTTTGTCGAATCTGCCGCCGGGCAATGCTGTTTGTTACTCAACTTAGCTCTACTAATGCCACATAGTGGCAATTCCGAGCAAGGTGATGGTGGTAGTGATTATTGTTTTAAGAGGAAGTACAAACAATCAGCATTAAATGCAAATGGGGCATATGTTACTCTATGACGATCACGCGATTCGTTCATGGTGCTATTTGTTTATTTATTTGCTTGCAAACTAGTGCATATAGGTATTATCCATCAGCAAAGTAACGTTCAATTAGACAAATTCAGTAGAGAACTTGTTTTCAACGTACAGCCATTCCTTTGGGAGAAAACCAATATTACAAATGTAACACGTACGTTGGATGCCAGTGAAGCGTGGTATTTCATTTAACCTCACTACGTACACAGTCTACATACTCTGATTCTCTGGCGGGACTTGCCGAATGCTTCAAATGTTACCATTCCGTCATAATTGCACAACAAACAAAGTTTTTGTTCGCTTTCAAGTTCCATGCAAATTGCAGTTGCACAAAGTTTGTAACTCCACCTCTCGTTTTCATTTAGCAACCGTTATAATGCAAGTGCCCTAACAGAAGATAGTGTAGAATGTCCAATGGTGTGACGTACCCCCCTACAGCAGGCGTTCTCAAGCTGATGCTCGCGAGTACGAACACTCCTAGGATCCTTTCGTCAATTCAAACTTTGTTGTATAAACCGGAATAACAGTGTTTCTATCCATCCATTATAATATATTAGCAATTAGCGACTCTGACTTTGTTAAATTGGTTATACTGCAACAATCCAATCTTACCACCCACTCGATGTTCTGAATATTTGAAATTCGAAATACATGGCTGGTAACGTATAATTCGCATTGATCTATTTGTTAAAAAACGAGACATTCGTAGCCTTTTGTGGAGCAGAAAATACGAAAAGGTTCCAAATAATGCGCAGTTTTTCTTCCAAGTGTTTAGTTATGTTCGGGACGACCTAAACGCACTAAAACGCTTTCTCGCTGATGAAAAAAATGTAATGGCGTATGGCTTTTAGTGCCGGGAGTGTCCGAGGACATGTTCGGCTCGCCTGGTGCTCTCACTGATGAAATACCAAGAACAAAGCATGATCACGATTAAGTGACACATCTGCGAGTGTAACTACAAACAACATCTCCCGGAACATCACTGAAGTTCTGAGTAACATTTACGCTCAATGATCGTATTAACCTGATGAGTTTAAACCATATTTATTTATTTATTTATTTATTTATTACTGCTATTCGATTTTACAATATGGGCAAATCTCATTGTATCACCAATTTTTACTAGATCTTATATACGAGGTTCGTATTTATGTAGTTAGGATTGTGTTAGATAAATTAGTCTAAGAGCATGAAATATGGATCATGATTCTCACTACCTTAGCATGTTTGAGGACAAAAGAATAAAAAAGCATTAGCAAAGTCATCTCCGTACAGGCCTTGAAGGCCCCTTGGAGGGGTGGAAGGTAAAGGCACGTCATGGGGTAGAGTGGTTAGCTCTACGTCCGACCGCCTTTGCCCCCAGGAATTAACCTGGTACTCATTTTTGGTGCTGGCTGAGTGAACCTCAGGGCCATGTGCACCTCCGGAAGTGGATATATCGTTTATTAAATTTTACGATTTCCTGGCGGGGATTCGAACCCGCGTCCTTCCGGGCGAACCGAGCACGCCTTTACCGCCTTGGCCAGGCAGCCCCTTTTAAAAAGAACACACTTGATTTTTAATATAACGTGATTCGTACCTAGCCTCAGGCGACTTCCTCTTGCTGAGCAAACATACATCTAACACATCTAAAAGAGTCTAGTTCGGAATACGGACTGATTTTCAGTTTGGTGAACGTTTTTGTAACCAACTTAAGGCTACGAATGACAAGGAAAAGTATTTAATGCAGTAGAATTAAGAAGTAAATGAATGGGTGATGGAAGTGATTGAGAGAAGGAATGAGCTGTGAGAATTTATGTAAACACGTACAGTACAGTATATCGCACATTATTCATGTATTATTAGCTAAATCGTATAAATATTGTAAATAATATCTCATTTTAGTACTGTATGGCACCTTGGCTGAATGCTCAGCGTCGCGGCCTCTGTTCAGAGAGTCCTGGACTCGATTCCTAAACGAGTCGAGGATTTTACCAGCATCTGGTTAATTTCTCTGAACGGGAACTGAATGTTTACGTTTTTATCAAAAATAAATTTCTCTTCACGTACACACTAAACAGCACCGCTATAACCACCACAGAGACATGTAATAATGAAGACAACCCTCCACATAGGGTTTTCATCAGGAAGGGTATATGGCCGCAAAACGAGACCAGTCCATATACAGGATCTCTCATATAAACTCAGACCGAACGTACGGTGTTTGTACTCTGCGTAGTGCTGGGTAGTTCGCGAACGAACTAGTTCTCGGGAACTACTTCACTCTCACGAACTGTGAAGTGTTTACTCGTCTCTCGAGAACTACTTCGCGAACTACATATACACAGAGCAAAGAACATCACGAATGAACTGTGAAGTACTCGCTCGTATCTCGAGAACTACTTCGCGAACTGCAGAACTTCACGATTGTGAAGGGAATGGAAAGGAACTTGTTCGCGGACGAACTACTTCAGCGGTTGCAGAGTGCTCTGGCGGGAAAATTACACATTATGAAGTAGTTATTTCTTGGGAACGGGAGTCTTGGAGTCTACTGATAAACTTAACCATGATAGATTAATATGATTGTTTGATCCGTATTGACTAGTCTGAATCTATTACAGAACTATTTGAAGTAGTTTTACTTAAATCCGCCTTGACGTTTAGTGCCACCGGCGAGAAAAATTTGACCAACGCTCAGATGTTATAAATTTACTTTTAAGTCAGTGGATGAAATCACCACCAAGAAAATGGTTCTCTTGCGATAACAGATCAGCGTTTAAAACATCTCATTTTCAAGTCCACAATATTTAACAGAAATTGTAATATCCTTGAAAAGAAATAGGTTTATCCTACACTCGCATTCCTGAGGGGTTGTGGGCAGGGGGAGAGAGTGTGAGCTCACATTGCCGGTAATAGGAATGTTCATCTCTGTAGAAACTACGAATGTTATAGAGAAGTTCACCTGTTGTCCATATTTGTGTACTTCCTCGTTCTAGAAAGCTCGCGAAACGATCAAGCCTTGTGTGAAGGGAATGAGAAGGAAGTCGTTCGCGGACGAACTACTTCAGATGTTGCAGAGTGCTCTGGCGGGAAAGTTACACATTTTGAAGTAGTTCGCGAAGTAGTTCGTGAAGTAGTTCTTTCTTGGGAGCGAGAGTGAATGAACTAGTTCCCAGAGGTGAACTGCTTTTTCCCATTACTACCTACGACCCACTTGCCTCAGCCGAACTTTGTCGCCGCCCTGCTTTAAGCGTCTTCACAATCTTATTTGAAATCTCACTATATAAAAGATGCCGGAAATGTCGTCCTTCCTGGGTTATAGAGGCATTGTATCTGATAACCACATTCTGGCTGACGTGAGTGAGTTCTACCACTGTAATGTTCCTGATTTCATTCATTCGTAATGTTTTCTTTCACTTCCTCCAATTTGTGAGGATTTGTTCGATACACTTTTTCTTTCAAGTTGCCCTACAAGTAAAAATCACACACTGTTAGATCTGGAGAACGAAGGGGAAATACAGCAGCACTGATTAGCCTACTCTGTCTGCAAACACTTCCGAGATTGTAAGAAGGGAATCTTCTGCAGTATGAGTAGGGGCTTAATCTTGTTGAAACCACCCACGCGATTTTTCTTATTTTGTTAACTGATGGAAGTCCGACTCGTTGGCTGAATGGTCAGCGTACTGGCCTTAGGTTCAGAGGGTCCCGGGTTCGATTCCCGGCCGGGTCGGGGATTTTAACCTTAATTGGTTAATTCCACTGGCCCGGGGGCTGGGTGTTTGTGCTGTCCCCAACATCCCTGCAACTCACACACCACACATAACACTATCCTCCACCACAATAACACGCAGTTACCTACAAATGGCAGATGCCGCCCACCCTCATCGGAGGGTCTGCCTTACAAGGGCTGCACTCGGCTAGAAATAGCCACACGAAATTAATTAATTAACTGATGGAAGAACGATGTCCAAACGTAATCTTGGTACCTATCTGCATTTTACTGTCATCTCGAAAAAGAAAAAGGCGCAATTATTCGTCTTGCACTAACAGCACACCAAACACCAATCTTCCTATCATAATGAGGATCTTCATAAACATCATTACGATTTTCTGCACACCAGTAGCGAGAGTTATGACCGTTCGCACTACCATTAAGATGAAACCAGAGTGTACAGACCGGGAAAGGATAGCGCAGATGCTGATTCAGAATTATTTGATAAGATAATCAGCTATGTGGGAAACGATAAGGAAAGGAACGTGATCGTAGCGGGTGATCTCAATTTACCAAATGTCAATTGGGAAGGTAATGCAAACGACAGGAAGCATGACCAACAAATGGCAAATAACTTAATATTGGAAGGGCACCTGATTCAGAAAATGATGGAACCAACTAGAGGGAAGAATATTCTGCACGTGGTGCTGGTAAAACTCGATGAGCTCTATAGAGAAACCGAAGTAATAGATGGTATTAGTGATCACGAAGCTGTTTTTGTGGTAATTAAAAATAAATGTGAAAGAAAGGAAGAGATTAAAGTTAGGACTGTTAGGCAGTACCATATGGCTGATAAAACAGGCATGAGGGAGTTTTTAATAAGTAACTATGACCGTTCACACTACCATTAAGATGAAACCAGAACTTTTACACACGAAAATACGGTGTTGCCGTGATAAATGTCTCACCATATTAACAGCTGAGATTCAGACTGGCGACTCATGCTTGCCAGGTCGAGCACGTGCAGGCTACTTACAAGGTCAAGAACTAGGCGCGCGCCTCCACTACTGCAGAGTACAGACGCCGTGCGTTTGGTCTGGCTTTATAAGAGAGATCCTGTACGTGACTTAGTTCGGACCCGCAACTAAACCACGGGGTGGGTAAAGCGGCGGAAAAAAAAGATCTAATTTTGATCATTGGTCATGGAAATACTCATACGTCGGGCTCCCCATATTTCACCAGATCTTCCGAATTTCTATTGTTAGAAGTGTGGTACCTAATCGTACAATTCGTATCACTCAGAGCCGCACACAGCAGCTGAACATTTTGTTTCGGCTCGGCTTCAAACCGTAGCTGCCTTGGTGGAAAAGCCACCGACGATGTCGCACGACTATCACGCCCATTATGTACGAAAGAACACAGATACACAGATTCAAAATGTGTAATGGCTTGGTAGACATATTTGAACCACACAGTATTAAGTAAGTAAGGGTTATTCTGCCCAAAGGCAGGTCCGAACCCCCGCAGAGGTGTTCCTGAGCCGGACTTTACGTGCGGTAGGGTGGCCAGTTCCTTTCCGCTCCTCCATTCCCTTACCCCGACCAACAGCGCGTGGCGACCCATCCAACTCCTGACCACGCCCAATGTTGCTTAACTTCGGAGATCTCACGGGATCCGGTGTTTCAACATGGCTACGGCCGTTGGCGCACACAGTATTAAAATACTCGTTAAAAAAATATTGTTCTGCTTCCAATAACAAGTAATACTAAAAGATAAAGGTTTCTCGTTGGAATTGCAATGTCCTATGTCCTTCTTCTTCTTCTAGTTTGAAAACGAAAATATTACGAGAAGCGCTTTACTTCTTGGATATGTTTTAAATTTTTGGTGTTCTCATAAATCTGAGTATAATAATAGTTACTTACGCAGCAATCACGGAAGGTGATTTCCAAACGAGTAACGTAAACTTATCACTTTAGTGACTGTTGAGTACAATATTTTATATCGTACTATGATTAATTTACTTATTTTAAATGAAATATTTATTTAATAAATTGTACACGTCGCCACGCAAATCAGCGTTTCTTCTTTTACGATTTGCTTTACGTCACACCGACACAGACAGGTCTTATGGCGACGTCGGGGTGGGAAAGAGCTAAGAGAGGGAAGAAAGCGACCGTGGCATTAATTAAGGTACAGCCCCAGCATTTGCCTGACGTAAAAGTGGGAAACCACGGAAAACCATATTCAGGGCTGCTGACAATGGGGATCGAACCCACTATCTCCTGAAAGCAAGCTGACAGCTACGTGACCCAGGCCACGCGGCTACTTCTTCGGTACGCCAATCATCCATGTTTGAGTCAGACAGTTACAGTTTTTTTCTTTGTTGTATGTGTGTTGCTAAGAAAGGTATGAGGTGTGTAAATGGAGTTAGGTGGAAATACAACCCTAAAACTAATGTTATTTGAAGGAGTGAACAGTCCACTATGCTACTAGAGTCGTAAACATTGTCCTCCGGTCCTGTATTAATAAAGGTAATAAGAACTTTATGATATACTGTGATATATGCGATGACGATCTGTCGGAAATGGATTAACTTTGATGCAAGTGTAATGGACTAGTATACTTTCTAAACAATTCTCTAAACCTACGGGTAAAGAGTGGAAATATCGAGCTCGATTAGCATGTGTTATTATTATTATTATTATTATTATTATTATTATTATTATTATTATTATTATTATTATTATTATTATTATGTCCGGCTCCATGGCTAAATGGTTAGCGTGCTGGCCTTTGGCCACAGGGGTCCCGGGTTCGTTTCCCGACAGGGTCGCAAATTTTAACCATCATTGGTTAATTTCTCTGGCACGGGACTGCGTGTACTGTGTAGAGATGAGAAGAATGCAAGAATGAGGAGTGTGGCCTGCAAGCACGAACTTCCTGTTCTGCGCAGACAGATCGGCTCTTATCTGCTCATATCTGCTACACGAAAACATTGACTGACACTTTGCAGTTTGCTGGATTACAACTGACAAGAGCGAAGAGCTGCCAGTAGAAGACAATATAAAGTCGCCTGGATAGTAGTGGAGTTGCTATGGTAACCATTGCGTCACGGGCTCTGCTAGTGAAAACCCCTTCGTCCCGTGCCTCACCGGGCATGTGCATTCTTCTGATCTCCCAACAGTATGTGTTGTCTTCATCATCATTTCATCCTCATCACGACGCGCAGGTCGCCTACGGGAGTCAAACCAAAAACCTGCACCTGGCGAGCCGAACCTGTCCTGGGATCTCCCGGCACTAAAAGCCATACGCCATTTCATTTTTTCATTATTATTATTATTATTATTATTATTATTATTATTATTATTATTATTATTATTATTATTATTATCATTATCTACGTTGCTATGCACGACAGGTTGTCAGTATGGACTTTATTTGGTATAAATCGTAGTCGTATCATTTATTATTTGTGTTTTGTATGATCTGTCTTGCGTAAGAAAACATGTGAGGTTATGTCACGATACTTATGCTGTACCACTTTATTTAATGTAAGAACACATAATGAATAGTATATCATTTATTATTACCTGTAAATATGACGTATAAATCCGATGAACTGTTGTGCAACACAGGGTAAGGTTCTAGAACAACGCACCTTTGTCACTCGAGTTTTACAGAATGTTATATTCATTTGCACATAGGTTATTGGAGACTCAAGAAGATACGAGAAAACATGTTGTATCATACTTTTCTAGAAGTCTGGCCAGGCAAGGTATACAGAGAGACAGTCTTGGGTTGTTGAGTTGAGTTGTTGATAGTGAAAGTCGTTAGTCAAGTGTGTGAACTCATGTTGTGTTGGTAGTTGGTTGACATGCTAATGTGGCAGTCTTCTTTTTCAAATTCAGTCGAGTTCAGGATGGTAGTTCATTAATGTGTGTGTGTAATGTGTATATAATTTGTAAATAAAAGAGTGTACACAATTGATAGAGTCTCGTATGTGCGTTTTTGTGAATACGATAATGTGTACATTAGTCAACATGCTGAGGACGGCAGATTACTTGAGCTGGGAAAGTAGAGATGCCATTTTTGTTGTAGATGGGTACGGACCACACTGCTGCAATCAGGCGGAGAAACAATTTAACCAGGCTAAGTCTGGTGTTCGTTGATTCATAATATTTCTGATTATCCGTGTTGACATTACTGTGAAGCGCAGTTCAACCAATCAGAGACAATTTTTAATAAAACAACGCTCAGTATAATATCAGTAGGGTAAAGTGTAATTTTCCGTGCTCAAATAGGCTATGTTATATGTCACTGTAGTGACAGTTGCGTTGCGTACAATATTTTATTTCGTAGTATCGTTAAGTTACTAATTTTAGGTCCGACTCCATGGCTAAACGATTAGCGTGCTGGCCTTTGGTCGCAGGGGTCCCGGGTTCGATTCCTGGCAGGGTCGGGAATTTTAACCTTAATTGGTTAATTTCGATGGCACGGGGGCTGAGTGTATGTGTCGTCTCATCATCATTTCATCCTTATCATGACTTGCAGGTCCCCTGCGGGTGTCAATCGAAAGACCTGCATCTGGCGAGCCGAGCTTGTCCTCGGACACTCCCGGCACTAAAAGCCATACGCCATTTCGTTTTTTTAATACTAATTTTAAAGTGATAGATTTATCGGCACGTAAAAGAACTACGGGACAAGATTCTGACACCTAGGCGCCTATGAAAAACGTAAAAATAGTTAGTAGAACATTATTATAAATTGTATTATTATTACTATTATTATTATTATTACCGAATATTGAAAGAATCTTTGAGTGAACTACGTGCTGCTTGCTACAGCACCTAGTCTTTCTAGGAGAGATCATGCTGCCTCTAACAGTAAAATGGAAAACGACATGGCTGATTTCATTCAATTATTTGAACCGAGCGTGTTCTGCATTAGACTAATTAAATACTAATACTAACCAAAGAAGAGGTATTATATTCAGGGACTGATTTAATTTTGTCTCTAAAACCCATTAAGTAATAAAATATATTAGAGCGAAACTTAATAGAAACTACATATTTTGGCGCAAGCCATTTGGAATGATATCTCGGACCGTATGTTGGACACCCCTAGTCTAAGCCACTCAGGTCGGCTCATAAATATGAAGTTGGTTAAAGGTAGAGATGGTAATATTATTAGAGAGGGAGAGAAGAACGACGAGGGAGTCAAAATTAGGTCATCTTATTTAAGCAGTATGGATATAAGTATTAGTTCTCTCTCTGCTGGGGTCGAGACAAATACTTCTTCAGAATAATTAAGCAGCTCGGCAACTATATATGCTGTGCATTTTCGGGTACTAATGATGAGACAAGATAAAAGTTAACTCGTTCGCTAGACGAGGTGTGGCTCGAGTAACGATCGTCCAGCGGTATAAACCGGTTACATAGCATTTCCTCTGATCTCAATTTCTTTTCCAGGAACTCGCACATCTCCTGCGGAGGAACGAGTTTCTGTTTGGTATTCACCCGGAAGAACACAAGCGATAAACAAAGCACTTTCTATTTCTCCACACGTCTGACATTGTATTCCGGGCGCCATAGGCTTTAATTACTTTCTTCAGTTCAATTTTGTGCACGCGGCACAACTCGCAAAATAACACTGTGGAAGAGGATAATAATAATAATAATAATAATAATAATAATAATAATAATAATAATAAAATGAAATGGTGTATGGCTTTTGGTGCCGAGAGTGTCCGAGGACATGTTCGGCTCGCCAGATGCAGGTCTTTTGATTTGACTCCCGTAGGCGAACTGCGCGTCGTGATAAGCATGAAATGATGATGAAGACAACACATACACCCATCCTCCGTGCCCGGGGAATTAACCAATCATGGTTAAAATTCCCGACCCTGCCGGGAATTGAACATGGGACCCCTGTGACCAAAGGCCAGAACGCTAACCATTTAGCCATGGAGCCGGGAATAATAAAAAAAACCAAACCCCATGGCACTACAGCCCTTGAAGGGCCTTGGCCTACCAAGCGACCGCTGCTCAGCCCGAGGGCCTGCAGATTACGAGGTGTCGTGTGGTCAGCACGACGAATCACCTCGGCCGTTATTCTTGGCTTTCTAGACCGGGGCCGCCATCTCACCGTCAGGTAGCTACTCAATTCTAATCACGTAGACTGAGTGGACCTCGAACCAGCCCTCAGGTCCAGGTAAAAATCCCTGACCTGGCCGGGAAACGAACACGGGGCCTCCGGGTAAGAGGCAGGCACGCTACCCCTACACCACGGGGCCGGCCAGGAAATAATAATAATAATAATAATAATAATAATAATAATAATAATAATAATAAATCTTTCCGAGGGTAAGTGGTAGAACCTCCAGTTCTTGAGATCGCAGGTTCAAGTCCGGCAGAGATAGTCGGATTTTCAAAATGTGGGTGGAAAAACAAAACCGTTCGCCATTCCACATCGTTCGATGCCAACATGTAAAAGATCTTAGGTGACACACGTAGTGTTTACACGACAGAATTAACTGAAACTCAGCCACAGATCGCCCACCACAGATCCATTTCTCTGCCGTCTGAGAACGTCATAATGAAACACAGGTTCAAATCCCGGTCACTCCATGTGAGATTTGTGCTGGACAAAGCGGAGGCGGGACAGGTACTCTGGTTTTCCCTGTCATCTTTCATTCCAGAAAAACTCTCCAATATCATTCATTGAATCTGTCAGTCATTAATCATTGCCCCAGAAGAGTTCGACAGGCTTCGGCAATCGGCACAATTCCTACTCTCGCCACTAGATGGGGCTTCATTCATTCCACTCCTGACCGGATCGAACGACTGGAAACATGCTGTGGACTTTTCATAGTCATGCTATAATTATGTAAATCATTATCATCATAATAAGCATCATTTATTTCTTCTCTGCCACGTAACTATCCAAAAAGAAAAAAAAGCAATGCGTAAAAACTGTATCCAAATTTCACCCTATTTAATGTTTCACACTCAATCTAACCCATAAATATAGGAGATACGAGAAAATGTCATAGGACCAACAATGTATAAGACTAAACGTGGTGTCTGATGGTGCAATCCATTTGTCGATATGACGTACCGTTGAAAAGCAGTACATCTCGACATGAAGGTCTGCACTTATAAACGTGCTCATGCTTATCTACATAAGTACAGTTGTAGGGGGTCCACTATCTGTAATTTCGTTTATTTTGCAAATGTTTTAGACATTTATCCATTTTAGGTCAACTTAAGACCGTTTCAGTAGTTTTTATCTTTCGTGTCTCGTTGTCCGTCTCTTACACCATCACGGTGAAACAGCTCGATAGATCTCCACCAAACGTCATATTTAGAGTATACTCATCCAGGAGCAGGTTTAGATATGCATATGATTCTAAAATCACTGAACAGACTGGGGGTTTATAGGAAGACCAGAATAGGATTTTCCAATTTTCTTTTATACTATTGATTTTCTGTAAAATCCGTAGACTGTATGTGAAACATACCTTCATTTTAAACAACTTCTTCTATGTACACAATTTCGCTTACTCTTCAAATGTCTGAGAAAATTAACATTTTCTGCGGGTTTCATGCTGTGCATTGAGTGACCGACAACGACCCTACCGGTTACTATGGCAACATCTCTGGCTGCTTGCCAGTAGGGATGTAATTCGTCGTTATTCCTCTAAACTCCATGTTGATCGTTGGACTGAAGACAAGAGAGACGCCAAGCTGTCATTCTGCCGTGTATTTCTCTCTTTATAATGAAATCTCCCCATCCCCATTGTGAACGGCATTATGCAAGCGACCCTGCCGTTATAGCAGGAATTCCCGAACTCCACTGTGAACAGCAGTAGGAAACGTGGCCTGCCCTTAACATCAAAACTTCTCAACGACCACCGTACATGGAAAGCAACGTATCTGGTCCTCCCCTGGTGTTTCTCGGATAACGCTAAGAGACTTGCAATTTAATATAATCTTTCTCACTGCGTGTACAATAATTTACGTAGAAATCTATATACGATGTAGAATACCATAGCGAAGCACGGGTACATTTGCTACTAAACATTATAAACACTTCACACTGATCTGTTTTGAGAATCTGTCTGCACTCGCTCTGTGGCACTGTTGTGAGGGAAGTCACACATTCTACAACAGTATTCTAGACTCGACCGTTCGAGTAAGCAATAAAGAGTTTTCAATGAGAGAACGGATGGATAAATTGTCTCGAATACACAATATGAATCAACAACATTTTTCATTTCGTTAAAGGAACAAAGAACACGCGTCATTTCAAACAGAAAGTAAAAAAAAAAAAAAGAAAGAAAGGAAGGGAATTATCGTTTCCAGTAAGTTAGGACGGATTTGTTTTAACAGGGACATTGCAGGGTGGAAATAAAAGACACGGTGGTGGTGATAGTCGTTTTATGGGGAAAAACAAAAGAGATGAATGAATTCATAATAAGCACTTAGGAAATTAGACCTCTTTGGAATAATTTATGCTAATAAGGTAGAGAAGAGTTGATTTACTCAGTTGGTACATAAAAAAACGCTCGCTCTTTCTCCCCACTAGATTAGGTGGCTATCGGCTTTAAGTACTTATTCCGTTGAAGACCTACAATATCGACTTAGAGGGTGTGGGTGTCCAAAACAAGCAACTCGCGTGGGATGGACACATATAACCCTCACAATGCAGACTTTACTACCCGACAAGAAATATATTGTTATGGAACTGCATTCCATGTAGCGATTTCCAAATCAAATGTGATAGTCTGTTGATTGGTGTATGTATTGTGTGGCGTGCGGCCTCCGGAGAGGCCTGATGCAGGTCTTTCGAGTATATTCAACCTGCACGTCTGTGAAGATAACATAAATTCTAATCCCGAAGACGGCACAATCACTCAGCCGGGAACCCTCAGGATCAAAGGCCAGCATGTTAACCATTTAGCCATGGATACGGACGTTGATTAATGTAAAATAAA
This sequence comes from Anabrus simplex, assembly GCF_040414725.1. Classification (NCBI taxonomy): domain Eukaryota; kingdom Metazoa; phylum Arthropoda; class Insecta; order Orthoptera; family Tettigoniidae; genus Anabrus; species Anabrus simplex. Next base: position 322,009,034 of record NC_090265.1, read on the forward strand.
TACAAGTCAATTAGTTTTTACAATTTTGTTCTACGTCGCACCGACACAGATAGGTCTTACGACGATGGGATAGGAAAGGGCTGTGGTTTTAATTAAGGTACAGCCCCACAGTTTGCTTGGTGTAAAAATGGGGCTGCCGATAGTGGGGTTCGAGCCCACTATCTCCCGGATGCAAGCTCACAGCTACGCGCCCATGACCCCACAGCCAAATCGCCAGGTGTCAATTAGTTTAAAAGAAAAATAATGGACATTGTAACGAATTAATAGCAGTAATATGCGAGACCTTAGAAAATAATCTAAGCAAAATTCCATAATCACCAATGTCGAGTACCAAGAGGCTTATCGCGACCGTCTCAAAATTAGCGTCCATGAGGCAAGTTTCGCACTACTAGCCGAGCACATCTACAGCCCCAGTAGTGCGAGGTAATTTCACAGATATACTTACCAACCTGCTCTGATCGCCCTTGCCTTGAAGTTATGTATATTTGCTTAACATTAAGGAATACAATATGAGCAATAGCATGTCAACCCTATACTGACTTTATACTATCATCCGGTAAGTAATTTTACATCGAAATTAGCAGACGAGATCCCGACATAGCCCTGTCCGAATTTTTTAAAGTTCCAGTTGATGTACAACTATGAAAGAACTCGTGCAGACAGCTTCATGTTAATAATAATGTCATTTGCTTTACGTCCCACTAAAGGCTTTTACGGTTTAAGGAGACACCGAGGTGCTAAAATTTAGTCCCACATGAGTTCTTTTACGTGCCAACAAACCTACCGACACGAGGCTGACGTATTTGAGCACCTTCAAATACCACCGGACTGAGCCAGGATTGAACCTGCCAAGTTGGGGCCAGAAGGCCAGCGCCTCAACCGTTTGAGCCACTCAGTCCGGCCATCTTCGTGTTAAGGGAACTGATACTTATAGCGAAAATGGGCCTTTTCTTACGAAAAAATGTGAATGCTTGAAAATAACGGGCAAAGTAAAACATGCACCAGTACAACTAGGGTATTTAAATGCCAATCCCACCTTACAGAATAAAATCGAAAAAGCTTACAACATGAGAATTAATAAACTTATAAACAACAATAATAACAGATTTAAATAGAGCAATATATGGTATTTTAAAAATATTTTAAAAATATTAATATTTATTTTCACTTCTTGAACGGGAAAGCATTCGGGGGATAGTAGGTTCGATACCCACTGTCAGCAGCCCTGAAGATGGTTTTCCGAGGTTTCCCATTTTCACACCAGGCAAATGCTGTGGCCGCTATTTTTCCTTCTCCTAGCCCTTTCCTGTCCCATCGTCGCAATAAGACCTATCTGTATCGGTTCAACGTAAAGCAGATTCTAAAAAAAAATACTGTAAAAATAATAATTTAAATAATTGAACAGGAAACTCAGTTAACACCCCTTTAAGTATGCTTGTAAATAATATGACGTCCTGAACTTGAAATGTTCACATACTGTTTCCTGTAACACCCGATACTCATCGTTCCTTTACTACCGTTAATTGAAAGTAAATCACTTCATCTCATGTTCGGCTTTATTACTCAAGAGTCTAATGACCCAATACGATGTGTTGACTATTAGTTAGTGATTGCGCTTTAGGATGCATGGGCGTTGTATTTGAAAACTTTATTTAGGTATATAACTTTGCATATTAGTGTACGGTCCTTGGCTGAGTGGTTAGCGAAGAGGCCTTCGGTTTCAGAGCCCCAGGTTCGATTCCTGGAAACCACAGGTATTTTATCCGCATCTGTTTAATTCTTGATCTCGGGGGCTAGATATTTATAATTCTCTTAATACACATCTTCAATCACATACAAATACCTCACTCTACAAACCACTACACACACACACACACACACACACACGCACACACGCACACACACACACACACACACACACACACACACACACACACACACACACACACACACACACAATAGAGAATACATCTTTCCGCGTAAGGATGCCATAGAAAAAAAAGCATGAAGCCGTAAAAATTGGCTTAATCTATACAGGGTGAACCCGAACTCCACCAAAACAAACTTTCGGAGGTTGTTCAGGGATACTTTGAGAATATTGGTATACGGGGCCGTGGTCTCAGGTGGCTTGTTATAGAGTAATTGAATTTCGTTTCGTTCGTTATCCTAATTAGCTTTGTATACATATTTCACTAAATATTAATAATGTCCGCCTCTGTGGTGTAGTGGCTAGTGGGATTAGCTGCCAGCACCGGAGGCCCGGGTTCGATTCCCGGAAATCTGAAACGTGGTACGAGGGCTGGAACGGGGTCCACTCAGCCTCGGGAGGTCAACTGAGTAGAGGTGGGTTCGATTCCCACCTCAGCCATCCTGGAAGTGATTTTCCGTGGTTTCTGCACTTCTCCTCCAGGCAAATGCCGGGATGGTACCTAACTTAAGGCCACGGCCGCTTCCTTCCCTCTTCCTTGTCTATCCCTTTCAATCTTCCCATCCCCACAAAGATCTCTGTTCAGCATGGCAGGTGAGGCCGCTTGGGCGAGGCACTGGTCATCCTCCCCGGTTGTATCCACCGACCCAATGTCTCACGCTCCAGGACACTGCCCTTGAGGCGGGGATCCCTCGCTGAGTCCCAGGGAAAAGCCAACCCTGGAGGGTAAACTGATTAATAATAATAATTATGATAATATTTGTTTTACTCCTGGGATTCTTGAGCGTGTAAGACAGTTGACGGTGCGTCTCTGTACGCTCTACAGTGATCATGGCAGACATTTTGAACAATACTTGTAATGGAACAGTTCCACATACAGTATGTTACATACTGTACTGAGAGAATAGATTGAACATTCTGTGATAAGAGTGTACGTGTTTCGTCTGAGGGTTTTTGCATTACTCCGTGTTTTGTGTTGTACGTTTTGGTTATTGCATATTACAGACCTTTTCTCTGTTATGAAGGTATTTTCACAAAAACAAGGATGATTCAGGTAACAAACCGAATAAATCACAATTACATTATTACTCTATAACGAGCCACCGGAGACCACGGGTCTCTTATAACAATATACCCAGAAGGGACCCTTGAACAATCCCTGAAGGTTTGTCAGAGTTCGGGTTCACCCCCTGTATGGTGCCGAGCCCAAGTATTTGAGAAAAGTCTATGAAAAAGAAGAAGAAGCTGCATATTGCTGTTGAGTAACAATATAACTATAACTGACATGATAATATACTCTGGAAAATGTTTTAACATCCCCAAACACTTAGGGAACTAAGGATTCCATCAACGTTTTGTTAAGTGGGAGAAATCCGTAGCTTTTTGGCCACGAGGAATGCATAAATAAGGAGACTAACTTCTCCAAGTACATCTTTCACCCATACGAGATCTCGAGTTTCACGTGAAATCCAAACCACATGAAAGCTACTTTTCATTTGAAAAATCCCACGCGCATTAACTGGGATTTGAACGACAGCTGCCTTAGCCGCTGATTCTGGTGGAGTTCGGTGGAATGTGAAGGTGTTTAATGCCCGAGTGAACCAATCTCAGTAAACATCAGATGTTAAGAAATCATGGTAAAACTCTTGCAGTGGTATTATCATACAAATATAACCTATTCCTTGGTTTCGAAAAAGCGATTTCTTGACGCTTTTCTAGCTATTATTCCCCTAGGAAGCAATTAAAATACTACAGCACGCAATGATGAGTTCGGCAGTCACTTGGTTTTTGATTTATTCAAAAGGCAGTGATAATTTCGGCAGTCACGTGTCTTTAGTTTATCCAGTACGTTACGTTTTGTCTGGAACCTTCAGCTGTCTTTTTATTTCAAAGCCGATTTTAAAATATTTTGATTGCTTGATAATGAACAATATGCTTTCCATATGCAGGGATTGCCGTAAGACAATATGAAAAATATGATTATATAATTAGAAATAAGATGATTTGAAAAAAGTTAGAAATACGACTGTATTTGATTTATTAATCAATTATTTTACAATTGTATAAAATTATAATAATTTTTCTCCCTGTCAGAACCATTGTAGTCATTGTAATCATAACCTTTATTACATCCCTTTATTTCTAAGATTATTTACTCCTGTTTCTGTATAGTTCTCCATTTGTCCCTCTAGGAGATTGCATCCTTACGTAAGTACGATCCAGAGCACCAAGTACTCCTGGAAATCTACAAATTCTACAATAAATCTTTCACAACCTCTCTTTGCTCTCTCTGTGTGAGAGGAAGTTTGATGAAGTCTGGTACTAAAGATGCAAATGCATCTGGGACATCGGATCACGACGCTTTAGAGGACGCAATATACAACTTAATCGTGAGATTATGTACAGTACGTAGGTCTTCAGGTCTTGGCTAGCTGTTTAACTCCTCGCTCACTACCGGTAAAACAGTAGCTGTAATGTTTTGATTTCCTAGGAGCAGTACCATTCTCTGACTTCACGGGATCTCAGTATGTACAGGATAGAGCTCTCCTACCCGCTTCATGTGCTACGGGCTTCCCATCTCATCCTGATGTGAAGCATGGACTGTCCTTCCCATCTAGCCTCCGCTACAACGCGTATTCCTGTCCAGTCCCGCATCCCGATCCTGACCGACCTGCACATATTCGAAGTGACGGGACGAATAAGACTGCGGACTGGCAGGCATGTTTTGAATTAAGGAGAGATCTGTACAACTGCACAGAGAGAATTGAAGGGAAAGGTCTCCTTTCCTCGTACACGCCACTTGGTTGTGTAAAGTTTGAAGTGTATTGATTTCAGCTGCGCACCCACGTACAGTATCAGACCCATCCTTTTAAAATAAAAAAAAATAAAAACCCATGGCACTGCAGCCCTTGAAGGGCCTTGGCCTACCAAGCGACCGCTGCTCAGCCCGAAGGCCTGCAGATTACGAGGTGTCGTGTGGTCAGCACGCGAATCCTCTCGGTCATTATTCTTGGTTTTCGAGACCGGGGCCGCTATCTCACCGTCAGTAGCTCCTCAATTCTAATCACATAGGCTGAGTGGACCTCGAACCGGCCCTCAGGTCCAGGTAAAATCCCTGACTTGGCCGGGAATCGAACCCGGGGTCTCCGGGTAAGATTAAGGGACGCTATTCCTACACCAAGGGGCCGGCATCCTTTTAAAATGTTTAATGTTTTAACTGATGGTTACTTGAAAACAGATATCTTACTACTGGTCACGAGCATACTTGATGCTGTCAAAACTATCATACAATACGAATGAGGCTCAGTGATGGTTCTTATCCCAGTCACCTACAGCATATCGAATCAGAGTAATCCATTGTCCATCAGATCCACACATCATAGCAGATTTGAATAATCTAATATTCTCATGTTTCAGATACCAGCAGCAACAGCTTTCACTCGATAGATGATTACAGAGACTCTCCATAACCTTCTCCTCACATACAACCAGTATATTACGTGGAAAAGACAAACCAGTTTATTCCGCCCTTAATGAGTACCTGCATGTTTGTGTCTGTTTTTCTAGATACATTTCCTAAAAGGTGTTTCCTTGATGGACATTGGCAAGCATTCTGTTGTCGTCTTAACAGGAGTGACATGAAATATAAAATATGTGCTTCTAACCTGCTTCGTTTCTCACTGGTTTAGTTTAAATATATTATGTGTGTATAAACTGATGTCAGTACAGTATAGGTCCAAATACAAAAAGCTCGTGGAAGGTCACAGATGGACGGACACCAGGATCCAGATTCAGATCACGGAAGCTGAGAGAAAGAGGAGGAATGAGAGAATGAAGAGGTATTGGAAAGAAGGAAGACGTACCGAACAAGTCACTCGTGATCCTCAGGGGTCGTAACGAACCTAATAATAAACTGATTATAATGATATTTGTCCGCCTCTGTGGTGTAGTGGTTAGTGTGATTAGCTGCCACCCCCGGAGGCCCGGGTTCGATTCCCGGCTCTGCCACGAAATTTGAAAAGTGGTTTGAGGGCTGGAACGGGGTCCACTCAGCCTCGGGAGGTCAACTGAGTAGAGGTGGGTTCGATTTCCACCTCAGCCATCCTCGAAGTGGTTTTCCGTGGTTTCCCACTTCTCCTCCAGGCGAATGCCGGGATGGTACTTAACATAAGGCCACGGCCGCTTCCTTCCCTCTTCCTTGCCTATCCCTTCCAATCTTCCCATCCCTCTGCAAGGCCCCTGTTTAGCATAGCAGGTGAGGCTGCCTGGGCGAGGTACTGGTCATTCTCCCCAGTTGTATCCCCGACCAAGAGTCTGAAGCTCCAGGACACTGCCCTTGAGGCGGTAGATGTGGGATCCCTCGCTGTGTCCGAGGGAAAAGCCGACCCTGGAGGGTAAACAGATGATGATGATGATGATGATGATAATGATATTTAATCTTGTATTCATAAACCCCATGGCGCACCCGCTCCGAAGTGTCTTGGCGTACCAAGGACTGCTACTGAGCCCGAAGGCCTGCCGATTACGAAGTGGCATGTGGTTGGCACGACGAATCCTCTCGGCCTTCTAGACCGGTGTTCATAACTCTCTGTATATTTATTTTTAACTACGTATAATTAGTTACTGTGGTGTTTGTGTTAGTCTTGATACAGTTCTCTTCATCTCACCAACACTACAGAAACACGCATCAGTGAATACATCCCAACGCATACAGCTAGCATCAGGGAAGGCATCTGGGCGTAAAACTGGGCCAAAATCACGTCAACGGTTGATTTCAATATATTGGGGAAAGGGCCAAGAAGAAGTAGATGGGAACCTGTGTGATGAGACAGGTCAAGGTATTAACATACAGTATTGTTATGTACTCATGCGCCTGCTAGCCCTCTGGTAGCCCCTTCGGTATTTCCAGGAAGGGACGCGTGGTTCAGGCCGGTGACTTCCCACGCCGGCTGGTAGAGCCACTTTCTCCTTGTATTGTGCTTTAGTCTGGTTTTCCCGTGCGCCTTCTGGAACGCAAAACGAAATATTCCTTCTCTATCCGCATTCCGAAGATTCCAGTACTTCATCGACAGGGATAGAAAAAAAAGGAGACTAGCCACGAATAAGATAGTAGGGAGTTCGACAGCAGTAGTGCTGACTGTACTCGGAGTGTTTTTTCAGAAGTGTTCGAATGTTGTTGTTGTTGTTGTTGTTGTCATCGTTATGTTGTGGAGCTGGGCAGCAGTAGTAATTGTTGGAGAGAGTGAACAGGACTAATGCTCGTCGTGGTTGTTGCCGCTGGGTTTATTGGAGGAGTACGACGAAGAGTGTGCGCTCGCTGTTGTTTAGTGGTGCTGTGTTATTGTCTTGCCGAGTAATACATGCTGAGTAGTTCAATGTATGGAGCAACCACGTGAAATGATTGTGTGAGTGGCGAGCTTCACTGGAGTCGAGCCAGGGAATAGTCGTCTTACGTCGTGACTGCTAACAGACTGAGTGTTCGCATCTGTGTTCGTGAAGCTGCTGAGTAGAGTGACCGGTGGTGAGAGCGAAGTGAAAGGTAAACTATCAATTAAGGTCACGGAAGATTGTCGTTCTACGTAAAGTCATATTGAAACCCGCTGAATGAGGGCAAAATACTTTGTAAACAGACACTAACTGGGGAACTGTTATAATCCATTCTCAAATATAATCGTGTGTATGTGAGTGTACTAACCGAGTCACCCTACTGTACATTAAGTTAGATAGATAAAATAGTGTTTAATTAGTAAGAGTATTTATGTCCCGAAAAGAAGTTATTGACATATGAAACGTCATTGTTTTTGTGCTTTAAATGGCTCAGATATATGCAGAACGGAATGCGGATGCATTAACGCTTCAATAAATCAAGCCTACTGATAATTAAATACACCAAATACATCTATCAATCTATCAACGGTGAACTATGGATTTATGTGATATTCATCGGAGCACGTTTGAATTATAACGGCCGTAGTGCTACATCCCCTTTCCCTGGCGCTCACGGATACTGTTACGAGACCTTCTATTTTTTTTGGGGGGGGGGGGGATGTCTACCTCTCTACTCTCTCGTTTTATCAGTAGAGTACCTTTTTTCCTGACACTAAGCATCCTAATTAACAAATTAAAGGAACTAAAGGAGCCAATCACAACACTGTTAACAAAGTCAGTGTAATTATTATTATTATTATTATTATTATTATTATTATTATTATTATTATTTGCTATTTGCTTTACGTCGCACCGACACAGATGTCTTATGGCGACGATGGGATAGGAAAGGCCTAGGAAGTGGAAGGAAGCGGCCGTGGCCTTAATTAAGGTACAGCCCCGGCAAGTGCCTGGTGTGAACATGGGAAACCACGGAAAACCATCTTCAGGACTGCCGACAGTGGGGGTCGAACCCACTATCTCCCGATTACTGGATACTGGCCGCACTTAAGTTACTGCAGCTATCGAGCTCGGTAGTGTAGTTATCAATAACGAGTCATTGTTATACAGCTTGTCTCATTGGCTACTGATCATATTCATTTAAATAAGAAGTTTGTAGAATTAATGTAGGAGGAAATATTAATATTAAGGAATATTTTTATGTGATCAAATTTGAACTTTAGGAAACTTCTTGAGAGTAAGGAGGGTGCTGTAGAGTTCGGTGAGCATTGACTAATGGAAAGTGAGTGAGCTATTTCACTTAATTCTGAAGGTATGCCAGTTTTTGATGCCATACCTGCTTGCAGTGCTAATGTGAAAATAATTTTTAGTTTGATGAAAGTGCAGTGGACGCCAGAAAGAAATAGGCAGTCAGTGGATTCAGTGAAAAAATTATTGTTGATTCAGTTCAATTTCAAAGAGCTAAATTGTACCAGTTTTATGAACATCGTTTCAGGGGTAAAGAGCCACTTCATAACATTAGAATGTCTTCAAAATACAAATAAAGGTTATATTATAATAGAATGTATGTAGTTAATATGATGAGGCCAGGCCTGTCCGTTTTGATTGCAAATCGTTTTAATTCTAATCCTAATCAATACATAGCGATGTTTACGTCAATACTACTGGTGCCACCCCCACCACCAGTATTGAAAAATGTACTCTTCTTTAACCTCACTGGTCTGGAAACCTTACTCTATAGTCACTCTGTTATTTTTCAGCTCGTTATTTTCAATTCACCTACCACAGCCTTCTGGAATCTCTTCGAGCGTGGTGGCTACGCAGTATGGCTCGTGTAATTAAGATGGCGAGTTCAAATTCCTTTACCAGCAGTCTTCAAATGGTTTTGCGTGGTTTCCCATTTTCACACCAATCAAATGCCGGGCTGTTCTCAAGATCGCCATTTTAATATAGGTATATATAACTGTTGGGCTCTTCAGTATGGCGAACTGAAAAAGGAACAACTTAATTCTATTTTAGTTACACCGAGCTCGATAGCTGCAGTCGCTTAAGTGCGGCCAGTATCCAGTAATCGGGAGATAGTGGGATCGAGCCCCACTGTCGGCAGCCCTGAAGATGGTTTTCCGTGGTTTCCCATTTTCACATCAGGAAAATGCCGAGGCTGTACCTTAATTAAGGCCACGGCCGCTTCCTTCCACTTCCTAGGCCTTTCCTATCCCATCGTCGCCATAAGACATATCTGTGTCGGTGCGACGTAAAGCAAATAGCAAAAAATATTTTAGTTACTTTTACCGAGCGAGTTGGCCGTGCGGTTAGGGTCGCGCAGCTGTGAACTTGCATTCGGGAGACAGTGGCTTTGAACCCCAATGTCGGCAGCCCTGAAGATGGTTTTCCGTGGTTTCTCATTTTCACACCAGACAAATGCTGGGGTTGTACCTTAATTAAGCCCACGTTCGTATCCTTCTCACTCCTAACCCTTTCCTGTCCCATCGTCGCCATTAGACGCACTGTGTCGGTGCGACGTAAAGAAAAACTGAAAAAAAAAATCAGTTGATTCTTTTTCAGGTGAAATATTGTTACCATATGTTTTTTATTCCAGGCAGTTGATGCATTTTATTTACTCTTGACTCAAAGTTAGTTTCAGCAGACTCTGAAGAGCCTAACAGTTGTAAATTAACTGAGTCGAAACTAAAAGAAATGGCTTCAGTTATCACAAAAAAAAAAAAATTTGTCATGCCAAAATTTTCAAATTCATCATGGATTACAGTTGCTTCTCTCACTCAATCGGATGATGACATAGCCTGCCAAGCCCACTGAAATGAGTTCACCAAATGACCCTACGAATGGCAAACACCATTCATCAGAAGACTTGCTGCGCCTTCTCCGGTCTGTCACTGGACGAACATCAGCACCGCCGGTGACATGTCTTCGCAAGCTTCCATCACCAAAATGAAACAATTCATTCAGCTACTGACGTTATTTTGTCCACCAAATTTCGTTGTTCTTGTTCTTGTGGGTGTGGAAGTATTCTGCCAAGTGAGCGTGTATCTCCCTAGGTGGTGATTGGTGTCATAAGAGGAAGACTCGTGCACAACCTTCCTCCCTTAACACTAATCAGAGAGAAGAAGGAAGAGGCCTGACCATGCCAAGAATGAAGGTATTGGCAAAAGAAAGTTAAGGGCCACGAACGACATGCTAATGAAAGGCTCCATGGACCATAGGCCTCTCAAACATAATACCATCGGGGAGAGAGGTCAGGAAGGTTAGATGAAGATGAGGAACCGCAATGCCCGATTTTAGTACGGGCCCCGTGGTCGCCAATCAACTCTCTCAAGCTGAGGGTCCCTTGCGTCAACTTTTAGCGCAATTTACGCAAGGCAGGGAATACCTTGGATGTATTCTACCGTCCCCACCCACAGGGGACATATATCTAATGTTGGGACGGCGAACGTATCCCCAGGCGGCAGCTTCTGATGTCAAAACGTGGCCCGCCCTAGTAACAATGAGGGTTGTCAGTCGGTTCCTTTGCTCTGGGCACAAGGGGCGCGTGTCGTTTAAAAGGCAAGTGAGCACTGTCAAGAGCACGGTTGACATGTTTTGCGGCCTCCACGTTAGTGCATGGAGCTAAGTGAAAACTAATACACTTCACAAATATTCATTAATGAAGCAAATACTGTAATACAAGACTTTCAAACAGCGAATACAGCACGTGCGAACTGTCTAAGCTGAAAAAAAAAAAGGGACTGACATCTATTGTAGTAAGAGGTGGATTGGCAACGGAGCTCTGAGAATTTCTGTTGGAGAATGAGAACTTCCGTTTTAAAGCCCACTACCGTCATAAATTACCCCCTGCTGAGCAAGCGAGGGGCCAGGAGATCAAACGATGTCGTTATCTTTCTTCCCGGCTGGGGATGGGTTGCCTGGCCCAACTATACCTTCTGTACATCTCGATGACGCGTCCGGCTCCATAGCTAAATGGTTAGCGTGCTGGCCTTTGGTCACAGGGGTCTCGGGTTCGATTCCCGGCAGGTTAATTTCACTGGCACTGGGGCTGGGTGTATGTGTCGTCTTCATCATCATTTCATCCTCATCACGACGCGCAGGTCACCTACGGGTGTCAAATCGAAAGACCTGCACCTGGCGAGCCGAACATGTCCTTGGACACTCCCGGCACTAAAAGCCATACGCCATTTCATTTCATCTCGATGACGCCAAAGCCACTGACAGAAGTTTGCAGTAGCTCTATGTAATATTATCCTTACCCTTCTGAAGCAGCACTTTCGGAGCCAGGAATGTCCTTACCTATAAAAAAGATAAAATTAGCATTAGTAAATGTTAACAGAGGTTATATTCGCTCAGTGCTAGTCATGATTACTTGTCATATTGCCAAAGCCAAGGATGATACTGAGACTGATCAATGAGAGTACAGTAATACGTTTGTTCCAGCCCTTGCCAGAAGATATACTGCACTGTAATAGTCATTAATTTACGCTACAAGGGCCGAACGTGAAGCTTTCTCGTATGAGCTGAGACGTTTCCGAATTTCGAAACGAATATTAAAACACTTTCGCCCTTGTAACGTAAAATATATTTTATTAATATAATATTACGGTAAATTTCTATACTTTCACTTAAATTATATTAATATGAACATATTATGCTCAGTTCAGAGTTCACCATTCAAACAGCCGACATCTATGAAATAATCGATACCATACAAGAATCAGTCGACAGATATTTTGACTCGTCCACATGAAGCAGTGTAGCCACTAGCCACCTAGTACTGTAAGTATCTCAGTAACTATTTTGCATGCACTGAAAAACATTCTGATGGTATGTTTTCATGTTAGTAGAAGGTGAGTGCCGTAAGCAACTATCGTAAAATTCCACTTTCCACACTATTATTATTATTATTATTATTATTATTATTATTATCATCATTGGTAGATTGTCAGCTTCCGGCTTCGAAGGTAGTGGGTTTCAACCCGGCGGGGGTAGTCTGATTTAAAAATACGTTCGACGCTACTGATGAATCTAAGAAGATAATAAAAATTAACAAATTTATTCATTCTCACTGGAATTTAAATGTTAATCACAATATTAATTATTTTTGGGTAGCTATCCTCGGACGGATTCTATGTATTTCAATGGCAGTAATACAGATGGTTTTATACAATTTGAAGAGAATTTTTCAAAATCGCAATTGACATATCTTGCAGAGTATTCGTATGCGGAGCTTTTACTGTACATCTGACGCAGTTTTGCCAGGGGAACGGTGATAATGGAGATATTAAGTGTTTTCAAATTGTTCAGTCCATCACCGGTGAACACTGCAGACATAGAAGTATTTTTCAGGCGTCGTGGTGACGAGTTAAGTGGCAATGATGATCATTGTTGTCATTGCTGTTTTTATAAGGTGCAAAATTACGTGATCATTAGGCCATATTGATTACGAAGATAAAGAAAGTTATGAATGAGTTGATTGAGCGGTTTGGGTAAAGCATCTGTGTGCTTGCACTTGGGAGATGGTGGATTCTCACCCCACTGTCGGCAGACCAAAAGACTGTTTTTTTTTTTTCATTTTCACATCAGGCAAGTAACGCCATTGTAACTTCCTTCTCAGTCTTTTGCTATTGTCCCTATAAGACCTCTCTGGGTCGGTGCAACGTAAAACACATTTTTTAAGTTGAAGAAGAAATGCAAACATGAAGGAGAAACGCTTTAGGTTTCAGATGACCTAATATTGTAAAGTCGGAAGAAATCAATCTATATCTGAGAGAAGCCGATAAGATAGATTATATGATAGGAGAAAACATAGGCTTTGTCAAGCCTTTCTGGATCCTTGTTGTCAACATTAACATTACACTAACTATTGTTGATTGAGGTGTGCACTGTTCCTCCTAGTGCCACTCATCTCTATTAGACACAGCTGCAAACGTAAAAACACAAAAACAATTCAACGACGGTACAACAGCTACCTAATCATATTCTAGAAAAAACTGTACCCTGCACATGTTTAATCATTGTACTGTTAAGTTTTCAGCTTCATGATTGCGTAGACTTAAAATAATTGCAAGAAAGACGGAAATGTAAACACTGTACCTAAATAATAGGAATATGCTTGAAGAAATATTATGATGGCCTAAAGTTAACAAAGAAGATGAGCTCAGCCGAATATTCAGACGAAATTTGATTTCACTTCCTACGTACTTCGCAGTCAGCAGTGGATTTAAAATATGTATGACCACGACCAGCAGCCAAGGGACAGACCCTTCCGAAGCAACGGGAACAAGGTCTATTACTCGTCTTCCGCCGTCTTGGGTATATTTTTATTATTTATGCCTTCCTGACCGTCTCTTGTGGCCTTACATATTTAAAACCTCACGGCTCGGTGGTCTTTCTTTTAAGATCAGGGAAAATAACCACGCAGAATAGTAGTAGTGCGGAAATTATCAGAGTCTTTGATACGCCGATGTATGGAAAAAGCACAGTGGCGCCGGGAAACAGGTGTTCAGAACCTCTCCGCATTCACGGCTCTATATTTTTAATTCCTCAGTGCTCTTTATTCATTTTCTGAATACGTTTCCGAAAGTTGAGAATCGCTGAAGAGATTTGTTTATTAATCTTCAAAATGCCAGTATCATGAGATATGGTGAAGTGGGCACATTTATTGACCTTCATGGATATTTAGGCGGAAGTTTTATACTGTAGAAAAAAGGACTCAGTCGAGAATCGTCGTAAAAGTCCGCGTTCCAAGGAATTGCAATATTAGCACTGGAAACGTAGATCAATGTTTAAAAGTTGAAAACGATTTTCTACAGCGATTGTGTTGTAATTATCGGTTCTTTTCTGCTTTGTACTCATTTCATTTGATTTGACATCCCTTCTATCCCATAGATTTTAGGAGACGCAAACGTGTGACAATTTTGTCCTGCAGGAGTTCTTTAACGTGGGGGAAGACAACGATTTGGAAGTGTCGCATTCATGCACATTACAATGCCACAGACCTCAGCCAGGATCCAACACACTATCTTACGAGCAGAAGAACAGCGACTAACCGACTGGGCCACCGAGGGTGGCCAATTTCATTTCCTTGTGGTCCCATTAGACCGTTCTTTATTGTGCCTATCTTAATTAGAATGACCGCTAAGGATGGGCGGTTATTTTTATTTTGCGTTAAGGTACTGCATGATATAATATGTAATGCCTAGAATCAAAACATGAAATCACCAGGGAATATATCCACGACCTTCCCCTCGTAAAACAAATTGCACGAGTTACTGGAACCACAGGAGTAGAGATTAACCTTTTCCATCCCATGCCCGAGTTAACTCGGATGTCAATATTCCTCCTGCTGTCCCAAACACGAGTTAATTCGGATTTAAAGCAATGCGCTCTTGTTCACTTCCGAGTTCAGTCTACGCTGTTGACATGCTTTGTTCAGACGACGGACGATTCATAAATCGCCTTACCGTTTTTTGTCGATAATTATGTGCCTTGTGTTTTTCTTTCACAGCTGTCTTCTGAGATGGGTGCACGGGAGTGTAAAGAATGCATAACGAAAGATTATATTTTAGAAATTTTAGGCAGTGATGATGAGTCTGATTTTTTGTGAATATAGTGGAGATAAGTTTCAGTGAAACAAGCTGTCTACATTTGTCACGCCAAGTTCTTTCAAGTTTTTGGAAAAGTGTTAGGAGAAATCTATTGCTAACATTGTCGTTCCATGACTTTTCAGTCGCTGTGTAAATACAAAGAATTTATGGCCTATTACAACCACTGTCGAAATGCCCAGAAAAATCTGGTATGGGGCATGCATAAGGCTGAAAGAAACTTGGGAGTGAAAAGGTTAAAACATATAAAAGTAACATTTAAGTTATGTCTCTCAGTACCGATCGGCCGCTATAATCAGTAGGAGAGTATTCCTACCGAGGTTCAAAAATGTATGATGAAAGTACCATGTTCGCCGTATGATGTAACTCTTCTTCTGAAGATATTCTTAAATGTTACTAATAGTTGAACGGCACATGAACACACATAAGTTTTTCAGTGACGCACGGATGGGAAAAAGCTAAGACTGGGAAGGCACCAGCTGTGGCCTTAATTATGGTACTGTTCTATAATTATCCTGGTGTGAAAATGGGCAACTACGGAAAATCATCTTCAGTCCTGTCGATGGTGGGATTTAAATCCATCATATCTCGGATTAAAGTTCACAGCTATGTGACCCGAACCGCGCAGACAACTATCTCGATCTTCTTAAAGAATTTCTTTTTGCTATGGGCTTTACGTCGCACCGACACAGATAGGTCTTATGGCGACGATGGGATAAGATAGGCCTAAGAGTTGGAAGGAAGCGGCCGTGGCCTTAATTAAGGTACAGCCCCAACATTTGCCTGGTGTGAAAAGAGGAAACCACGGAAAACCATCTTCAGGGCTGCTGACAGTGGGATTCGAACCCACTATCTCCCGGATGCAAGCTCACAGCCGCACGCTCTTAAAGAAAAAGAGGAGAACGAAACGTCACAAAAGCGTGGCAATATATTTATGAAGAGATTGCTGTAGTCCGACTCCACGGCTGAATGATCAATACCGTAGCCTTCGATTCAGAGGGTCTTGTGTTCGATTCTCGGCCGGACCGGTATTTTTCTTTTGCAAGTTGCTTTACGTCGTACCGACACAGATAGGTCGTATGGAGACGATGGGACAGGAAACGGCTAGGAGTGGAAAGTAAGCGGACGTGGCCTTAATTAAGGTACAGCCCCAGCATTTGCCTGGTGTGAAAATGGGAAACCACGGAAAACCATGTTCAGTGCTGCCGACAGTGGGGTTCGAACCCAGGGAATTTTAACCGCATATGGTTCATTCCTCCGTCTTGAGGATTGGATATTTGTGTCCGTCTTAATAAACATTTCTTCAGAATCAAACAACATAAAACAAGCCACGCAATAGTGATTTATAACATTCCCCCACGTAGGGTTGGAGTCACGAAGGGCATAAGGGGGAAAACTGAGCCAATGTCACACTGTACCGACACCAAGAAACTTGAAAAAAGGCCAAAAAGAGTATGAAGAGACTGCTGTTGTGAATGACCTGTTAGGAGGTTGTCGGAGGTATATTCAAGGAAGTGCTGTGTGTCTGAAAGGACTTCAAAGGTATTTTTAGTGAGGGCAACAGTGACAAAGTAAGATTATTTGGATATGTAATGCAGAAATATGAAGAAATTACATCAAAACATTCAACAGAACAGACATGACCTGCCGAAGAGAAAGTGTGTTGTGTTCCACCATGACAATGCGATGCCTGGTCTGCGTTCATTAATCATCGTAGAAAGTTGCATGAAACTGTTTAACTACACTCAATGCATTCAATAAACATTACGTCATCCGACTTCGAATTGTTTCAGGCTCTGAGGAGTCTGCGAAAAGTAAAACATTTCGTGATTCGAATTGGTTCATTCTCTGAGAAGCCTATGAAAAAAAAAAGATCGTGATTTCAATGCTCTTTGGAACTATTTAGATGAAATATTCTCCTTCGATCCATCTCAGTTTTTAAGTTGATCACAATTTAAAACTGTGAAACGTGGAGTCTATTTAGATGAATAAAGAATGTTTCGAAAATACTCAAAAATTATTTCACTTCTACCAAAGGAAACTTTCAGTAAGTTTCAGGACACGCGTTAGTAGCATCATTACTTAATAGAATAAAATAAATAAAAACCCTTGTCACCACAGTCTTGATGGGCCTTGGATTACGAGCTGACACATGGCCAGCCCGACGATTTCTCTCGGCCGTTATTCTGGGCTTTCTAGACTGGATTTTGTTATCCAACTATCAGACAGCTCCTCAACTGTTTTCAGGTAAGTTGAGTGGACTTCGAACCAGCCCTCGAACTAGATTAAAAAATCCCTAATCTTTCAGGGAATCGAACCCAGGGCCTCCGGGTATAGGGTAAACTCGCTACTCCTAGACCATTGGATGGGCATCTTAACTAGACGTCATAGATTCTAATGAAGTCCGCAGTAAAAATCCTTTATTGCTTTTCAGCATTTGACTCTGTACAGAAAATGCCTCAAAGTAACCGATTTAAATCCATACTTATTTACTCACATAAGCTCAGTATAGTAAGGAAATATTTATAATTCTAGAGCAGTAAGAGTTGGTACAACTATTCTTAAGTTGGTACTAATTTCAAATATCGCGTTAAGTATGGCAAATTTTAAACGAGTAAATTATGAAGTTTGAAAAAAGAAGAATTTGTCGACGTTGGAACCTCGTATTAGAATAACTAGGGGCATGATTTTTTCGCATTCATTTATGTTCGATTTCGCGAAAAGGAAGCATTTTTCGGGTTATTTCGCGAAATAGGGCTGACTTCATCGCTTTAATTTCGCGTTAATAATTTCCTAAAATTATTTATAAAATGTTTAATTCGTGAGATTTGTGAATTATTTATGTGAAAGAGACACAAAGAGAAACAATGTTACTAATCATTCATTATTCCTGCTGTAATCTTGGTGAGAACTATAATATAGCCCTAGTCAAGATTACTCATAACAAATTACCCACTCACCCTACCTGACCATGCTATTAAGGGATTTTATAGAATATTAATACGAAGAGATACTTCTGGCGAAATAAGAAATCCTTATTTTGTCTTCTGTTATCCTTCACACACGTGATATTGGAATACAATGTCAAGCTCGTTATTTTCCATGAATTTCGCTGCAGTTTCGCACTTATCGCAAAATAAGTACATTTCGCTTTATTTTGGCATTGTCGCTTTAATTCGCTGTAATACGCGAAAACAAAAATCACTCATTTCTTAATCATAATCATTTCATTATCTCAAAATCGCTTCAAAATATTTCTTATCGCGTTTATCGTTAATGCGAAAAAATCACGCCTCTAAGAATAACTCACACATCTGCATCAGCTTATAAAACTGGCATGCGAACCTCTGGAGAGAATTTATTCATACAAGACATGTTTCTCTAGCAGTGAATGATGGTTATAGAATATGTTGTATTTGATACTGGTCTTACATTAGTTAGATATATTGCACTTTTTTTTTTCAATTTTCTTTACGTCGCACTGACAGATATAGGTCCTATGGCGACGATGGGATAGGAAAGGGCTAGGAGTTGGAAAGAAGCGGCCGTGGCCTTAATTAAGTACAACCGAGCTCGATAGCTGCAGTCGCTTAAGTGCGGCCAGTATCCAGCATTCGGGAGATAGTAGGTTCGAACCCCATTGTCGGCAGCCCTGAAAATGGTTTTCCGTGGTTTCCCATTTTCACACCAGGCAAATGCTGGGGCTGTACCTTAATTAAGGCCACGGCCGCTTCCTTCCCACTCCTAGCCCCTTCCTATCCCATCGTCGCCATAGGACCTATCTGTGTCGGTGCGACGTAAAGCAACTAGCAAACAAAAAAATAAATTAAAGTACAGCCCCAGCAACTGCCTGGTGTAAAAATGGGAAACCACGAAAAATCATCTTTAGGGCTCCGGCAGTGGGGTTCGAACCTACTATCTCCCGAATGCAAGCTCACAGCTGCGCGACCCTAATCGTACGGCCAAGTCGCTAGGTAGGTGTACTGCAGAACATGACGAGCGGGAAGAGGCCATACAATTTTGCATTACTCTGAGATCTGGGATTTGATTTTCATTACCGCACTACAGCAAAAACTATTCTCGAAGAGTGTAAATGTAAAGAAGCAAAATAAGTAGATATTTTGATTGATATAAAGAAGAAAATAATATTAAACAATTTCGAGGATGGCTAAGAGTTGAACTCTAAACCGGTTTTGTACCTTAGTACGCATTCGTGGCACTGACCACTGACTTAAAACTGACAAATTACAGGCCAACGGTGGATAAAAAAGAGAAGCGGTGGTAGTGGTGATTACTGTTTTAAAAGGAGGTAGAACTGGGCAACCATCCTCTATTAACACTAATCATAAAGAAAAATGGAAGAGATCTGACACTTCGAAAATGAAGGTATCAGCAAAAGAAGGCCACGAAGGGTGTGAAAATGGAAGACTCCCTAGGCCTGGAAAGCCTAATACCGTCGGGGTCAGAGAAGAACAAGAATTAACCAAGAGAGGTCGGATAGGAAAGATAAAAGCGAGAGGAGTCTGACACAAGTAAGTGGAAGCAATGCCAGATTCAGTTACGGGACGCGGTCACCAACGCACGCTCCCAAGATGAGAACCCTTGGTCCTCTTAGTCACTTCTTACGACAGGCAGGGGATATCATGGATGTCATTCTAACCTTGACCCACAAGGAGGTATAAACACAAGTCAGTGACATTGCCAATATCCGTCAGTCAAGGAAGGGTACGTTCTGCTAGTATTTTGTAAAAACAGATGCCCTCTAATCACACCACAGATATAAAACAGTGAGAAAACACGCATACATGTTACACCATCAGTGTTGATTTCACGGCAAGTCATCATAACACCGTTTCGAATTTCATAAATGATATCTGTTGACGTAAGTGTCTGCTGCGTGCATAAACAGAAATGTGCCAGACAACACCGATAAAAGAGAAAAGTCACAGTTAGGATAGTCAAGAAAAGGGTAATTCGGTACCAAACAGTCGAAGAGACAGACAGACAGACAGACAGACAGACAGACAGACAGACAGACAGACAGACAGACAGACAGACAGACAGACAGACAGACAGACAGACAGACAGACAGACAGACAGACAGACAGACAGACAGACAGACAGACAGACAGACAGACAGACAGACAGACAGACATATGAGGCAATATAAAAGGGAAATCATGAAAGGACAGCGTATCAGTTTCCAAAAGAAGGGGATCTTTTCGGTATAAAATAAAGGTTTCCTCTGCCATAACATTCCAGAACGAAATCACCAATTTTCAACCAATACACTGTTAAGATGAAGAGAAGCGAGTATTAATAGCAGAGCCATAATCCACTCGTATACGATTAATAAATCTTTACATATATAATCACGGAGATGTTCACTGACCTCCAACGAAATAAAACAAACATTTGATTTTTTGTTACTTTCCGCTCATAACAGATCCAGGGAATTATTACCGGACAGGTCGAAGGGATATTTTGAATATCTTCTCAATGGAAAAGACGTCGCGAACAGCCAAGCTCATGAGAAGGGGGGCAAAGATGTTTGTGAAGTTACGCTTGAGAAGTGGAAAAGATAAATAAACTCCATTTTCATAAAGCAGCAAGAATAGAATAAATTGGTTCAAGGTACTTACGGAGATTAGACAAGACTGTAATAGTTCACCTTTGTTGTTCATAGTTTACATGGATCATCTCCTGAAAGGTATAAAGTGACAGGGAAGGCTTCATTCAGGTGGAAATGTAGTAAGCAGTTGGCGCCTATGTCGACGACTTTGTCTTAACGGCAGATTGTGCTGAAAGCCTGAAGTTATCTTGGAACTTGAAAATAGGTATAATGAGTATGATACGAAAATTAGCATTTCCAAGACTAACATGATGTCAATAGCTAAGAAACCTGAGAGAACTGAATGAATAATATGAATATAAATGTGATGTATCTCATGAGACAGATCTCAAAGAATGATTGAATCTGAAGTCACTTGCGAGATAGATCTCACCATACAGATGAATAAAGTTCGTTTCTCGCTAACGAGATATATCTCCTTCCGCTTGAGATGTATCTCGCACAATGGCCTTGGTATCCGTCAGCTGACACCACAGATGTGCAAGCAAACACCACAAAACAGAGGAAGGATTGTACACATCTCGTAATGCGGCTTGGTCATTTACAGTTCTTCTTATTTAGTGGTACTTAAAAACAATATAATGGTGGTGGAGGGAGAAACTGCCGAGATTCAGGCTCATTTGATCAAGATTATACAAACATGGTGCCGGGTATCGAATCTTGGACCCCTTGGACCGAAGGACAACACGCTAACCATTTAACCATTGAGACGGAGATTATTATTATTATTATTATTATTAAAAATAGTAATAATTATTAAATTAAATTATTTATTATCATCATCATCATCATCATCATCATCATCATCATCATATACAGCACATGTAACTAACTGTATACCCTCACCAGTGTCCAGAGTGTCGGACGAGTTCCAAACAGTATCAAATTCATGGTACAACTTTTTCTGTTCGTACTGTATATCCATGTGCAATACAAGTACTGTACTGTACTACTTACAGAACTACGCCTAAACGGTATGCAATAGTTGGAACATGGTAGTGTGCGGGTTGCGTTTTAAATGTCAATTTATAACGACAGTAAACTTCCGATTATTTATGTATGCGTCATCTGGTTTGCGGGTTATTTGTGCAACCTAGAAGCGCATAAAATAAGTCTTCTTTTTTTACTGCTTTCCCACACCTGTGGGGTCGCGGGTGCGAACTATGTTGCACATGTGGATTTGGCTCTGTTTTACGACCAGATACCCTTCCTGACGCCAATCCTATATGGAGGGATGTAATCACTATTGCGTGTTTCTGTGATGGTTGGTAGTGTAGTGCGTTGTCTGAATATGAAGAGGAAAGTGTTGGGACAAACAAAAACGCCCAGTCGCCGGGCCAGAAGAATTAATCAGAGGCGATTAAAATCCCCGACCCGGCCGGTAATCGAACCCGGGGCCCTCTAAACCGAAGGCCTCTACGCTGACCATTCAGCCAATGAGTCGGACAAAAGCATAAAATAAATAATAAATTTAATGTAGTATATATAATTATTCCAGTTTTTGAACTAGGCTTTTCCAAGTTGAGTTGTTAAGAACTGTAGCTTTTATGACAGAAATCCCACGCCGCGTAATAACAGAACACCGTAATCATTGCTATCGGTCTAGTGTGTCTGTGAAAATTGCACATTTCTGTTGTTAGTCAGTATGTACCGTCTCCGGTTTTAGCTCGTCGTGAAACAAACACGCAAAAACCCTGTTTAAACAATAAATCAGAAAACTGTTTGTTAGAGAAGAATATTAAAATACGGGAAGTGAGAGTCGGCTGCTAAGTTGGCGTTATGTTTACGACTTCAATTTTAAGGAAAACTAGAGGATTATATTGGGAGCAGCGACAATAGTAATACTTCAAAACGTTATAATTTATGAAAGTGTACATAAATGAACAATTTAACGTTCACTTCTACAATTATTCAGTGGTTCGACCAAAAAGAAAAAAGCAGTAGTAGTTAACATTAACGGAACAATGTGTACAGAGAAAGTCATGTTATTTCATGCACTGGATTATCCGTGTTTTACGTTAACGTTTTCCCATTCATTAGCTCCAATAACCCGGAGTTATTTGTACTTTCAAACTGTACGATTCACTTTCGTGTAAACTGGCTTGATATAGTCTTCTTATAACTATTCAAAGAACAGAAATGAAGGCAATACATACCGTAATTAGTTAATAGTCCTCTGGTCTGATGTTCAGTGGTTCACAATAACTTGCATCACATAAAACTAAGACACTTGTCGTTCCACGAACAGCATCCCGGACAGACTCCTTCTCAAGATTCTAGCGTGTTCCCTTACCTAACGCTAGGAGAAAGAGAAGAAAGTAGTTCTTCCCCCATTCATCTTACTGCTTGGAATGAAAGTGAAAACAAAAACCAGTTCCTCAAGTATTGCGTAATAGAGATTTCACCGCGCTCTCAGACATCAGGAAGTGTTTTAAGAGTCGGGGCAGTGAGGAAGTGGGCCACACGACCTTCCGTTCACCTCTTTTTTCTTTCCTTCTTTCTTTCTTAATCCGTTTACCCTTCAGGGTTGGATTTTCCCTCGGACTCAGCGAGGGATCCCAGCTCTACCACCTCATGGAACGTGAGACTTAGGGTCGGAGGGAAACAATTGGTGAGGAGGGATAGTACCCCACCCAGGCGGCCTCACCTGCTATTCTGAATAGGGGCCTTGTGGGGGGATGGGAAGGTCGGGAGGGATAGACAAGGAAGAGGGAAGAGAGCGGCCTTGGTCTTATGTTAGGTACCACCCCTGCATTTGCCTGGAGGGGAAGTGGGAAACCACGGAACACCTCTTCGAGGATGGCTGAGGTGGAAAGCGAACCCCCCTTCTACTCAGTTGAACTCCCGAGAATAAGTGGACCCCGTTCCAGCCCTCGTACCACTCATTTTTCAAATTTCGTGGCAGAGCCGGGTATCGAACCCAGGCCTCCGGGGTGGCAGCTAATCACACTAACCACTATACCACAGAGGCGAACACCTCCTTTTGCATCAAATAATAATAATAATAATAATAATAATAATAATAATAATAATAATAATAATAATAATAATAATAATAATAATAATAATAATAATAATAATAATAATAATAATAATAATAATAATAATAATCCGACTCGTTGGCTGAATGGTCAGCGTACTGGCCTTCGGTGCAGAGGGTCCCGGGTGCTGGGTGTTTGTGCTGTCCCCAACATCCCTGCAACTCACACACCACACATAACACTATCCTCCACCACAATAACACTCAGTTACCTGCACATGGCAGATGCCGCCCACCCTCATCGGAGGGTCTGCCGTACAAGGGCTGCACTCGGCTAGAAATAGCCACACGAAATTAATAATAATAATAATAATAATAATAATAATAATAATAATAATAATAATAATAATAATAATAATAATAATAATAATTCCTCTGTTCAGATAAAAACATGGGAAACAGCAAGTTTACATGCAAGTAGCCTCTCAACCAAAGTGGTATAGATTTTCCAAAATGGGGCGTATAAAAGATGAAATTATACAATTCTATTCTATTATCGTATAGAATTCACACTTTGTACTCATTGACCCTCCTTGAAGAAAACCTATGCGGGTAGGTAGTGAATAAATATAATTTTCAATGACCAGAAAGCGTAGGAGGGTGCAAATTTCATGCAGATAGTTCATAATCTGCATGGGTAATACAGGAGAACTTGGTGAGCCGACAATTCCCCACAAGGATCCCAATAAACGGAATTTTGTGAAAAATCTGAAATTTCAAAAGAAATATTTTCCATTGCCACACTGAAAATTCCGGCACCTCGGCATCTCCGAGAACCATGTAAACAGCTAGTAGGACGTAAAACCATTATTATTATTATTATTATTATTATTATATCCAAATTCTCTGTCCAGACAAAGGTACAGGAACCAGCAAGTTTACATTTGGTACTCCATGGATGAAAGGGGTACGGATATACTTGGGGACCGAAAGTTCCCACGGGGTCTAACAAGAGGGCGTCAAAGATAAGCTGAAATCCGACTTTTGTTTTAATCCTCAATAAAGTGCAGGAGAAATCCTTCCCCTCAGAGAGCCCACATTTTTGTCCGTTCACCAGAACGAAGTTGAAAGAAATTTCAAAATTTCTTTCAAGACAATGACGAACAACGCTATATGCTAGAAAATGAAAATTACAAAAATCCCGGAAATGTTTCAAGCGAATGGCAGATTCCTCCTAATAATTCAGTTTTTATTTCTTGTAAAGATTCTTAAAATGCAAACTGCCTTCTTGATGTCATGAGGCAAGAACATGTTTTCCATTTCGGTCACCGTCCAACAAATGCCAATGGTTCATATTCACGCTCCAAAATTAACAAAAAGGATTGTAGTTTAAGTAAACATTAAATTATTGGATTAACTGGAATGAATCGTCAGTCAAAATGAGGTTTCTTTCGCTTGCTGTAATTACCAACGGAATGACATGAATGGGGTTCACAACTTAAATTATACAAAGAAAGATGTTCTATAACGCAAGAACACTGTGGATTTTTGTCTCATTTTTGAAAATCTCCAAAGGGATTTCACTGATAAGTCGCAATGACACTCACTCAGTGGGCTGCCTTTGTCAAAAGGTAGAAAAATGGGGGCATTTCTTACCGCTTTCTACTACAACGAACAGACAGTCTTTTTAGTTGGGGTTATATAATGATGATAATAACAATAACAAAGCACCCAGCCAAGAGGCCGAAAAACCCAAAACCCATCCTTATCCCCTCGAATCCACTTCATCCACCTCCTCCTTCCCTTATGATCTATATAACCCGCCTGCATCTCACAGTCAGAGAGGAGGGGTAAACTTCTAGGTGGCCCGCCCCATCACTTCAGGATGGGGAAACGAAAACATTTCATAGATAGATAGATAGATAGATAGATAGATAGATAGATAGATAGAGAGAATTCACCTCGATTAACCCCAGCGTCAGTGGATAGGGCCTGACACATCCCACTCTCATGAGTTTAAAATAATGTCAAGCCTAAAACGAAATGTTGGTTTTATAGAGTAAACGCCTGAAGAGCGCTACACCTTACATTTTTTCAGAGTGCCAGTGTCTGCTGAGATAACGCTACTGGATTTGTTTTTTGATATTTCATTACACTGTCTTCTACAACTCGGATTAGCGATGTGAACACTGCAAATACAGTGATGTGATTATTTTCAAAATCCGACAAATACTTCGCCAGCCATGGGGCCTGTTCGATTGAGGGAGTCACATACCCAGGCGATCAAGGCAAGCGCTGCGTGGAGAGTTGTTCCACCTTCTTCTGCCAGCTAGGTATTCCCTCTACTCTGTACCCGTGAAAACAAAACTCTGATAACACTACTATTAACACCTTTAATATCACCCTAGATAACAGGTAAAGAAAAACAGATGAGCGATACATTTTAAGGAACAACATTCAATGGAACAAGGTGACCCACGGCTGTTGAACGTTTGAACACGCCGTTACCTTGACTTTTTTTACAATTTGCCTTACATCGCACCGACACAGATAGGTCTTATGGGGACATTGGTACAGGAAAGGCCTAGGTGTGGGAAGGAAGTGACCGTGACCTTTATTAAGGTACAGCCAAAGCATTTGACTGGTATGAAAATGTGAAACCACGGAAAACCATCTTCAGGGCTGCCGACAGTGGAGTTCGAACCCACTATCTCCAGGGTGCACGCCGCAGCTGTGGGCCCCTAACTCGTACGGCCAACTCGCTCGATAAGTACTTGTCGAATTTTGAAAAACATTACATCGCTGAATTCGTAATGCCTATAGAGCGTTCCAACCTTAAATTGCAGTACAGCGTAGATGGAGCGCGCTGTTGTGAAATCGACTTGTGAAGATCACGCTCGAGTGTGACTCAAACAGGGCGTCACAGTTCCACATTTTTCGTTTGTAATTTTGTAATTTTAACTTCATTCATTCATAAATTAATATTTGTAGGGTGGTAAAATAAATACAACGTACCTTAATCACTGGCGTTGCTCTCAGACATTGGACGTACACCTTCTATCCTTTCTGCAAGGCCTGATGTTCCCGCGTTGGATGAACCGGCTTCGGGAGATGAACTTGAGGATGATACGGACGATGAAGAAAGTCGTATTAAAAAATTTTCATCGTCGACATCGTCCTGTAATTCGTCTGCTTTCCACATATCTCTTTCATTTTTCTTTACTTCGTTCACGTAATTTGCCCAATTGTCTTATGTTTTTATGGCAAAAAATGTTAGTTCAGCATTATGAACAAAACCATGTTCATTACCCGCATTTTCCTTGCATTTTTCTGCCGTCCTTCTCTTTTTTTGCTTTTTTTGCGGGAGTTCGCAAAGGACCATGTGTGTGTGTTCCTTCCTTATAGCATAGATTGTTCTTTCGGAACAACCTGTAGCTTTAGCTGTTTCACTGACTGCGCTGCTCATAGTCATAGTCTTTAAAAAATAATCCAGGACACTCATTATAATATTGCTTTCTTTTCCCCTGAGTTTACCTACGGAACGTTTCTTTTTAATTTGACGATCCATTGTACATCCTTCTGCACTTTTTCTTCGAACTAATAACCCCCCGCAAGAGCACAAACTGACAACTACACAGACTACACAAACACAATCCACTTGTCCTCAAGAACTATACATTTATTACTGATCTTGTCCGGCCCCATGGCTTAAATGATTAACGTGCTGGCCTTTGGTCCAGAGGGCCCCGGGTTCGATTTTCGCCCGGGTCGGGGATTTTAACCTTCATTGGTTAATTCCAATAGCTCGGGGGCTGGGTATGTGTGCCGTCTTCAGCATTAGAATTCATCACAGGTAGGGCCACATTCTTATAGACGCGCAGGTCGCCTATGTGGTGTCAACTCGAAAGACCTGCACTCGGCCTCCTCGGAGGCCACATGCCATTAAATATTATATATATCACTGATCTTTATATAATCAATCTTATAATACTGATAAAATGAACACCACTGCACACGGCTGTCAGTATATTTAAAAGCTCAGCCAGCCGAGTCACTCGTGAAACGTAAACAAACGAGACGTTCTCCCTGTCATAAATTAAGAGATAACGAGATAAAGACTTGAGGTATGATTTAAAAATAACTTCCATATCCAAAGACCGTTTGCTTTGCTTTAACCACGCCATGATCCTTCTGCACTTTTTTCTTAGAAATTAGATCCCCACGCACGAGCACGAACTCACGAACCACACAAACGAAATACACTTGCCCTCAAGAATTGTATATATGTCACTGATATGTATTTAATCACTATTATACATACTACTGACGAAATGAGCACTGCACTGCATGCGACTGTCTGGAAATGTTAAAAGCGCATATTTGGGAGATCATTACCGTACTTCAGCCAGCCAGCCAGCCGAGTCACGCGCGAAACCAAAATTCAAGGATATATTCTTCCTATCACAAATTAAGAACTAAGCAAGATAAGAACTTCGGGATTGTTTTAAAAATAACTTCCATATCTGAAGACCATTTGCCTCGCTTTGACCCCCCATGTAAATTCAATAGGAAAGGCGCTGGCCAGCGACTGACTTTTTCGTGCCTGCACAAAAAATTCCCGGAACATGACTGAAAATAAACGCATATAACTGCATTTTGTTATTTTTTAAATGTAAAAATAAACTTATCTACATCGAGCTGAAATGTTTCTTTACCAGCAGTGAAAAAATTAGGAAAATTATGAATATAAAATAGGAGTTATGACCTGATAAGTTCTATGCAATGAAGATTTTGCATTTGGCGAAACTTTCCATTATATTGCCATTTTCACACTAAATTATTTTTTTACACTTTTTTTGTTAACGGCATCAAATGCGCCTTGAAATTCTGTACACAACACGATATTCACGCATTTTAAACGATAACATTCTGATTTACGGATATTTGGCAAACCCGCTGCATTAGAGTAGGACAGCGCTACCCGCAAAACACGGGAGAAGGAAAGAGACGGAATTATCCCATTACTGCTGTACTGCAATTTAAGGTTGGAACGCTCTATAGCCTATATCTTTAATTTCTAGGTGCAGGAAATAGAGTTGCTCTATTTCAAAAGTCAAAATTAGTATCATTATCTCAGAAAAATTGACACTGGAAAAGTATTGCAAGTTCGAGTATGGTCCCCTTGATAATACCTGTATCACTGAAAGCCAAAGCAGATTTTCCATATCTTCAACAGTTTACGAGTTATTCGAGGGGAACATTTCAGCCGATTCACTCGGTAGACATGAAGAAGAAAAGGTGTCAACAGGTAAACTACGTTTAGGAGAATCATCTGGGACTCCGGCGATAAAGGGACGATTTCATGATTGATGATGGTGATGATAATAATTGGAAGTTCTTCTCAATCTTTTGTACTTGCAGGTAGAGAACGCGGTGTGAACGCTGAAGTGACATAAATCCTCATATTCGATTTCTCTCCTCGTGAGGTGCATCGGAACACTGTAATGCCAAGCGACAACGATGGATGGCTCGGCACTAGATTGAGCGATGTAAACAGAGAGGCTTAATTGCCACTCATGCAATTACGTCCATCAAATCTACAGTGTCATGATTCTCTATCGATCAGGAGCGGGACACAATATATGTTACAATATAACGAAGTTAATGCTCATGCTGAATGTACCAACATATAGAACATTGACTTTAAAGCCCGGAGTAAATGAGATAGTATATATTATCTACCTGTTGTCATCTGTTGATAGGGGAAGTGAGTTACATTACTGATTATTACTGGATGAAGCGCGATGTTTATTTATCGAGCGACTTGGCTATGTGATATAGGTTGGCTAGGTATGAGTTTTCCTTTTGAATCATTGTCGGCAGTCCTGAAGATCATTCTCCGTATTCTGCCGTTTTCACTTTAATTAAGGCCATGACAGTTGGTGGTGAGCAGCCGGACAGGCAGGTTGTAACATAGCTCGACTCCGCTATAGCTAGTGAGACTTGTCAGTGCGGCAGTGAAACCATCTTCGGACATAAACATTTCATTAGTGAAATCATCATAGTTTACCGTTTAATACATTGAATTGTGGAAAAGTTTAGTATCAGTTAGTTACATTGGCTAACCCCCTAGATACGGGGCAGTCCATTAAGTTGGCATTAGAGACATGTTACATGCACGACTCCCAACCTCAATTAGACTCAGTGAACCATAGGCTTACTGTATCGAACGGAACATCACTATTTCAACCAGCACCTGCCAGTTATGATCATCAACAGTTAGCATGCTATTCTCATCAGCAACTCCAACATCAACAGCAGCAGCAGGACCAGCACCAGCAACAACATCACGGCGCTCAGAACACGGGCACTCATTCCTCCTCACTACAAGAGAGCATCACACCTGCAAGTAATAATGTATAGTCCACGCACCTTTTGGCGATATTACTTTGTACGGAGGTGAGGAGTAAGGAGGGAGCTCTCGCGGTTCCAGTTATACTGCCAACTGAATGGAAATGAAATCTTAATTGAATCGATAATATAATCGATCGATATGACTTTTCTAAGCATTTATTATCTTACGCTAACAGCTGTGTCACACATACATTAACATTATATAACACTAGCAAGATGCCCGTGCTTCGCTACGGTATTGTAATGGAATTTATAATTGAAAGCTTAACGTTTTAGATATAATCCATCGAAATTCGCAATCTATCTCGTTTTCTGAGAGAATCCGCCAAAATTCGTGATCTGATTCGTTTTCTGAGAGATTACGGCAAAGTTCCTCCCATTTATCAATCTTTCCTCCCGGCAATCGACTTCGTACTTCCCGGGCTAGGTAGGTATTCCACCGGGCCAGTTGGGTGTCTAAATCTTTGCCATCTTCTCCTAATAAGCATTTTAATATGGATCAAATCTTTGAGGAAGTCCGGCGTGTTGTCATCTTGGGTGCCTTGGCAGTACTGAACCCGCGGCCGGACTGCATTCATAGTCATTACCCGGCAAGGACCCGCTTCCAGCGCGGTCCGCATATTTTAATGACGGTCCAGAACATTATTATTATTATTATTATTATTATTATTATTATTATTATTATTATTATTAGGGCGAATGATATTAGTTGAATTTAGGTTATTATTATTATTATTATTATTATTATTATTATTATTATTATTATTATTATTATTATTATTATTATTATTATTATTATTATTGATGGTCTGGAACCCACACCAAGATGCAAGACCGCTACTTGGCGGTAAATTACATCCTCTGCCATTGTCATTGCTGACAATGTGACCAGCACCATCGTCGCGCGTAGGAAAGTGCGCGAGATTTCTGGCGACACGAATGATGTACTTCCGTGAATTATTGACCTTATTATAGAGGTGAACAATTGCAGGGTCAATATCATTCATATCGCTTATTTCAAAAGTGTTTAAATTTTTATTTATATATCAGGAGAATCTACTGTAATCCAACTTTATGTACTCCAAAGGAAAAGATGGTTCTTGAAAACGAACCCAGGAAAGATTAAAAATGATCAGTTTATGATCAGAATAAGTACATAATGAAAAGTAAAATAAGTTGTTTTCAACTCCTTTTTCACCCCACTGCCGTTAAAAAAAAGAAGGCGTGTTTCCTTATGTTTAAAGGAGGAGATTTCAAATACAAATGTTCACGTCTGTTACCTTCAGTTCTGAGATATAATTATCCCCAAAAAGAGAATTCACTTTTTTCACTCCCTTTCACATTCCCCTCCCCCTTAAGTGAATTTCCCGTTAAAATACTTGTCTCTTAAATAGTAAAGGATCTTCTAAATACCAATTATCACGTCTGTAATATCTTCAGTTTTTGAGATATGTGTCTGCATAAAAGGAATTCAACTCCTTTTCACCCCCGCCCCCAAAATGATTTCGCCCAAAAACGCTTTTTTCTTTGTTTTTAAATGGGATCCAAAAATCAATGTTTACGTCTGTAACAACTTTAGTTTTTATTAGATGTAAGTATCCTCATACAATTAATTCAATTAATTTTTCAATTATTCACCTCCCCCCCTCTTCATTGGATTTTCCGAGAACAAGCGTTTGTTTAATTTTAAAGCAGATTCCAAATATCAATTTTCACGTCTGCAAAATCTTTAGTTTTTGAGATAATAGTATCCTCATACAAATAATTCAACTAATTTTTCAAGTTACCTCCTTCAATTAGGTGGATTTCCGAAAACAAAAAATACATATTCCTTTATTCTTAAAGGAAATTCCAAATACCAAATTTCACGTCTGTAACATCTTCAGCTTTTAAGATATCAGTATCCTAATTAAAAGAATTCAACCCCATTTTCAGTCACTTTTACCCCTCCACCCAAGTGGTTTTTCGGAAAACAAAAAATACATGTTTCATTATTTTCAATAGAGATAATAAATACTATTTTTCACTTCAGTAACATGTTAAGTTTTTGAGATATACTGTAGAAATGCTCAGTTTAAAATTCACCCCCTTTTGAGCTCCCCTTAAGTGGAGTTTCCAAAAACAAATCACCTATGTTTCTTTACTTTTACTGGAGATTCCAAATTCCAATTCTTACGTCTGTAACATTTTAAGTTTCTGAGATATACTGTAGATATAGTCTTTCTAAAAACTCACCCCAATTTGTCACTCCTGTTAAACCCCCAATAATTAGATTTTCCAAAAAACAAAAAAAAAGTGTTTCTTTATTTTCAAAGGAGATCCCAAATACAAATTTTAATGTCTGTAATATCTTCTGTTTCTGTGATATAAGTATCCTCATTTAAGCCATTCAACCCATTTTCACCCTTTTTCGCCCCTCCTATTGGGATTTTCCGAAAAAAAAAATATGTGTTTCTTTATTTTCAAAGGGGATTCTAAATACCAATTTATAAATCTGTACACTTTAAAAGTTTTGAGAGATCCCCCTTTTTACCCCCATTAATTGGGTTTTCCAAAAACAAAAGATATGTGTTTCTTTATTTTTAAAGGAGATCCCAAATGCCGATTTTCAGGTCCGTAATATCTTCAGTTTCTGAGATATAAGTATCCACATTAAAGGCATTGAACCCATTTTTCACCCTTTTCCATCCTTCCTATTGGGATTTTCCGAAAACAAAAAATTCGTGATTCTTTAATTTCTTAGGAGATTCTAAGTACGAATTTTTACATCTATAAACTTTAATGTTTTGAGATATACATACACTCATTTTAAAAATTGACCCCCTTTTCACCCTTCATTAATTCGATTTTCCAAAAACAAAGAAATACATGTTTCTTTATTTTTAAAAGAGATCAAACGTACCAGTTTTCAGGTCTGTAATATCTTCAGTTTCTGAGATATAAGTATCCTCATTAAAGGCATTCAACCCCTTTTTCACCCCTCCTATTGTTATTTTCCAAAAAACAGAAAATACGTGTCCCTTTATATTTAATGAAGATTCTAAACACCAATTTTTACATCTGCAAACTTTCAAAGTTTTGAGATATAGATACACTCATTTTAAAAATCCACCCCCTTTTCACCTCTCATTAATTGGATTTTCCCAAAACAAAAAATACGTGTTTCTTTATCTTTAAAAGAGATCAAAAGTACCAGTTTTCAGGTCTGTAATATCTTCAGTTTCTGAGAGATAAGTATCCTCATTAAAGGCATTCAACCCTTTCTTCACCTCCTTTCACCCCTCCTATTGGGATTTTCCAAAAACAAAAAAATACGCGTTTCCTTATTTTTAAAGAAGATTCCAAATACCAATTTTTACATCTGTAAACTTTTAAAGTTTTGAGATATAGATACACTCATTTTAAAATTTCACCCCCCTTTTTACCCCCACAGAGAAGGAATGTCCAAAAACCCTCTCTTAGCGAGCACCTATATCTTAATATGAATGTATCCCTGAAATGTCATTTAATTTTGTCCAGTAGTTTCGACTCGGCGATGATGAATCAGTCAGTCAGTCAGTCAGTCAGTACAAGTTATTTTGTATATATAGATTGGGAACTCGCCGTGGTGTGGAACTGTACGTTGCTCCGGTAGTGCAGTGTGAAATATGTTTACATCTGGGCCACAGACAAGGCCAATGTAAGTCAAGAGTAGCGCGCTGTAATAGATGTGCGGTTCCACACTTAACAGAAAACTGTGACAATACCACGGACATTTGTTGTGCACTCTGTCAAGGTCAATATTTTGCTTCAGATAAGAACTGTCCGGTGTACGTTAGACAGCGAGACATGAAAAGGGCAACTGCTTATGCATACATCAACAGAGCAGCAAAGTCATGGATACGCTCAGGTGGTTGCTACTGTACCACAATACAGTAGTCGCGAAGAATTTCCTCCTCTACCAACACAACCACTACAAAATTCATCTATTTATGTAGAATAACTTGTCCTGACTGACTGACTGACTGATTCATCATCGCCGAGCCAAAACTACTGGACATAAAAAAATGACATTTTGGGGATACATTCATATTAAGATGTAGGTGCTTGCTAAGAGAGGATTTTTGGACATTCCGTCGCTAAGGGGGTGAAAAGGGGGGTGAAATTTTAAAATGAGTGTATCCGTATAGCTATATAGATGTAAAAATTGGTATTTAGAATATTCTTTAAAAAGAAGGAAACACGTATTTTTTGTTTTCGGAAAATCCCAATAGGAGGGGTGAAAAAGGGTGAAAAAGGGGTTGAATGCCTTTAATGAGGATACTTATATCTCAGAAGCTGAAGATATTACGGACCTAAAAATTGGTATTTGCGATCTCCGTTGAGAATAAAGAAACACATATTTTTGTTTTTGGAAAATCGAGTTAATGGGGGGGTTTGAAAAGGGGGGTGATTTTTAAAATGAGTGTATATATATCTCAAAACTTTTAAAGTGTACGGATGTAAAAATTGGTATTTAGAATCCAATTTAAAAATAAACACATTTTTTGTTCTCGGAAAATCCCAATAGGAGGGGTGATAAAGAGTGAAAAAGGGGTTAAATGCCTTAAATGGGAATACTTATATCTCAGAAACAGAAGATGTTACAGACCTGAAAATTTGTATTTGGGATATCCTTTGAAAATAAAGAAACAGGCGTTTTTTGTTTTTGTAAAATCTAATTAATGGGGGGGGGGGGTAAATAGGAGTGACAAATTGGGGTGAATTTCTAGAAAGACTATATCTACAGTATATATCAGAAACGTGAAATATTACAGACATAAAAATTGGTATTTGGAATCTCCTGTAAAATTAAAGAAACATAGGTGATTTGTTTTTGGAAACTCCACTTAAGGGGAACTAAACAGGGGGTGAAATTTTAAAATGAGCATTTCTACAGTATATCTAAAAATACATGTTACCGAGGGGAAAAATAGTTTTTATCTCTATTGAAAAGGAAACATGTATTTTTGTGTTTTCTGAAAAACCACTTGGGTAGCGGGGTAAAAGTGACTGAAAGTGGAGTAGAATCCTTTTAATTAGGATACTGATATATAAAAAGCTGAAGATGTTACAGACGTGAAATTTAGTATTTGGAATTTCCTTTAAGAATAAAGAATACGTATTTTTTTCGGAAATCCCCATAAAGGGAGGAGGGAAATTGAAAAATTAGTTGAATTATTTGTATGAGGATACTATTATCTCAAAAACGAAAGATTTTGCAGACGTGAAAATTGATATTTGGAATCTGCTTTAAAATTAAACAAACACTTGCTCTCGGAAAATCCAATGAAGGATGTGGGATGAAAAATTGAAATTAATTGTATGAGGATATTTACATCTAATAAAAACTAAAAGTTGTTACGGACGTAAAAATTGATATTTGGATCTCTTTTAAAAACAAAGAAAAAAGCGTTTTGGGGGATATCATTTTAGGGGGCGGGGGTGAAAAAGGTTTATTCCTTTTATGTGGACACATATCTCAAAAACTGAAAATGTTAGAGTCGTGATAATTGGTATTTAGAAGATCCTTTATTATTAAAGATACAAGTATTTTTAACGGGAAATTCATTTCATTGGGGGACTGTGAAAGGAATTGAAAAAAAAAAGTGAATTATCTTTATGGGGATACTTATATATCAGAACTGAAGGTAACAGACGTGAAAATTGGTATTTGGAATCTCCTTTAAACATAAGGAAACGTGCTTTCTTTTTTTTTAGTGGGGGGGGGGAATCAACTTAACGGCAATGGGGTGAAAAATGAGTTGAGAACAATTGATTTTACTGTTCATAATGTACTTATCCTGATTATAAACTGATCGTTTTTAATCTTTCCTGGGTTCGTTTTCAAGAACCATCTTTTCCTTCGGAGTACATAAAGTTAGATTACGGTAGATTCTCCTGGCATGTAAATAAAAATTTAAACACATTGAAATAAACGATATGAATGATATTGGCCGTGCAATTGTTCACCTCTATAATAAGGTCAATAATTCACGGAAGTACATCATTTGTGTCGCCAGAAATCTCGCGCACTTTCCTACGCGCGACGATGGTGCTGGTCACATTGTCAGCAATGACAATGGCAGAGGATGTAATTTACCGCCAAGTAGCGGTTTTGCATCTTGCTGTGGGTTCCAGACCATCAATACTACTACTACTACTACTACTACTACTACTACTACTACTAATAATAATGTTCTGGACCGTCGTCAAAATGTGTGGATCGCGCTGGAAACGGGTCCTGGCCGGGTAATGACTACGATTGCAGTCCAGCCGCGGGTTCAGTATCGCCAAGGCACCCAAGACGATCAAGGATTTGATCCATATTAAAATGCTTATAGGAAAAGATGGCAAAGATTTAGAGACCCAACTGGCCTGGTGGAATACCTGGACCTAGCCCGGGATGTACGTAATCGATTGCTGGAAGGAAAGATTGAAAAATGGGAGGGACTTTGCTATAATCTCTCAGAAAACGAGTCAGATCACGAATTTCGACGGATTATATATAATACATTAAGCATTCAATTATAAATTTGAATTATAATACCGTAGCGAAGCACGGGTATCTTGCTAGTCTATAATAAACACTCAGTATCATACAGCTTTGCCATCAATGCAATCATCACAACATTATCCCATCTACAACATCAAGGTCAACAGGAACAAGCGCTATGCTCACCGCATCATGCCGCGCGTATGCAACGACAACTTCCCTCCCTCTCCACACTACGTCCTACCAAGGCCGCACATCTAGTTGGCCTTGGTCCTACTCGCCGGCAAGAAGCTCCCCCTCCCTCCCCAACTTACCCTCCCCCACACTAACGAGTGTTTGCTTCTCAACAATTGCCGATTACACCTATTAGTCAAAACCCATATCCTCCTCGTCCACATAACATTCCTGATCATTCCACCAATCGAAATAACTTCATTATAGAATAATTAATCAAACTTATCATACATATAATCACCTCGTCTCAGACAACACCCATAGAAGATCCCCTTGTAATTCGGCAATTAATATCTAGTTTAATAAATAAATTCAATGGGTTTTAACGTCCTGCAGTGGAATGCTAGATCTGCCATTGCTCATAAGGAAAGTTTAGAGCACGAACTTGGTTGCAGAGATATCAAGGTGGCAGCGATTTCCGAGACGTGGTTCAACGCATCAGAACTTATAAGATTTCGGAATTATAATATTCTACAAGACCATCGGCTCGATGGAAAAGGAGGGACAGCACTTTTCATGCAGTTCCTTTTAAGGTACTGCCTGTCATAGTGGGGGGTAGATCCTGGTATACAACTCGTTGCAGCACGTATCCATTCACCTGCGCTTGAGTTCAGATGCCTTTCAACATATTGTAAACCAGGCAGA
The DNA here is from genome assembly GCF_040414725.1 of Anabrus simplex. NCBI lineage: Eukaryota > Metazoa > Arthropoda > Insecta > Orthoptera > Tettigoniidae > Anabrus > Anabrus simplex. The sequence continues at coordinate 322,046,381 of NC_090265.1, forward strand.
ATTATAACACCTGCAGTTTGGAATCAAATTTTATCTCCTTTGGCACCACCGTACCTTATATGCAGCGACCTCAACGCACACAGTACTACCTGGGGGTGTGCCTTCACCGACCGACAGGGTTGCAATATTTTAGAGACAGTCGACACTTTCAATCTATCCATATAGAATGACGGCTCACCAACACTAGTTCCGTCCTTATATCACCGTTCATTGGCAGTTCATATAACAATGTGCTCTCCCGCCATTGCCACAATCACCCACTGGAATGCACTTAAAGACTCGCTTGGTTCGAATCACTATCCAATACTTATAAACATTGATAATTCTCCTACAAGTAACCCCTCACCATATCCATCAAGCAAGTGGAATATGCATGGTGAAGACTGGATGCTTTTTACTGCTAAAATACTTGAGGAAACACGCTGTTTCCGGACCCAAACATCCGCCATGGACAATTATAATACCTTTGTTGACATGATGGAACTTGTTGCTCATATTTCTATCCCCCTGAGAAACCCTCCTGGTCAGAAAAACACCCCAACAGTGGTGGAATGCTGACTGTTCCCGCGCCATTGCTCTCCGGCGTACGGCTCTCCGGGAATTCCGAACACACCCTACCCAAGAAACATACCTACAATATCAGAAGATTTCTGCTCGAACTAAGCGATTTCTCAAGCAAACTAAGAAACAGAGTTGTTAAAAATACTGCTCCACATTGAATAAGGAAACTCCAATAGCAGAAGTATGGCATCGCATACGACATTTGCGCAACAGAAATTATAGTACTCAGGATTCGTCACCTGACACCTCTTGGTTAGAGGATTTTGCTGATAGAATTACGCCACCATCATCTAGTTATCCACCGTGTACATTTAATGAAGAGTACTCCGTACACTTCCTCTGTTCGCCATTTACAATCAGCGAGCTCCTTGTGGCCATTAAGAACTCTGCCAATACAGCACCGGGAATCGATGAAATCCGATACCCCATGTTACACACCTTCCTGACGAAACATTGCAGCTTTTCCTCCGGATTGTCAATGAACTTTGGTTTCAAAAATGCATACCTGAGTCATGGAAGACTCAAATTGTATTATCCATCCTCAAGCCAGGAAATCCACCGGGATATCGAGCTATTGCCCATTGGTAAAACGGTGGAAAGAATGATTAAAAATCGCTTGGATTGGTGGCTAGAGTCACAATCTCTGCTACCTTCTGCACAAAATGGATTCCGCAAGGGTCGTGGCACGTATGATAACCATGCCATATTAACCACAGCGATTCATACAGCTTTTCTAAATAAACACTACCTTTGTGCTCTCTTTTTGGACATATCCGCTGCGTATGACAATGTACGAATACCAATACTAATGGACAAACTGATTGCTCTTGGATTGCCTCAAACTTTTGTGTCTGGTATATATCAATTTATACATGTTAGATGGCTTTATTTTCGTTATAACCATAAACTTCTCGGGCCACGACGATCGACCCAACGACTCCCTCAAGGTGCAGTACTTAGTCCCCTACTGTATACTATTTATACCCGAGATTTGGAAAATATTCTGCTCTTAGAGTTAGCCTTCTTCAGTATGCTGACGACGTATGCATGTTTACCTCAGCGACGACAGTACCTGCTGCCAAGCGTCGTCTAGCAGATACTATGCAGCATGTAAATCAGTTGTTACATCACCATGGGTTAGACCTCTCTGCAAATAAATCCTCGGCAGTAATATTCACAAAAAGAAGAATTGAACCACCAATTTACAACTTCATCCTGGGATCACACAGCATCTTAGTTCAACCACAAACCAAATTTCTCGGACTTGTGTATGATTCCCGTCTCACGTGAACTGCTCATATGCAACATATTATTCCAAAATTGAAACAAGGGATCAATATCCTACGCACATTAACTCGAACTTGGTGGGGAGCACACCCATCTATACTCTTAGTGCTATATCGCACGCTGATAGATCGAAAATGGAATATGGAAGCATGTTTTATTTCAGTGGCAATAAACACCTACTAAATAAACTAGATAGTATTCAATTTCAGTGCATTCGCATATGCCTTGGAGCTATGAAAACCACGCCAACTAATGCTCTTCTCTTAGAAGCCGCAGAAATGCCCTTGACTATCCGTGCACAGTTTCTTTCAGATAAGTTCATACTAACGCAAACTCACACTTAAAATTCAACAGTTCTAATACCTCTTCGCAGATTACAACATTTAGCAGACGATCAAGACCGGCTTTCTTTGAATCAAAGATATTTCCTGTTGCAAAGTGTCACACATATAGACTCACTACTGACCCAAAACTGTCAAAAGAGTGTGGCAGACATATACGATATTCCATTTGAGCAGTGCATATGCCCTATGGAAGTGGATAGATCACTAACATATCTACAAAAAGATCACAGATTGGCGCAGTTATGTCAAGAGGATTTGACTCTCCGGTATCCTTCGTCTGTTAAAATTTATACTGATGGCTCAATAACACCAATAAGTGGCGTAGAATGTGCATTCTATTGTCCTGATCAACAATAAGCTCAAGGTTTTCGTTTGCCAAAACATATTTCTATCTATGCAGCAGAAGCTATTGCCATTATAGAAGCGCTCAAATATGCCAGACGATTCTACCGTAAGAGTATCACTATCCTTACCGATTCACTGAGCGTCCTTTCCACACTATCTACACCGCCTATCTTCCAGAAACCTAATATCTATCACATCAGTATTATTTAAAAAAATATATGAACTCCAAAGACGCGATTCTAGAGTAAACTTCGTATGGGTCTCAGCCCACATCGGGATACCACATAATGAATATGTAGATGACTTAACGAAGAAAGCATGTGTCAGTGGACAGGTCCTGAATACTCCCAGCAACTTCATGAATTATACAGTGATTATGTTCCAACGAGCCTATAGTCAGTGGTCACAGAAGTGGGAGGAAACAAAGAGCCACAAAGGTAAATTTTACTCAACGATTGAACAGAATCCCCCGCGACGTCCTTGGTTTGCACAATGGAACACTCAACGACGATTCATCTCGACTATCACTCGAATGCGCTTCAATCACGGAAGTTTTAGAAGTCACCTTAATCGCATCAACGTAGTGGACATACCATACTGTTCCTGTGATGGCCTGTCGATTCAGGACCTAAACCATCTCATTTTTGCATGTGCTCATTACCACGAACAGCAAAATGTGTTTATTACAGCTCTGCTTCACTCTAACCAACAGTTACCAACCTGTGTAAATACACTATTGGCGACCAAAAGCAAAAAAGTGTATACTATTATTGGGAACTATTTAACAACAACTTGTCAACAAATTTGATTGATTTTCTATGGAAATGTATGTGATTTTAATGTAATGATGTGCAACATCTATGTCTTTTATATATATTTCATACTGTGACAATGACTTGTAATGAATTATAAAGTTCAAACCAGTGTACTGTAATATCCAGGTGGCTGTTTGGTCTGTAACTGATCTAAAGCCAAATAAATTTAAAAAAAGGGCCATGACAGCTGCCTTCCCGGCCCTAGTCCTTTAGTGGTAACACAAGGAAGGAAGGAAGGAAGGAAGGAAGGAAGGAAGGAAGGAAGGAAGTACATCGCCTTGTAAAACTGAGCTAAATGCGATATGACTGACATAGATTGCAACACATCCCCACCAATTTGTAGGAAAACTGTCAGAGAAAGAAGGAGGAGCATTAATAAACAAAAAGAAAGGAAGGCCTAGTTTGAATGTCTTAAAGTACTGGAGGTAGTGTATTATTATTTGAAGAACAAGTCCAACTGGTACAACTTGGCAATCATCCCTTCTCAACTCTAATCAGAAGGGAAAAAGAAGAAGTGGTTCGATTCTTAATTTACTTTAATGTTATTGTTTCTACGTCCCAATAACTACTTTTGACGGTTTTATGAGACGCCGTGATGCCAAAATTTTGTCCCGAAACGAGGCTGACGTATTTGAACACATTTAAATACTACCGGACTGAGCCAGGATCGAATCTGCCAAGTTGGCGTCAGAAGGCCAGCGCCTTAACCATCTGAATGTTCGATTCTTCGAAGAATGAACAAAAGAAGAAGAGAACGGTCACTAAGGCCGTGAAAATGAAAGACTCCCTAGGGTTCGCGAATTTAATACCGTCGGGATCAGAAAAGAACAAGAGTTGACTAAAAGTAGTCGGATAGAAACGGAAACCCGTCGTATATCTGCTTTTCCTTTACCTGCGCCGTAGGCAACTACGGCGATGTTAAAGGTGTTAAATCATGAATTTTATCATAGTGTATTTAAGAGCACATAGAGAGAATACCTATCTGTTAGCAGAATCATCATCATGAAAAGTTTTCAATCCCCTCCCTGAGGGGGAGGAGCGGGCCACATAGAAGGTCTGGCCAGGAGATTCGGCGGGGTTGTGGGTTTAATGGAGTAGGACGGTGGGCTATGTTAGAAAAAAGTGAAGAAATTCTGTATGTCAACACCTAGCTCGTATTTCATACACTAAATCACAAAAGTATTCGACCACCCTATTATGTTTTTTGATTTGAAGTACTCTTCTAACATTTGAAGCCCAGAAGGAGCAATTACCAGTCCATTTAGTAATGTGAATATTGACGTGCAATGTAGCATACACAAGTCGCCGTAAAATGTAATTAACTGATGCAATTTTAAGTTTATTTATAAGGCACCGCAATATGTAGCCACGTAAATATTCGGGCACTTGTCGCGCAGGCAGGAATAGGTGGGATTTGGGTAGAACAAGCTCATTTTGTGCTTCGTTCCTGTTTTTTAAACATGAACGTTTTACGGTACGATGGGACGAAAAGGAAAAAAATACATCATTTGAAAAGAGACAACTTGTTGTTTTCCATCATGGTAAAGGGCGCTCTGAAAGAGATATTGCCGCACTGTTACAAATAAGTAAGAGTACTGTACGTGACATTATAAGAAGATTCAACAGAGAAGATAGAATTGAGGACAAACCCAAAACAGGGCGACCAAGGAAGCTGAGTAGAAGGGAGGAAACTGGAGTAATAAGAAAAATTAAGAAAAATCCAAAGTTACCGGCAAGTAAAATTCTACCGCTGTGCTGTAGGAACATAGGAAGGAAGTTCACCCTGAAACTGTGCGGAGAATTATCAAAACAGAAGGGTATAATGGCAGAGTGAGCAGGAAGAAACCCATGGTCAATTAGAGAAATAGTGAGAACATATTGGATTTCACGAATCAGCACATAAATAAACCTGTCGGTTGGCGGGACGAAGTATTTTTTGTAGATGAAAGTCAAGTGCAGATGTTGTCTTCAAGCAGAAGAACTATGGTTTGGAGAAAACCAAATGAAGAGCTTCAATCGCAGAATCTGCAACCCACAGTTAAACACGGAGGAGTCATGATTTGGGGCGCCATTTATTCATATGGGGGGGGGGGGGGGGCGTATTAGCATTCATTGAGGGTAAAATGGACAAGCATAAGTACCTGAATATTTTAAAAGAGAACTTACCGAAAATTGCTGAAAATTAACGGCGTTTGGGAAAGTTCAAATTATATCAAGACAACGACCCGAAATAAAAATCCGATATTGTGAGACTATGGACGCTGTATAATTGCCCTGAAGGTTTGGATACACCTCCTCAGAGTCCAGACTTAAAGCCTACTGAAGATCTATGGGATGAACTGAAGGGAAAATTGACACAAACGCCAGTGACATCAAGGCAAGCTTTATAGGATAGAATAACGGAAGAATGGAGTCAAATAAGTTCAGATTATACGAGAAAACTCATTCAAAGCATGTATAAACGCTTGGAGCAAGTGATAAAGCAAAAGGGACTTCATACAAAGTATTGAAATGTACTGTGGTGTGTTTGATTCACATGTCGCCCGAAAACTTTTGTGGCTACGATACTGGGCGTGTTTCTTTAAGTATTATTGTTTATGTTGTTTTTGTTATTGTATTTATTACATGTGTTCCGTTTCAATTTATGCCAAGATTGTTCCTATATTGTGTTTTTCTGTTAATAAAGGTCTAAAAATAGCACAAAACACTAGTGCCCGACTACTTTTGTGATTCATTGAATGTAACACGAATCGAATAGGGCAGCCCCAGCTGGCAAGTGAAGCACGTTAAAATACATTCCATTTTTTCGAGATCGGGTGAGTTGGCCGTGCGGTTAGGAGCGCGCAGCTGTGAGCTCGCATCCGGGAGACAGTGGGTTCGAACCCCATTGTCTACAGCCCTGAAGATGGTTTTCCGTGGTTTCCCATTTTCACACCAGGCAAATGCTGGGGCTGTACCTTAATTAAGGCCACGGCCACTTCCTTCCCATTCCTAGGACTTTCCTGTCCCATCGTCGCCATAAGACCTATCTGTGTCGGTGCGACGTAAAGCAACTAGCTAAAGAAAAAAAAATTCTCGAGAAGTTCTTGTCCGATTTTGAAAATAATTACGGTGCTGAATTTGTAATGTTTGTAGGTTTAAAACTACGTGTAGATAACAGTCTAGTTCCATTTTAGAAAACAAGTTAGTACTAGAAGATAATGACGCCAAGAAAAAATGCGGTAAATCCAATTATGAGCCCATTGATGCCATTACTGAAAATGAAAACAGAAGGTTACCTTTAACCGCTCATGAGTTGAGGTGGACAACTTAGCTGAATAACCCTTTATATGACAGTTAATAATCTCTTTTTATTCAACTGTGTTAGAAAAGAAAAACTAATAAAAACCATTGGTGCAATTTTTAATGACGTAAATGAAGAAAGTATCTTCGTAGGTTAGCTTAATCCCTAGTATGCTTAGGATAAATGAGCTCTGGCCAAATCCTAATAATGTTGAGAGAGAGAGAGAGAGAGAGAGAGAGTGTGTGTGTGTTAGAGTTGAATGTGTCAGGGTTGCGGCCTTCGGTTCCGTGGATCTCGCATACGATTCCCGGTGGAGTAGGAAATTTTAGCTGTTCCTGGTTGATTCCTCTGGCTTGGAGACAGGATGTTTGAGTTTGTCTCAATACACGCAACACAACACACTTAGAACCAGACAGAAGCAAACAGTAGTGAATAGATCCCTACCACGTAGGACTGTCGTCAGGAAGGGCATACAGCTGTAAAACAGAGCAAATTCCGCATGTAGTGTACAGTTCGCACCCTTGACCCCACCACGAAGAAGCGGCGGAAGAATAAGAGAAAGAAAGAAGGAGAGAGAGAGAGAGAGAGATTTCTCACAGAGAAATCACTGGGTCATGACGAGATGAATTCATAGAACCGCATTTTGAGTTCTATGTTGGTCACTATGGCGAGTCACTGGCACAAGTGATCAATTCGATGGCTGAGAACGAAAGGGTTACAACAACAACAAAAAAGCATTTTTGAAATTTTACCATAAATGCATAGCTTATTTCGACCTCTACAACCTCTGAAAGTGTTACAACGAAAAACCTAATGCATTCATGCCAGGAAACATTTCTAACGATTTCCAATATTCTGATACTAGTGGCTTTGGTCAATTTGAAAGGGTCATTTTGAGTTGTAACTCGTTTCCATATCATAGTGAATGATGTAAGAACTAGGCACACACCCATTTTCATAAAAATGGTGTAAAAATAGAATTTGTGAAAGGCAATCTGTAAACTGCTAAAATCTTTAACTATTCTCCTGAAAAATCATGGAACTTGAACTGTAACTCTTTCGTTCCCGGCCATCGATTTACCCTGTCAAGATGAAACCGGATGTGTCGCGTCTGGTCGAGCCACTGAAGTGAATGCGTGACAACATGGGATTAAACCGAGAAATCCGAGCGAATACAGGACACTTGGTAACTCTAGGTCCACCTCCACAGTGTAACGGTTGGCACTATACGATGTCAGCCTCAGAGGCCCAGGTTCGATTCTCGGCACTGTCACAGATTTAAGATTGACAGGACGATTGGTATGTGGTTTAAAATGTATGTACAGCTCACCTTCCTCACAGGTGTGACTAAAAAAACGTTCCAACACCTCGAGGAATTTGGTCCACCTCCATGGTTGAGTGGTCAGTGCTTGGCCTTCGGGTTCGTCAGATTTTAATCGTAAACGGTTAATTATTTTGGCTTGGGGACTGGATATTTGTGCTGTACCTAATATCGCTGTAATTCGCACACTACACACAATACTATACTTCACGCAACTTCCTACAAACTGCTGACGCCGCCCACCCTCGTCGGAGGGTGTACCTTACGATGGCTGCACCCAGTTGTAATAGCCACATGAAATTAATTATTTGTAACACCAGAACGTATCGTACGAACATCTATAAGGAGCATTCGATTCATCTTTCTGTTGATGGCAGGTGATACTTGCACAGACGGAGCTATTTTACGCCCATATTTTAATTCGAGAAATGAAGAGTAGGACATAGCAGTGGTATGCATCGAAAGAGAAACCTCACACTCTGACCTTTGTGCTCAGAATACAGTGATATTCCTAGATATTCCATTTCTCAGCACAGCTGCAGACGTATCTAATTTTATCCTGGTGAATTACATAATTTTAGCAGCTTTACAACCCTCGCAAGCACGAGCGCCTACTTAACCAGCCTACATGACGCTAATTTGCCACTTTTAACAACATGAAAATGTGGTCTGCAACAAAACTACTGTATGTTCGAATCCAGACGATTGCATAGACCTTCCGAGAGAAAGAAATAGTAACGAAAGTTATACATTCAAACAGCCAGTTCATTTGAATGTATTGGATGTGTAGTACAGATATCAGAATGTCGGCCATTCACCGCTGTACTGTCGGTTCGCAACTCGGTTAGCTTATGAGGATTGTGAGCTAGTAAAGTGGAGCAGATTATGTCCGAGATATCTTGTTTGAACGATTATTTTTATTCTAATACTGATTCATGATGGGAATAAGACGAGTGTATTGGTTCTACGGGCCAAAGGGAACATTTACCGACGGCTGCCTACCCAGAGCGTCAAGGTTTCATTATTAGACCGGGGTTGCTACTTTTTTTTTTTTTTTTTTTTTTTGATTCACATAACTCTTCATTGCCCTAGCAAGACTGAATTTCAGACCCACAATCCAGTTTTAATTTTGTGACTAAACACGGATAAAAGAGGAAGGTAAACATTGGTTATTAGATCTTAGCAGGCACATTGATTACGACAGATGTAGCTAATAGTTAGATCACCTACCTTGCAACCAGTTGATCTCACCAGGAGGGAAGTGTGAAAACGCGAGTCCGATGTCTTACAGAAGTGACAAAAGTGAAAATTGCTCAGATCCTCCCACTAAGTAGTTTATGCTTCACACAGGTTATTTTATCATATAAAAATCAAGACATTCAGAATCTGGAAGAGAAATAGCCGATCTCTTGCTAAAGTGGAAGGACCAAGAAATTCGGGAACGCAACAGGACTAATGACTTAAAATTTGATGATAATGACGATGACGACGACGATGACGGCAGTGAAGAGAAGGAGGAAGACAAGGAGAAGAAGAATGATAATATGTAGATTATTTCATTATTTCTTAAGATTTACTTACAAATTAAGTTACTCAGTCTATATCCATCTTCTGTTTTTCGGGGGCCGAGAATTTTACTCAGATTATTATTATTATTATTATTATTATTATTATTATTATTATTATTATTATTATTATTATTATTATTATTATTGCCCATTATTTGAAATCGGATTTCTTGGCGGATTTTTAGCGGATTTTTAGTAGTATTTAGCGGATTTTGAAAATATAAGTTGTGCAACACTGCATGTGACATGGTGGTACATTAATAACCGCTGTAGTCGCCATTATTTTGAATGCAAGTAGCCTATACAAATGTGCATGCATTGTGTCATACAGGTGCCGCATGTCAAAGTATGGTGTTCCACGCCTGTTTCACATGGTCAGTGAAATCAGGAAAGGTTAATGTTGGTATTTGATGACGCAGAATTTGTTCCATATGGACTCAATGAGCGAAATGTCTGAAGATCTGGTGATCTCGCTGGTTGACGCTCTGTAGAGCACGCTGGGCGACAGCGGCGGTATGAGGACACGCGTTGTAAAACAACCCCTTGAGTACTGCGAGCGAATGGCAGCACAGCCAGTTCAATCACCAGTCTGGCGAACAAATCCGCTGTCAAGGTTCTTGGGATAACGACGAGGGTGCTTCTGCTGGTGCAATTCCAGTCAGTCGACGATGCAGACTGCTTGGTTCCACCTGGCCTCCTCCTGACTAGTGGTGATGGTGGTGATTATTGTGATTGTGGTGATTACAACTAGGCAACTATCCTCTATATAACACTAATCAGAGAGAGAAAAAGAAGGGATCCGACACTTCGAAAAATGAAGGTATCGGCCGAAGGAAGACAAGGGCCACGAAGGGCGTGAAAATGAAAGACTCCCTAGGCCTCCATACGTATTACCGTCGGGGTCGGGAAAGAACAAGAGTTGACCAAGAGAGGTCGGATAGGATAGATGAAAGTGAGGAGCCTGGCACAAGTAAGTGGAAGGAATGCCAGGACTCAGCTAAGGGCTCCGCAGTCGCCAACCCACGCTCCAAAGTTCAGAGCCCCTGGGGCCCCTTTTAGTTGCCTCTTACGACAGGCAGGGGATACCGTGGGTGTTATTCTACCGCCCCCACGCACAGGGGGATCCTTCTGACTAAACCATGGTCACTACTGGCACCAAGACAGAAACGGCTCTCAGCTGGGAATAGAACAGATCTCCACTCTGCCCTCTAGTAAGGTCTAGTTTGACACCACTGAAGTCGCAGATGACAGTGATTCGGATTTAGTGGCATGAAAGCTACAGTAGATCTGGCTCGGAGCTGACCCTCAAGTAATCGATTTCATGCAGTTCCCTGGTGCCAACTGAAGCTCTGATGGCTGCCGAAGATGCAGTATCCATCATAGCCATCCGGCGTATACGGCGGTCTTCCCATTCCGTAGTGGCTCCTGTGCGGACGGACCCCGGTCTTCTTGAGAAAATGCCTTCCCGCGACCATTGTTGCCAACACTGATGCGCTGTGGAGACATCCTTCCCAAACATTTCTGCAATATGACAGAAAGAAAATCCATCTTTTCGTAGCCCTATTACACGGCCTCGTTTCAACCCAGGCCGGGCTGAGTGGCTCAGACGGTTGAGGCGCTGGCCTTCTGACCCCCAACTTGGCAGGTTCGATTCCGGCTTAGTCTGTGGTATCTGAACTTGCTAAAACACGTCGGTCTCGTGTCTGTAGATTTAGTATACTGGTACGTAAAGGAGCTCGTGCGGGGCAAAATTTCGGCACCTCGGCGTCTCCTAAACCCGCCAAAATAGTTAGTGTGACGTAGAAATATTATTATTATTATTATTATTATTATTATTATTATTATTATTATTATTATTATTATTATTGTACCGGGCGGTACACCTCCACGCCGCTAATTTAAAATGTGCGCCAGTTGAAACTCCCCTGCTGGAGGAAGTCTGAACTTTATTGACGGTATTAATTTTCTACTTTCTCAGAAGATGTCACTACCTGTAAATTTTGGAGTTTTAGAACTGTGTCATTTTTGATGTGTTTTTGTTTTGCTTGAAGTAAGAAGTGTGAATTTTCTCTTCTAGAGGACACTACTGAAGAACTACAATAGTGCACCCTAGTGCGAAGAAAAAGAACTGTCCTTTGGAGAAAATTTAATTTCAAAAGTTTGTTCCTTGCTAAATTTCTTTCAGTCATTGTTTAAGTTGGCAATATTGCCCTTTCTTTCCCCTTGTTTTAAATCTAGCCAATCCCGAATTTCTTAACTTAATTTTCCACCAATAATGTGTTTCTTCTTCATCTTGTGTAGGGGTTTCTCTTTATTCTCCAATAAAGTGATTGTGGGCGGGTGTTCTCATTCCCCTAACGCCTAGAACCTTCCGTGAGAGTATATAAACTGCTGATTTTAGGGTCTCTGGGCCACTTCTGTTCCATCTTTCAGTGTGTAAAGTACATAGCAGGGGGCGGGAAGCGCCTCTTTCTTCGGCGGCGGTCAACAACCAGGTAATGGCCGATTAATTACTTATTTTCTTGCTTGCTCAGCAGTTTAACTCTCGGGGCGGGTCCGAAGCTTTTTCCATTATGTAACCTTCTTTAAAATGTAAAGAAACTTGTATCTATTTCATCTTTTAAACTGCATATCGGGATAGAGAGTGCTGTACCCTCTCGAGCTCCCAATCATATTGTTTTGAGGTGAACTTATCTTTCTCAACCTATTCTTCGTTAATATAATGTAAATTGTTCTTTTCTGAAGTCACCTCTGTAGTATGGGATTAGCCCTTGCATTAATGGCCTAGTGCCAAGTAGGTTTTAAATAAAGTGTATTAGGAGTGCGGAGAGCCTCCTTTCAAGTTGGTATTTTAGAGGCCATATAATTAACCTTTTCTCACTTAATAGGCCTCAGTAGATTGGGTATTTTACCCATGTGTTTATGTCCGTTGAGGACAGCTTGAAGGTCGAGTTTGGTGTGGCCTGGGAGAGGCTTAAAGTTGAGAGCGAGTGGCTCTTTTTTTTTTGAAAACTGAGTGTTGTATGCCTCGAGGAGGCTTTACTGTGTAATTTGGAGCAAGTGCTCCAGGGTTTGATTGGGGTCTTCTGCCCCGTTGGTGAAATTTGTATATCGTAAAGTAGGGCGAGTTGCTCAAGAATTGTGTTTTCAGGGCTCGAAGCCCAAATCCTGTAAATACTGTAATTGTACTTTGTTGCCTTGCTACTCCGTACCTGCCATTCTTGTTTTTTTCTGAATTTTGGAAAGAAAATATAACCTTGTTAAACTTTTACATTAACTTTAATTCCGTAGTTGGAGACCTATTCACACCCGCACCTTCTTTCACCTCTACCTACCACGGAAATCTCCGTAACAAGTGGTAGCAGAGCGTGGTTGAATGGGTCTCATTTTAGCCCCTTTTGACGGCTAAATATTATTCTGTTCCGAACTCTAACCATTTTCTCAGTTGCTGGAATTTTTGAGGTTTTCAAAATTGTTCTGTCACCATGCCTGGCCCTCGCGATGTTCTTCATCTTAACTATTTGCGCAAGGAGGAGTTGATCTATGAGTTAACTATCAGAAATGTACAATCTGGAGGCACGGTTGCAGTAGACACAAACAAGCTTAGAGAATCCCTAGATTTGCCCATTTCCATCCCCAATTTGGGAGAGAAAGAAATTGACGACTCTCTTTCCACGATCACGGAGAATATTACTGGGCTAGCTTCTGTAGTTAGTTTTTTTGATGAAAATGATCCTTCTCCTAATCAAATTAAGCGTGTGCAAGCTAGGCTGTTTCATTTTTCAAATAGAGTTAACGATCTGTTGTCTCTAAAGTTGAATGACGTTCAGAAGAAGGAAGCTAGTACGCTGCTTGAAAATATGTCTGAATTATCTAGCAAGGTCACTCAATTGTTAACTGGGGAAGTTCCTCCCAAAACTGATCTACCCGCCACGATGAATGTTGGGAGCGAGGAAGAGCCTCCTAAGGGAGAAGTCAATAGGATAACCGTTGCTGCTCAAACTATCTCTGCCCCATTAGACAACGAGTCTGAACGTCGTAACTCATTGACTAATGTACGTTCTGAATTAACTTCTTTGCCACTTAAACCTTTACCGACTATGTCACCCGGGTTTAGCAGCTTGCCTCATCCATTGGCAATGTTGCTCAGAGGTATCTCTAAGTTTTCCGTTAATACCACCAGTGAAGTAATTTCATTTTTAAGATTTCTAGTTGAATTTCAGGATCATGCCCTTGTGTTTTCTCTTTCTCCATGTCAAATTTTGCAAATTATCTATCCTTATGCAATTGGTATTCTCTCTGACAAAATAGTAAGAGCCATAGCCGAACAGTCATCTATTGAAGATTTTCATGCACACCTGCTTGCAAATTTTATTCCCGCCCGCGCGAGGTCATCTCTGATTCAGAAGTACTATTACCGTGTACAACGCTTGGATGAAAACTTGGCTGATTTCATACAGGACATTAAGTTTTATACTAGGGTGTTTGCTCTTCCCTTCCCTGAGGATCAGATTGTACAAGCCATTGTGGAAGGTATTTCACCATCTTATAGATCATATTTGTGTTTCGCGGCGTGCCCGCAAACCTTCTCTGAACTTGAAGCATTGGCCGTCTCAGCGGAAGGAGTTAGATACGCCGATTCATTGCGTGTAGCGAAAGAACCCCCGCCTTCTTTTAGTAATACTCGGCCTCCACCTCGCCGACCAGTCACACCCCGTAAATGCTATGCTTGCGGGTCGCCCGACCACCTTCGGAACAAGTGCCCATTGCTCAAATCTAGTGTGACAAGGAATGGAGCTGGTTCATCACAAGGCTGTTTTAAATGTGGGGCTTTCTCACATATTGCCAAGAATTGTCCCAATTCGAATAGCACCCCCTCCTGCTCAACTTCTGGTGCAACTTCCAACAACAATATAAAGTGACTAGTGCCTTCGGCTGAGTCGATTAATCCATCTTCACGAGACTCAGCCCCGGGTAAACAGATCGAAAAATCAGGGAAATTTCAATCTTCAAATCCATCCCTTGAATGCCCCAAGGAGTGTCTTAGGATTGCGGCAGATACCCCCGCACCGGTTCCTTTTCTTAAGATTGAGTTAAATAATGAACCTGTAACAGCTCTCTTAGATTCAGGCAGTGTTTGTTCGATTATTTCGGCTGAATGGTATTCTAAATTGAAATCTGTTTGTAAACTACCTGACTATGTCTCATCTCCTGTTCAATATGTTTCGGCTAATTCATCTCCATTAGAAATTCTAGGTTCCGTACAGGTCAAAATTCGTATTTTTAAATTTACATGGAAAACCAAACTGTTTGTGGCTAAGCATTTGTCTTGCCCCATCATACTGGGAGCGGACTTTATTTCTCACACTGGTCTTGTGCTCGATCTTCAGAGTAAGTCGTGCACATTCAAATTTGCGTTCAATTGTAAAATTCCCTTGTTAAAGTGTAATTCTGTATCATGCTCATCTATTTCGCCTACCCAGGATGAGATGTTGTTAGACCTTAGACATCTACCTGAGGAGCAGGCTGATAGTATTCGTAAATTATGTCAGTCATTTCCAGAGGTGTTCTCTGATACTCTTGGTGTTACTGACCTTATTGAATACAAAATTGAGGTCACGGATTCGATTCCTGTCCGTTTTCCACCTTATAGGCTATCTCCACCTAAAATGAAGGCTCTGAAAGAAATTATCGATCAGATGTTGAAGGATGGTATTATTAGGCCCTCTAAGTCAGCGTATTCTTCGCCTATTTTTCTAGTCCCGAAACCCCAAGGAGGCTTCAGGCCTGTCATTGATTATAGGGCTCTCAATCGGAAGGTGGTGTTACAATCTGTGCCCCTTCCCGACCTTCATTCTTGTTTTTCATGGTTCCGTAAGGCCAAGTTCTTTACTATCTTGGACCTGAATCAGGCCTATAATCAAATTCCCCTTGCCGAAGAGTCTAAACACCTTACAGCGTTTGCCACGGACTGGAACTTATACGAATACAACCGCGTGCCTTTCGGGCTCCCCACGGGAGCAGCTGTACTCACTAGGCTACTAGATAGGGTCTTCTCCGACATCAAATTTGAGTACTTATATCACTACTTGGATGATGTCGTCGTATTTTCAGAGACTTTTGAAGAACATCTAGATCATCTGCGAGAAGTCCTCGATCGCCTTCGTAAGGCTGGGTTAACTGTCAAGTTGTCCAAGGTTGCCTTTGCTAAGCCCTCTATGTCATTCCTAGGGCATATTGTGTCACCTGATGGTGTAGCAGTCGATCATTCTAGAACACAGGCCATCCGTGATTTTAAACCTCCCAAGGACATTAAAGGTATCGCCAGGTTCATTGGTATGGTGAATTTCTTCAGGAAGTTCATTCCTAATTTCGCTAATAGAGCGGCGCCCTTAAACCTTCTTCGTAGGAAAGGCATCAAATTCGAGTGGGGACCTTCTCAACAAGCCGCTTTTGAAGATCTTAAATTAGCTCTATGTAATGCCCCTGTACTTGCTATGCCTGATTTCTCGAAGAAATTCATCGTCCAAACCGACGCGTCGTCGTCAGCAGTAGCTGCAGTCCTTCTTCAAGAGACTGAACTAGGGAGGCGACCCATCGCCTATGCATCTAGGACTCTATCGGCTCAAGAAGCCAAGTATTCTATCTATGAGCTCGAAGGGTTGGCAGTCTTATTTGCCTTAGAGAAGTTCCGTCTCTATCTGGAACATGTCAAATTCGACCTGGAGACAGATAATCAAGCCTTAAGCTGGGTCTTAGGTAGGCCGCGTCGTACTGGTCGTCTAGCCCGTTGGGCCATCCGTATTTCTGCCTTCCAATTCGATGTCAGGCATATCAGAGGTACCGAAAACATTGTTGCTGATGGACTAAGTCGTATGTTTTCCAACGACGTCGAGACCCATGAACCGGTCGACAGTTCATCACCTCCCGAGTCCATACTATCTGATGTTAATGCCATCTTAACTGATGCTCCCATGCTCTTTAGGGATATCGAGAAATACCAACGTGAAGATCCGACGCTGGCTCCGATAATGGAAACCCTTTCTTCTGGGGAACATGTGGTCCCTTATGTTCTGAGGAATGGTGTTCTATGTTGCCCCTCGAGGCATGATAAGATGATGAAAGTTGTCGTTCCAGCTGTTCTTGTACCTATGATCTTCAAGTACTATCACGAGACCCCATTAGCAGGGCATCTTGGTATCTTTAAAACTCGTGAAAAGATTCGTGAAATGTTCATCTGGAAAGGTATGGACGGTGAAATCCGTGAACAAGTAAAAGCTTGTAAATCTTGTTTGCTCAGTAAACCCACCATGTCCACCAGGGTAGGCCTTTTGTCTTGGCATCAAGCGTCGCGTCCCATGGAACGCTTGTATATTGATTATGTAGGAACCTTCCCCCAGTCAAAGGGAAATGCCAACAAGTTTATCTTTGTATGCGTAGATGGCTTTACTAGATTTTCCTGGTTATTTCCGACTAAGCTGGCTACCGCTCAGTCTTCCATTACTTGCTTAAATTCTATTTTTGCCTCTTTTGGTCCGTGCCAATATATTGTGTCTGATAATGCTAAGGCGTTCACATCTAATCTTTTTCGTAAATTCTGTTTCGACTTGTACATCTCTCATGTAACTACTTCTGCTTATTACCCTCAACCATCTCTGGCTGAACGGGTTAACCGTAATCTCAGGTCCGCGCTTATTGCCTATCATCATGAAGATCATTCCAGGTGGGACACGTCCTTGCATTGGTTAGCTTTTGCTTTGAATTCGGCGGTTCATGAATCACATAAATTTACTCCAGCCTCTTTGATGTTCAAGTTTGTTCCCAATACGCCGCTCTCTAACCTCTGGTCTCTGAGTGACATTCTACCCGAGACAATAGATCCGGACCACATTAAAGATCTTTGGAAGAAGGCTAAAGCCAATCTTAAAGTGTCTCATGAAAAGGTTAGGGAAAGGTATGATTGTGGACGGAGACCCACCCCTTTGAAGGTAGGTGACCAAGTTATGGTCAAAAACTTTGTTCCCGTGGGCAAGCTTGCCCCCAGATTTCATGGGCCTTGTATCATTCTCGATTTTCTTACGCCGGTTACGTTGTTATTAAGTAATCCAGCCACCGAGAGGATATTTAGGGTTCACCTGTCACAGGTGAAACCGGTGTAAATTTTGTGTCAACTTGCTTCATATAATCGTGAAAGGAATATGAAGGTTATATTTTTTTTTTGAGTTTCACCTTTAAGGCTTTCTGCCCCTTCTATAAAATTTAGCTTCATTTGTAAGTATTTTTGTAAACCCTCCCCGCACCGTTAAACTGCCATTCTGTCCTTACCACGGCCATTACCACGCTCCCGTCTCCTGCTATACACACTGTGGCTTGCTTATATTAAATGCCATGGATATCTGCACGCCGCTGGCCCCTCAACCTCTCCACCAAGCCTGTGCCCTCAAAAAATGATGATGGTCCAACAATTCTGCCGCCTAGTTTTAATGTTTCAGTGCCCCCGCAGCCACGTGGCGCCGTGCCGAGACTGGGCTTGAGGATGGGCCCCCTCGACCCCAGCGAGGACGACATGTGCACGGCGAGCCGGAGCTCTCCTCCCGACCAAGGCTGATGTGCGGCGCACGACTTGCTACTTGCCCGCAACCTGTATATGTTCACCGCGGGCGCGGCGTGCTTCAACACCACTGCTCCCCTCATGGTGCGGGCGAGCGGTATCTCAGGGTACTTGAGGGGTCCGAGCGGCCTCTCCTGGACGCAAGTGGCAACGGCCGATCTGGCCATTCAACTTAGTTTACATCAACTTCATGGTCATTCCAGTTCGACATTACTACCTTCTCTTGGATTTTTCTGCAATACCTGGTGGACTTAGAAATTTTTTTTTTCTCAACTTTAAAAACTAAAGTTTATCTTCTGAATTCAACTTCTGCAAGCATAAAGACTTTACTTCACCTGCAACAACAAAATTTTGAAACTGAATCAAACCATATTAAGAAAATCTTAAAAATATTTCGGCAATTAATCTCCATATCTACATCAAAACTTGGACCTTGTTTTCAAACAGTTTTCATGTGTCACCCCTGGAGGAACTTTTGGGGGGGGAGGTCTGTACCGGGCGGTACACCTCCACGCCGCTAATTTAAAATGTGCGACATGAAACTCCCCTGCTGGAGGAAGTCTGAACTTTATTGACGGTATTAATTTTCTACTTTCTCAGAAGATGTCACTACCTGTAAATTTTGGAGTTTTAGAACTGTGTCATTTTTGATGTGTTTTTGTTTTGCTTGAAGTAAGAAGTGTGAATTTTCTCTTCTAGAGGACACTACTGAAGAACTACAATAGTGCACCCTAGTGCGAAGAAAAAGAACTGTCCTTTGGAGAAAATTTAATTTCAAAAGTTTGTTCCTTGCTAAATTTCTTTCAGTCATTGTTTAAGTTGGCAATATTGCCCTTTCTTTCCCCTTGTTTTAAATCTAGCCAATCCCGAATTTCTTAACTTAATTTTCCACCAATAATGTGTTTCTTCTTCATCTTGTGTAGGGGTTTCTCTTTATTCTCCAATAAAGTGATTGTGGGCGGGTGTTCTCATTCCCCTAACGCCTAGAACCTTCCGCGAGAGTATATAAACTGCTGATTTTAGGGTCTCTGGGCCACTTCTGTTCCATCTTTCAGTGTGTAAAGTACATAGCAGGGGGCGGGAAGCGCCTCTTTCTTCGGCGGCGGTCAACAACCAGGTAATGGCCGATTAATTACTTATTTTCTTGCTTGCTCAGCAGTTTAACTCTCGGGGCGGGTCCGAAGCTTTTTCCATTATGTAACCTTCTTTAAAATGTAAAGAAACTTGTATCTATTTCATCTTTTAAACTGCATATCGGGATAGAGAGTGCTGTACCCTCTCGAGCTCCCAATCATATTGTTTTGAGGTGAAATTATCTTTCTCAACCTATTCTTCGTTAATATAATGTAAATTGTTCTTTTCTGAAGTCACCTCTGTAGTATGGGATTAGCCCTTGCATTAATGGCCTAGTGCCAAGTAGGTTTTAAATAAAGTGTATTAGGAGTGCGGAGAGCCTCCTTTCAAGTTGGTATTTTAGAGGCCATATAATTAACCTTTTCTCACTTAATAGGCCTCAGTAGATTGGGTATTTTACCCCTGTGTTTATGTCCGTTGAGGACAGCTTGAAGGTCGAGTTTGGTGTGGCCTGGGAGAGGCTTAAAGTTGAGAGCGAGTGGCTCTTTTTTTTTGAAAACTGAGTGTTGTATGCCTCGAGGAGGCTTTACTGTGTAATTTGGAGCAAGTGCTCCAGGGTTTGATTGGGGTCTTCTGCCCCGTTGGTGAAATTTGTATATCGTAAAGTAGGGCGAGTTGCTCAAGAATTGTGTTTTCAGGGCTCGAAGCCCAAATCCTGTAAATACTGTAATTGTACTTTGTTGCCTTGCTACTCCGTACCTGCCATTCTTGTTTTTTTCTGAATTTTGGAAAGAAAATATAACCTTGTTAAACTTTTACATTAACTTTAATTCCGTAGTTGGAGACCTATTCACACCCGCACCTTCTTTCACCTCTACCTACCACGGAAATCTCCGTAACAATTATTATTATGTCCGGCTCCATGGCTAAATGTTTAGCGTGCTGGCCTTTGGTCACAGAGGTCCCGGGTTCGATTCCCGGCAGGGTCGGGAATTTTAACCATCATTGGTTAATTTCCCTGGCACGGGAGCTGGGTGTATGTGTCGTCTTCATCATCATTTCATCCTCATCACGACGCGCAGGTCGCCTCCGGGAGTCAAATCAAAAGACCTGCACCTGACGAACCAAATCCGTCCTGAGATATCCCGGCGCTAAAAGCCATACGACATTTCATTTCATTATTATTAAACCCAGTAAGCGCTATTACTGCCTTCTTCGTCGCCTTAAAGTCATTTTTGACTCACACTTACCTCACAACGTCAACATCGGACGGTGACCAGCGCTCACGACGTGTACAGCGCGCATTTACAGTGAACGTGCTTTGCAAGGCCATAATGGCGCTACTAGCACTACTCTTCGTCGACAAACGCAGACATTTGAATAAGCGCCATATTTCAGATGTGCAAACACACCTCCCGAATTTCATTTATCTAGCATGACTCCTTCTTGGTGTTGGGATTTCATTTTCCGCCAGTGCATATCGTCCACTTCGACTGAGCAGCAATGAATCTGGTTCGAGTCTCTCTAGACTCATCCATTATGAATCTGTGTTAATTCTAACAGCAGGCTCATTCTCCAACAAAAATAGCTGAATAGTAGACGTGGAGAGGTATAATCTTACGGAATGACCTGAGACTCACTCATTTCACAGCCCCAGTGCACTACATTGATGTTTTAAGAGATGACGCTTGGATTGAAGGAGAACTGTTAGAAGAAGCAGTTGATAGTTTGGCCATTTCACTCAAGAATGAACGAGGGGCCGATGACCTTCGATGTTAGGCCCCTTAAAACAACAAGCATCATCATCATCATCATCATCATCATCATCATCATCATCATCAAGAATGAACGCTCAAGCTCTTCTGATTTTTGTGATATGGAATCTGAAGCCATTGGTGAAAATCAAGAAGAATAACTTTATACTCGACCGCTGGAGGAAAACGCAAGTTAGGAAGTGTCGTAAAGCCGTAACGCAGCTGAAATGCGCACTCGGAACATCAATAACCACGTCGGTGTGGTATTACACCTTCAGTTGCATAAGTAACGTGCTCATGTAAGTGTATCTCCATTACTACTTGCATTGAGATACTGTTTGTTTACGTAATGTATGATAGGAGTCTTGGATCTTACAAAGGTCTGCCATGTTTGCCTTTAGCTATCAAATTTGCATGCTTTCTACTATATATAGGGTTGGTGAGAGTAATGTTCCCACCGTTTGTTCAATGACTCACTTAATCTAAACGCACTCAGCTGCCAAGTATTTAATTAGTGTACCTTGTTAATTTGTCATTAAATCACTCTGGCATGAATGAGTCCTTTATTACGAGTCTCACATCGTACTTGGTTGCTGAATAACATCGCACTGTTTTATTAATTTATTACGGAGGGGTTCTTTCTTCGAATTCCGGCCATGCATGTGATATTCTTCGAATGAAGAGCCACATTTTTGTGATTCAGACTGCACGTAAACCTGAAGGTCCCACTTGTTTAAATCTGGAACCTGGTTTCTTTAAGTTCATATAAGGGCATGGTACATTGGAAGCCAAACAAATACATATCCCAAAACCATCGGTTTTAAAATGCATTTACTGAGGAGACTGGCGTATCAAGAAGAACGATCTGATCATGACGTAACTGTTGCTTCATTACAAGGATTTTGGATGTTTGTAATAACAATACCGCTGTGAAGTACACATAATTATAAGAAAGTAATAAACAAATACATATTCTTATTCTTCATGGCCTTTTCCAAACTAGTTGGGGTCTGATCAACATGTGGATTTGGTCGGGCGCTCTTCGTGATGCCATTACTATATGGAGGAATGTATTAACCATTTATTGCATGCATTTGTGGTGGTTGGTAGTGTGTGTGTGTGTGTGTGTGTGTGTGTGTGTGTGTGTGTGTGTGTGTGTGTGCGTGCGCGCGTGCGTGTGTGTATCAACACGAACACACAGCCCTTTCTCTCGTGCCACAGGAATTAACCAGACGGGGCAAAAATCAGTGGCCCGATCAGAATTAACTCGGAACCTCGTGAACTGAAGGGCGCTACGCTCATAATTAAGCTAAGGAGTCCGGCATATGTATATTAAAAAGTGAGACATGACATGTTGCATTACGAAAGAGGACAGCTTAAGACGAGGTACACTATACAAAGTTGACGCAGACTCTTCCATATAACAGCCTGCTTTATGTGAGCCAGTTATCTTCTAGCCAGGATGATGCGGTGTTATAATGTATGTTTTATGGACTATACTTCAGAAATAATCTAATAGTTTAATTGAATTTCTTCTGCTCCCTTCGTGTTCAATGCATTTTAATTTTAATTTTGAGAGCCCATATCTCCTGTTATAGCTCATGGCAGCCAAATAGTTTGAGGTGTAAGCACAATACAATTTGCGCAAAAACATATCGAATACCTCCTAGTAAATTAATAGTAAACTGTTCAGTTGCTGTACAGGCGTATGCGTTTATTATTTTTATCCAAATAATCGTTTCCGTCCTCACGCGTAGGTCTTTGCGAACTCCTCCAGTGTCCGGAGCATCCATCTATTCGCATAGCAAATCCCCACTTTCAACACATAATTCATATGATTCCATACCAATATACTACATTACAAACAAAATCTCCGTGGCGCAATACCACAACAGAGCTTTGGCCTGCAGTTATTGGAGTGCCGACTAATTCTCGTTTCACACAGCGTTTCGGTTAAATATACCGTTAACTTCGTCCGGATCCATGGCTAAATGGTTAGCGTACTGGCCTTTGGTCACAGGGGTCCCGGATTCGATTCCCGGCAGGTTCGGGAATTTTAATCATGATTGGTTAATTTCTCTGGCACGGGGGCTGGGTGTATGTGCAGTCTTCATCATAATTTCATCCTCATCACGACGCGCAGGTCACCTACGGGAGTCAAATCGAAAGACCTGCATCTGGCGAGCCGAACATGTCCTCGGACACTAAAAGCCATACGCCATTTCATTTACCGTTAACTTCACGTTGAAAGGTATTCTCTAATCCTGGTACCGAACATATCACGATGCCAACGAAGCGGAGCGTTTGATTCTCGGACCATTAAATTCACAGATACCAAAGTTCCACAAAGTATGCTCTTCTTTCGATCTTGATCCTAAAACATGACTCTAATTCAGCCTGTACACGAATACTCCTATTTATTAACATTAAACGAATACAGATTAATTTTGACGTTCTTTGCGCGAAAATAAACCGGGCGATTCCCCAGATACTCTGCTTCAAACTTGGGTTCACAAACTTTCTGCACTGACATTAGATTCGGTTGTGTTTCCAACGAGAGAACTATTTAGTGTTGGGCTAATATAAGAGAAAATGCACGAAAGTCAGCTACATATGCTTGAATATTTCCTGCGAGCAGAAGATGATACAATATTGCAAAGATAGGCTATACTTCTATTTTAGAGTCTAAACGTTAAAGGGAAGGAATTCAAGGGACGAGCTAGGAAACAAGGGACTGAAACAAAATATAATGATATAGAGTAAATCCTTAACCCTGACATGGCCTACAGACAACGCAGCCATATAGCGGACCCTACCATTGGACTGGACATTATTATATTTCTAAAAAAATGTATTTCTTCCAAAAGTATTTCTCTTGTACAATTTTGGTAGGATTTTCTCTCCATTGTCATATTCTGCCGAAGTCTAAAAGATCATCATGAACTAAAAAGCTACGCCTTGATGCTGCAAACATTCTTTCCTATTACCGGCCGCTCTCTTCAGTTCCTTGAAACTCATGAAACCCATCCTGCTCTTAAAGTCATATATGTCTTCTTGGTCTTCCTCGTCTTTTCTTTCCCAGGATGTTTCCTTCTTTTCCAAAAAGGGGTTGTGTCTTAGCATGTTGTTTACAAAAATTTTAATCTTTTCGACTTCTTCCACTTCCTTTAAGACTTATATATTGGTTTCCATCTCTGTCCAACTTATTTAGGTAATTTTCATCCATATCCATGTTTCTACAGCTTCCAGTTGTCCCCTCCCCTGATTGCTTATCATCCATCTCTCGTTCCTGTATAATAAAGTATTCCAAACAAATGATTTTCTAATTTCGATATTCAAATGTCTACTTGTTAGTATGCTGTATTTGCTGTTGAAGGTTTTCTTGGCAAGGCTTATTTTTTTCTTTATTTCATCAGTACTCCTGTTGTCTTTCGTGACTAAGCTTTCAATATAACAACATTTCCTCAAATGGCTTTAAGAATTCTCTTTGTACTAGAGAACCGATGTTTTGTATACAGGTTTTATTTCAAAGATTTCGAGGCGTAAACTGTAATATATTTACTTGCTTCATAGATTATGAGTAGGCCTTTGACATAGGACGACATTCTAAGTTGATACGAATCCTCAAAGGAACTGGAATGGGTAAACTGGATACACGTACTATTAACAATTTATAGTGGAGTCAAACAGATGATGTGAGAGTTGAAGGAGTTAACTCAGCAAAATTGATATCCAATCCAAGGGTGGCAGTTTCCAGTACTCTTCAATTTTTCTTCAGAGTTTATCTTCAGAGAGGCCTTGATAGATTTCGACCAGGGAGCTCTGATTAACTGTGAGAGTCTCAGGTAGGCAGATGATATAGTTGTATTTGTTAATTCCTTGGAAGGTCAACAACAACAACTAATGGGTAGGATATCAGAAGAAAGTGAAATGTATGGCTTAACAATTAATGTGAAAATGACCACATTCATGGATAATTATAAACAACAAAACAATTCAGGAAAATTATTCCTAAATGGTACCGAAACTGATCTAGTGAATAAGTTTAAATACCCAGGGAGCTGTATGAAATCAGATTAGGACGAATCAGCCTAAATCAAATGCCGAAAAGAACATAGCGAAATTCCTTTTTCAATATCAGTTTTATACGGAAAAGTAATCATTTGAATATCCAGACTAAGTTCCGGCCGGTAAAATGCTATCTCTTCACAGTCTTGCTACACGGACACTGACTGCAACCACTAAAAGAAAAAAAAATAGAAGCCTTTGAGAAGTGGGTCTACAGACGCATATTAAGAATTTCCTGGACAGACCTCATAAGAAATTCATGAAGTATTACAGAGAATCGGTAAGGATGCAGAAATTAGTAAAAGTGTTAACAAAATTAAAAATTGAATACCTGGCACACACAATGTGGCTTCCTGAAACTTCTTCAGTTAATACCTAACGGGGAGGTAGCTAGCAGTCGTGGGCACGTAAGACCTCGGATGACCTGGCTAAACAATCTCGAGCGTTGGTTCATTACCGTAATTCATCCGACAAAACTACTTTAGACGCAGTCAAAAAAGTCATGTGGACTCCCAAAATCTGATAACGGATTGGCTCTCTCAGAAGATCTATAGGGGTGATCCAAAGTTTCCATTCGACGGCCGTACTGTCCTGAATCGGGATGCCAATCAGAGAAAGTCGCCGTGAGCACTGAGGCAATCGTCCCACCAACACACCAGGTCGAAGACCCCGTGTGCTAACACACTGTGTCCTGCTGCGTGAGGAAGTCCATAACCGCCTGCTGCACATCCTGTCTGACAGGAAACGTCGCACCTTCAAGGCATTTCTGAAGGGACCGAAGGCGTGATAATCGCATGGGACAGATCACGACTATAGGGCGGCCGCTTGTTGTTGTCCGTAACGGATGAGGCTCGCCTCCCAGATCGACCGGCGTCTGGTGTCGATACGTGACCCGTACGGAACTTGGTGCACCATTCCACAACGGTGGTATTCGACAGTCATTTTGCCCCATATACAATCTTCATTCTCCGATGGATGTCCACCGGTGTTTGTTCTTCGGCAGCCAAGAACAGAATAACAGCACGTTGGTCCTGTTTGGACGTGTTTGGTAATAACGTGGCCATAGTTCACGTGGCCGCATTTAACACACGCACCTCGGCACGACACGACTGTCACACCAATCCCTTTGCCTACATGTCCGTGCTTATACGTATATCCGCATCGGAGTCGCGCTACGTTGCAGGTCCACTGCAGCAACGCCCTCAAACGGAAACTTCTTGATCACGGCTTATATTTTTGAAGTAGTTATATTTATTTCCTTGTTGGTGTAGGGGTAGCATCCCGGCCTCTTACCCGGAGGACCCGGGTTCGATTCCCTGCCAGGTCAGGGTTTTTTACCTGGACCTGAGAGCTGGTTCGAGGTCCACTCAGCCTACGTGATTAGAATTGAGGAGCTATCTGACGGTGAGATAGCGGCCCCGGTCTCGAAAGCCAAGAATAACGGTCGAGAGGATTCGTCGTGCTGACCACACGACACCTCGTAATCTGCAGGCCTTCGGGCTGAGCAGCGGTCGCTCGGTAGGCCAAGGCCCTTCAAGTGCTGTAGTGCCATGGTTTTTTTCTTGTTCCGAATAGAACAGACAAGAAATACCTTCTGTGCAGTTTCGGGTTTCCTAACGTTTATTTTCAATTTTGATTTGCTCAAGACTGTCGAGAATATCTCGAACATACTGTTTATATCCTTTCCCTCCACTGTCATAATTACAATACCATTAAAGAATCTTATACAGTATATCCTTTTCCTATTCACCTGAACATCTTTACTTCTAGCTTTCATGGTTCTAACAACTTCAACGAATTTATTGAAACGATACGGAGACAGAGGGCATTCTTGTCTAGCTCCTATCCTAATATATCCTTCTGTTTCACAACCATGGAAGTAAAAATAAATCTGTAGTTGTGCCAGATACATACTGTCTAAGTGCAAAATGCAACCCGACGTACTTAAAGATTGTTCAGAAAACAAAAAAGCATAATTTATTTGAAAGCACTGAAATACACTGGCGAAAAGAATATCCAAACACCAAGAAGGGGTTGTGTTAGATTAACGAAAGTGGTAGGCGTGTTTATACATCTGAAAGATGACGCTGATTCAAATTTCCTGCAGATCGCATTAGCGTGGCGCGAGTAGCGGCCACACGACCTTGCATATCAGGTTTGCTTTAAATACGGGCTGCACTGTGCGAGAGCGTTAGTTACCTGTGAGATTGGACGGAGTGACCGTGAGTGGGTCAAGAATGCCTGTACGACGACGAAGAGGCCACCACCAACAGCTCATTACAGTTGAACGAGGCCGTTTAATAGGCCTACGTGAATGTGGATTTTCCTTCCGCGCTATTGCAGAACGACTTGGCAGGAATGTCTCCATTGTGCATGGGTGCTGGCAGCAGTGGATACGAGAAGGTACGCTCGCAAGAAGACCGGGCTCCCGAACGTCCCCGTGGCACCACCGAGAGGCAGGACCGGCATATTCAGCGTATAGCTGTGGTGCAGCGGACTGCGCCTGCAGCAGCAATTCGAGCGGCTGTTTGCACCATAGTGACACAACGAACTGTTCGAAATCGGTTACTTGAAGGACAGTTCCGAGCCAGACACCCTGCGGCGTGCATTTCACTTACCCCAAACCACCACCGTCTGCGACTTCAGTGCTGTCAAGCTAGAGCTCATTGGAGGACGGAATGGAGGTCCGTTATGTTTTCCGATGAAAGCCGGTTCTGCTTTGGTGCCAGTGATGGCCGCGTGTTGGTTAGGAGGAGGCCACGTGAGCGCCTGCATTCCACCTGTCTGCGGCGTCGACACAGCGGACCTACGCCGGGAGTTCTGGTCTCGGGAGCAATTTCCTAATGACAGCAAGAGCACTCTCGTGGCTATCCCATGCACCCTGACTGCAGATATATATGTCCATTTGGTGACTCGACCTGTTGTGCTATAATTCATGAACAACATTCTCGGGGGTGTTTTCCAACAGGATAATGCACGCCTCCATACCGCTGTTGTAATCCAACGTGCTCTACATGTTTCCTTTGGAAGACAACTCCAGCGTCATCCACAACAGGCATTAACCGTCACTGTATTGACCAAGTGCAACAGCCATGGAACTCCATCCCACAAGCTGACATCCGGCACCTGTACGACACAATGCATGCACGTTTCCATGCCTGCATTCAACAGTCAGGCGATTACACCAGTTATTTATGGATCAGCATGGCACATTTTTCGATGGCTTTTCTCGCGCGGATTCTAATGTCTTGGAAACTTTGTGTAAGTTCCTATATGATGCTATTGTATCTACAATGTTCAGCTATAAGTCACTGTACCGCTAACTGTAAATCGTAGTGTTACGGCACTGGAAAATTAAAGGCAGTATGTAACAGAGATACTAGATTAATGCAAAGTATCCACAATGTGAGATATAGAAAGCTGCAAATTTGCACAGTTATCAATATAAGCTTCACATTTTACATGAAAAAAAATGAAATGGCGTATGGCTTTTAGTGCCGGGAGTGTCCGAGGACATGTTCGGCTCGCCAGGTGCAGGTCTTTTGATTTGACTCCTTTAGGCGACCTGCGCGTCGTGATGAGGATGCAATGAGGATGAAGACAACACATACACCCAGCCCCCGTGCCACTGGAATTAACCAAGTAAGGTTAAAATCCCCGACCCGGCCGGGAATCGAACCCAGGACCCTCTGAACTGAAGGCCAGTACGCTGACCGTTCAGCCAGCGAGTCGGACACATTTTACATGATAAGAGAACATTCACCTCAGTTAACAAATTGGCAGCTGTACAGTCATAGACAAACGTTCACTGTTTGTTCTGAAATAGGAACATATCACAACACATCACAGTATAACTAAATTACTAGCGGTACCGTATCAGATTGATAATGTTCAGGCTTAAATAAAGTACACTCATTCATCTTAAAGTTCATGAAAAATGACGAAAATATGGGTAAAAGTAACATTTTTGTGGTGAGTTAAATCTTGGAAACGGTGAAACGTACTAGAGTATCGCAACAAATGTCCTAATAAATCTTGATGTTCACGAATTTTACTGGTTTTCATATCTTTCCTTTTTTAATCTTGTTTCGTTATGAAATTTTTTATGTTGATATAATTTCTTGTAATTTTTTTTACCGAGCTCGATTGCGGCAGTCGCTTAAGTGCGGTCAGTATCCAGTATTCGGGAGATAGTAGGTTCGAACCCCACTGTCGGCAGCCCTGAAAATGGTTTTCCGTGGTTTCCCCATTTTCACACCAGGCAAATGCTGGGGCTGTACCTTAATTAAGGCCACGGCCGCTTCCTTCCCACTCCTAGCCCTTTCCTGCCCATCGTCGCCGTAAGACCTATCTGTGTCGGTGCGAAGTAAAACAACTAGCAACAAGAATATTTTTTTCACGGAACTATTTATTGTATCCCTTCTTTGTTTGTCGTGTAATTTATTCCCAGGGGCTGCCTGGCCGAGGCGGTAAAGGCGTGCTCGGTTCGCCCGGAAGGACGTGGGTTCGAATCCCCGTCAGGAAGAACCGAGATTTCCACTTCCAAAGGTGTATATTGAACCCGAGTGAATAGGGCCCAAAGTCAATCATGATTTGATTTATGAACTAATATATGGAACGTTTATTGAAGTACAGAAAATTTTATTCCATACGAGTAATGTTAAAATAATATAAATTGGTCAGACGACAGACTGGAGCTGTGGAGCTTAGTCTGTCACAACAGAATTTAGCTACTTCACAGCAGGGGAGCCCATTAGTTTGGCGACCAGGAAAATACAAGTCCACAAATAAGTCTTGGTCAGAAAGAGAAGGGGGTAGTTTGACACTATGGAAGCTTGCAACATGAGCAGTGCGCTGGGATATTTTGGGCGGACGGAAACTTCCGCGACGTCACAAGTTCCAGGAAAGGTTGAATGGAAAAGTACAGTGGTTTCGACGACATTCGCTAGCCGAGGTTCTTGCAGGTGGAAACTTAAATCACGTGACCACTTGTAGGCCAGTCACAAAAAGTTGTTGGGAGACTCAGGGATACCACCTTGAGAGATGGTGGATGAGACACTAATGTAACTTCGAATGTAATCAGTAATAAATTATTGTGAGTACACGGAGCAATGTAATGAACTTATTAGATGTCACGCATGGAAAAATAATCGATAATTATTGGCAAATTAAATAAATTGAAGGATGGATTTCGTGGAAACCAGACAGCTCGATTGCCATTGGCTGAGAGACGACAACGTGGAGATAGACGCTTTCGAAGGCGCCAAATTCAGGAGTGAAATCCATCCATATCTCCGAAATCTATGATCGTCAGGAGTTCATGTTTAATGCAGCGTATGCTCCAAAGGTGTGGATTAATTTGATATTAATTATAACATTCAGTTCGGAATGCAAGTGCCGATTTTGGAAATCCACCCCCTCCCTCATGGACATGACGTCATTTAACCCGCTAGGGGAGGCTTCATCCATATATACTAGCGCAAGGGACACTCACAGTAGTCTTGAAATTAAACTTTGGAGCTGAACTATCGTCCGTAGCTGAATCCGTCGTGTACCGCTAACTCAACCTTTATTTGTGCGAGCAACCGCCGGCACTTACGGAAAGTGATCGCGCTCGAGCGCCATGAACTTGAATTATTTTAACTTAGGACAGTGTGTGCCAGTTATAAAATATTGTAGTGAAGTCAAATAACTAAATAGTAGGAGTGAGAAAATAAGTTTCAAGTACACAGCAGTAGGTGCATAATTAGAAGACTGTGTGACGAACAATACCTTGAGGGAATAATAGCCTGTACTTTAGGAGATCGAACCAATATCATGAACACTTCAAGAGTGCAACATGAATTGGGCGTGCCGCGTCGGACAACGTAAACTACGCCGGGCGTATAATTTGACACCACGTCGGATGTGTCCAAGTCCTTTTGTGCGGTGAAAAGTACGAAGTTCAAACAGTGCAAATAATAATAATTTGGGTCTAGGGTTTAATTTGTGTTGTAGTATTCAAATAGAGATCAACTTTTCAGTGTTAACAATTTCAGTGGTGAATTAGTGTGATATTTAATATAGTGGAGTGAAAATGGCGAGATGCCAGGAAATCTTCTGTGAAGTAAAGCCAAAAATTATGGGCGAGTAGTACGGCAGATAGGGGCCGAAAGGGGCCTCTCATCTGCTAAGCCGCAATGGATAACAGAAGTCAGATGAGTACCACAATACAATAATATTTGGGAAATGTCACCGTGATTAGGAAAATGGGAATAGTTTGATTTTTGACTTGGTTACCATACGTTACAAAATGGGTCGCCTCACGATGCCATTCAAAATTTGAAGCACTGACGGGACTAAGGGATAATAAATTAAATGTTGGGTCTAAATTATGTATTGATTTTGCTGTACATATCAATTTTGTAGACATAGGGTAGTGAATTAAGTCATGCATGCATTTATGTTTTTATAGTCGAAATTTTTCGACATTTGATTTGATGTAATATTCAAATAGACCCGGAGTGTGTTTTTCTCTTAGTCATTTAACGACCAGTTATATAATAGTGTTGAATGAAAATCCAGCCTTGCCATGCCAGCTGTGGTTTTCTCAGTGTTAATATTGTAAATTTGAAGTTGTCAAAGTTGTGGGAAATACCACAGAACAGTAATAATTCATGAGATACCGTAGTTACGTGAACATTGATTAATAGTAAATTTTGTGCGATAATGTTGAGTTTATCGGGAATCATTTAATGACGGGATGTCGTTTTATTTCGGAATTAAAGTGTGTGATAATTTAATTTGATCAATTAATAATATTGAATAATAATATCGGTGCTAATATCCGTACATGTTAATGAACGTGTTGTTTAAATTACGGTCCAATAATTTTACGAATAAATGTCGTGTCTTAAAGTTGCAATTCATTAGCCGCAACACATATGACTAATATTACGAAACCATGATTGTCAAATTTTGGTAAATATAATTTCAGACTGTTACGATTATTTGTGGAGAATGAACTAAGACGTAAATCAAATGTGAATAGAAAGGTGATATAGAACCTGCAGTCAGATAATAAAATGTCGTACGATGTCAGAAGTGGAATATATAAGTCAGTTGATAATTCTGTGAGAAATAAATGAATAAAGGAATATTGAGATAGAAAGGGATATAAATTCCATATGAGAAACACTTAGCATATTGAAATGAGTGTAAAATATACGGGCAATGTCACAGAGAAATACTGAATTACGTAGTGGGTAGAATTCGAACCCGTGACAGCATGTACGAAATAAATAGACTGCGTAGCTATTCGTTGAGATACAACGGATTTAAGGATAATGAGAGATTCAGATTCCACATAAATGATCGTATGTTGTAATCATTGTAATGACGAGTGATGACAATCATGATGCCGTGATGATAATAATAAATATTGCAGATAAAAGATTGGACCGTTTTAATTAAATGGGCGATGATAAAGATGTTAAAAAGGAATCTAAATGATAATATGCAACCGATAATAATAATAACAACGTTAGGACGATGATAAATCATCGCGGTCAGATTAATAATAATTGTCATAATAATAATAGTAATGACGTCTTTTGGTTGATCATTGAATAATTGTAATCACGACCGATATCTTAATGCATTTTTGGCGGAAGTGACCGGTTCATTAATATTAATAATAATAATAATAATAATAATAATAATAATAATAATAATAATAATAATAATAATTTCAATAACGCTAATTTCGTGGAGGCAGGAATATTCTAATAATAGTGAATTAAATCACTGCCGACAACATATCTCTGCTGGAGTTTTTGAATAATATAATAGTCAGTTGTTATCTCGTTACCGTGGGGCTCTGTCCGAGGCCAGTTACCATAATACTTTGTTTATTTTTCTTGCAGGGCGAGGAGAGGTCAACGGCCGGTATTTCCCCCGTACCTCGTTATCTCATTTGTGACAGTAACCTTCTGAGACCGCTTGATAATAATTTAAATCATGTGTAAAGAAAATATAAATGTTAATTCAGTGGTATGGCATCACTGGATATTTAAGACAGGACCTGGCAGTGCAATACAGTTTCCTAAAAATTCATTCTGACATTACCCAGTCCGAGTACCGACCTTGGAGAAATGTAGATAGTCGGGGTACTGCATCTAAGTTGAATCGAGAAGGCGACCATAAACGTGGTTTATGCTCGGGC
Organism: Anabrus simplex; assembly: GCF_040414725.1. NCBI lineage: Eukaryota > Metazoa > Arthropoda > Insecta > Orthoptera > Tettigoniidae > Anabrus > Anabrus simplex. The sequence goes on from NC_090265.1 coordinate 322,079,615, forward strand.
TCCCGATAGAAGGAAGGCTTTTCCTTGGACAACGGTTCGATTCTAACGTGATCGATCCGTAAATTATACCCCAAATTGTAATTTTCTTTCAGGATAAACCTACCAGCATATTATCACCACTTGCGGTGAAGCAAGTGACCTGTTTATATCAGGTGTTGTAAATCCAAATGTTTTCTTTTTTGTTCTATTCAACTGTATCAAAGTTAATAGCGCCGGGTGGCGCAATAAACTGCTCCTTCTGGCAATTATTTCAAAGGAAACCATTCTCATAATCTTTTTATTGTAGTTAGATGTTATGCTTATTTTTAAAATGTAAATGTCTCTTCCTAGTCCTATCACGGAGTCCTTAAGTTCATGTTCACAATCGAATTTTCCCCACTTTAATTTTAAATGCTCCGTTTATTCCAGTGTTCGCTGATGCCTCTAGTTATATATTTGTGGACTTAAACAATGAACCGACACCCCTGAGACTAATGCTAGTCTGGGACTCGGGAGGTGGACGGGTGCAATATGGCCCTGAGGTTCACTCAGCCTACACCAAAAATGAGTACCAGGTTAATTCCTGGGGGCAAAGGCGGCCGGCCTAAAGGTAACCACTCTACCACATCACGTGCCGCGGTTAACAATGGTGAAAGCCTTTACCTTCCACTCCTCCAAGGGCCTTCATGGCCTGTACGGAGGTGACTTTGTCTTGTCTTTTGTCTTATAATTTATTCTCATTTTCCTCTTAAAGATCTTTTTCCCAATTTTTTGGGAACATTAAGTACCTGGGTAATACCTATCCACAGCAATAAAGCGCTGGGTACATGGGCATTGACTTTTAGAAGTCATTAAAATTCAAGACCTACACAAGATAGGAGAGTGTACCTTGTGTACCTATGTGGAGAACAACTGAAAGCTTAGAAAGCACTGTTTAAATTTGCTAATGGCATGGTCAAATTATTGTAGCAACAAATATAATCTAATTATAATATACTCCCCTTTAGGTTAAAGGGGTTGGAATTTTCACACAATATAAAGAAAGCTTCATTAATTCAGAAAACATAATTTCCAAAATTTCTAATTTTTGACCCCCTGATAGTTTACTGTACATCCCCCTTAAGGTATATGCGACTTGGTATGTGACTGCGTTGTAACCTTTAATTGTGATGTATTTTCATGATTTTTATTGGTTTTCATTCTTCTTCTTTCGTTATCATGAACTTCCTTATATTGACAATTTCTTGTAATACTTTTTCACTTAGCTATTTATTGTATCATTTCTTTGGTTGTAGTTGTGTAATTTATCCTCATTTACTTCTAACAGATCTTTTTCCCAATTTCTTGGGACCAGAACTTGTGTAGTTTCTCCACCGGATGCCCTTCCTGACTACAACCCTATGTGAAGGGAAGCAATCACTATTGCATGTTTCTCTGGGGGCTGGTAGTGTGATGTGTTGTATGTAGCTGAAGATGTATATTTAAAAAGAACACAAACACCCAGTCCTCATGCCGTAGGAATTAATGATGTAAGTTAAAATTTTGGTCTCGGCCGAGAATCGAACCCGGAGCTATCTGAACTGAAGGCCACTACGCTTTCCAATCAGCCAAGGAGCCAGACTATTGTTATGTACTTTGCTATAGAACTGTAAGCAGACATTGCCGGTTGCAATATATTTGTTAATACGAAAGTTGTTTCCTGTTCAATATTCATACACTTCGTGCCATCTGTGACGTCAACATATGCATTTTAGGTTACAGCTGCTGGTTCACACTGCATCATGAGCGAAAGCCTTTTGTTCTGATTATAAAGCTTTGCGTGCTACACCTACATGCTTTGGATCTTCTATTGAGAACTTCAGCTGATGCTTGAAGCTTTCCTCTGCCTACAAAATGAAAAAAAGGGGAAAAAACACGCCGATATGGTGTACAGCAGGTCTCACTAGGCCACAACCACTTATCAAAATTATGTGTTGAACAAAGTTTCTTGCAAATTAAATCCTATGTCTCTATTTTATGACTGACATTTCTGTCGTTCTTTCTTTCTTTCTTAACCTGGTTACCCTTCAAGGTTAGCTTTTCCCTCGGACTCAGCAACGGATCCTACCTCTACCGCTTCAATGGGAGACTTTGGGTCGGGGGATACAGTTGGTGAGGAGGACCAGTACCTCGCCCAGGCGGCCTCACCCGCTATGAACAAGGGCCTTGTGGGTGATGGGAAGACTGGAAGGAATAGACAAGGAAGACGGACGGAAGCTGTCGTAGCCTTAAGTTAAGTAACATCGCGGTATTTGCCTGGAGAAGTAGGAAACCACGGAAAACCACTTCGAGGATGGCTGAGGTACGAATCGAACACCCTGTACTCAGTTGACCTCCCGAGGCTGAGTTGACCCCATTCCAGCCCTCGTACCACTTTTCAAATTTCGTAGCAGAGCCGGGAATCGAACCCGGACCTCCAGGGGTGGCAGCTAATCACACTAACCACTACACCACAGAGACGAATTAGGCTTACCTTACCCAATTAATCAGTGCTTATGTTCATATTTTAATCTCAGGATTCCTTTCAAAATTAGAGAACATTAAGTACCTGGGTAATACCTATCCACAGCAATAAAGCACTGGGTACATGGACATTCATTTTTAGAAGGCATTAAAATTCAAGACCTTGCTCGACCTTTTCATTTCTGAATACTGAAATCAGCTTTTAATTCTAGTAGCTGCTACACTTGTTTCACTCACGTTGCCTTACACAGATGCTTACTTTCAACAAATACTAATGAAATTTCATGCAAGAGTAATAAAAAGTCATCATGCACAAGATAAAGAAATTAACGTCATAACTGGAATAGCCAATCCAGGAAAGAAATCCAATCTTTCGGTAAATAATAATCATGTTACTTGATTTACATCCCACTAACTACTTTTACGATTTTCGGAGACACCAAGGTACCAGAATTTAGTCCCGCAAGAGTTCTTTTACGTGCCAGTGAATCTACCGACACGGGGCTGATGTATTTGAGCACCTTCAAATACCACCGGACTGAGCCAGGATCAAACCTCCCAAGTTGGAATCAGAAGGCCAGCGCCTCAACCGTCTGAGCCACTTAGCCCGGCCCTATCGGTAAAAAAATCGACATAAACTCGAAAATGACCAACCTACTTCCTGCCACCCGGAAAGAAAGGCATTACAAATTTGCAAACAGGAAATCGAAGTTAACCAGAAACCGTCGATATTAACCCTCTTGAAGATCTCTAAGCATTTGAGCCTCCTATGAGTCTGCCCCCTCCAACGCCCCACTCACACAGATCCCGGCCTTCTTACCAGTACTGTATAAAAATTTTAAAAAATACTTTACAGACACTTCACTTGAAAATGTCTGTAATATTCTTTTACTTCAAATTAGACATTAATAGCAATTATTGTGCATTTAATTCCTGTGCTGACTGAGTGAAGGACATTAATAATGTAGAGTTCTTACGAAAGGAAAGGAAAGGAACACTGGAAATTGCTGTCTTCAGGTGTCAAACTCAATTTCTCCCGATTAGAAAACTGATGCTCTAACATTTCACCAATATGTCATTAACAGTGAGTAGCGCCGGTACCTTTAAGGAAATTATACAATTATATTATGAAATATTAACGGAAATGGTAAAATAGTAATAACATTGATTCGATACAAATCCAACCTCCAGAATGAACGTCTTGTCCCAACAGGAGACCGTACGTAATTTAGAAACGCAGCAAGGCAACACCGTAAAACAAGGCCTCAAAAATAGTCATGGTTTTGACTGAGTGGTTATATAGGTTCTGGTCACGCGAGGCTGCAAACGAGTTCAGAAAGGTATGAAAAATCGATGTTTGTAAAGACATCGATGTTGACAGGTTGCTTTACCATCTGGCAGGCACATATTAACAACCTTTACATGCATGTCAAGACGTTGACGACAGGTTCAGAGAAGAGTTTAACTAACCCAGTGGTGGATATCTGAACAGCGCATAAAGTATACTTTGAGTATAAAGTACAGTGAGTTACAAATGATGAAAAAAATGATGTCCCCGGTATCATTCAAACACGAATAAAGAATATTACCAACGCCACCAAGGGATTAAGTGTAGTCCTAGTAGTACCGGGCGAGTTGGCCGTGCGGTTAGGGACGCGCAGCTGTGAGATTGCATCCGGGAGATAGTGGGTTCGAACCCCACTATCGACAGCCCTGAAGATGCTTTTCCGTGGTTTTCCATTTTCACACCAGGACAATGCTGGGGTTGTACCTTAATTAAGGCCACGGCCGCTTCCTTCCCACTCCTTAGCCTTTCCTATGCCATCGTCGCGATAATACCTATCTGTGTCACTGCGACGTAAAGCCAACTGTAAAAAAAAAAGTAGTAGTAGTAGCTGACTGCAGTGACATTGGTTTTGTCTTTTCGAGGGAGTTGGTTCGATTCCGACTAAATTTGGTGGTAAGGCGCTTAAATGATATAAATGTGTATAACTTACTTCTAGCATGTTAAAGGATTCCTAAGGTCAAAATTCCTACATACAGGTTAGTGGTAAGAATGGGCAGTAGTAATAGTATTAGGCCTAATTCCAGATAATTCATGAAACATATTAACTGTATCAGAATTGAAGGCACAAGCCGAAACTATGAAATAGGTAGGCAGATAGATATATTACGTTATTGGCATAGTCAAGGCCATTAGGCCTTCTCTTACACTAAACCAATTATTGTACATTACAACCGTAATTAATGCTATTGGAACTATACTAAACAAAGCAAAGTTACTCTAACACAATCGAAATCTAAATGACATAAAATTCCACCCCAGTGAGACATATCTAGTTACATGATTGTAAAATTAAATAATAATAATAATAATAATAATAATAATAATAATAATAATAATAATAATAATAATAATAATACACTATTGGGAAAGTAAAAACGCCTCAGTGAATACGGGGTTGCAATTGAGCAGTTAGCGAGATAAAGGCGGACGTATGTCGACGCTCCACCACTGACGTACGCATGGGAGCTTGCGCGTTTATTTACCCGGTGCCGCCGTCCTAGTTAGTACGAAATAACCGAAAGACACTTACACCTCGTTAACATTAGCGTATACAAAATACAACATCCGGTCTACAGCTTTAAAGAAGGACAATATTACATGGTATGACAATATGAACACCTCCTGTAACAAATGCGAGAGTACAATACTGTAAACACAATCCTCGTTCAGAGCTGTAGACCAGACATAGTGCTAATAAGATCTATTGTTAACGAGGTGTAAGGTGCCTTTCGGTCATTTGATGCTAACTAGAACGATGATACCAGGTGTAAAAAACACGTGAAGTACATCAAGCGATCTTTGAATAAAATGACATCGTTGCAATTCTTGCACGGTAGCGTAGTCCATTATTTTCTGAACAGATGATGATGGTCACGTAAATGGCGCGACAATCTTGGCGCGCGTTTTCCAGCAGATGAAAGTGCAGCAATGAATAATGATGATGATGATGATGTTGCTTGTTTTAAGGGGCCTAACATCGCAGGTCATCGGCCCCAGCAATGAATGAAGTAAGGTTGTCGTATGAGCAACGTAAGGTCGTATTGAAGTGGTACTGGAAGTACCAAAGCACGGTGGAGGTACAACGTCAATGGCGTAATGCGCACGGAAGTCAGCCACCAACACGTACAACAATTTATCGTATTCGGGATAAATTTGAAGGCGACGGTACGATTCAGGATGTGCATAAGAAAAGGTCTGGCCGGCCAAAAACATCAACAAGTCCAGCTTCATGCGCTGCTGTGTTGCAACATTTTACTAGGTTACCTCAAAAATCTGTGAATCAGGGTGCACGTAAAAGCGGGCAAGCGATCAACCATACGACGAATTCTGAAGGCTGCGAAGTGGAAAGTGTACATTTCAAGATCACTGCACGCTATGGAAGGACGACTCGGATCGAAGGATGGAGTGCTGCGAGTGGTTTGAAGGCATGCTTCGCGAGGATGAACGGTTTGCAGGGATGGTTATTTGGTCTGACGAGGCTCAATTCAGATTGAGCGGTACTGTAAACCGTCACAACTGCATGTACTGGGCTCCTGAAAATCCTCACGTTCACGTGAACAAACAAGATAATCTACCAGGTGTTAATGTGTGGTGTGGTGTGTCATCGCGCGGTTTGATTGGCCCATTCTTCTTTGAAGGTACCGTAACTGATGATGTGCATCTTCATATGCTGAAAACATCGATTTTACCTGCCATCCGAGAGGTGCTTGGAAATGAATGATTTTTACCTACTACGAGATGGCCCTTCGCCTCACTACCACAGAGATGTCAGAGCCTAATTGGATGAAAATCTACCTCGACGATGGATAGATCAAAGAGGAGCTGTTGAGTATCCACCACGCTCTCCAGACCTTATACTTCTTGATCTCTACCTGTGGGGGACCTTGAAAAATGAAGTTTATCAACAGAAGCTAGCTACACTTAACGAGCTACGAGAAACCATCGAGGCATCCTCTGCGGCTATCACACCGACAACACTGACAGCCGTAGTTCGGTCAGCAGTCCAGCGACATCGACGTTGTTTGACTGCTATTGGGGGTCACTTTGACCACACATAAAATAACCTTTCCCCCTTGCAAGAATTGTAACGGAATGTCATTTTGTTCCATTAATACTGACTATCAAAAAGTGTCTACATTTTTCTGGATCCCTCTGTATTATCGTTAAGTTCCTTTGCTGGCGAGATGTAGTGTTTACAGTGCACTATGTCTTCTGGTATGGGCTATATCAAATTTGTTACTTTCATTGACCTGTCTCAGTCTCATCCTTGGCTTTGACAATATGAAAGTGACTGAGGTATGAGTGATGCTAGTAATACCATTCCTTATGTAGCCAGTCCCTGTTATGAATGGTGTGAAAATATCGCTCATAGGGTCGGTTGGTGCATGCATTTCAGTGGGCTTGGCAGACTGATATGCAATAGCAGCGGCTGGCTCGGTGAGGAAAGCAATGGGAAACTACCTCACTCCTCATTTCCCTAGTACGCCTCTTCAGTGACTGCCTAGGCCATTTATGACAGCTGTTGGCGGAGCTGCAGAGGATCAAACCAGCCTTGGGGCTGAATACCCAACATACATACGCAGTGGAAACAGCAATAAGTGCTCACAAAAGAGATTAAGTTTGTGATATGATGTGCAGTTTCCATCATGGCTCCTCCCTCATACTAAGGGGATCACTGACTTACGTATAATTTTCTGCCTTAAATCAAGCCTAATCAGTTCTTACCCTAATGCACAGAAGTACATAGATCACAGCCACGCACGTAGAGAGATTTCACACGTTACTGAGTGCAATTCCTCAAAGTCTTAGCATTTAAAACCATTACACGGCAAATGGTTAGGAGAAACAGCATGTAAATTACAGTTTCATGTGCGGGACCTCCAGGTTTCTGTCACTGATTATATCGTGGTTGTGGCCAAGGATACCCCAGCTTTACGTCACTGTTTATAGGCCTATTGCGATCGCAGCCACAGCACCTTGTGGTTTTTCCATCTTGATGGTAGCCATGGGACTCCATTTTTCAGTCAGTATTGATTTCGTGATTGTAGCAAGGGACCTCAGTTTTTGCTCTGGCCGAAGCAGTAAAGGCGTGCTCGATTGCTCCAAAAGGACGTGCATTCGATTCCCCGTCAGAGAGTCGAAAAATGTACGAAATGAGATTTCCACTTCCAAAGGTTCAAATGGTCCTGATGTTCACTCAGCCTACAGGAAAAATGAGCACTAGGTTAATTTCTGGAAGCAAAGCGGCCAAGCGTAGAGCTAACCACTCTATCCCACCAAGTGCCGAAGTCACGGATAGTGGGAAACTTTACCTTCCGTCACTCCCAGTCCGTTTATGGCCTGTACGGAGATGACTTTGCTGTTACTGACATCGTAGCCATAGAACCTCCAATTTTCCGATACTATCGATATCGTGATCGTGAACATAAGGCTTCCAATTCTACGATAGTACTGATGTCGTTACGGTGGCCATAAGACCTCGAAATTCCCGTTACTACTGATATGGTGATCGTAGCCACGGGATCAGAAATTTTACGGGAATGTATCGTGATGGTAGATAAGATACTTCAACTACCCGTTACTATTAATATAGTGCCCACAGTCACGAGTCCTCCAGTCTTATGCGACATTAGATATAGTTTCCATAGCGAAGGCACCTTCAAGGCCCAGATTTTTATGTAATATTAAAGTGCGAAATGTACGAAAAAATTAGTAAATATCAATGAAATATGTAATAAAATATGTAATAGTATTCATCATCATCATCATCTGTGTACCCTCCAGGGTCGGCTTTTCCCTCGGACACAGCGAGGGATCCCACCTCTACCGCCTCAAGGGCAGTGTCCTGGAGCTTCAGACTCTTGGTCGGGGATACAACCGGGGAGAATGACCAGTACCTCGCCCAGGCGGCCTCACCTGTTATGCTGAACAGGGGCCTTGTGGAGGAATGGGAAGATTGGAAGGGATAGGCAAGGAAGAGGGAAGGAAGCGGCCGTGGCCTTATGTTAGGTACCATCCCGGCATTCGCCTGGAGGAGAAGTGGGAAACCACGGAAAACCACTTCCAGGATGGCTGAGGTGGGAATCGAACCCACCTCTACTCAGTTGACCTCCCGAGGCTGAGTGGACCCCGTTCCAGCCCTCATACCACTTTTCAAATTTCGTGGCAGAGCCGGGAATCGAACCCGGGCCTCCGGGGGTGGCAGCTAATCACGCTAACCACTACACCACAGAGGCGGACATGTAATAGTATTAATGTATTAAATTTACAAAAATAGTCGTTTATTTATTTATTTATTTATTTATTTATTTATGTATTTAATTTATTTATTTACTTGTGATGTCATGCCTTCATCTGTAACTTGGTAATGTATCCTATAGGATACATATATTTTTCCTAGTCTGGCGTATAAAATAATAAAGTTTGGCTACTCATAGCGATGAATCTTGCTAGATACTACACTGAAGTATTTATTTATTATGTACTGCCCTCTCAGGACGCGCTGTGAAACTAGATAATTATAATAACAAGACAAAGCAAGAGTCCACAAGATGGCTGCCGACATGAACAGATCTTGTGTTTCAGAGGTAAGAAACATTATTTTTCAAAATAGTTGTATATTACAATTTATAAATAAATGTCACAATATATATTTAAGTAATGAAGCATTTTACCTACTACCTTCAAGGAACTCTTCTAATTCATTATAATAATTATTTCAGCGTTTACAAATAGTGTATCTCAGGAGATACATTGCCAAGTCCTGGGAGATTCGTAACAATAACCTCAAATTGTTAATTAGTTAGTTGTTACAGTTATAGATTAATTATTTGAATTTTAATATATTATCTTTGGTAAAAATATGTTTAAAGAATGTGTTTTTACATAATTTTTCAGAAGAAGATTTTTTTATACGTCACGTGCCAAGAAGATACCCTCAGTGCTTTCAGTTCAAGGGACAGAATTTGGCACAGAAGAAGATTTAGATTGGAAATGCAGCTGAAGGAAGTTTATTTCAAAACTCAGAAGAGGTATATCGTCCTAATATTGAACTTCAGGACGAAGGCGTTATACACTTGGAAGATGAAATAGGCCTAAGTAATGATTTCGACATGCGCAATGTCTTTGAATCATAAATATAATTGCATCCGGGAGATAGTAGGTTCGAATCCCACTATCGGCAGCCCTGAAAATGGTTTTCCGTGGTTTCCAATTTTCACACCAGGCAAATGTACCTTACTTAAGGCCACGGCCGCTTCCTTCCAACTCCTAGGCCTTTCCTATCCCATCGTCTCCATAAGACCTATCTGTGTCGGTGCGACGTAAAGCCCTAAGCAAAAAAAATATAATTCAGTATTTTTGTTAATCATGGTCATTTATATGATTTTAGGTTTAATTAATTAATATTGTAATATTTTATCCAATGTTTGTAGTATATAAAGCTGTTTTAATTAATTTGGTCTGAAGTTGAAGTTACTTTTTTCTAGTTCGCTATTCTTGGCAATGTATCCTGTAAGATACTACTCATAAAGTCCCTAAAAATAAAAAATCTAATTTTTCACTATATTTCTATTTATTATACCTGTTTCCTAGTAAGGCCTACATATTCCACGTAATAATAATTTAAATCCCAAAATCCTGGATTTACCAAGTTTGGGTTAATTAAACTTTGAGGATAAATACTGGGGTTTAGATACATTCAACAGACGAAATACGAGAGTTGCAATATGAAGATATCGTAGTTTATCGATTTTAAACCAGGCGAGAATTTCATAATAGGGGGGAGACATAACTTGAAAATGTAGTTGAAAGTATAAACCTAATGCATGAGTTCATTGCCCTCTGTAATTTCAAGGTTTGTTCCATGGTGGTATATATAATTACAATATCACATTAATTATGGGAAATACGAGGGTCTGGATAAGTTTAATTTTCATGCTTAGCGGAAGAAGTGATTGGCAAGTTTTAAGAGGGTGCAGTGACAAGTGAATTGTCCTACAGATGCTTGTTATTTGCTCACTCCAGTCTAGTGTGTCACTTATGATAATCCCGAGATTTTTACCGGCTTCTGAAATGGTATAGCTACACCACAAAGCAAAAGTGAAGGCAATAACTTCTTATTTAGGATATTTAGCTGCCTTTGTTGCCCTGTTATAATAGCTTGTGTCTTTTTAGGATTAATTAATAAACAGTTCTTATTAGAATAGGTGCCAATCAGATTTAACATAGAATTCGTCTGACGAATTCCAAACACAATATCAACAGCTTTATAGTGATAATATATTTGTGGATCATCTGCATCTAAATGATACATACAGTTGCTGAAGTGAAAAGAGATATCATTGATATATATATATATATATATAGTAAACAGAAGAGGTCCTAGCACAGATCCCTGTGGGATACCTGTTTACTTCGTCTTCCAGTCCGTGGTCATATAGTTTATAACAACACGTGTCGTCGATTGGTGAGGTATGAAGCAAAGAGGTGAACAACAGAGGGACTCAGATTAAATCTTTGCAGTTTCGCTAATAATTTGTCAATATTTACTGTGCCAAAAGCACTACTGAAGTCAAGTAATATAAGTATAGTCACTTTCCGCTTATCTATAGCTCGTCTAACGTCGTCTGTAATCCTTAGTAGTACCGTCCCTGTACTATGTCCTTTCTTGAAACCAGATTGAGAGGGGTCACGCAGATGATATTTTTCCAGGTATGGTTCAAGTTGCTTACAGATCAATTTTTCTAGAGTTTACACAGTGCTGAAAGAATGCACACAGGTCGAAAGTCAGATGCTATATTAGCTTGCGACCTTTTTGGAACTGGAACAACTTGTGCATCTTTCCACCTCCATATTTCATGACAATGCCATTGTTGTTGCTTTATATAATTTACATAGACTGTTGTTTCCTAATTTTGACAGTATTAAATAATCAAATTAAAGGCATAATCAAAATACTTCAAATATTTAAAAATAATGTTATGCACTGTAAATTGCGGAGCAGATTACACAATGAATTCTTGTAGCTAATTTTCTGTTGCCCTCATGCGCTGAAAATGAAACATGTTAATAAATAATAATGCCATCGTTTTTTACGTCCCACTAACTAATTCTGACAATTTTCGGAAACGCCGATGTGCCGGATTTTTGTCCCTCATGAGTTCTTTTACGTGCCAGTAAATCTACAGCCCTGCTGTTAATAAATAAAATTTACCCAGAACCTGTCTTTAATCCCTATTAAGTGACACAGATAGTATGGTACCATTTTTTATCGTGATGTGCAGTATCACCAAGTACTTCTCCGAGCTTTTCATTGTAATGTTTTGGTGCTGATTCAATAAAATTATCTTGTAGGCTGAGAAGGACCGTTCAACATCGCACGAAATCACCGGTGCATATTTTAAAAGATAATAGGTAAAATATCTTCCGGGGGCTCTTCTTGTTCGCCACTAATGATCTTGCAAACAGATGAAGAGCTTGAATACGCTATATTTTGCTTCAAAGCTGCACGGAGTTTGTTAGAAACTCCGACCAATGAAAGGCACTCCACCATCCGAAAGCCTGAGGAAAGATTAGTTCCGTTGTATGCAGTTGAGGCATTCGGACCTACTTTATGTCACAAACAGAGGGTTAGAAATCCCAATTTTAAAGCCAGCTGTATCAATTGAAATATATTCTATATGAAATGAAATTCGCCAACAATTACTTTACTGCAGTTTGAAAATTGAACGAGCTGAAAATGTTTAATTTTTAAAAATAGTATGTACAAAAATGTTAAATTCTTCACATAATATGTAAAATATATGGAATGTTACTAACATTATGTAAAAATATGTATAATAATATTTTCCTGTAGCTATTTCTAGCCGGGTGCAGCCCTTGTAAGGCAGACCCTCCGATGAGGGTGGGCGGCATCTGCCATGTGTAAGTAACTTCGTGTTATTGTGGTGGAGGATGCATTTTACAGTGTCTGCTGTGTGAGTTGCAGGTATGTTGGGGACAGCACAAACACCCAGCCCCCGAGCCACTGGAATTAACCAATGAAGGTTAAAATCCCCGGCCCGGCCGGGAATCGAACCCGGGGCCCTCTGAACCGAAGGCCAGTATGCTGACCATTCAGCAAAGGAGTCGGACATATGTAAAATGAAACACATGCATTAGTATATCAGAACCACAATTCGTCAACATTTTCAGCTGTCTACAAGTAAAGGAATAGAATTCGGGCACCACTGATAATGTAATCGTAGCCACGGGACCATCAACCTCACGTGACTATCGATATCGTAGCCAGTTTTACGTGGTATCTGGATTACGTGGACGTGACTTTTCATTTCAAATATCCCAAATGTATCGGCCAGAGTTCGTTCTGTAGCCGCTTGTGTAAAGAACCTGTGACAATATCACTCGACAATCACACCTTTTGTCAATGATTTACTTAGACTTCGGATATCTCAAGTTTACAAGAACTTAGACAGAAGTCACAATCCAACTTACAATCTATGTTTTCATCTCCACTTTTTACTGCAGTTTGGTTCAAGGAGCACGATGTGAAAATCTCCGCCCCTCAACTTTCTCTCGTCTTATGAACAAATTACAGTTTCTCGCGAATTCAATGGAGCGTATGATTACGAGAGATTGGCTCCGAGCGCTATTAGGATTAAACCTGTGATGTTTGACACTGACCACCTCAAACCGCGGAGATAAATATAGGCCTCTGTATTCCTAAGAGCATGCAGTCTTTGAACCAATATTTCTACTAGGAATTAATTAAGCCTCTTAATGATCGCTAACGAAACTTTCTTCGCTGGAGCCACTCTGACTCAATTTGTTTTTAGACTGAAGGTTTAAGGTCGGATGCCCTTCTTGACGCAACGTGACTTTTCCAGTGACACTTTTAGCCCGGGATCCTCCGGACATCGAATCCTGGTCATCCGGGTAGAAAGCCAGCAGCTAATCCACTATACTAAGTATGCCCCGATCCTGACTCAGTCGGCGATATTTGAAGGTGCTCAAATACGTCAGCCTCGTGTCGGTATGAAAAGAAGTGAAATAGCGTATGGCTTTTAGTGCCGGGAGTGTCCGAGGACATGTTCGGCTCGCCAGGTGCAGGTCTTTTGATTTGACGGCCGTAGGCAACCTGCGCGCCATGATGAAGATGAAATGATGATGAAGACGACACATACACCCAGCCCTCGTGCCAGCGAAATTAACCAATAATGGTTAAAATTCCCGACCCTACCAGGAATCGAACCCGAGACCCCTGGGGCCGAAGGCCAGCACGCTAACCATTTAGCCATGGAGCCGGACCTCATATCGGTAGATTTACTGACACGTAAAAGAACTCCTGCTGGACAAAATTTCCGGCACCTCGGCGTCTCCGAAAACCGAAAAAGTAGTTAGTGGTACGTAAAGCAAATAACATTATTATTAATTATGCCCCTGTGAGAAATTACCTCAATAAGGTAGCCTAATAACCATGTCCCACATTCTTGGAAACAACAGGTTATAATGTAATTTAATGCAGCCAATGACCATGAAATAGGTACATGCATATTAACTCAGTGTACAATATGTATTTCTCTGTGTTAATCATTACAAAATTTGGTCAAAGACAACGTCTTTTTCCACATTCCTGAAGGTGATAGCGATCACAACGATTCTTGCACAGCCGACACACACAATCCTTCTACGTATCATGGTGTCTCGTATTGTCACATATTCTGTGATGAAAGCCATGCACCGGAAATCGTGGCATGACATGTTGTTTCCAATCTTGAATCATCATGGCATCCGTGGCAAAGAACGTGTTCCATATTCCCTTCCTCTTTGAATACAGTTCTTGTAGAACTCTATCGTAGACAGGTGTAGAATGTATTAGCATCCACTCTCGCAGATCCTCTATGAAGAACCTATCTCTTACTAGTTCATATACCAATCATGAGGAGTACATTTCGATAGGCTTAGAACATTCTTTAGATAAAGAATTCTCTAATTATCGGAAATTACTCTTGGTAAGATGGTCCCATATTAGCTGCAGTCCGTAACTCACTATTGGTGAGAACTTCACTTTACAGAAATTCATCACCGTATCCACTGAAAGACTCCTTAGGCTCTTAATTTCATTCATGGCTATTACCGCTGTTACAGTGTGAAAGGCAAAAGAAAATGAAAACCTACAACCTGTTTTCCAGTCACTGACCGGGTCAGGGATGTAATGAATGAAGCAGATATAGGCTGTTAGTACGATGGGGTCGCCACTCCCAAAGTGATTTATTAATGAATGATAGATGCTATGAAATGAGAATGGAGAATGCTGCTGGAATGAAAGATGACAGGGAAAACCCGAGTACCCGGAGAAAAACCTGTCCCGCCTCCGCTTTGTCCAACACAAATCTCACATGGAGTGACCGGGATTTGAACCACGGTATCCAGTGTGAGAGGTCGACGCGCTGCCGTCTGAGCCACGGAGGCTCTTGAAAGGCAAATAAAGAATCAAATGTAAGGAAAACAGCTTTACGGTAATAACCAAAATTTAACACTTGTAATTCGAAATTGAACAGAGAAGGAATTGGCAGGATGATGTAATAAATGCACTACTATAAAGAAATGAAACTTATCGGATATGCTACAGGTCCATCGGACACCCCGGAAAATTTACTCCCCAAAGTGAAGGTCATCAGTGTCATCACAGTGGTCATTCTCAGTCTCTCCATACCAGGTCCGATACCTCCAGTGAATATTAGTATTATACTGTCTAGGTTGCCTTGGGCACATTTCCCTTTCTAACTAGCATGTATCTATTCTTTCTTCCTACATCGATTACTTCCCCACATTCCCCCCTTTCTTACAATTTGTTTTACGTCGCACCGACACAGAGAGGTCTTATGGCGACGATGGGATAGGAAAGGCCTAGGAGTGGAAAGGAAGCGGCCGTGGCCTTCATTATGGTACAGCCCCAGCTTTTGCCCGATGTGAACATGGGAAATCACGGAAAACCATCTTCAAGACTGTCGACAGTGCGGTTCAAACCCACTACCTCCCGAATGCAAGTTGATAACTGCGTGCGTGACCCAAACCGCACAACCACTTGCTCGGTTAACTACGGTTCTCTTCATTCTCCTGACTGCATTACAAAATTTTCCCAGCGTTGTCTCATATTTGCACTGTGAAACAATTTATTGCTTTTCAATATCCGTAACTCTTAGAACGATATTTTTTTTTTACATATTATTTGATGTTCTGTACACCCTATTTCCCAACAATATCCCATTCCTACAATTCATACAGTTTCTTTTACTAAAATGTTAATGGCTGACAATGCAGTGATGTACAATTTTTCCACCTATATTTTTTTACATCAGTCTCGTGAGACCAACTGAGGAGCTGTTGATATGAAAGGCAGCGGATCCAGCCACTAAAGTGAAGTTGTACGTCACGTTGGCCATGTAGCATTCCATATCTGCAGGCCATCTGGATGGTCAGTAGTAGTCTTGGCAGACCAAGGCCCTCAATGGATTGCGAATGTCATGGTTTTGTTTTTGTCAGACAGAAACCTCCAATTCTGAGTATCAGTAGACATTACGGAAAGTGAAATGACAGAAATATTAAAGATTCTGAAGTAAGAACTCATCCTTCTTGGCCATATGTTCAGCGGCCAGGAACATCTTTAACCTAGGGAACATGTGCGTGAATCCTTGTAGTGTCTGTAAGAAATGTACGGATGTACAGTATACTAGGAATAAGTGTAACAGGGCTGTAAACAAGACACTATCCAACCATTTACTTGGAATATGAATGCAAGAAACCGAGCGAGTTGCCCGCATGGTCGGATAACGTAACAGTGACCTTGCATTCGGGAAATGGAGGTCTGGAATTCCAATGTCAGCAGCCTTAAATATGGTGTTCCGTGGTTTCCCACTTTCACACCATGTAATACGGGGGCTATAACTCAACAACCTTCCCGGTCCTAGTTCTTCCCTTTCCTCGCGTCGTCGAAAACCTTCCATGTGTTAGCGTGACGTTAAACAAGAAAGAAAGAAAGAAAAAGAAAGAAAGAAAGATGGCGAAGAACTACTACGATAGCCTACAAAGTTGCCATAGCTCTGAATCCTCTAGCTCCGGAGAACGGCTTGTAATTACATTACGCGTCAATGAAAAGGGGCACTTTATTACCTACATCAATGACGAGTGAAACCCTACAGCGTAGAGATGTAAGTCTCGTCTAGTTGTGAATAGTAAACATTCTTTTGTTTATCTACTGGGGGAGAAGTGTCCATGCAACAGGTTATCTCGGCTCCTCTGAAGCCTCTTCCTCTTCGTTATGCCGTTAACTGAGAATATAATCTTTTCAATGACGTCAAAGAACTTGTTCGCTCTGTTTACTTCTCTCAGCAATGCTAAAGCTTTCATAGCTCGGATATACTGCTCTGCCTTCCTCAAATTTACAATACCGACATCCTTTTGTGTAGGCAAACATGATAACAGTCACTGTGGTACGAATCTATCATAAATTAACTGAAGTATAAACGGTGCCAGACTGGAGACTGAAGAACGAACATCACACACTAACTGGGGTTTGAACAATATCATTTTTTTTACTATCTTCTTCATGTCGCACCGACACAGATAGATGGTATAGGAAACGGCTAGAAGACAGAAGGAAGCGGCCGTGGCGTTAATTAAGGTACAGCCCCAGCATTTGCCTAGTGTGAAAGTGGGAAACCACGGAAAACCATCTTCAGGACTGCCGACAATGGGGTTCGAACCCACTATCTCCCGAATGCAAGCTCATAGCTACATGACCCAAACCGCACAGCCAACACGGCCGGTAAAGTGAAGATCTCACCAATAGTGAGTTACGGACTGCAGCTAATATGGGACCATCTTACCAAGACTGAAATATGGATATCTCGTTCAATGAATAACGTATGAACTGGAGAGTGAAGTACGAACTTCCCATACACTGCCTAAAGTATAAACATTATCAGATTGGGCCCTGAAGTATAGATAATAATAATTACTATTTCTGTAATAATAATAACAACAATTTCGTGTGGCTATTCCTGACCTGGTGCAGTCATTGTAAGGCAGACCCTCCAACGAGGGTAGTGGCATCTGCCGTGTATGGTAACTGCATGCTTTTGTAGTGAAGGATAGTGCTGTGTGTGGTGTGCGAGTTGCAGGAATATTCGGGACAGTACCAACACCCTGTCCTCGAGCCAGGGGAAATAACCATTTAAGGTTAAAATCTCCAACTCGGCCGGGAATCGAACCCGGGGACCTTTGAATGAAGCATAGATGTCTCATACACTGACTGAAGTATAAACAATATCACACCGGACACTAAATAATATATGTCTCATACACTGGCTGAGGTATAAACAGTATCATACTGAAACTTGAAGCATGGATGTATCATACACTGACTGAGGTATAAACAATATTAAACTGGAGCCTGAAGAGGATGTGTCACATTGACTGAGGTATAAATAGTATTAAATCGGAGACTTAAGCATGGATGTATTAAACTAAGGTAGAAACAATACAGGACTGGATCCTGAAGCATGTGTTCAGCTGATATCCGAATGCATTAGTCGTGGTCGTCTCGAATGTTTTCTCGCGGGTTAGATACCTTACGGACCATCCTCAAGGCCTAACAGCAGCGCGCGCAGTTGAGTATTAATTTTCTAATTTTGATAGAATTTTCTTTGTGCAACATGAATGAGCTCCATTTTTTTCTATTATACCCTTTTTATTTTATAATATTAATAGGGCTTTCTCTGAATTATACCAACAAGGATATTAACGCTTTTTGGTTGAATTGGGGCGAGGGAAAGTATGCTCCAATACTAAGAACATGGAAGTAACTTACTGCTGTGTCATGAGTGTCATGACCAATGAAGTTGTTCGAGTTCCACTCAGTGGTTGCCCTTTAAAATTTCATACATAGTAGCAAAATCTATTTTTTTAAACTGTTAGTTTAAACTGAATAAGATTCCTTTCCTTCCAGCATGAACATGAGAGGTTCTTTGTTCAATATGTAACGAAGAATGGTGAGAATCCTCTGGTACACATCAGAACTATTCTCTATTAATAATATTAAATAAGCAACATTAGTCCTTCTAGAGCCCGAATTTGTACGCAGTGAAATGAAATGGCGTATGGCTTTTAGTGCCGGGAGTGTCCGAGGACATGTCCGACTCGCCAGGTGCAGGTCTTTTGATTTGACACCCGCAGGCGACCTGCGCGACGTGATGAGGATGGAATGATGATGAAGACGACACATACACCTAGTCCCCGTGCCAGCGAAATTAACCAATGATGGTTAAAATTTCTGACCCCGCCGGTAATCGAACCCGGGACCCCTGTGATCAAAGGCCAGCACGCTAATCATTTAGCCATGGAGCCGGACTTGTATGCAGTAATAGGCTGCAGACTTACTGAATCAAGTAACAAGTATAGTCTAATCTGCACAACGGTCGTGTTATGAGTTTTGCATACCATTAGGGGTTCTGTCGATCAGAACCCCTAGAAATTATGTTACTCCCACTACATTACGAAAGAGCGGACTAGACTGAGTATCCTAATAACCAAATTAGTTTGCATTCTAACCTAATACTGTATACAAATCCGGGGTCTAGTTCATTACTAAAGACAGGATCCTTGAATTTATACAAATATGATTCATCGACTGCAAGTTATAAAGTAACAAGAAATTCAGTAATGTTCTTTCTATCACTCCACTGGAGAAATCATATGTCGGACTCCTAATTGATGGAATATTAAAGTCACCCATAATTACTAAATTGTATGTATGTTTAGTCCTCAGCCCGAAGGCTGGTTGGATCCTCAACAGCTCCGCCATCAGCTGTCATAGATGGCCTGGGCATCACTGAAGAGGCGTACTAGGGAAATGAGGAGTGAGGTAGTTTCCCGTTGCTTTCCTCACCGAGCCAGAAGTTGCTATTACATATCAGTCTGCCAAGCCCACTGAAATGCATGCACCAACCGACCCTATGAGCAATATTTTCACACCATTCATAGCAGGGACTGGCTGCAGAAGGAATGGCATTACTAGCATCACTCATACCTCAGTCACTTTCATTTTGTCAAAGCCAAGGATAAAGCTGAGACAGATCAATGAAAGTAACAAAATTGCTCTAGCCCATACCAGAAGACATAGTGCACTGTAAACACTACATCTTGCCAGCAAAGGCAGAATCTGAAAAAGATATTGTAAATTTTCCTAGTGAATTGAAAAATTCGATTGCATCATCGTCCTGAAAGAATACGCATTATCAGTAGTTAGAATGATCCACTTGTTCCAGTTTCGTGTTCCCTACGTGACATTCTATTCTTTCAGGTTTCTTCCCAACTGGGATTAATTTAGACTCTGAATTCGCCGGGCTGAGTGATTCAGACGGTTGAGGCGCTGGCCTTCTGACCCCAACTTGGCAGGTTCGAACCTGGCTCAGTCCGCTGGTATTTGAAGATGCTCAAATACGTCAGTCTCATGTCGGTAGATTTACTGGCACGTAAAAGAACTCCTGCGGGACAACATTCCGGCACCTCGGCATCTCTAAAAACCGTAAAAGTAATTAATTGGACTTAAGCAAATAAAATTATTATTATTATTATTATTATTATTAATATTATGCATTCAAACATACCGGGCGAGTTGGCCATGTGGTTATGGGCGCGCAGCTGTAAGCTTGCATCCGGGAGATAGTGGGTTCGTACTCCGCTGTCGGCAGCCCTGAAGATAGTTTTCCGTGGTACATTACATTAATTAAGGCCACGGCCGCTTCCTTCCCACTCCTAGGCCTTTTCTATCCCATCGTCGCCATAAGACCTATCTGTGTCGCTGCGACGTAAAGCAAATTGTAATTTAAAAAAAAGTAGTTAGTGGGATGTTAAGTCAACAACATTATTATTAGACTTTGAATTGCTAATTTTCACCGAGCTCGATAGCTGCAGTCACTTAAGTGCGGCCAGTATCCAGTAATCGGGAGATAGTGGGTTCGAGCCCCACTGTCGGCAGCCCTGAAGATGGTTTTCCGTGGTTTCCCATTTTCACACCAGGCAAATGCCGGGGCTATACCTTAATTAAGGCCACGGCCGCTTCCTTCCAATTCCTAGGCCTTCCCTACCCCATCGTCGCCATAAGACATATCTGTGTCGGTGCGACGTAAAGCAAATAGCAAAAAAAAAAAAAAAAAAAAAAAAAGCTAATTTTCAAATCGTACTTGCTGCTCCCCGTTCCTCTGATAAGATTGACATCAGCAAGGGCATCCGGTTGTAAAATCTCACTATGAAGATTCATCTCATTTAATACCCGACGCCGTAGAGGAACGGGACAAGGGTTGGACGACGATAACAACAGCAATAATAATAATAATAATAATAATAATAATAATAATAATAATAATAATAATTCGCTGTCCCTCGTTTTAATTGCTAATGACTGAACGATTGGCTGCGCGGTAAGACTCACGAAATGGTGAATTCGAATCCCACCGTTGATAGTCCCGAAGAGTATTTTCCATTGTTTCCCATTTTCATACCAGGTATTTGCCAGGGCTGCACTTTAAATTAAGCCCACTGTCGCTACCATCTTCTTCCCCAACGTCACCGAAATCCTTACAATCTTTATTGTGGCGATATAAAAAGGTAACAAAAATAGCCCACAGAACTTGGCACTAATTCAACACCTGATAATATAAAAATGGAGCAGCGCTCCCTGTTATGATTAAAGTTAGAAAAAACTACTAGTAAAATATTCGGTGTCATGGAGATCTAAAATTTAAGTGGTCATAACAATACTGCCAATATTCGGAAAACCATTGTAAATAACGTGTGCTTTATGAGAGTTGCGCCAACGGCCGTAGCCGTGTTGAAACACCGGATCCCGTGAGATCTCCGAAGTGAAGCAACATTGGGCGTGGTCAGGAGTTGGATGGGTTGCCACGCGTTGTTGGTGGGGGGTAAGGGAATGGAGGAGCGGAAAGGAACTGGCCACCCTACCGCACGTAAACTCCGGCTCAGGAACACCTCTGTGGAGGTTCGGACCTGCCTTCGGGCAGAACAACCCTTACCTACCTTATGAGAGTTGCAATGCAGTGGTTGGAGAGAAGAAGAATGGGCTGTGGGTATATTCAGCCACGACAGTGAAATTATTATTTGAACACTTTAAGATGAGTTTAATGTCGTAAACATTTCCTAGCAGACAAAATAGGGGTCACCATACTACGAAAAATGTAAAATTAAGCAATATCCTCAATTGTGCCGAAAGTTGAAGGGCTAAAGGGCCCGGGATGGTTTCAAACCGTGAGTCTTGGATATCAAATTTAAAAAAATAAATCGAAAATCACTTTCGGCCTAAATGCATTTCGCTTGTTTCTTTACTCGTTTTCTTTTTTTATTTTGTTCCGTGGATCGTCAGGCGATTTTTGATTTTATGAAAAATGTAAACACCGAATGTTGTTACAAGGGATTGAGTAAAACTCTGCATCGACTCAAATTAGAGCTCATAGTGGTGCTTAAATTTTTATTTTTATTTGTATAGATGTCTCACGAGTGGTACATAGTGTGCGCTTGTCGATCGTCATTTGTTACTTTATGGCTGGGCCTCTCAGGGTGCATGCGCCTGGTGCATGCACTGTGCACGGTGAAAAAGACGACTTCGCTTGGTTGACCAGAGTGCAGACCCCCACTCCTCGATTTGGAGCAATGGCGCTGTCTCTCTCTTTCCCCACGTCTGCCTCGGTCGCTCCGCCTGTCTCCCTCTTCCTCACTTGCTCGGTAGCGCTCCAAATCCGTGCCGAGTTGAGCTGAGCTTAGCCGAGTAGCCCAGGGACGAAGCGTTGGTCCGAGCCGAGCCGAGAGGGACCGATGCACTGTGCACAGGAACTCTGCGCCGCTGTTTGCACGCGTGAGATTTTGGGCGTTTGAGAGACCCTGCTTTATGGTTTTAATGGAAGTTGCCTAGTGTTTTTTGTTTTGTTTCTGTTTTTTGACCCGCTAATTACTACTTTCAGTAGTTTTCAAGAATATTTGCTTTACATGAGAGATGTCGTATCCCGGCCAACAGGTGAGACGCCGAGCGGTGAGTGGAATCACCTGATGGCTAACAACAGTACTAAAAACGAAAGGGATATAAGATGGTAATTTATAGGCGTTAGGTAAGTTGGTTGTTAAGAGTTGAAACTCATATGATTTCCTATATATGTGCGTATATTGACAGATGATGTACAAAGAATATACACGTACAATTGAAGTCGGTCACGTATTGTGACGTACTGGAACTAGCCTTCCTCAGAACGGCTACTCCAAGTAAATGCAAGTGGACTCTAAAGCATTAGAGTACCACTGAAATGCTAAGCGATGTTAAAAACAGAGTATCGTGAAATCTCACAGAGATTCCTCAAGCTTTAAGTTGCCAACTACGATAAAACCCAGAAGAACTAGGGCTTAAGTCGAGAATCAAAGTATGAATGGTGAATACCAAGTGTTAGCACCACCGTTCAACCTGACCTACTAAGAAATATTCTAAGTAGCGAGACCGCTTGGAGAATTGATCGCAACCCTCTAACGTGAGCGGAAGGCAAGGCTCCCAAAGCGAAGACTAATGCAATAAGACGCTTGTTCCTTCAATTACATACGTATTTAAAGGGACTAGCAATATGATATGAGGTTCTCCCCTCCTCTCAGATAAAGCCTTACTGGCTTACTATTGGTGCTACCACCTCCCCCATGTATCTCAAATCCCACACTATGCACGTGGCAATATTTATTAACATGAACTTGACTTCTCGCCCTTAAACCTATGCTCATAAAATAACTTCCCCATTTCTAATACTTGTCATCATAAACATGACACTGCGTCCCGTTTCACTTAATTGGGTCGCCCATTAATTTTAAGTATCGTATCCTTCAAACTACCCCCATTTTCTTGCCATCTCCAGACGACAGGACGTGACTTTTTAGATTTGTCCGTATCGACTTCCTCGTGAGACCTCTTGACCTCACACAACTCTGTTTTTAACTGTCATTCTATATCACCCCCAACACATGGCTGCTTCGACAGCAAGGCCAGTGGATTGAGTTACCAAAATAATCACTATGTATTACTTATGTGCTGCTACTTGATGAAGGTTCGTGTCCCTGGACATGACACCTCCCCCCTTAGGAAAGAAACTAGTTGCCACACATGCAACTGGTTTCCACCTGAGTACACGTACATACAGGTTTAATTACCGCATGTACCTTACATGGCACATTACATTTTAGCAATATTACATTACATTTCATAGATACACTTCAACTTATTACATTTTGACATTAATACAATTCTCTTTACCCTTCATACAATTAATGTTCATAATACATTTCACATTACAATTAACATATTCTTTCACAGTAAACCATATTGCATTAATACATTTCAATTCATATATTCCACAGTACATGTAGTACTTAATATAACATAGTTTAGATTTAACATCTAATACATATCAATTTATATGTTTCACAGTACATATAACATTTCATTTTTTTATTTCACAGTACTGATATAACTCATTTACATTTTACATTTCACATTTTACAGTGATTAATACATATCAATTTATATATGTCACAGTACATATAACACTTCATTTTTTTCATTTTACAGTACTTAATATCACTCATTTACATTTCACATTTTTTTATTTCACATTTCACAGTAATTAACACATATCAATTTATATGCTTCACAGTACATACAACTTTACCTTCCAGCCTTCTCTGGTCGGTTTTTACTTCCGTACCAAACTCTTGGAATGGCCGGCTTCGAGATTGCAATAGCAACTCGGTTCCCCTGACTATACTTCTTGAGTAAGTCTTACAAACTTGTGCAGTCACTGCTGACACATTATCCGTGCCAAACTCATAGGAATGGACGCTTGGACCGTGCCTCTCTCGACACGTCCGAACTGTGCCTCCTTAGGCCAGTCTCACAAATTTTTGTGCAGTCATTACTGACACATAACCCGTACCAAACTCATAGGAATGGACGCTTGGGTCTTGCCTCCCTCGACAAGCCCGAACTGTGCCTCCTTAGGCCAGTCTCACAAATTCTTGTGCAGCTATTACTGACATTACCCGTACCAACTCATAGGAATGGACGCTTGGGTCTTGCCTCCCTCGACAAGCCCGAACTGTGCCTCCTTAGGCCAGTCTCATGAAATTTTACCTTAACATAAGGTTGCCTGTTCGACTCTGCCCCTTGGCAAGTCTTTTTTTTCGTACTTTAACAATTTTAAAGTTACATTTGTTACATTACAGCCTTAACAATGTCTTACTAGTGATTCATTACTTATACAATGGTCATTGAAATTTTTACTTTACTAATGTGGTTACGCTCCCTCTTTATTGCCTCCTTGGCTCTCTGATGAGAGACCTTTCATTAAGCTCTATACTGGAAGTAGTAAGATCTGTCATACTTCTACCCCTGCGCTCATTTACGCGCTTACCTCTTACATACTCCTGTCTATCAAAGTGCACTGTGACGTCCTCGTCTGAACAATGTGAGTTAGGACTATTAATTATAGTTTGGCGGATACATACCTTTCCGCAACACTCATCTCCTAGCTCTGACAGTTTATGAGCAAGTCTAAATCTTTTGCAACATCCTTTGCAACAACAGCAGGAACATAATAATAACAAAATAACAGCAATTGTTCCTCCACCTATATAAGACAGAAAATTCAACTTATCCAATTTATGATTTTGCTTTAATTCATCCTCCTGTTCAAGTATTAATTTTTCAACTGCCTCTACTTTATGAATTGCTAATTTTAATTCCTCTGCATGGTGAAGCACATTTACCAACGGTATCTTTCCTTCATCCTGCAATTGACTCAATTTAGTGTTAATTCCTAAATGATCGCAACAGTCATACTGTAACAATAGATCAGGTACAAACCCTTGATCTTTGGTACTATTTGTTTTAATTACATTTGAAGATTGAATTTTTGATTTTGGCCCAAAGGCCGTACATCTATTAAACATTGTTATTATTCCTGTACCTGTTAACTTAGCATCACTTGTGTGCAACTCTTGACATACTACTGTTATTTTTACCTCCTGTGGAGCGATATAAATCCATTTATTTTCTCTTAAGGGAAACCACATTACTTCTTGTACTCTAATTACATTTTTTTGACAATCTTGTGGCATAACCTGTGCCCCTGTCAACAATTTTACTACACATTCCTCATGTGAATGAGCTAGTTTGATAGCAAACTCTTGTTTGCATACCTTAAGTTTATCATTCAACCGCTTACAATTATTAATTTGATTTTCAGTTAACATTACATAATTTTGCCTGTTCTGGTCCAAAAGAATAAATTCATTTTCACTATTAATAAAAACAAAGTTTTCTACCTCACCATTCACTCTTGTTGGGAATGGTATAACCTTAATAAGATCATATTTTACCTTATCTACCAAAGGTACCTTTACAATGTAACCAAGTATTTCTTTAGTAATGAACACTTCAATCTCTGCTATTCTAGTTATTAAATAGCCATAAGCCAGTCTCAACTCAACAGGTAATGTCATTCCTGGTGGGAAATTATTCTGTGCCTTTGAAAACGACTTTATTATATCACTAGGACTTATAATCTGAGGTTGTAAGACTCCCTTTTGAGCCAACATTATTCCATTTAACAGAATCTCATAATGATCTTTTAATTGCGCTAAGAATCCTTGCGTGTCAATTAAATGCCTATTGACCGCGATTTCAATCTCCGTTCTCCTAAATGCGCTTTCTATTTGCTCAGTCTCATCCTTCAGATATCCCCGTATTGTTGCTATATTATCGCTTAATTCTTTTTCGTTCTTAGCGACGTCATACAATGAGCTATTCATTGATTGTAACGTACTTTTTACTACAATCATCTGTTCTTTCGCGACTTTTAACATCGACAAATTCTCTGATTCAAGATCCTTAATGTGACTTTGATAATAGGCTGCATCTCGCGAGTCTAAGGTTCCAAATAAAATTTTAGCAATACTTCCTACAAAATTAAGAACTCCTCGCTTCATTCTATTCTGATCTGAATTTTCCTTCTCCTCAGTCTTAGTTGTTTGTCTTATTAATTCACGCAAATTTTGAGTTTTATTTAATTGCATAATTAAAAGCTTTACCTCATTCTCACACGTATATGTTAAATTTACTTCCAGTTCTGAACACAATCTCATGGTTCTCTGAATGTATTTCTTACCAACATTATACGCATCATTTAACGCTTCTAAATTTACATAAGTTACTACCTTCCATTCAGTGTTATAGAGTTGAACTTCACCTAGCTTGTCGAAATAAACCCCTGGGGTGGACTCATATGGTTGGAGCTGGAAATCAATTGCCCTTCCTCCTTTCGTAAATATCGCCATCACTGCGATCGCCGCTGCTATCAGCGCCATTGACCTGCAAGTAACAGATTTGTGTTACCTTGCGTTGCCTATAATTTATTACTGGTTGTTCACAATGTATTTACATACAATTTTCCTTCTCATTTAAATATATAACTTTAATCGGTTACTGTGTACTGTAACGCGCTTCCCTCGCTTATTCATATTCAAAACGCAGTTCACTCCTGAAACTTCCTGTACTGTGTACGGGCCAACAAAGTTTGGACTTAATTTTTTGCTACGACCTCGTCTTACTGAATCATTTCTTAAAAGAACTTGGTCTCCTATCTTAAACGTTACTTCGTTTATTCTTGTATCATACTGGACTTTATTTTTCAACTTGGTTTCTATTAGAGTTTTACGTGCTACCTCGTGACTTTCTCTAAGCCTTCGAGCTAATTCCTCCACATAGCTTTCGTGTTCATTATAATTCTTCTCGTTTGGTTTTCTCTGCAATGTCCCTGGTATATTCGCCTTTCTTCCAAATACTAATTCAAATGGTGTGAAATTAGTTGACGTACTTTTCGTTGTATTGTATACAAAAGTTGCCATTGAAATGAACTTATCCCAATCGTCTTGGGTTCCACATACATAGTGTCTCAAAAATTCAGCTAATACTGCATGAGACCTCTCTAAACTTCCGTTTGACTGTGGCCTAAATGCGGCAGTATGAATCTTCCTAATATTTAATAATCTACATAATTTCTTCATTACTTCGCTCAAAAAGTTGCTACCTTGGTCAGTTAATATTACACTTGGTATTCCAAATGTTCGTACTACATTGTCCATCAATGCCCTTGCAATTGTCTCTGCTTCTTGATTTTTCATTGGCACTGCTACTAAGTACTTCGATAACTGATCTTGACACGTTAAAATAAATTTGTTTCCGTCGAGTGTAAGTGGAAGTGGTCCAACCACATCTAACGCTATTTTCTCAAACACAATCCGCGGTGTGTCTGTGATTACCATACTTGCCTTCGTATCTGGCTTCGTAAACTTATTAGTTTGACATGAATGACATGATCGAATGTATTGCTCTACATCTTTCTTCATTCCTGGCCACTCAATATAATCTTTTAACCTAGCATACGTACGTGTAATGCCTTGGTGTCCTCCAACTAAAGATGCATGAAATTCTTTCATAATCTCTTTCTTTTCATCCTCTGTTAATTTCTCTGTGAATTTCTCATCTGTTTCCATTTCTGAAACTTCTTCTTGTTCAACCTCATCTAATTTGTGTATTCTGCTCAGTGCGTCTGCATTTGTATTTAACTTTCCTTGTTTATAAACAACATCGAAATCGTATTCTGCTAACTTCAATCTAAATTTTAGCAATCTTGAGGTTGGATCTTGCACATTAAATACCCATTTAAGTGGTTTATGACCCGTCACTACAGTGAACTTTCGTCCTAAGACATACGGTCTAAAATACTTTACTGCAAATACAATTCCTAACATGTCCTTTTCTGTTGTTGAATAATTTCTTTCTGCCTTATTCAATACTCTAGATATGTATGCTACTGGCAAATCGCTTCCTACCTTCCCTTGCGACAATACTGCGCCTAACGCTTCGTTGCTTGCATCGGTTGTTACAATAAACGGCTTCTCGAAATCTGGATATTGTAAAATCGGATACGTTATCAACTTATTCTTTAAAGTCTGAAATGCTTCCTCTTGTTTAATTTCCCATTTATAGTCTACTTCTTTCTTAAAAAGATCATACAGTGGTTTAGCAATTTTGCTATAATCTGGTATAAAACGTCTGTAATATCCCGATAATCCCAAAAATCCCTTAAGTTGTTTCGTGGTCGTGGGTTGAGAAAAATCTCTCTTAACTTCTCAAAAACGTCGATCATTTATTACTATTATTATTATTATTATTATTATTATTATTATTATTATTATTATTATTATTATTATTATTATTTTACTGAATCTCAAAATAATCATATAATTTAATTTCATTTAATAAACATTTAATTCACTTACTTCCGCTAATACATTTGTCATTAATCACATGAACGTCACTGACATACGTTTATATCAAAAATTCCGATATAATGCTGAAAATACTGTGTTTCTTGTAATATAATTAGCATAAACACTTAGTTCCATTTACTCCGCTAGTTAATCTCATGAACGTCATTTGCATAAATTTATATCAAATGCCTATCTAATACCGAAAATGTGATCTTTTCAATATCTTTTCTCTGCTTCAACTTGATAATAGCTATTGGCTAAATCAATTGTCGAGAAATAATTCGCTTTCCCTATTGAGTTACTTAACTCCGTAGTACCTGGTATAGGGTACATGCTACCGATCGTAATCTCGTTTAATTTTCTATCTAAATAAAATCTATCATTAAATTCTGGACACAATTCAAATATCCTTTCTCTATCACTCTTTAACATATGATCTGCCCTAATTAGTTCGATTAATCTTCGAGTTCTCGATTGTGAACATTTCTGTGCGTCACTTTTTTCTACTTTCATTACGTGCGCAATTTCGTCTTTTCCTATGTCACATAGTTTCCGTTCTCGGACGTACTTTTATTACTTTAGCTTCTCTAATTTCTATTTGATGTTTATCACCATTTACTTCTATGAATTCCTCCGTGAAATTAATTACAGAATCTTTCAATAAATCTCTACCTATCAATCCGTCTTGTGACAGCTGAAATTCATCATCTACTACATGCAATTTGCATTGAGATGTTCCCAAAGTTACCTTCGCGGTTCCACACGTGAATAGTGTTCCTTTGCTAACTCCTAGCAATTTTAATCTATCACTTGTATCTATCTTTATTTCCTTCGGTACGCATTGTTTCTTTATTACACTTATTTCTGAGCCTGTATCGATTAAAAATCGAAAAGGTCCGTGTACATCATTTATAGATAGTAAAACTGTCCCTTCATTGTTATTACACTTATTGTGTACTTGGCTTATGTGAACACTTTTAGGACCTATAACCGGCCTTGCGTCATGATCCTGTTCTAGTTTTCCGCCTGCTTGTTCTCGTAACCTTTACCCTTGTAATTAGTGAATTGCTGCGGTTTACTACTTTTACAATTTTTCTCTACATGCCCTGTTCTCTTACAACGTTTACAAACTATTACTCTGCACTCTCGTGAATAGTGCCCTTCCTTATTACAATTGTAACATGTTATTGCCTTAACTTCTTTTGGTCGCATTTTAAGAAAACATGAGGATGCCGAATGTCCTTTCTTATTGCAATTACTACAATATTTATCTCTCCTAACTGATTCACCGTGCTTTTCCTTACTTGAGAGTACGGCCGACTCTTCTTGGGCCGCTACCTCAACTGCTAAACCGAAATCATCCGTAATGTTCCTACTACGGACAATCGTTTGAATGCTTTTATCAATTAATCCTTGTACAAAACATGATATCCCTAACTCTCCTATTAAATTCGCTCTATGAACTTTTGCCTCCGGTTCGACTCTTGCCGTGGCAACTTCTTTAAGTTCGCTTACCATTGCATCCATTCTCGAACCCCAAGCTATTACAGATTCATCTTTATTTTGCTGTGCTTTAAACATTTTACATGCGTAGTGATCAATAGTCCTACGCTCTCCATAATTTTCAAACAAAGCTGCCTTCGCTTTTGGCCAGCTCGTAACATCCTGTCTTACTAATAACTTGCTTCTAGCTTCACCCGTTATTCTGGTAAGAACATATTTAAAAAACAGCGGATGTTCATCCGGTTGAACAAATTCTATTGCTGAATCTACATTTGCACAGAACTCTTTCAACCTACTCCGATTTCTCCCGTCAAAAGGATCTCCGATTAACTTGAACGCTTGATTGATATTAATATAATTGTTATCTGAATTATCACTGGCACTTCCCACTTCAGAATTAGACATACTGATTTTGAGTTTGGCTTACCTTACAATATTTGGTCTTCTACTGCGTGCTGATGGTGAGCTGACGACGTGCAGGTACGCCGGGTCGATTGCGTCTTCCTTCCTTGGACTCCTATGAATCCCTCTGCTACTCCGTGGGCCAGCCCTTACGCCTTCTTGGTTCTGCTCTCTGTCTGCTTACGGACTTCTTCTTCCTCCTGCCGACCGCCCCTCAGTCTACTAGGATAGACAGCCGCTGGACTTCTTCTTTCTCCTTCGGACCGCCCCTCAGTCTACTAGGATAGACAGCCTCCGGACTTCTTCTTCTTTCTTCCGACCGCCCCTCAGTCTACTAGGATAGACAGCCGCTTAGGAAACCACCAACGCCTGGTTAAGAGTTAAACAACCCTGGATGGACGTCGAACTCAGGACCAACCCCACAAAACTGACACCAGTTTTTCTTCTCCTGTCGTATCCCGGCCAACAGGTGAGACGCCGAGCGGTGAGTGGAATCACCTGATGGCTAACAACAGTACTAAAAACGAAAGGGATATAAGATGGTAATTTATAGGCGTTAGGTAAGTTGGTTGTTAAGAGTTGAAACTCATATGATTTCCTATATATGTGCGTATATTGACAGATGATGTACAAAGAATATACACGTACAATTGAAGTCGGTCACGTATTGTGACGTACTGGAACTAGCCTTCCTCAGAACGGCTACTCCAAGTAAATGCAAGTGGACTCTAAAGCATTAGAGTACCACTGAAATGCTAAGCGATGTTAAAAACAGAGTATCGTGAAATCTCACAGAGATTCCTCAAGCTTTAAGTTGCCAACTACGATAAAACCCAGAAGAACTAGGGCTTAAGTCGAGAATCAAAGTATGAATGGTGAATACCAAGTGTTAGCACCACCGTTCAACCTGACCTACTAAGAAATATTCTAAGTAGCGAGACCGCTTGGAGAATTGATCGCAACCCTCTAACGTGAGCGGAAGGCAAGGCTCCCAAAGCGAAGACTAATGCAATAAGACGCTTGTTCCTTCAATTACATACGTATTTAAAGGGACTAGCAATATGATATGAGGTTCTCCCCTCCTCTCAGATAAAGCCTTACTGGCTTACTATTGGTGCTACCACCTCCCCCATGTATCTCAAATCCCACACTATGCACGTGGCAATATTTATTAACATGAACTTGACTTCTCGCCCTTAAACCTATGCTCATAAAATAACTTCCCCATTTCTAATACTTGTCATCATAAACATGACACTGCGTCCCGTTTCACTTAATTGGGTCGCCCATTAATTTTAAGTATCGTATCCTTCAAACTACCCCCATTTTCTTGCCATCTCCAGACGACAGGACGTGACTTTTTAGATTTGTCCGTATCGACTTCCTCGTGAGACCTCTTGACCTCACACAACTCTGTTTTTAACTGTCATTCTATATCACCCCCAACACATGGCTGCTTCGACAGCAAGGCCAGTGGATTGAGTTACCAAAATAATCACTATGTATTACTTATGTGCTGCTACTTGATGAAGGTTCGTGTCCCTGGACATGACAGAGATGCACTGGGTGTTACAAGTATTGCATTGTGAGACAATGGAGACATACCTACACTTTCAGAATTATTTATAATAAGTTACTGTTTTCATAAAAATCAAACCAAACCCCATGGCGCAACAGCCCCGAAGGACCATGGCGTACCAAGTGACCGCTGCCCAGCCCGAAGGCTTACAGATTACGAGACGTCGTGAGGTCAGCACGACGGATCCTCCCGGCCATTATTCTTGGCTTTCTAGACCGCGTTTTCATAAACATGAAATAATCAATTTTAGCTACGAACTTGACTGTCCGTAAACAATTTATATCAACATAATATGTTATACATTCTTGTTTATTGTCTGAAGTGTAACACGTTGTGCATATCGTCCGTTGCACCTCGAAATACAGCTATGTGACAATGCTGAGGGGAGAAATACTGACCCGCAGAACATATGTAACTTGTTTTAAATCTTTTTATTTACCCTTGGCACTTCCAGCACTTCACACTTACAGAACACTACTTAGCTGTTCAACATATTCTTCCAACCATATCTTCCTTTTCGGACACTGGATGCACATTAAAACAGTCAGTTATCTCGGACATTCTTTCGAGTTCACTGTAATGTTCAGAAGATTTCAGCACACAGTGCTCAGCTGGGCGCCCGTTGAGGCTAGCCCAGTGCGGCCGGGCTGGCGGGACATAAATGCGGGCAGCTTACGTCACAGTGGAGCGAGAGAGCGAACACACTTTGTAGGGAAGCGAGGGAGCATTGGCGTTCGACTGTGATTACGAAGCTCTCCTTCATTACTCAGCGAAGTGCTGATTGGGATACATTGTTTAAAATAAAACGTTATAATCGAAGCAACAACAAAACTGACCTTTTCAAGATATCCGGTTTCATTTATACTGCGCCAGATATAAACAGTCTGTTTTATTTTTTTATATTTATTCATTCATTCAAAGAAAACTGACACGTTATAATTTTTGTGTTACAGTCTACAAAGGTACAGGGTTTAAGCGTACAAGCTACGATTTACAATTCCTTGGATGGGAATGGCAGTATTCCTATTCTTAAAAAAGCGAAAAGTAATATAATTATATAATGTAAGAATGCTTTTGCACAGTGTTATAATGTTGTGTGACATTACCTGTTCACTGAATTTCTGAAAATAGTATTTAAAATTTAGCAGGCGTTGGATGACAACAGCTAGCCTCTAAACGGTGAGAGCGAGTTTCATCACGAGTGAGGACATCGATATTTACTGGTTTTTTTGTTGGGTATTCAGCCCGAAGGCTGGTTGGATCCTCAACAGGTTCACCATTAGCTGTCATAGATGGCCTAGGTGTCACTGAAGAGGCGTACTAGGGAAATGAGGAGTGAGGTAGTTTCCCGTTGCTTTCCTCACCGAGCCAGAAGTTGCCATTGCATATCAGTCTGCCAAGCCCACTGAAATGCCTGCACCAACCGACCCTATGACTGACATTTTCACACCATTCATAGCAGGGACTGGTTGCATAAGGAATGGCATTACTAGCATCACTCATACCTTAGCCACTTTCATATTGTCAAAGCCAAGGAAGAGACTGAGACAGGTCAATGAAAGTAACAATTTTATTCTAGCCCATGTCAGAAGACATAGCGCACTGTAAACACTACATCTTGCCAGCAAAGGCATCGATATCCAAGATTAAAGTACAACAACAATGTAAATATATCTACCAAATATATGTACAGTATGCCTTCAAATAAATAACCTCACTAATTTTATTCCAGGCAAGCATGACTGGATCGTTGGTGAGTTTATCAGATATTTTAAACCAACCAACCACAAGCCACAGCTTATCCATCTTAACTCCGCATTATATTAGGACTGACCGGACGAGATGACCGTGCGGTTAGGGGCGCGCAGCTGTGAGCTTGCATCCGGGAGATAGTGGGTTTGAGCCCTGAAGATGGTTTCCCATTTTCACACTAGTCAAATGCTGGGGCTGTACCTTAATTATGGCGACGGTAACTTTCTTCCCACTCCAAGCCCTTTCCTGTCCCATTGTCGCCATAAGACCTATCTGAGTCGGTGCGACGTAAAGACAATTGTAAAAAAAATATTAGAACTGTTTATAAAGCATTCCTTAAAATGTAATAGTGAAGAGTGTAATTCATTACCTATATTACAAAAATATTTCAGGTTGTAGGCTTAACTCTTTACTGTATCCGGTCAAGATACATAAACTGCAGTGAACATAATAACTGATTTCTTACAACATAAACTGAAGATGACATGGACTTCTCTCCTCTTTCTTTCATTATTTTCTCCCTCCATTTCAATCTCGGGTATCGCCGCAGTAATCGAGAGTGACTGGGAGAACTTCGCCCAATCTTCAAGGCCTGTGACGTCACCACAACGCCACTCTGGTTGAATAGCACAAGCCAGGGCTTCTCAGGGTGCATGCACTGTGCACGGTGCAAAAGACGACTTCGCTTGCTTGACCAGAGTGCAGACCCCCACTCCTCGATTTGGAGCAATGGCGCTGTTTCTCTCTTTCCCCACACCTGTCTCGCTCGCTCCCCCTGTCTCCCTCTTTCTCACTTGCTCCGTAGCGCTCCAACCCCGAGCCGAGTTGAGCCGAGCTCAGCCGAGTAGCCCGGAAACGAAGCGTTGGTCCGAGCAGAGCCGGGTGGAACCGATGCACTGTGCACAGGAACTCTGTGCCGCTGTTTGCACGCGTGATATTTTGGGCGTTTGAGAGGCCCTGGCATAACCTCATCGCCTACCAGCCCGCCCATTTACAGCGATGGCGCCCGCGGGACGGACTGCCCAATGTGAGCACCTCTGACTCTATACCAACCTC
This sequence comes from Anabrus simplex, assembly GCF_040414725.1. NCBI lineage: Eukaryota > Metazoa > Arthropoda > Insecta > Orthoptera > Tettigoniidae > Anabrus > Anabrus simplex. Next base: position 322,114,891 of record NC_090265.1, read on the forward strand.
CTTTCACTGTGTCTCGAAGTATCCGATTGGAAATATTCATCCATAGTCGATTCCAGTTGATTATCACAACTGATTTCGTTATGTTAGCGGCAAATACTGTTGAGACAGTATACAATATTTTAAACCTTTTTCGCTGAAACATCTGGAGATGTGACGACGTCCTCTGGCGTATAATTTTAACTCGACTCTCAAATATCTTGCGGGAGGTGCATGATGATGGATGTCATAATAAGCTGGTGGGTTAATGCACTGTTGATGACTGCCACCATTTCGTGAGGAATTTCTTCGATTCACGATCCCCTGCTCTGTGAAACAGCTTTCAGTTTCTCGTTATAAATTAGGTTTCTGCTTTCTTTTTGACGTCGATTAGTCCCAACCCACCCTGGGATTTGGGTAAGGTGAGTGTACTTCTGGCAACATGTATTAATGATCTTGCCAAATGAACTAACCAACAAGCAAAATTATACGTTTACCGATCATACTTGGCATGGGAAGAATTTGGCTCAGATACCATATTTCGCGTAAGCTGTACGTATGCACATTCATTATCCTTTGTTGTAAGAGGAAAGACCTATACCGAACCTGTTGCAATATGCCCCTTACAGAATCCAAAGCATTGGCCCAGTTCTTTTTGATCATCTTGTACACACTGTTAAAGAAGGTTATTCCCAGAATTTTAATTCCTTGTGTTAAACACACTCTGGAACCGCCCATTGGACACGGCTCGTTTTCCCAATCCACATCGCCCTTGTCTTCTTTGGGTTCAGCTGAGCCCCGGAATATCTCCCGTAATCTCCGATTACCTTGAACAAATGCTGGATATCAGTGGTTTGATCTACTACTAGGGTAACGTCATCTGCGAATGTGACAATATCTAGTAGATTCCTAGTACTGGAAGTTTGTTGTAGATTGCTAAGAAGGGGTTCTAGGGAGAGAACAAAGATCAATATATTAAGTGAAACAACGCACTGACTCACATTGGCACTGGTAGTGGTCAAATGAAATTAAATACCGTGTGCCTTCCGGAGAGGGCTGGTATATTTTATTTGCCGACAATTCGTAGGGTGTTTTCAACATTGAGTTACTTGCCTGAAGGGCTAGAACTGTGGATTTTTTTATCATACTGTGAAATAATATTAAATGAGCTCTTTTGCACATTTCCTAAATTATTCCTAATAGTGTGCTAGTAGAGGTTAGTGAGTTGGAATAACAGTGAAACCGCCTACAAGTTCTTCGCAACCGAAGTGGCAAAGGTGCTATCGGTTGATAATCAGTAAGGTTCGGATGTTAAGGAAAAGTCATATTTCTTTCCTGAGCTCTTTTTCCCCGAAATCTGAAAAATAACTGAATGGTGGGTCCCTGACCCCGTTTAAAAACAAGTTTATGTTGCATACAAAAGCATATTTCGGTCATTTCCATTGTTTAGGCCATATTTTGCTTATTATAGTGATATAAGGTCATGACCGACTCACTGGCTGAAAGGTCAGCGTTGAGGCCTTCGGTTCAGAGGGTCTCGGGTTCGATTCCCGACCGGGTCGGGGATTTTAATCGCCTCTGTTTGTCTTCTGGCCCGGGGACTGGGATTTTGTGTTTGTCCCAACACTTTCCTCTTCATATTAACACAACACACTACACTACCAACCACTAGAGAAACACGCAATAGTGATTACATCCCTTCATATAGGGTTGGTGTCAGGAAGGGCATCCGGCCGTAAAACAGGGCCAAATCCACATGTGTGAGACAGTTAGCACGTGGGACCCCACAGGTGTGGGAAAAGCGGTAGAATAAGAAGAAGTGATAGAAGGTCATATTTGGGTATATTTTGAGGATTTTTTTTTGCTAGTTGTTTTACGTCGCACCGACACAGATAGGTCTTACGGCGATGATGGGACAGGAAAGGGCTAGGAGTAGGAAGGAAGCGGCCGTGGCCTTAATTAAGGTACAGCCCCAGCATTTGCCTGGTGTGAAAATGGGAAACCACGGAAAACCATTTTCAGGGCTGCCGACAGTGGGGTTCGAACCTACTATCTCCCGAATACTGGATACTGGCCGCACTTAAGCGACTGCAGCTATCGAGCTCGGTATTTTGAGGATTTAAAAAATAATTAAGGCGTTGTTCTAAGAAGGTACACGTCGAGTTTCAAACACAGGATTTCAAAATACTGTAGTAGATATTTTTTTCCTTTATTTTCCCGAAACAGATAAGTAGCTTGTTTAGAAGACGTGATGCTGGACGAACGTACGCCGACAGTTACCAAAAAGCATGCTAATACTTCGATTTTTTATCTTTCTTTAGGGAAACAGAGTGAGAACTGCGCCTCAGGCTACGATACTTAATGAATGTATAATGTTTTAACGTACGTATTGTAGCTCTGTCAGCATGATAAATATGTCTGCTGTATTATCGCTTATCACTTCTTGGCATGTTCGGTGTTAGTAATACTCTAATGTCCGCCTCTGTGGTGTAGTTGTTAGTGTGATTAGATGCCACCCCCGGAGGCCCGGGTTCGATTCCGGGCTCTGCCACGGAATTTGGAAACGTGGTACTAGGACGGGAATGGGTTCCACTCAGCCTATCGGGAGGTCAACTGAGTAGAGGAGGGCCCGATTCCCACATCAGCCATCCTAGAAATCGTGGTTTCCACTTCTCCTCCAGGCACATGGTACCTAACTTAAGGCCAAGGCCACTTCCTTCCCTCTTCCTTGTCTATCCCTTCAGGTCTTCCCTTCCCCCTACAAGACCCCTGTTCAGCGTAGCAGGTGAGGCCGCCTGGGCGAGGTACTGGTCCTCCTTCCCAGTATTATCCCCCAACCCAAAGTCTCACGCTCCAGGACACTGCCCTTGAGGCGATGTGGGATCCCTCTCTGAGTCCGAGAGAAAACCCAACCCTTGAGGGTAAAGGGATTAAGAAAGAAGGAGTGCTCTAATACGTGCTACCTATCCCGTATTTTACTTCCTTTAGGTCATATTTAGTTAGGTTTGAGGGCATATTTTGTACTTTGTACTTTGTACTTTGTACTTTTTTAGGTCATAAACTTTCGGACCCTAATAATCAGGAACAATGCAAACTACTTTTCCCTTCTGGAAGTCGAGAGGTTAAGACAGTCCGCTACTACGTCTGCAGAAGGACATGACCTTGGGTTTCACTCAGCACGGAAATTACCCGGCACTGACATCTTCAGGAAGTTGGAAGTCAGTGAACAAACCGTCTTAATTCAGTCGCCGTGCTTATGTGATTTAGAAAATACCTGCTAAGACCAAAAATAAAATTATGAATTTATCCCATTTTATTATTGAAGATGAGAGCATTATCCAGTCTTGCCATTTACAGTTTCCCTAAACGGAGCCGAGAAGCCGATTCTTCGTACTACAGACCTGAAAATAATCTATTAGTTTGAAATTTAGCCCTGGCGATGAATATTACGCATGCCTTGAACTGCATTTCGCACCTGTGACTTCACTGTTAAATAGCTCATTTTAAAAATCCAGATCATCATCAACGTGTGAACAAAGGTTTTAGCCGGGCTGAGTGGCTCAGACGGTTGAGGCACTGGCTTTCTGACCCCAACTTGGCAGGTTCGATCCTGGCTCAGTCCGGTGGTATTTGAAGATGCTCAAATACGTCAGCCTCGTGTCAGTAGATTTACTGGCACGTAAAAGAACTCCTGCTGGACTAAATTCCAGCACCTCGCCGTCTTCGAAGACCGTAAAAGTAGTTAGTGGGACGTAAAGCAAATAACATTATTATATTATTACAAAGGTTTTATAATTCTTCAGAAAATATAATTGAGCTCCCACGTACGAGATATTTACAGCAAACATTATATCTATAGATTCAACTGCACCGGGCGAGTTGGCCGTGCGGTTGGGGGCGCACAGCTGTGAGTGGGTTCGAACTCCACTATCGGCAGCCCTGAAGATGGTTTTCCGTGGTTTCCCATTTTCACACCAGGTAAATGATGGGGCTGTGCCTTAATTAAGGCTACGGCCGCTTCCTTCCCATTCCTAGCCCTTTCTTTCCTCATCGTCGCCATAAGACCTATCTGTGTCGGTGCGACGTAAAGCAAAAAAGATTCAACTGTTTCTGAGGTAAGTGTACCCGCGAGGAAGTTGAACAATCCTAAGAGCTCATTCTCGTTTTGAACGATTGTATAATAGCTCCCTCGAAGATCACGATCCTCAGAACTGAGGGAACGATAAGAAAGAGGTATTGTCGCATGTCTGGCTCTACGGTCAAAAGGGTCCCGGGTTCAATTCCCGGCCGGGTCGGTTAATTCCGAAAACTCGAGGGCTGGGTGTGTGTGCCGAATTTATCATTATAGAATTCATCATAGGTAGGGGCCGATGACCTTGATATTAGCCCTTTAAACAACAAGCATCATCATCATCATCATCATTATCATAGGTAGGGCTCCATCCTCATAGACGCGCAGGGCGCCTATACGGCGTCATCTCGAAAGACCTGCACCGGGCCTCCTCGGGGGCCACACGCCATTATTATCTATCTATATATATAAAATTGGATGTTGGTATGTTTGAAGCCAATAGACTCAAAAACTACTGGACCGATTTCGCTGAAATTTTCACAGTTTGTTCTTATTACATCTGAGAGGGATTATGAAGTGGTTTGAACGAAATCTGAATCTGATTGGTAGTTCGGCACTAAGGGGTGAAAAATAAAATAGGGGAAGATAAGCAAACCGCAAGACAAGTCCGATCAACGGGTTGCCTACCCAACAGTATGTGAAGATTATGATGTGTTCCTTAAAACTTATTTCTGCTTTTATCAAATAGTGTGGGGGCAGGACACCCCTCCCAGCCCAAGGGGAGAGGATGAAATGTAAAAGTAATCGAAAACGACCGATATTAGTGTCGTATATGTTAGGTAAATAAATGTACACAGGCAGGACAACGTCTGTCGGGTTTTGCTAGTCATATATAAGTTAATTACTGTTGTTATACACCGACATTTTAAAATCTAAATATATACATTTAAGGATAATTATTTATAACGTCTGTCTATTATTACTATGGAGGACAGTAAGAACTCTTTTCTAACAAGCACAAATGGTTCAATTTTATATCGATAATCTATTCATTCAAACTTGCTTGCTTGATGATGCTTGTTGTTTTAAGGGGCCTAACATCGAAGGTCATCGGCCCATTCATTCAAATTTGTTCCCATTTGTGACGAAACTTGCATTCTTAATAACTACCTTAGGGTCCAAGTACGCTTGTTAGATATATTTCTGACCAGATGATTACCTACAGAGAAAAATTACTACAGTTAACTTCCTGTAAAATTATTCATATCTCATGAACTGCAATAAATTTAAATTATTATCAAAATATATTTCATAATAATAATAATGCTATTTGCTTTACGTCCCACTAACTACAATTTTAAGGTCTTCGGAGACGCCGAGGTGCCGGAATTTAGTCCCGCAGGAGTTCTTTTACGTGCCAGTAAATCTACCGACACGGGGCTGTCGTATTTGAGCACCTTCAAATACCACCGGACTGAGCCAGGATCGAACCTGCCAAGTTGGGGTTAGAAGGCCAGCGCCTTAACCGTCTGAGCCACTCAGCCCGGCAAAATATATTTCAGCATGTATACACTCCAAAATACGGATGTACTGCGGAAATCATAGGAAGGAAAGAGATTGGATAACCCGCAATCGCGCAGTTGAATAAAAGACTGAAGAGCCACTTAATTACTGTCGCCACTAAAATACGCCTCGTCATTGTATATGCGCCCGAATGTTTGACACTAAAAAGAACTGACATTGTATCCATGCATTCGAAATGTTCCGATTTACGAAAATGCTGAGAATCCCACAGACTGACCAGAGGACATATAAGTCAGTATCAAATCAAACAAAGATCAAAAGTATGACCGAGATCCGCAGTAAAACACTGTCAGAAGAGATGGCCTAGATGAAAAAAGTGATCCTACAGGGCATGAATGAGGGTCAAGAGGCTATGAGAGATCAATACTACAGTATAAATTAAGTAAAGAATGGCTGAATACAGAGATTTGTGGCACAAAATAAGGGTTCCCAGTACAATTTAGTCCATAATTTCACGACACACTAAGCGGGTCACCGACAAAGAAGAAAATACATAGGCTCTAAAACATATATTCGTACATACACTGGTGGTTATAATAACTGTAACAACAGGAAGGATGCAAAACATTACCTAATGTGTGAAAAAATAAAAAGGAAGGACAATGACATAATGTGGCCTGTTATGGGCCAGTAAGCAGTATAAGAGAGCAGGACAGAGGATGTAGTAAAAGTATTGTTCGATTGAAGAGTTCAAGTCATTAAGGTTTAGGTCGAAAGGACAGTACTTCATTGCTACGAAACAAAGCGATATCCAAAGAGCTACGCTCATATTCATAAAAAACAGAACACCTTGAAAGTCTAGAGATAGGTTCATATTCACAGGACATGTTCGTTAGTATGTTCTGCAGAAACGATTAGCATTTCAGTAACCTAGATTCAGCACGTGTCCTGTTACTTAGTAGGCACTGGGTCCTCCATGGGCAGTGTAACTTGCTCCATGCGTGATGGCATCGATGAGTATAAGGCGCGAATGGCGTCCTGGGGTATAGCCATCCATGCTGCATTCACCGGGTTCCACAGTTCATTTTTGGTGGTTGGCAATGGGTCACAGCGCCGCAGCCATAGTTTCGCCATACCCCACACATTTTCGATTGGCGACAAGTCCGGCGATCGGGCGGGCCAGGGCAACAGTCTGACATCCTGTGACAACAAGAAGGCACGTGTTCGTGCAGCAACATGTGGTCGCGCATTGTCCTCCTGAAATATGGCGTCTGGGGTGTCGTGCAGAAAGGGTATGGCTACAGGTCGCAGGATGTCATTCACGTAGGTCAAACTGGTCACATTGCCCTGAACACGCACCAACTATGATTTGTGGTTGTACCCAATAGCACCCCACACCATAAGACCATGAGTTGGCGCCGTATGCCTTGTGCGAATGCAGTCAATGTGATGCCTCTCCCCCTGTCTACGGTGGACCAAAATGCGGCCATCATTTTCAAACAAACAGAACCTGGATTCGTCTGAAAACACTATCTGCTGCCATTCCTGACCCCAATGACGTCGTTCCATTCACCACTGCAGTCTAGCATGTTTATGCACGTTAGTCAAAGGTAGGCGGAGAAATAAACGACGCCCTGATAACCCAGGCCGTAATAAACGGCGACGGACCGTCACTCCTGATAGTATACGATGTGTTACACGGCGCCGAGGACGGCGCAGATCTGTCCTGCAATGCCATTCGGATGAGGTGTCGATCTTCTCGCGGGGTGGTCTGGGTGGTGAGACCAGACCCATCTCGTCGTCTTCTACAGCTTTCTGTGAACCATTCTGTACACACTTGTTGTACTGTCGACACACTTCGTCCCACACGAGCAGAAATTTCCCGGATGAATGCATCACATTCTTTGATATTTAGAAATTTCATGATCCGTATTGAAGTGGGATAGCCTAACAATAACTGAAATTATTAGGGGTCCTCCTATTCAATACAAAGACATTTATTAATGTGAACGACATGTGATCAATTCACATTAATACATCTGTTGAATGCATGAATGTATCGAATAGGTAAGGTAAGGGTTATTCTGCCCGAAGGCAGGTCCGAACCTCCGCAGAGGTGTTCCTGAGCCGGAGTTTACGTGCGGTAGGGTGACCAGTTCCTTTCCGCTCCTCCATTCCATTACCCCACCCCCACCAACAGCGCGTGGCAACCCATCCAACTCCTGACCACGCACAATGTTGCCTAACTTCGGAGATCCGGTGTTTCAACACGGCTACGGCCGTTGGCATATCGAATAGGAGGACCCCTAATAATTTCAATTATTGCATCACGTTCTCTTATGCCAATAATGCGCCCTCGCTCAAACTCACTCATTTGACGGAATGGTTCTCGCATACGCCTGCGAGGCATCCTGCATGTCTGCTCAAGTCACACTGATCCATTACCTTCGTTTTATAGCGACAAGAGCCGCAGGCACATTTTACCAGTCGGTTGTAATGCGCCGAGATATCGATATGGACCTTGAACCAGAGGGCCGACATGGTTCAAATGTTAATCATTTCTTCAGAACATACTAATGCACATGTCCTGTGAATGTGAACTTCCTATTTCTAGTCTTTCAAGGTGTTCTAGTTTTTATGAACATGAGTGTATTTGTCTTAGACCTAGAAAGGAGTTTATCTATCGTAGCTTTTGATAACCCTGGGTGTGTTCATTTATCAGAAAAGTTAGGGCTTGTGATGAAGAAGGGAATTTTACTAAGAAACACAAACAGGAGGTAATTGGATGGGCCACACAGGAGATGATACAGCAAAGTTGTTTCATTTAAGGGAGCAACACCGAAGTTCCAAGTCAAAAGTTTAGAAAGTTATATTGCCATTTTTAGAAGCTTGTACAATGCTCTTCCTAAATTAGCTATTTTGAAGTGAAAACATCTTTCTTTTTGGTACGGCGCTAAGCGCTGGAACGCCCGTTGATATGCAACGCTGATATCTCTGTATCTATTAATATCACCATTGTAATATATAGTTGCATAGAAGAACTCTCAAAGTGCAATTTGACAGCAAAAATAAACCTGTGACGTCACCCGTGAAAAAAAAAGATGACCGCCAAACAAAATTCCATTTTGGCGGTACAAGCTCGAGAGCATTCGTTATAACGTTGGAGCCGTGATTTCGATTTCCTAAAACAATGTGTCCTTTGGAAGCCTATTTAAGCCTATGTAATAAACCACAAAGGAATTACATATCACCACTTCTATTGGACGTTTTTCTGAAAACATTACTCCAGCACTGACAAGAAGACTACATTTCTAACAAAATGGCACCTAAAACAGTTCTGCAGGACCAAAATCAAGTGCGCAGCAGTCAAAAGAAGTATATATATATAACATTTGCTAGAAACATACATGTAATCATTAAACCTTATACGCACCGAACTCGATAGCTGTAATCGCTTAAGTGCGGCCAGTATCCAGTATTCGGGAGATAGTGGGTTCGAACCCCACTGTCGGCAGCCCTGAAGATGGTTTTCCGTGGTTTCCCATTTTTACACCAGAAAAATGCTGGGGCTGTACCTTAATTAAGGCCACGGCCGCTTTCTTCCCATTCCTAGGCCTTTCCTATCCCATCGTCGGCATAAGACCTACATGTGTCGGTGCGATGTAAAGCAACTAGCAAAAAAAGAAAACCTTATACTTCTCATATCATTACGCTGTATTTAATAAACGTTTGTTGTAATAATGTAAGATAAAATATGTAAATAAAAAATAAATATATATAGAAATAAGAATTTCTCTGAAATCTTGTTAAGTGAAATGTAATGTCGAAATGTCACGCAGGTATCCTAAATGGCACCAAATCAAAATGTATGAAAGTCTGTAGCTGAGAAAATATTATTATTATTATTATTATTATTATTATTATTATTATTATTATTATTATTATTATTATACCGGGCGAGTTGGCCGTGCGGTTAGGGGCGCGCAGCTGTGAGCTCGCATCCGGGAGTTAGTGGGTTCGAACCCCACTGTCGGGAACCTGAGGGTGGTTTTCCGTGGTTTCCCATTTTCACACCAGGCAAGTGCTGGGGGTGTACCTTAATTAAGGCACCGACCGCTTCCTTCCTATTCCTAGGCCTTTCCGTTCCCATCGTCCCCATAGAATCTATCTGTGTCGGTGCGACGTTAAGCAAGTAGCAACAAAAAATATTATTATTATTTTTAGTTTTATTATTATTATTATTCCTGGAAATGGAAGATTATCGCTCCAGCCCTGGATCTGCCACAGCACGATGTATGATTCCTACCATTAGAGTTCATAGAAACGTCACAAGTAATGAAAATAGAAACGGATACATACGTCAGCCTGGAAACCGGATAGAACGTCATTCTGCATTTTTAGCTTAGGTAATGAGAGGTTAGCGCTCTGGAATGAGAGATCTATTCCTAGAGGGAAATCCAACTGCTAGAGCGTTTACGACAGCGGATTAGTGCAAGCTATTCGAAGAAAGTTTTCGACTAATGGAACAATTCAGTATCTTAGGACAAAAGAAGCCACACAATAGTGGGCTAAATTAAAAATCACAATGCGGCGGCCTACACAGCGGAGCTTACTGCCGCGCGTTACTGTCGGGAGGTGGGGGAGGGGGAAGACCGCTCACGTACAGAACGAAAACACAGCACAGGATTAACATTAATAATTTTATTCAATATTCAGTGCTTAATGGTGTTTACTGTTATCTCTGACCTTTCAGTTGCCCAGCTCTATGGTTGACTGGACAGCGTGTAATATACCAATAAATATAAATAAATAAAATTAAATATGCCCTACTGTTCGGTGCCATCTGTAATATACAATACGCATTAATATTTAATATATAAATAAATACACACCTCACGCTTGGGTGTAATTTTTAATATTAAATAAAATATAAAAATGAAATAATTAACTGAAATGTCCGGAATTTGGGCGCCAGAGTTCACCTAAACAGATCCCTCGAATTTTGATAGAGCATGATAAGTCTCTCTCCTAGGGCGTGTACACAAAACTGCCTACTGGTAAATCTGCTTTGGGACTTACCCAACTCTCTGAAAACGATCAAACAGGCAGGAACTGCACCTAGGTTTTCCAATAACTTCTTCACTGATTTAAAATATCTATATTCTGACCTAACAATAATCTGTACATTAGCACTTCATAACACACAATAAATATAAAATAACAACCTGGGCTGAGTGGCTCAGAGGTTTGAGGTGCTGACCTTCTGACCCCAACCTGGCAGGTTCAATCCTGGCTCAGTCCGGCGGTATTTTAAGGTGCTCAAATATGTCATACTTTTATCGGTGGATTCAGTGGTACGTAAAAGAACTCCTGCTGGACTAAACGCCGGTACCTTGGCGTCTCCGAAAACCGTTCGTAGTTAGTGGGACGTAAAGCAAATAACATTATTATTATTATTATTATTATTATTATTATTATTATTATTATTATTATTACTACAATAACAATATACTCAATAAATATACATAACTGATGGAAGACTCGCTATGTACATTCCATAATCCTAGAACAAAAAGCAGTGAGAAATGACAGCGATGACTGCACTATCATTCGTAGCGAGCCCGATGACCAATAGTTACAATGCATGTTGTTTGTTGTTTGAGTCATCAGTACATAGACTGGATTGATGCAGCTGTCCATGCCTCCCTATCCTGTGCTAACCTTTTCATTTCTACGTAATTACTGCATCGTACATCTGCTCTAATCTGCTTGCCATATTCATATCTTGGTCTACCCCTACCGTTCTTACCACATACACTTCTCTCAAAAACCAACTGCACAAGTCCTGGCTGTCTTAGGATGTGTCCCATCATTATATTCTTCTTCTGGTCACATTTAGCCAAATCAGTCTTCTCTCACCAATACGATTCGGTATCCCTTCATTCGTGATTCGATCTATCCACCTCACCTTCAGCATTCTAATGTAACACCACATTTCTAAATATTGTATTTTCTTTCTTTATGATCTGGGTATCGTCCAAGTTTCACTTCTATACAATGCCAAGCTCCAGACAAAAATATTAAAAACCATCTTTCTAATTTCTATATCAATATTCGAAGCGATCAAAATTCCTTTCTTAAGAAAGGCCTTCTTTGCTTGTGCTAGTCTGCATTTTTATTTACATAACTCCGACATCGCTAGTTATTTTACTACCCAAGTTACAATATTTATCTACTTCCTTTAAGACTTAATTTCCTAATCTAATATTTCCTGCATCACCTGACTTCGTTCGACTGCACTCCATTACTTTTGTTTTGGACTTATTTATTTTCATCTTGTACTCTTTACCTAAGACACTGTCCATACCATTCAACTACTTCTCCAGATCTTCAGTAGTCTCAGATAAAATAGCAATATAATCAGCAAATTTCAGGGTGTTGATTTCCTCTTCAAGGGTTGTGATTCCCTTCCAAAATTCCTCATATAATTTATATGGCTCTTCACATTGTTTTGTGTCAACGAAAATTGCCGGCTCTCACCATCAACACTGTTCCTCTTTAAGCAATGACCCTATAACACTTGGTTTTAGAGACAATTTCGCTTGCACAAACACATCCTGTTGGTATATGCCTTGAAACCAGGACATAGATTACCGAAAGTTGCGATGAGACATAGAAGACCAAGTACATGTACTAGATCGGTACACTAGCACAATAGTTGTATAAGTATTAGCAAGTGAACTACCACACTGCTCCGTTCGTAAATAATCAATAGCACACTCGATAATGTTCACAGTAGTAGTCATCGTTGATAATATTAAAGTACCCAGGATCACATCTTTCCGAAGTGCAATGTAGACTTCCTAATCCCCACTCCGTCTCGATAAGTCCGAGCTCGTTCAGGCATGTCTGTTCAATCATGAGCGAGAGGTTTCCCGTACTATTGTAACACGTGGCTATATCCCGATCACGCCCGAACCTATGACTTCAGGATATCCATGTCTCATGACTTGGACTCTCCGTATCACTCTCCAAACTTTCTGTGAATGATTTTCCAAACCTGGAAATAGCTGTGTGTTTCCGAATTCCCTGAACAAAATATTTTTTGAAATGCTATTTGTTTGTGGCGTGGACCTCTAAAGATCTTTTGCCACTATTTGCACCATATGTTATGAACCTGCGTGTAAATGTAACTGCGGAGTGTAAAGTGTTGAATGTGAGGAAAGGAACGTTAAGGACGTCCCAGGCCAGGGATATTAATCATTTACAATTCAAAACACCTGACCCGGCCGGGAATCGAACCCAGGGCCGCCGGGTGACAGGCGAACGCGTTGCCCCCTACACCGCGGGGCCAGACACAAAATAAATTACTAGTATCTACATGGAGACCTTCCAGTTTCAAATATTCTTACATTAATACATTATTATTATTATTATTATTATTATTATTATTATTATTATTATTATTATTATTATTATTATTATTATTATTATTATTATTACTGGACTGGGTTGTTCAGACAGTAAAGCGCTGGCCTTTTAAGCCCAGGTTGGTAAGGTCTGCTGCCGGCTCAGGCCGAAAGTATTTGAAAATACGCCAGCCTCGTGTCGTAAATTTACTGGCACATACGAGAACTCTTGCGGCACAAAATTTCGGTACTTCGGTGTCTCCCAAAACCGTAATAAAAGAGCCAGTGGGACATAAAATAAACAATAATTTTTTTTGCTATTGGTTTTACGTCATGTCCACTCAGAGAGGCATTATGGCGACGATGGGATAGGACAGGGCTACGACTGGGAATTAAGGCCACAGTCGCTTCCTTAAGGCACAAATTTGTCTAGTGTAAAAATGGAAAACCATCTTCAGGGTTGCGGACAGAGGGGTTTAAACCTAACATTTCTCGAATGCAAGCCAACAGTTACATGGCCAGAACCGCGCAGCCAACATCAACATTATTATTTAATAATAATAATAATAATAATAATAATAATAATAATAATAATAATAATAATAATAATAATCCTTCGAAAAGACGGAACTAATGATTCAGGACAAAAAGGATCCGACACAAAATATTGTCACCAAATATGGAACAATTAAAAGAGTACAGAAGTTTAAATATCTAGGGGAATGGATAACCCCAACAGGACTACCAGGAATAGCATTACAGGAAAGGGCAAGAAAGATGGAAGCAGCATACCAGTTATGTCGAAATGTCTACAATAAAAAATCAGTTTCATTCACTGCAAAAATCAGACATTACAACACTGTCATCAAACCAGAAAGTCTATATGCGATCGAATGTATTCCACTGAACAGGAAGGGCTTACTAGAAAACATTGAAAAGACAGAAAGGAAGATCTTGAGGAAGATACTGGGACCCAGGAAAGTGGGTCAAGAATTTAGACTGCGACCAAATGAGGAACTATACAAAAGGACCGAAAAAATCACAACATCCTTCAAGAAGAGAAGACTCTGCTTCTACGGACACATTAAAAGAATGCCACCAGAGAGAACAGCCAAGCGAATTCTGGAATACATGGAGAACAGGAAGACACAAACTAGCTGGCTTAAAGGGGTCAAGGAGGATATGGAGGAAAATAATATATCACAGCAGGCAGTATACAACAGACAGGAATACAGAAAAATCATCAACAAAATTAAGGGATTCAAAGATCAAAGTAGCAAAAAACGGACCGGCAACAACTGGTCACGAGAACGTAAAGAAGCCCACTCCGAAAGGATGAAGAAGTACTGGGCCGATCGAAAGAGGAAGAACCGTAAATGAATGATGCTTAACGTGGTCCATAGTAGACCTATTCGAAAACAAGAATAATAATAATAATAATAATAATTGTTCCGGTTGGTACACCTATACGCCGCACATTTGAATTTTCCGCCTTAAAGTACTCCTCTAAACTGAAACTCTGAACTTTAAAACTGAATTAATTCAACCGATTATCAGAAGATGTCACTGAGTTAATTTCGAATTGTTTTTTGTTTACTAATTATCAAGAAGTGTGGACATTCTCTCACAAATGTCTCTACCAAAAACTACGATCATGCACTCAAGTGCGAAGTGAAGGAACTTTTCTTGAAGATATTTTGTATTCATAAGTTTGTTCTTTACTAAATGTTCTTTCATTTGTGGGTTGGCAATATTAATCTTTCTTTCCGCCAGTTTTGAAATTAGCCAATCGTAAATTTCTGTCATTAATTTTTAGCCAATAGCGTCTTTCTTCCCCATTGTTGAGGTGTAACTGTAAGCTACCCAATAAACGACTGTGGGTGTGTCGTAATCATTCATGAAAGGTCTCAAATCTTCCCCGAGAGTATAAAAACTGCTGATTTTCCTGGCTCTCGGCCACTCGTACAACATCTAGCTTAATGTATGGAAGTATAGCAGGAGGCGGGAAGCGCCTCTTTCATCCGCCAGCAGCTCTTCTACAAGGCCTTTTAACATCTTTATGTCTTGCTAGCTTAGCAGTTTAGCCCTCGGGGAAGGTCCGAAACCTTTTCAATGTAACTTACCTTTCTAAAAATGTAACTTAATGCCGGCTTATGTAAAATTTTCTTATTACTTTGACTGTAAATCGGGGATAGAGAGTGCTTTACCCTCTCGAGCTCCCCTTCATTTTTGAGTTGAGGTGACTACGTTTTCTTAACCTATTTTCTACTCTTAATGTATTAAAATTTTCTTATACGAGTCACTTCCCTAGTGTGGGAATAGCCCCTGTTTAATCGGCCTAGTGCCCCTTAGGTTTTAACTAGTATTCATGTAGGAGTGCAAGCAACGCCTCCATTCATCTTGCTATTTTGGGCCATTTAATTAACCTATTATTTTTCTTTTAAGGCCCTGTAGGTTGGGTACGAGATACCCCCGTTTCATTTGATGTAAGTTGTGCCTCGATGGCAATTATGTGTAAAGTCTGATATTGCCTTTTAATAGGCTTGGAAAATTGAGATCGGGTCAGCTCTTTCTTGTGTTCCAAAAGTGCCTCTGGGAGGCTTGA
Organism: Anabrus simplex; assembly: GCF_040414725.1. Lineage (NCBI taxonomy): Eukaryota > Metazoa > Arthropoda > Insecta > Orthoptera > Tettigoniidae > Anabrus > Anabrus simplex. Next base: position 322,130,477 of record NC_090265.1, read on the forward strand.
GGTTAAAAGTTGGAAGCAAGTGCTCCTTGAATGAAGGGGTTTTCTGCCATTTATATGAGTGTACCTTGTTAATGTTGGGCTAATAGCTCAAGGATTGTGAAACTGGGGCTCGAAGCCCAGGATTTGTAAGGACCCCTTAACTTGTATTTTCGCTTGTAAAATTATTATTGTACCTGAATTTTCACTGTTATTTCACCTAGTGAAAATTTGTTAAATCTTGTTGTCTATTGAAAATATAACCTTTATTTAAATTTTAATTCATGTTTTGAACTTGTAGTTAGACCCATTCCAACCCGCACCTTCTTTCACCTCTGCTGTTCCACAGAGACCTCGGAACAATAATAATAATAATAATAATAATAATAATAATAATAATAATAATAATAATAATAATAATAATAATAATAATATATTTCAGGACCGTTATATACGACAATGAACTACTAATTGGGTGTTTCCGAGTCAGACTCCCGGTTCTGAAGAGAAAAATATCTTGTTATCTTCTGAAATGGAGTTACCTTGGTACGGGATTGCCCACCCTCATGAATATTTCAGGAACTCATTAAACGCTGCGGTAGTCACAAGATTCAAAGGCCTCTTTCTCGCTGGACACCACGGGCACGTGCATGGAATACGCCACATGGATCAACGTCCTTCTTAATGGCAACGATTGATATTCACCAGTAACAGTCTACCTTCATTAGTGAATGCTGATTACTTCAGTATTTAAAACGGATGTATTGAATTTCCATCGAGAGTTACAGTAAACGTCCACTGTCAATAGGAAGATGAATAAGACGATTTTGCTGTTTTTTGGGGGCAAAACACTGAGGTAATCGGTCTCTCACAACGAAGAATATTAACCTTCACTTGTCTCCACATGGGGTCGATGACTTAGATCGTCATCTTCTTCTCCCATTTATTTTTCCAACACATATGTGAGATTTCACTTGCGATAAGTGTCGAACATGTCGACTTGGCTCAGTATTACAGCCAAATGCCCTTTCTGACGCCAACTCTATGAAGAGAGATGTATTCATGATTGCATGTTTCTGTAGTTGTTCACAATGTGGTGTGTGAATGTAACTGAGGATGTCTGTAGAGAAATTATTTAGACACGCCTTAAATTCCCTACCTGACCCAAATACGAGTACAACGGATGGTGCTTTAAAAATGCTCGTCTAATATCTAATATGTTTTAGTCACGTGTCACTCGTCATTATTTTTGCTAAGGAAGCCTCAGTTTGACTACTTCCGTCTCCTTATTCTTACCGCTTTATTAGTCGGTCAATACACAGCTTACACGAGGTCAGGCTTATCATTTAAAATAGTTTTTTCATATAGGCTTCATTTAAGAAAGTATTAATTTAGCGATTTTAGATGATGGAGAGTAAATCCTTAATCAATAAAAAGGTGTGATTAGAAATAATTTTTATATGAGCGTACTGCGATTTCTTACATGTTGATAGGCCTAGTAGTACCTATTGTAGTAAATCTTGAATAGAATAATGCAGACGAGGAAGTGCAAAATTCACAGGCGAACTGAAGATTTTATTTATTATTATTATTATTATTATTTTGCCGCGGTCTTTTGGAATCATAAGCAGAATGCACGAGTTGTACTCCGGGGACATACATTTCTACAGACAATAAGAAAAGTGGGGATTTGGAAATCGATGCACACTGGAAAGTAGTTAGAAGGGAGAGTTGGCAGCATTGACGAACTATTTTGTGAAATCCAATCTCAAACTTGACAAGAATGTACAAGTTGCAGAAGGCACACTTGCTTTTCATACAGCTTCAAATCCATGGACTGCACTCCTAAAGTGTAACGAGATATGACCAAAAATATGTAATACAGTTGAGATAGCTAAATCAAATTCCGGAAAATCAATCGTCAAAAATTGACAGTGTTTCGCCCGAGTGCGGCATGGGCTCATCAGTGAGATACCGCACCTTCCCAAGACACTGGCCGGCTAGCACGCTGGTTGCGACATCACTGCAAACTATCTCATAAGTACAATACAGGGCCAACGTACTAGGGGAGAATTGCACCTCCACTTGCTATATACGCCCTCCCGGGCTAGCATGACCAAAAATATGGGTTCCGATTGAGATAGCTAAATTGTAGTTACAGTGTGTCGCTACCAATGTGCTAGCCGGCCAGTGTCTTGGGAAGGTGCGGTATCTCACTGATGAGGCCATGCCGCACTGGGGCGAAACACAAGTAATATTTGACGATTGAGTTTCCTGAATTTTATTTGTTAAGAGATATGTCTCATGACTCAGAGGTAGTTAAAAATATCAATTGATCGTACAAAAACAGAGTGTTCAGTGTTAGCTCCCCATTTGGTGGAGTAAATAAAATTAATTATTTGCAGGGAATTCCATTCCCTGGTGTAGTGGACTTCAAATACAGTTGGAAGAACAAAGTAAAATGACAGATACAATTATTGTTGCATATGTCAGTGAAACTAAGTAACTATGGTCTTCTAAAAAGTGTGTAGCATTTGTAGGAGAGTGGTAGTGCTGGTAGTTATTTGTTTAAGAGAAAGTGTACCTGGGCAACCATCCTCTATTAACACTAATCAGAGGGAAAATATGGAAGGGATCCGACACTTCGAAAAATGAAGCGGTCAAAGACAAGGGCCACGAAGAGCAAGAAAATGAAAGACTTCCTAGGCCTCCAGATGTACTACCGTCGGGGTCGGAAAAGAACAAGAGTTGACCAAAAGAGGTCGGTTAGGATAGCTGAAAGTGAGGAGTTTGACACACGTAAGTGGAAGAAATGCCATGCCTCAGTTAAGGGCACCGTGGTCGCCAACCCACACCTCTTTTCGATTCTAGGAGCAATACAAAAATCATCTTGCCCTACCACCAAAAATTTCACCATGTAGTAATGATTCCTAATAGTTCTACATACACTTTTATTATTTACAAAATATACAAAACTGTACTTTTCCGGTCGTTACTGCGGGAACTCCCAATCTATTCAGTTCTCTTTGAAAATATCTTGGGAGTACACTCTCACTCTTTAGTCTATTAAATACTGTTAATGCGTAGCTTGGTTGGATGCCTTCTCTCTTCTTTCTTGTGGACGCCGATACAGCTTCTGACGCCTGGTTGATAACTCGAATGGAAATGCAGATCCACTGGCTTGAACTCTTGGCCTTCTAAGTGAAGAGACGAGCCCCTCAAAGTTCATTTCACTCGTGATCATTTAAGATTCCCTCACTGGAAGTTACTGTCTCTACAGTCCGTTTCGATCCCGTTAACTCCAGCAATCCAGTGTTAAAAGAACTGTTCTCTATTTCAGCTTCACGTCACCTAGCACAGTTATCTACCTTTGTGCTCAGTCTGCTCTTAACTACTGAGCTCCTCCATGTACGGACTTCACTCGCCCACCTCTTACAGAGCTTCTCCCAACTTGGTCACGGTTACAGATATTTTCCCTCTGATATGAACTCGATCACGGTTAGAAAAGTTCTCTCGATACACCCTAAAACTGCAGCTTCTATTATACAGACTGTCTTTCTAGAATTTATCAGCGTTCTTCCCAAATATCAACCCCTACTCCTTCATAATTCTGATGTACTGTGAGATGATCGGCTCTCGTGACCCTCCTACCACTTTAAGGGTGTTGTCTATGCCAGGCCTGTGGAAGTTATTAGAACAATATATTCGCTACAGCGTCATAGCGCTGTGCTTTTCTCTTCACAGTTTATGAGACGTACACGGCCCTACCTAAAGTTTGGCGACAGCTAGGCGCTGACACAATATTTCACCACATTACACTTCTGTTTCCACTGAGCTCTACTTTATACTGAATTTGATATATTAATACATACATTACACACAAGTAGAATTATCACTCACTTGTTCACATTACTAAACATTCGAAACACTGTTACTTCTTGACGCTGGGATACAATCTCTTAAATTTTAATACATTTTTAAAGATCCCTCGCTCGAGTCCGTTTGCTCCGTAATAAAAGAACGAACGCCGCGTTATGACCCACGGTCATGACAGGATATATTCTACCATCCCCCACACACAGGGGGAACATTTGTAGGAGACAACTGCAATACTGTGTTTGGGGGCCTATAAAAGGAGGTAGGCAAGATAAGGGTTGTTCTGCCCGAAGGCAGGTCGGAACCTCCGCAGAGGTGTTCCTGAGCCGGAGTTTACGTGCAGTAGGGTGTCCAGTTCCTTTCCGCTCCTCCATTCTCTTACCCCCCACGAACAGCGCGTGGCAACCCATCCAACTCCTGACCACGCCCAATGTTGCTTAACTTCGGAGATCTCACGGGATCCGGTGTTTCAACACGGCTACGGCCGTTGGCAAAAGGAGGTGAAAGGAATATATTTGCAAATCTCAAGAGTGCAGTAAAGCCATCCCTGATAGTGTGGGGTGTCCTGCACATCTTATAACCGTATCCAGCATGGTACAGATACACTGGAAATTGATGTTCAATCAGTTGTGCTAAAGGCGTACACTTTTTTTAAAATTTGTTTTACGTCGCATCGACGTAGGTAGGTCTTATGGCGATGATGGGATAGGAAAAGTCTAGGAGTGTGAAGCAAGTGGCCGTGGACTTAATTTAAGGTACAGCCCCGGCATTTGCCTGGTGTGAAAATGGGAAACCTAGGACAGGGCTGCCGACAGTGGGGTTCGAAGGCACTATCTCCCGAATGCAAGCTTACAGCTGAGCGACCCTAACCGCATGGCCAACTCACTCGGTTCAATTATTTTTAAATTTATGCAATTCGAGCAGAATCTCTCAAGCAGTTTTGTGAGTATGCTGATGTTGAGCATCACCAGCTGTTGTACCATTTCAGGGCGTTCTGGCTTTCATTATCTCCAGCAATTGCAAGGCATGGAAATGTTTGCAGCTCTCAAAGTGGACAATCAAAGATCATTTTCGTCACTTTAATATCTATTATTTCAGATTTTGTAATGTACCTTACCATCCTGTACATCAAATTCGACCTAAAACATAACGATTAATGGATAATATGATAAGCAAACTCTTCTTTTTCCTTATACGTTCAGGAATTTGGATTCTTTCCGTTAGAAATCTACTTAATTGCATCACTATTCTTTGACAAACAAACTGGAGGGGGATTCCCTTCTTTGAAATGAGTAGTCTACAATATACCGAGTGTGCTGCTTCAGGCCATTATTTGTTGTGAACCTTTTATACGAAGTTCGCAAGACCTGGCGTAATAAGGTATTCAATAATTAGAATGATTTAAATTAATGTTGTGGGAAAGTTTTAAATTTGTGCATGCACTGCCTTTTGAAACATGTTTTGGAAAGTAACTTTCTGATCACGACTTTAGGAGTAAAATTATTATTAACATATTACATAAAAAACCCTAGGATCTCCTCGCTTCGTTCAACTCATGAAGAACTATTGCATACACTAGAGGGGAATACTGATTTTAATACGGTGTTATCAAGGAATCTGCATGCAAGGATAGACGACTGAATTTCGAAACAAATTATACTATGTTTTCTAGCGTTGTATTTACTTAATTATGATTAGTTTATAAACTCTTTTATCATCATCATCATCATCATCATCTTCACCATTTCCTTCTTAGCGTTGCCCTGTTGGGGCGGGGTTCGCTTAGCAGATCAATGCATGCCACTTCGTGCGGTCTGTCGCGTCCTGTGGATTAAGATTCCGGGCTCATGGAGTCCAGCCACCTTTATTTAAGTCGTCTTCGTTGCTTCCAACTTGGACAGTACCATAAGATGGTAGTCTGAGCCGATAACAATCAGGTGGTGCTCATAAGATGTGTTCGTACCAATGAAGTCTCCAATCCTACATTTCTTCACTGATTGGAACCACGTCTCTTAGTTGTCTGATGGCCGTGTTCTTAATATGTTCGTACAGATAAATTTCCAATGTTCTTCGGAACATCCGCATTTCAAGAAGATGCAGTGAGTGTTCGGTGCTTCTAGGAGTAGGCCAGCAATCCCTACCATATCTGTATCTATAAGATCAAAAGTAAGTTTGTCTTTCGTCATATAAATCTACACGCCTCCACTGATCAGCACCAAAAGTTGCACTCGAACGGGTCGTAGAGATAGTTATATCGTCAAAGATTTAATAAAATGAAATTGGTCATAATATATGATAGGACTATATTGGTAGAAGGTTTTAAGTGTTCACTCCATTTTGTGTACAGAAGCTCTTAAAGAATAAACGGGACAAACGAATATCATGTAACATAAAATCAATGATACAATCTAGCGATTTATTCTCTGGAAAATTAACCAAGCCAAAAACCAAACCCCATGGCTCAAGACCTCCGAAGAGCCATGGCCAACCAAGCGCCTACTGTTCAGTCCGAAGGCCTGCAGATTATGAGGTGTGGTCATCACGACTAATTTTCTCGGTTTCCTGACTTCCTAGACCGGGGCGGCCATCTCCCCGTCAGACAGCTCCTCAACTGCAAACACGTTGGCTGGGTGAACCCGGAACCAGCCCTCAGATTCAAGTAAAAATCCCTTCCCTGGCCGGGAATCGGACCAGGGGCTTCCGGTTAAGAGGCAGGCATGCTACCCCTACATCGCAGAGCCGGCGGAAAATTGACCGCAATTCCATAAAATTTGTGTAAAGTCTCATTTCCATGATCAAACAAAACATGCGTTTGCAGATTATGCCACTCACTATGCGAAAGATATCACATAACTTGGTGCCAGCAAAGAAAGATCTCCATCACAGAATAATTAAGGCTTTACGTTCCATTGACTATTTTTACGGTTTTGTGAGACGCCGAGGTGCCGGAATTTAGTCCCGCAGAAGTTCTTTTTCGTGCCGGTAAATCTACCGACACGAGGCTGACGTATTTGAGCACCTTCAAATACCACCGGACTGAGCCCGGATCGTACTTGCCAAGTTGGGGTCTGAAGGCCAGCGCCTCTACCATTTGAGCCCCTCAGCGTGGCCCCATCACAGAATACAGTGTAATGTGAACTAAGGTAATTGTAACCTTTTGTTGGGCGTATTTTATTCACACCTTTGTACATCATCTTAGGTGCCATGATCAAACTTCATAGAGATTACGGGGGTACCGGGCTAAACCACGATCAACTAAAATATTATCAGACCTGAATGCATACACTGTATACATGCTGTTCTGCATTTCTAAATATAGCCCTTAACGCCTAGCATACGAAATGAATGATGAATTATTCTTCGTAGAAGACTTACGAATAGAGAAGCATCTACCATCCAGAGGACAGTATTCGCAACTAGTGATGAGCGATACCGTGATTTGTGAGTCACAGCGTGATTTGATATCGTGATTTTCTGATATCAGTGATTTTTAGTCGTGACGTGATCACAATCACCGCATCGTCCGTGCTGCTTGTTATTTGTAGCTTGTGATCAGGAGAATGCCTTGTTATTGTGACTAGGCTATCTCTGTGTAAACATTTATAAGAAAATCACCCACCTAAGGTTTTGCATTTAATAAACAGCCTACATTTTGGTTGCATTACAGACACGGTCGTTGCCAATTTACTTCTAGGCGTACAAACATAATCATTTTTTATTTACATTCTTTTTTTGTAGACATGCCGAAGTTCAGCCAATATGTGAAGGAAAAAATAGGATCAATATTGGCAACAGTCGTGTTTTATACTGCAACCGATTATTTGGTATGTGCTAGGAAATGAAATTCTACACATTTATCTGGCACAAGTGAAAAATATAATGATGAATGATTATTCTCAGCCACCTAATGTAAGGTTAACGATACCAGTGCACCTTTCCCTAGATAATAGTACCGGCAGTAATTTAGAAAAATGTAAGGTATGGAAAGGCGTTGACCCAGCTGCGTGAGGGCAATTGGGAAGCTACAATGAGCAGCGGTCTCAGAGGCACGGCAATACACTTGAGGGACCTGCTGACCACACGGCTATCTAATATCTGCAAGCCTAGAGCTGCGCAGAAGCTGTAAATGAAAGCCAAGACCTTTCAAGGCCTGGAGTGTTCTTGTTCTTAATTAACTTTAGAGTAATAGTGGTTTAAATGAAATAATTCAAAATTACAAAATTTATTCATTAGCTATTCCTTATCTTAGTCTGTAATTTTCATCACATTATTGTGTTTTAGATTTCACAAGACCATGCTGATAGTGCGAGTCACAAAGCAAAATCAAGCATGAAAAGTAACATTGGACAGACTCTGCTCACACAAAGTATACCTCCCACAATCCACAGTAGTTTCTATGCTCATATGTTTAGAGCCCTAGTTGCTGAAAATATCCCCTGGAATTCTGTGCATAGTCATGTTTTCAGAGATTTGTTTACAGAAATACACCAACAACACATACTTTCAACATCTACATTAAAGAAAAACTACTTAGGTATAGGAGGTAATTTTGCCAGTCACAGAGCATATTTGGGAGTCCTTACATAGGGTTGTATGTGGACAAAACCAGCAACTCTGTGGGCAGGTACATTGCTAATCTTATAGTAGGAAAACTGGAACCCAATTGGCATTTACTGCTCTCCTTTGTTCTAAGCAGCTTCAGAAAATAGAGCAAAACATTGTGTACATCATCAACAAGGGGTTCCAGTTGTTGTATCCTGGGAGTGTTGATGATTATAAAGACCTTCTCCTTGTCTCCAATGCTGCTTCCTACATGATTGCTACTCTACCTCTCGTTAAAACTTTCTACCCTTCTTTAATGTTCATGTTACTTGCATGGCCCATGCCTTGCACAGACTCACAGAAATAGTTAGGGCCAAGTTGCCTGCAGTAAATAATCTGATTTAAACAACGAAGAGAGTGTTCTGTAAGCTTCCATCAAGAATAGCCATCTTCTGAGAGAAATTCCCCTCTATTCTTTTCCACCACAGCCAATCATCAGCCGTTGGGGTTCCTCAATGGAAGCTGCCCTGTATTATATGGAACATCTGTGATAGACAATATGCCTTTAACAGACAACTCTGCATGTGGGTCGTATGGGCAAAGATCTGCTAAAGGATTATTCCAGTGTTCAGAGAGACATTGCATATATTCAGGCAAATTTTTCATTTCTTCCAGTCAATCATTACAAAAATAGAAAAAAAGTAGAGTCTCAAACAGATATATTTTGTAATTGAGGAAGCTGAGAATATTATACAAAGTACTAGGGGTAAAGTAAGGGATAGAATAAAAGACAGGTGGGCTAGTGTTTTGCTGTAGAATCTAGGTAATTCAGTGCAGGAAAGGGTACATTAGGTAATGGATGGGGAAAAGTAGACCTACCTAGTGAAATTGAACTGAAAAATGTAGGTAAATTTTGCTATGCCCCTCCAACATCTGTAGGTGTAGAGCACATTTTTTCTGCTTTTAAAATTGTTTTAACAGACAAAAGACACAGCCTGACTGTGGAGAATTTGGAGAAGATTATTGTTATGTACTGTAAAGCAAACTACGACTGAAAAGTGCAGTAGGAATGTTCCTCACAAATAAATACGCATACCAGTATTCCGTATTTAATTTAATTTTAGTACAGTATTGATGAAAATTTTTTTGTTTCCTAATCTATAGCTGTTTGTAATAAACGCCTGTTTAATTATGCCTTCATTTTGCAACTATTCCTATTTAGAAAGGGTAGCCTATACCACATTACTGTACTTAACGTTAAAAAAAAGTATATCACATTACAGTGTAGGTCTATATTGTCCTGTTTTAAAGTCTATTTTCTGCCTAATTTTAAAGCATATTTGAAGTGCCTATATCCTCTTTTAAAAACCTAGAAAAGGCCATTTTAGGTGCCTAAAACATTTTTTTAGAGTCTAAAATCCCAGGTCTGTATCATCAGATACATGCCGATTGTTGACTACTGCTTTCTGGCAAAGCAAGTGAGAGGTGCTTGCATTCCAAATGTTTATTCAGATTTGAAGGACTTCTTTTTAAGACAATTTCTGTTTGCACATATTACATAATGTGTTTTCATCACTTGTTTAAAGGACTGCTACAGGTCACCGTTCTTCCTTTTTCTAGAAAACGCCATTTCAGTCAACTTGCCTCCTAATACTGAGCTCCAGTGACAATATGCCCCCGGGAATTCCAAATTACAGGAGAAATACATGTTTGTTACTATTCTAGGAGAGTACCGTGTACCACGATTTTTTGAACGCGCGCTTAAAAATAATACCACACTGCGAGTCAACTGACAATTTCCTGAAACTGATATTGCAAGCGATGCCGAGGATTATAAGTGTTTCAGTTGTTAATATATTCGGGAGGAATGTGCTCAATTCCTACAAATACATTATATACTAAACAATATGTTGACGTCCTTAAAAATGAAATCAACAAATGTCCATACTGTTGGTAATCATGGCGATGCTGCTTCCTTGAACGCATCGCTTCGCGTAGATACCGTTGCGGCAGCACATGTCGTGATATCAAATACAGTATTTGTATTTGTGGTCCATGTTGTGATCAGTCGTGATATCACCAGTCACAGTTTAGGTAGCAACATTCTAGTTCGGAATATGGAGTTAAGAGGGCGTACGGTGATCACTTGAAGTGAAATCTTGAAAACACGGCTGATCACAGTGATAGCGTAGAAAGTAACAGTCATTACTCGTGATTTATTGATATCAGTGAAAAAATCACAGTTCGTGAAATATCGCCCATCACTATTCGCAACTACTTCTTGAGCTCCAGACAAAGAAGAAAGAAATTCCGATCGATTTCCACCAGAATTGAAAGGCACATGTTATAAGCTGCGTCACACGGTGTCGAAATTTGCAGTACACGGTTTTCACCAAAAGATCTGTACGACAATAATATTTCATTCTCTACGTCTTGAATGCATTTGTAAACTGTACCATAGATAACGCGATAGATACCACGCTTTTGTGTGTGTCCCAAGAGAACATTATACCTTGGGCAATATAAACCACCGGGCGAGTTGGCCGTGCGGTTAGGGGCGCGCAGCTGTGAGCTTGCATCCGGGAGATAGTGGATTCGAATCCCACTGTCGGCAGCCCTGAAGATGGTTTTTCGTGGTTTTTCCATTTTCACATCACGCAAATGCTGGGGCTGTACCTTAATTAAGGCTAAGGCCGCTTCCTTCCCTTTCCTAGGCCTCTCCTATCCCATCGTCGCCATAAGACCTATCTGGGTCGGTGCGATGTAAAGCAAATAGCAATATAAACCGGCGTGTGAGGCCAAGTTTACATCCTGTTTCGTCTTTTTGGAAAATATGATACATAAAATACTTCAGTGCGTTGTAAATGTATTTATACCAGGTTTATTACCAGAGGAGATGAATTTTTCCTTTCCACTGTAATTAGTAAATGCTTTGTAGGCCTATTTCATTCCATTGATAAAATACTTAAAGGACCATTGTCGATGTTCTTGTCCCTATGTTGTAATTTTTCATACTTTTCCTGGAGCTGATTAATGCCATTTTTTTTGCTAGTGGCTTTGCGTCGCACCGACACAGATAGTTCTTATAGCGATGATGGGAGAGGAAAGGCCTAGGAGTTGGAAGGAATCGGCCGTGGCCTTAATTAATGTACAGCCCCAGCATTTGCCTGGTGTGAAAATGGGAAACCATGGAAAACCATCTTCAGGGCTGCCGACAGTGGGATTCGAACCCACTATATCCCGGATGCGAGCTCACAGCCGCGCGCCTCTAACCGCACGGCCAACTCGCCCCGTTATGCCAATTGTTAATCCGAATTGGTCCAGTTACAGAATGAAAGGTAGTTAGGAATTCAGTTAACCGAGGAAAAAACCGTGTGTAATCTTGATTATTAGTGTGTGACGTTCTGTTGAAAGTAGTAATTAAAACGTGGGGCTAATTTGGAAGCGTTTTCTTATCTCTTTTAAACTGTTATGATTTACTGATAAATGTTTGTTATTTTCAATTTTGCTGCTTTTATTGTTAGGTAGGTAGGTCGAACATGTGATTGTGTTCTAATACTTTCTAGACGATACAGCAATATCATTTCATGGTTTTTAAATTTGGAGATATGATTCATGTTGAATGAAACCGTTCTTCATTACGGAAATTATGATCGATATCAACGTTAATTATTTTATACAGGCTCTTTTGATCAATAATTATAAAAAATGCTGTCAAGTAAAATCCTTTCCAGAAGGTAATACATATGAACTTCCAGGAATAAAGGCAAGTAAAATCGAAATGGTCCGCCTCTGTGGTGTAGTGGTTAGTGTGATTAGCTGCCACCCCCGGAGGCCAGGGTTCGATTCCCGGCTCTGCCACGAAATTTGAAAAGTGGTACGAGGGCTGGAACGGGGTCCACTCAGCCTCGGAAGGTCAACTGAGTAGAGGTGGGTTCGATTCCCACCTCAGCCATCCTGGAAGTGGTTTTCCGTGGTTTCCCACTTCTCCTCCAGGCGAATGCCGGGATGGTACCTAACTTAAGGCCATGGCCGCTTCCTTCCCTCTTCCTTGCCTATCCCTTCCAATCTTCCCATCCCTCCACAAGGCCCCTGTTCAGCATAGCAGGTGAGGCCGCCTGGGCGAGGTACTGGTCATACTCCCCAGTTGTATCCCCCGACCAAGAGTCTGAAGCTCCAGGACACTGCCCTTGAGGCGGTAGAGGTGGGATCCCTCGCTATGTCCGAGGGAAAAACCGAACCTGGAGGGTAAACAGATGATGATGATGATGATGATGAAAATCGAAATGATGTAATTTGGCAGCAAATTATCCTTTTCAGAAACGTAGCAGATCAGGTATATTTTTGCCGTCAGTGTGAAAGTGGGCTAATATTCTAAAAAATACATCCTTATGTCCACATTTAAAGTTGGTTACTGTAATTCATTGTACCTGAGAATGGCATTTCAACGTTCTGGTATTAGTGTTTTGTGATCTTCTATTAATTTATTTTACATGTCATGCATGTATGTACAGTCCTCAGCCCGAAGGCTGGTTCGATCCTGAATATCTCCACTTTTAGCTATCATAGATGGACTAGGCATTATTGAAGATGTGTATGATTTACTGAGAAATGCTTGTAAAATTTTGTAACTATGAACTTTGCTGGTCGTAAGATTGTGGATGAAATTCGAACATCTATTTATGTTTTTAATATTTTATTTTGGTACAGTAATACCATTTCGCGGTTTTTTAAACTCTGAAAACGCGGTTTATGTTAAATATTTTTTACTGATATTGTGAATATTATCAGCGTTAATTATTTTATATAGCATCGCTTTCTGCTAATCTCACAACAGAGAGCGAAACTACACCGAGAGCTATGGTCCAAGTCCACCGCCATTTTGAATTCTGCATTACAGTCTGATATATATTGCAGTTGGTCTTGGCTAAACTGTTTTTTGGGCATATTTTATTGCCACCATCGTATATCATCTTTTACACACATCTTTAGAGGGGTACCGGAATCTACTGTTTATTCTAGTACCCCATATAAAGAGAAACTGTGAGTTTATTTATACGTAACGGGTAATCTCAGAACTTACCGGACCGATTTTGAATTTTCTTTCACCATTTGAATAATAATAATAATAATAATAATAATAATAATAATAATAATAATAATAATAATAATAATAATAATAATAATAATAATAATAATGTGTTTGGCTTTACGTCACACTAACTACTCTTTACGGTTTTCGGAGTCGCCGAGGTGCCGGAATTTTGTCCAGAAGGAGTTCTTTTACGTGCCAGTAAATCTACCGACACGAGACTGACATATTTGAGCACCTTCACATACCATCGGACTGAGCCAGGATCGAACCTGCCAAGTTGGGGTCAGAAATTAAGCGCCTCAACCTCTGAGCCACTCAGTGCGGTAAAGATAATATAAGTCCGGGTAACATAAGCTATGTTATCATCCCGGAATATCAGTGTGTTTCTCGGGTTAGGCAAAGAGCCATGCAATTTGATTAAATCTTACAACGTGTAGACTACTTCACGTACAATTCAGTATACAATGTACAATTCCGTGGCGAAGCACGGGCATGTCAGCTAGTAGGTACTTCATAAAGTAATATAACAATATATCCGGTTAAATGGCATAACAAGTAGCTTACCGAAGAGGTAAACGCAGTCTGGATGAAGTGATGAACAGGTGAGTTGGGTAAAAGACCACGTCATCGTTCGTTCTGTTTCACTCTGCAGTACGCACTACGAAAGAGGGAGAACGTCGACTAAGCGTCACGGAAACAAATACGCCGAGATGGTCAGCCGGTGTTGGCTCGTGTTTCCAAAGCAGACGTAAGAAAACTATTGGGCATTATGCCGATCTAGGAGAAAATGCGCCAAAGTAGACTTCGGAGGTGTGCTATGATCGGATGATGGCAATCTCGTCTCCTCATGGCCATGCCGTGGCTGCGCCTATTTACGTACGCACCCGTCTTGTGCATAAAAGACGGCCCTCTGCAGGGCACAGGAGCAGTCCTTGGTTCAGCTGCGAGGCCCATCGAGTGTTACATTTCCCCCCATATCCGACATTTTCACTCAACCGGTACCATAACCATTCTGGCAGGATCTTAAGTTTCAGAGCCATAAGCCCCAATGTGAGCACATGATTTCGTTACAGTAAGGTTCGAATGTGTGTAACCTGATTGTATAGACGTCATCAGGTCACAAACTGAAGACTAACGATCGCCGTTTTCTGTTCCCTAATTGAGGACCTAGTGTAAAGGACTGTACCAAGAAGACAAGAGCGTTGTATAGTGTGTCAGCCCATACGGTATTTACCTCAGGGCCTGGGGACTTTAAAAACTGACGATTCTGAAGTGTATGGTTTAGTTTGCGATTAATAACAGCCGAAACGAAAAAAATATACGAATGTGCTCAGGAAGTCTAAGGACAGGAGGGCGCTCCAGCTTCTTCAGTACCGCAAGAGGATTTCATCTCCGAGCGACGACTGGATGTTCCAGTTAGCCAAGGCCCTTCAGACGCAAGTGACCCCAACACCGATCGGCCGAAACTATCACGATACCTATACAGTACTCTGGCTGCTCTCGGCATGACCAGACTTGGACTTGACGCAACGTCAGTACCCATGCACTCGTGCAGCAATATCGTGCGTAGTCATGACGAAGGGATGGAGTTACGCAATACAACTGGACTCAGTAACAGACGAAATCTTCACAGATCTGCTAGCTGATTTCCAATTCCAGGTGCCCGGTCAATCGCGGCGGTCGGCAGAGCACCAATCACTTAACCCGGGGCTGAGAACGGACTCATCTCTGCCGCTGGTCTCGACTTGACGGAGTTCCAATCAGAGTCGCACAACGGTGATTCGCACTCCACAAGAACTTTCTGTGAAGTACTCCGTTGTTTCGTTGTCGTACTATGATATGTTTTATAACTGTCTTTTCAAGTGTTGTTCTCTTTGTTTATCTGGTACTTGTTTGTTTACTCCTTCCAGCTCTACCAACGACTGTTCCCGTGCCCTATACACAAGACGGGCCCACGTGCAAATAAAGAGCTGAGGCGCAGTCGCGACAGGGCAAGGAGGACGAGATTTCCCTCAAACGATGATCCACCCTGTGCTTTCAGCCACAATGTTTTACAATCAGTAAGTGTAAGTACTGCTGTTGAAACAGCTGGATGTCGTCCGGGGTATCACTGTCCTGTTTATCGTTCCCTAAAAAACTGGATACCGTCCATGCGTCCTGAGAATTCTTGTTGTACTTGTTGTTGTTGTGGCTGCATTTCTTTGATGGGCTGGGTAAGAGTGTGTAGGTATGATTCATTCATGCCTTCTGTAGGATCTATCCCGTAATAAATTCCTGCTACTGAGTTTCACTGGAAGTTGTGACCTCCCTGCGAGTGGGTGCAGGGGTGCCTACGTGTGCGGCGTAGTTTAATGTCATGAATCCCAAAAGGTGTCGACATGACACCAACTCCTGACCAAAGAATATAGTTGTCGGTCAAAAGCTCACGAGGCTCTATTACTGGAATGTTAAATTTAAGTTGCGATTCCTCGGAGGTCGTTACCTGCTACTGTTTAATATTACACCGAGTACCTTCGCTCATTATGGCCTGAGCTGCTTATTACCGAGAAGAACGGTACACGGGATTTAAGCCTTCAGATGGTAGTAATTACTGAGCTCTGCGTTCCAAGTTTGTTTGAACAGCATAGCGAGTTTAGACGATAACAGCCGCAAACAACAATGTCATAAAACTGAAGTGTGGTGCGAAGCGAATGTACCACGTTCACATCTTACAATACAGACTTCACGTACATGGACTTGCTGCTTAATGTCAGGTGCTAGTGACATCTTGGCTATTAGCCTCGTGCACTTAGAACGAGTAATTCCTTTACATCATGTCAGGGGCTAGAAGATTCCCGGTTCTTCAAAATTTAAGTACAAGAATCGTATCGTCAGGTTGTTTTACTTCACGACACATTTTAACGTTGATATAAGGTACAGTATGCCTTTGCTGGCAGGATGTATTATCTGCGCACTTTTTATCGATATATTTCCGTCCGGGGTGCGGAATAAGGAGGGAGCTCTCGCGGTACCAGTAGTACTGCCAATTGAATGAAAATGAAATCTGAATTGAATCGATAAAATGATCGATCGATATGAATTTTGCTAAACCTTTGTTATCTTAAGCCAGCAACTGTATCACACACACATTATATAACATTATATAACATTTCTCGATGCGAATCTTATTCCTAGAGTGAATTCTATAGTTTGGCTTTGCTGTGTAAATAACAACAGTACGTAAAGTGTACGCCAGATGTCGCACAGCGATGCATAAGCGATTCATAGTTTGTGTTTCAAAGGTTGCCAGTACGAATCTCGAAGATTGCCGAGGTCGACCAATTCAGCACTAGGGTGTAAATAAAAAAGGTGCGCAGATAATAGTGTTTACAGTGCACTGCCTTCTGGTATGGGCTAGAATAAATTTGTTACTTTCATTGACCTGTCTCAGTCTCATCCTTGGCTTTGACAATATGAAAGTGACTGAGGTATGAGCGAAGCCAGTAATACCATTCCTTATGCAGCCATTCCCTGTTATGAATGGTGTGAAAATATCGCTCATAGGGTCGGTTGATGCATGCATTTCCCAGTGGGCTTGGCAGACTGATATGCAATAGCAACTTCTGGCGTAGTGAGGAAAGCAACGGGAAACTACCTCACTACTCACTTCCCTAGTATGCCTCTTCAGTGACACCTAGGCTATCTATGACAGCTGTTGGTGGAGCTGTAGAGGATCAAACCAGCCTTCGGGCTGAATACCCAACATACATAAGGTACAGTAGAGTCAGAAACACTACACTCGATGCGCCGTTCTGACGCTCTGTTTCAAGATGTGCCCTGTACTCTCTACAAAGTACAGCATTGCTTTTAGGCACGCCAATCGATTCGTATCTATGCACTCGATCATCCTGATACCCTTTCATCAATTCCGTCGAGAATGTTTTAAGTTTCAGATTTCGACATTTTGAAATCCTGTCACTTTAAAGTATTTAAATGTCACTGTACACCAGTCTAAAATCTTTGTTCCATTTGAAATGACACCTCGAACACTGAAACATTGAAAGCCCGATGTTATAGGCGATACTAATACAAAACGCCGAGGCAATCGGCGCCATTTAGTTTTCCATCGCTGTACCAGAGGCGAATGCTGGTCTTGAAAGTCAGGCATGCTCTTGTTTTTCATTGAGGTGTGACCGAGTTCTGAACAGCATAATAATGATTTTAAAACTATATATTTAGTACGCTACCGTACTTTATGTAAATTTACTTCATGCAGATATAGTCCGATTCCTTGGCTGAATAGTCGAGAATTTTAATCGCGTCTGATTAACTCTTCTGATTCGGGGACAGACAACACCCCGCACTACCAACCATCATAGAAACACGCAACAGTGGTTATATCCCTCCACATAGGGTTGCAACAGGAACGGCACCCTGCCGTAAAACAGGGCCAAATCCACACGTTCGACACAGTTCGCAACCGCGACTCCACAGGTGCGGGAAAAGCGGTAGAAGGAGAAAAAGAAGAAGAAGAAGAAGAATACCTCAGACAAATATAAAGTTGAATAATAATAATCGTATGGCCTCAGCTACAGTGTGCAGACATTTCAATTTGTCGCCATATGGCTGTCTGCTCGTCAATGTCGACGTTCTGTTTTACTCTAGGCCTACTAGATGGCAGATCGAGTAAACTGAAACTCTCTTGGGCGTCTATGGCTGAGATTTAATGAATTTTTTCTGGTAAACATCAAATGTGCCACCAGAGACCTTTTACATGCCGACATCGTGCGACATGGAGTGTCGAATGGACCTTTTTCCGCCCTAAAAAAATCCGACTGCCTCTGCCGGGTTTAAATTCGCTATCTTGGGATCCGGAGGCCGACACTCTACCACTGATCCACAGAGGCAGCTATAAAATTGAATTTACAAATGATACTCTATTCTGACCTTACTGGAAGCTACGAGAACATTATGCTCTGGCCTATGCCAAAAGTACTGCGTCCATCAAGATATAACAACAGGTGGAAATTTGTAATGACAGACATTATTTTATCTATCCGTTTTAATAACTATTGGAGTGGAACTCTCCCACGCGGTCTTGGGCCATCAACCGTGCCCTGTGGGATCACATAAATCATCTCTTCTGGCAGTGTGACTAATGAATCCGTCAATTTGCTGTTTTACAATGAATCGTTCTAGGCTGGCTCCTAAGCGAATGGTCAACGTACTGAGCTTCGTTTCAGAGGATCCCGGGCTCGATTTTCGCTGTGTAGAGGACCTTAACTGCGTATACTTAATTCCTCTGGCTCGGGGAGTAGGTGTTTATGTTAGCCTTAATACATCTCTCTTCATCTACGTACAACACACCGCATAAATAACCACAGCAGAAACACTTGAAAGTAAATACAACTCTCCACATCGGGTTGGCGTCAGGAAGAGAATCTGTCCGTAATACTATGACCAATTTACATTAATTACCTTTCTTTCTTTCTTAATCCGTTTACCCTCCAGGGTTGGTTTTTCCCTCGGACTCAGCAAGGGATTCCACCTCTACCGCCACGAGGGCAGTGTCCTGGAGCGTGAGACATTGGGTCGAGGAATACAACTGGGGAGGACGACCTGTACCTCGCCCAGGCGGCCTCACCTGCTATGCTGAACAGGGGCCTTGCAGGGGGATGGGAAGATTGGATGGGATATACAAGGAAGAGGAAAGGAAGCGGCCGTGGCCTTAAGTTACGTACCATCCCCGCATTTGCCTGGATGAGAAGTGGGAAACCACGGACAACCACTTCCAGGATGGCTGAGGTGGGAATCGAACCCACCTCTACTCATTTGACCTCCCGAGGCTGAGTGGACCCCGTTCCAGCCCTCGTACCACTTTTCAAATTTCGTGGCAGAGCCGGAAATCGAACCCGGGCCTCCGGGGGTGGCAGCTAATCACACTAACCACTACACCACAGGGGGCCTCCGGGAGTGGCAGCTAATCACACTAACCACTACACCACAGAGGCGGACACATTAATTACCTATCCCAATAAATTGAAAAAAGAAGATTCAATTTTGACCTACCTGAGTACGGAACAAATTCTATTCTAAGGTTCTTCTTAATGTACAGGTAGTGGTTAAAGCATAAAAAGTGAGTTATAAGTTTTTTCAAGCAATATTTTCTTCACATATAAAAGAGTCAACGATGAGAGTACTTCTTCCCCTTGAGTTGATCTGCAATATGTATTTATGTGCCTTAGCGTCGAAAATTATTGTTCAAATTTGAGTTGCTAAAATCATTTTTGCACTACGCCCCACTATCACTAGAAAACAGATGACAAAAGCCAGCAAACCCATGTTATTCAATTTCTTCGATCACGCTACCTAGTGGGTAATCCTTTACTTTCGAGCATATTTTCTGGATGTTTTTTCTTGTGATTTTTTAAATTCCGACAGTGATGGGGATGACCTTTAGTTCTTTAATAGTTTTTTTCCTGAATACCCCGTAAGGAAAGGGATTTCTTAATAAACTACCAATAACACACACTTCTAACGACTGTCTGATATCTGTCTTAATGCCTTAAAATTAACAATAAACTTATAGATGCAGCAGTCTGCATACACAATCCCTCGCAAAGCTATTCGAGATAACCTATGCTATTAACTGCCTGCTGGAGTTCACTGGTCAGAGCTACATTCTGACATGCACCCCGTTTGGTCTGTGTTTTAAGGAGCAGGGTAAGGCGAGGTGGAGGAATTAGGAATATACCGGGTGGTACAGCTGCCCCCTATTTTTTCCCGAAAATATGCAACCAGCTAGAATTTAAATGCTTCTTAGTCCTATCTTACGCAACATCATACAGCAATTTTATGTGGAGTTAGCCCGATAGACAATGCAAAAACGGTACAAGAGACAGTAAGTGAGGCCCATCTCCAAAACACTGTACCATGTTATGTAGAACGGAATCCCATACTCTAGTCATTTTTACGAAATGTCACTGTACTGTACAAACCATAGCCACTCCTATAGCTGTCGGTAGAGAATTGCGCAACTGATTGGTCCAAGGGGCCATTTTCTTTTGATAGAAAGGGCGGTCTCAGTATCATAGAAAACCTGATAGGTTAGGAGCAGTTACAGACATGTCAATTCACCACCATTTTCTAAACTCATCACGTCGAAATCGATGGAAACGTGTTTCATAGTATTTTATAATCTATTGCACGCAGACGTTGTACAGCAAATGTGGTAGCTTACGCCATGTAATTACTACAGTTAGAGCGTTCATTAAGGGCATAAAACCGGGCCACAAAGCTGTAACATATCAGAAGCGAGAACTTTCACTCTCGTCGTGAATACAGAGTTATAAGGGTTGAGCTTTCACGCTGGATGTAGCTGCGCGTAATTATGCACGACAGAGGTACGTGGATGGGCTGTTTGGAGCATTAAGGGTTCAAACCATTCTTGAGTCATGCCTTTTTTTAAATTTTCATTTCGTACTCGCGTAGGTATCCTTTACGAAGATTCTATTTTTCTCAAGTCTCAGAAATTCTTCTCAGAAAGTTATAATAAATATTGCCACGTAAGCACCGACTATGGTCCGCCTCTGTGGTGTAGTGGTTGCGTGATTAGCTGCCACCCCCGGAGGCCCGGGTTCGATTCCCGGCTCTGCCACGAAATTTGAAAAGTGGTACGAGGGCTGGAACGGGGTCCACTCAGCCTCGGGAGGTCAACTGAGTAGAGGTGGGTTCGATTCCTACTTCAGCCATCCTGGAAGTGGTTTTCCGTGGTTTCGCACTTCTCCTCCAGGCGAATGCCGGGATGGTACCTAACTTAAGGCCGCGGCCGCTTCCTTCCCTCTTCCTTGCCTATCCCTTCCAATCTTCCCATCCCTCCACAAGGCCCCTGTTCAGCATAGCAGGTGAGGCCGCCTGGGCGAGGTACTGGTCATTCTCCCCAGTTGTATCCCCCGACCAAGAGTCTGAAGCTCCAGGACACTGCCCTTGAGGCGGTAGAGGTGGGATCCCTCGCTGAGTTCGAGGGAAAAACCGAACCTGGAGGGTAAACAGATGATGATGAAGCACCGACTATGGACAAATGCATTGTGAATACCAACCGAAACATTACTCTGGACTCATTCAACGAAGTAACAGGTAATTACTCTGTACGTAGTGAATGGTTGCAACTATCTGACCTTAGGAGAGAGATGATTCTTTAGCACACTGTGGTGCTTGCAGCAAGGTAAACCTGTCTGGACATTAGAGTTCAGAACTTGTAACATACAAGATAAGTTTCGAAGCGATAGCCTAGATTATTCCATTAGTACAACCGAGCTCGATAGCTGCAGTCGCTTGTGCAGCCAGTATCCAGTAATTGGGAGATAGTGGGTTCGAACCCCACTGTCGGCAGCCCTGAAGATGGTTTTCCATGGTTTCCCATTTTCACACCAGGCAAATGCTGGGGCTGTCCCTTAATTAAGGCCACGGTCGCTCCCTTCCAATTGTTAGGCCTTTTTATCCAATCGTCGCCATAAGACCTATCTGTGTCGGTGCGACGTAAAGCAAATATCAAAAGAAAATCCATTAGTACAGAGCTATGAGACCTACTGTTTGTCGCCTGAGTGGCTGCGTGGTAACAATCGCAACCAGCATGTGATATGCTCCAGGGATTGCGAGATCGAAACTATATACGAGATTTTCAATTTTATTTTCATATTATACTCATAAAGCCATTCGTAATTAAGGTTTAACTTCCTTAAGAGTCAAAAGGTTCCATCTCTGTGGTGTAGTGATTAGTTGCGATAAGCGTTTAACAGGGTCATTTCATACAATCTCCCTCATTCGGGATGCTCCAGTGACGTCTGGAAGTAACGAAGAATCTGTTCACACTGCAACAGTGTACAACCCCCATACAATTTCATGGGCCATTGGAAATGAACTGAACATCAGTCATGTATCTGTACTGCGCACATTGCACCGCCATAAATTCCACCCCTACCATCAACAACTACACCAGGAACTTCACGGAGATGACTTTAAAAAAAAGAAAAAAACACAAAACAAAACAAGGATAGAATTTTCGCAATGGAGTTGAAGCTGATGCGGATTTCTTAACGGACATTCTCTTTAGCGACGAATCCAGAGTACACTATAACGAACTTTTAATCGTCATAACGTCCATTGTCCGCCTCTGTGGTGTAGTGGTTAGTGTGATTAGCTGCCACCCCCGGAGGCCCGGGTTCAATTCCCGGCTCTGGCACGAAATTTGAAAAGTGGTACGAGGGCTGGAACGGGGCCTCGGGAGGTCAACTGAGTAGAGGTGGGTTCGATTCCCACCTCAGCCATCCTGAAAGTGGTTTTCCGTGATTTCCCACTTCTCCTCAAGGCAAATGCCGGGATGGTACCTAACTTAAGGCCACGGCCGCTTCCTTCCCTCTTCATTGGCTATCCCTTCCAATCTTCCCATCCCCCGCAAGGCCCCTGTTCAACATAGTAGGTGAGGCCGCCTGGGCGAGGCACTGGTCATCCTCCCCAGTTGTATCCCCGACCCAGAGTCTGAAGCTCCAGGACACTGCCCTTGAGGCGGTAAAGGTGGGATCTCTCGCTGAGTCCGAGGGAAAAGCCAACCCTGGAGGGTAAACAGATTAAGAAAGAAGGAAAGATCACGTCAATTACTGGGGCGTGGAAAATCCTAACTGGATAAGGGGAGCTCGATTTCATGTACAATGGGAAGTCAACGTGTGGATCGGTATAATAGGTGATAAGATAATTACTGGACCATATTTCTTCGAAGAAAACCTCACGGGACGACGCTGTCTACGGTTTCTTCGTGAGGATGTCCCCCTGCCCAGCAGGATGGAGCTCCTCACACTAGTCATTGGCAGTACGGAACCACTTGCATAGGGCATATCCTGGACGAGGGTGTCCGGTCACATTGTCGGCTAGATAACCTGATCCTACTCCACTAGATTTTTTCCTCTGGGGTTATTTAAAGGAAATAGTTTATGAACAGGAGCCAAAGAGCCCGAATCATTTGCGGCGGCTCATCACTGAAGCTTGCAGGCTGGTTACACCACATGAGTTGCAGCAACAAAGAGTATCTGTACTCCAGCGTGCTCAGATTTACTTTAACGAAGGACGTGGTCATTTTGAATATTTACTTCATTAATGGAATAAGCTCATTGCACCTCTGTCGGTAATAGCTTACTTTACTGTTACTTAAAAACAAACACAGCAGAATATCTGTAATATGAGAACTGGTCATGATTTAGATATGTCTTCAACAGCGCAACTCATACGAAGGTTAACAACGAAAGAATAAAATTCGTCCTAAATGGGACTCGAACCTTCAACTAACCTCCACCGGTTTCCTCCTCTAACTTCCGGCATGCTCGGCTATCAAAAGTTGCCATCGAACACTACTTCTAGCCATTCAGTCAACTTATTCTCTTTGGGCCGATGACCGAGATGTAAGGCCCCGTTAAACAACAAGCATCATCAAGCAACCTGTACATGACGTTCCTGTGATACAGAAGTTTCTCTATTCTTTACCATCATTCCCTATTTTATCATTAATGCTGATTTGGTTGACACGAATAAACAAATTATAGAACGCGTAGTAAGACCAGACATTGGTGTCAGTTTGTCCGGCTCAATGGCTGAATGGTTAGCGTGTTAGCCTTTGGTTCAAGGAGCCCCGCGTTCGATTCCCGGCCGGGTCGGGGATTTTAACCTTAATTGGTTATTTCCGCTGGCTCGAGGACTGGGTGTGTGTGTCGTCCTTAAGCAGAAAAGAAAGGAAAACAAGGAAAGAATGAGGAAAAAAGGAAATATCGGTAAAAAAGCCAAGGTCAATACTTTTAGGTTAGACTATAATCTGCGGGTTGCATAAAACTGAGTGAATAGGGGCAGCTGTGCCACGCGGTATATACTCGCGCATTAAATCACTGTGCTACAGCGAGGACTTGGGAAGCTCCCACAAGCGAGCAAGCATCGCCTTCGCTGGCAAACTCGGTATTGCCGCACACGCATAAGACGCCTTCTGCCTAGTGAATATAAAGGGCTAAATGAAGTGCCTATAATGCCAGCTTTAAGAAATAAATAACATCCTGTCTCAAATAATATTCTTGACAAGCGTGGATAAATTGCCACTGCAATGTGAGGACGTCGTCGATAGGTATGATTATTATGTTATCTCGTGCGTGATTATTAGACCTGGGATTTTAGGCTCTAAGAAGTTAATTTTAGGCACCTAAAATAGGCTTTTAAAACAGGTAAACAGGTTTAAAAAAGAGAAATAGTAATTTAAATTATTTTAAATGTGTAAATAGACATAAAATAGACTTTAAAATATTACAGTATATATTTATACTGTAAAGTGATTATTATTGTTTTTTTTACTTGAAGAGACGTGGTATATCAATTCTTAACAGAAATAACTGCAACATTAAGACAGAATTAAAAATATAATTATCAAAAACAGGTATGGTTTTTATGAAAAATCATACCGCCTCTGTGGTGTAGTGGTTAGCGTGATTAGCTGCCACCCACGGAGGTCCGGGTTCGATTCCCGGCTCTGCCACGAAATTTGAAAAGTGGTACGAGGGCTGGAACGGGGTCCACTCAGCCTCGTGAGGTCAACTGAGTAGAGGTGGGTTCGATTCCCACCTCAGCCATCCTCGAAGTGGTTTTCCGTGGTTTCCCCACTTCTCCTCCAGGCGAATGCCGGGATGGTACCTAACTTAAGGCCACGGCCGCTTCCTTCCCTCCTCCTTGCCTATCCCTTCCAATCTTCCCATCCCTCCACAAGGCCCCTGTTCAGCTTAGCAGGTGAGGCCGCCTGGGCGAGGTACTGGTCATTCTCCCCAGTTGTATTCCCTGACCAAAAGTCTGAAGCTCCAGGACACTGCCCTTGAGGCGGTAGAGGTGGGATCCCTCGCCGAGTCCGAGGGAAAAGCCGAACCTGGAGGGTAAACAGATGATGATGATGATGATGATGAAAAATCATAATCAATACTGAACTAAAACCTGAATACTAAAATCACTGAACACAGTTCCAGCACTGTAGGCATCTCATTATGCTGTAAATGGGAACGAAGTATGTGTTTGTTTGTTTGTTTGTTTGCTTTACAGTACATAAACAATAATCATCTCCAAATTGTCCACAGTCAGCAGAAAAAGAGCACTCCTTACACAGAGACGTTAGAGGGGCACAGGAAAATTTACCTGCATGTTCCAGTTCAATTTCACTAGGTAACTCTACCTTTTATCCCCATTCATTAGCTAATGTACTGCCCGGCTCCATGGCTAAATGGTTAGCGTGCTGGCCTTCGGCCACAGGGGTCCCGGGTTCGATTCCCGGCAGGGTCGGGAATTTTAACCATAGTTGGTTAATTCCGCTGGCACGGGGGCTGGGTGTATGTGTCGTCTTCATCATCACTTCATCCTCATCACGACGCGCAGGTCGCCTACGGGAGTCAAATCAAAAGACCTGCATCTGGCGAGCCGAACCTGTCCTCGGACACTCCCGGCACTAAAAGCCATACGCCATTTTTTTTTTTTTTTTTACCTAATGTACTCTTCAATAATGAATAACCTGGATTCTTCTGCAGTACACTACCCCACTTGTCTCTTATTTAGTCCCCTTCATTGCTTCTAGCACCGTATATTATTCTCGATTTCCACAATTACAGAAAATTGCTCTTTGAGACTGTTTCCTTTTTCCTTCCATTTTTGTAATGGTGACTGGAAGATGTGAAAAATTTGCCTGAATATACGCGATGCCTCTCTGAACACATGCCTTTGCTGGCAAGATGTAGTGTTTACAGTGCGCTATGTCTTCCGATACGGGCTAGAAAAAAATTTGTTACTTTCATTGACCTGCCTCAGTCTCATCCTTGGCTTCGACAATATGAAAGTGGCCGAGGTATGAGTGATGTTAGTAATACCATTTCCATATGCAGCGAGTCCCTGTTATGAATGGTGTGAAAATATCGGTCATAGGGTCGGTTGGTGCATGCATTTCAGTGGAATTGACAGACTGATATGTAATAGCAACTTCTGGTTCGGTGAGGAAAGCAACGGGAAACTACCTCACTCCTCATTTCCCTAGTACGCCTCTTCACTTACGCCTAGGCTATTTGTGACATCTTTTAGCGGAGCTGTGGAGGATCAAACCATCCTTCGGGCTGAATACCCAACATACATCTCTGAACACTGGAATACTCCTTTAGCAGCTCATTGACAGACGACACACATGCAGAGCTGTCCGTTAAAGGCACATTGCCTGTCACAGCCATGACTTCCTCAAGATGTGCCGCATAACATAGGGCAGCTTCCATCCAGTAACCCCAACGGGTGATGATTGGCTGTGGTAGAAGGGGAATAGAGGGGAGTTTCTCTGGAAAGATTACTATTGTTCGAGCCTTGCAGAGCACTTTCTTCATTGTTGAAATTAAACTATTTACTGCAGGAAACTCGACCCTAACTGTTTCTGCGAGTCTATGCAAGGCTTGAGCCATGAAAATAACGTGAATTAAGGAAGGGTATAAAGTTTTGAGGAGAGGTGCAGTAGAAATCATGTAAGAAGCAACATCGGGGACAAGGAGAAGGACTTGAGAACCATCAACACTCTCAGGATACAAAAGTTGCAACCCCTTGTTGTTGAAATATGTAATGCTTTGACTATTGACGTTCACATGCTGCTTAGATCAAATGAGGTAAGCACTAGATGTCTGATTGGGTTCCTATTATAAGATTAGTAATGTACCTGCCTACAGAGTCGGTGGTTTCATCCACACACAACCATATGCAAGACTTCCCAATATCTTCCCTAACTGACAAAATGACTTCATTGTAACAAATATCTAAGTGGTTTTTCTTTAATGTAGATGCTAATGGCATGTACTGATTGGAGTATTTCTGTAAAATATCTCTGAAAACCGGATTATGCATAGCATTCCAGGGGATATTTGCTGCAACTAATGCTCTACACATATCAGCATAGTTTGTATGGGCTGAGTCTAATGTTACTTTTCATGGCTGCTTTCGCTTTGTGACTGACAATATCTGCACGCGACTGAGGTTGGCATTTTTCTCTCGTGAAATCTAAAACACAATAAAGTGATGATTAGAAACTAAGATGAGGAATAGAAAAGGTAAGCAGCTATTGAATAAAATTGGTAATGGTGAAGTATTTCATTTAAGCCACTATTACTCTAAAGTTAATTAAGAAGAAGAACATTACAGACCATGAAGGCCTTTGGCTCTCAATAACAGCTGCTACCCAGCTCATGGCCTGCAGATATTGGGTGGTTATGTGGTCAGTACGAAACATCCCTCAGCCGTATTGCCTTGCCTCCGTGAACGCTGCTTACTGTAGCTTCCCAACAGTGTTGCCAACGTAGCGGATTTTCCGCTAAATTTGGCGGAATTAGAAGACTGTCGGCGAAGAAATATATCATTTAGCGGATAGCGGATTTTTTGGCGGAATTCTAGATTTATTATAGCGTAATTTGGTGTTTTATCCATTTAACGTTTTTTAAATTTTATTTTGTACTCCAGTCTGTCTCCGAGCTATTCCGTATTTCTTGTCAGGAGCTAGCAGTCACATGAGGAAAACCTGTTATCCGGATTTGATGTTATGAGATCATGGTATAATAAATTTGTAATGCGTGGGGAAAGGGTACTTATCTCTTAGTTGACGAATGACGACAGATTATGAAACTGTGAGAGAGTAGCATTTATATTTATCCTATGAAGGAAAAACCGTTTAATGAACTGGCCTGTTCTGTGTGTGGTCCTTGAAGTAGGGGATTCACATAGTTTGCACCCGGCACTAAAACGCCTAAAAACGGCACTAAAAGCTCGTCGGCTTCGAGGCAGGGGGTTAATCCCAGTGAAACTCACAGATCAGGTGAGTGCAGACATTTACTTGTATTATTTATTTATTTATTTATTTATTTATTTATTTATTTATTTATTTATTTATTTATTTATTTATTTATTATTGCTCATTTTTATTGCTCATGTCCGGCTCCTTGTCTAAATGGTTAGCGTGCTGGCCTTTCATCACAGAGGTCCCGGGTTCGATTCCCGGCAGGGTGGGGAATTTTAAGCTTAATTGGTTAATTTCGCTGGCACGGGGGCTGGGTGTATGTGTTGTCTTCATCATCATGTCATCCTCATCAGGACGCGCAGGTCGCCTACGGGTGTCAAATCAAAAGACCTGCACGTGGCGAGCCGAACTTGTCCTCAGACACTCCCGGCACTAAAAGCCATACGCCATTTCACTTTTTTTCATTGCTCATTATTTGAGATCGGATTTCTTGGCGGAATGTTAGCGGATTTTTAGTAGTATTTAGCGGATCTTGAAAATATAAGTTGGCAACACTGGAGTTGTCCCCAGGATATCAGGTCATGAAGACCAACAAGATATATCGAGCTGATTCAACACACTGCAAACGCTCCGTTAAGCCAGAGCATAAGAATGGCGGAAAATAAAAGTGAACGGCACAACATTACAAGTAGGAACAAAAAACATCATCCAAATTTCACGATATTCGAATCGGATGATCGACAAAGAAGTATATAATAACGCTGGAAGATGCTAATAATTCACACCGTAATTGCGTAGAAAAGTGATGTGCAATAGCCTTACAAAATACTCGTCTTGCCACGACTTAACTGTATTAGCGCGGCTACCACACGGTCCAACATGTAGACGAGTCAGTCCAGCTCGGCGAGCTACAACTGAGCTCGCCGCGATGTGTTGCACGTAGCACCCTGGTTAGGTGTCAAAATGACAAGTTAGTTCGCCAGGATCGAGCTGGCGCGAGCTGAGAGATTGCGATGCATACCTCTTCTCCTGACGGGTGATAATAATGCCAGGTAGAATAATAATAAGATGGCAGAATATAACTAACCATCTTTATCGAATTGCTCAAACGACAAGTGTGAAAACCGAGAACAATTTTGGGGGAAAAGGACTTTTATTCCACCCTGTAACATTCTGTAACAAGCTAGCTCGCAAGGATCGAGCTGGCGCGAGCTGCGAGATAGCGATGCAGACTCTGCTCCTGATGGCTGTTAATAATGCCAAGAAGAAGAGAGATAAGAAGAAGAAGACGGCAGAACATAAACTATCCATCTTCATCGAATTTCTCAAACGACAAGTATGAAAATTGAGAACATTTTTTCTGACGGAGAAGGACTTTTATTCCAACCTGTAACTAGTGGGACGTAAAACGAATAATATTATTAATTTATTGGAGTACAGTATATCGTATTGCCTCCTTGGACTGTCACCATAATCGTAATCATCGCTAAGTGGCACAGTTCTTTCCATTCGACCGGTTAACTGCAGTCATTTTAAATGAAAGGGTCCTATAACAAGATCGGTAAACGGCTTATATTTCCCCAAAGGGAGGAGAAAAGAGTAATCACAGGAGTTTGAGCACATTCGTCATTTCCTTAGAGAATCCTTTATACCACTGCGAATAGATTTCCGAGGAGATGAACAAAGCTTCTTCCATCGCTCACTAGTTAATTGGATGTCGGTGTTCTTTTATTAACCGTGCAAGAGTAATGGTGATATCTGCTATATGGCTGGTTCTGTTTCAAGGAGCATGGGTGATGAAATTTACGAGGCCCATCCAGTTCTGAAAGAGCCGCAAAGTGGCGTTGGTGGTTCGCACGGCAGAAGCTTGTGCAGGGGTAAACATATGGCAACATCACATTACATCATCACATCATGGGGTCATTTCATTCCCTCTCCTCACACGAGCAGCGGGCGGGCCATCAGCTCAACGAGGAGCTCTTCGGCCATATGGTAAGAAAAGCAACCTAGAAAAATAAAACAGTGGAGGGTATGTATCGTACATATCAGAAAGGGACGATTGTAATTGAGTCGGCGCAGGGAGACCGCGACCAACAAGCCGGGACCCAGGGAGGATCCGCAAAGCCCCCGCGTAGGTGAACCCTACGGATACCAGGAGAAAAGGGGCGAGAAATTTATTTACATAGCAAAGTATCTCGCAGTTCGAAAAATGAAAGCGTTACATAGAGTCACACAGAATTACGCACAAGAGTATTTACATGGATTGCGCAGGGAAAGGTAGAGAGTTCGGGAGGAAGTTATAAGGAGGAGGACAAGGGTAATATTGTAAGAGTAGATAATAGAGGTTAGTTGTGATATTGGTGACGGAAGTGGCAAGTAAACGGAGAAGTTCCAGTATGGAGAGAGGCGGTAGTATGAAGGGAGGTTGTGGAGCGGGGGGAGGGGGGGGTAGATGGCTTGTGGTGGTGGGGTGGGTGGCGGCACTGGACGAGGGCGAGGAGAGGGGGACGGGAAGGAAAGCTCACGGTGCGGGGTGGGGAGCGAGAAGGCTCCACTCGATAAGTTCGCCGGTGAAGTTGGACGCCGTTGGAGATCAAGCGGTGGACGTCTTCATTGGAGGGAAGTTGGAGGTGAACCATGAACGTTGGACCATTGGTGTTGAATATTCGGTAGGCTCGCCGTGCCAGGACTCCTGCCAATTGGAGGTCGGTCAGGAGATCTTGTTCGGTGATGGTAGGGTCAACGCCACGTAGGATACAGCTTGAAGATGAAGGTGGTTGATGGGCCGTGGTAGCGCCAGACTCTCTGGTGGAGGCTGGCTGAGCAGCGGTGGCGTTGTCCAAGGAGTCGGCAGGGGGCAGCTGGGGACTGGTAAGAGTCATAGATAGGGAGGTGGCGGGTGAAGACATAATAGGAGAGGGATGACTGTACGTGATAGTGGAGGTAGAAGAAGACGGGGAAAGATGGACAGAATTGGTGACGGTGGTGGTAGTAGTACTAATAGCAGGCGAGGAATGAGGGACGGAAGTATGGTATTAGTAATCGGAGCGGTGGAGGGGGACGTGACTGCGATAGGGAAGTCAGGATCGGAGGCCAGTTGGCGTAATATATGTTCTGGAGAAGGGACCGCAATATGGTCGGTACCAAAGAAGGTTATACCCCACTTGATGATCAGCTCCGGTGTCTCTGAATCAGGAAAGAAGATCAAAATGTCTGGGGAGGGTTGACCAGATGAAGCATCTTGGAGGCGAAGAACCGTTTGAGCCGGAAGTCCACGTAAATAAAAGTCCTGCCGAATTTCAGATGGAGAAAAGTAGGTGTTCACGTTCTTGATGAGACATGAGTAAGACGGTATGGTGAGGGAAGGCGACAGCCAACGAGGCGTCTGCCCGTTAGATTATTCTTGGGCCGACTGAGCTGCAGCGGAGTAGAGCGCCACCCAGCCGAAAAAATGTGTGGACATGAGACGTGCAAAGGATCTGTGGCAACAGTCTGGTGCTTTACTTTGCAGTTCTGTGGGTGCAGGCTGCATACGTATACTTGCGATAAAGCTGTGATAAGGTAAACATGGCCGCTGTCATATAGGCTCCCGCCGACTACGAGGTAGGCCAGGTTATAGTGACACACTGCAGAAGCTTCGGAGGGTGAAACAGAATGAGAGAAAACTGAGTGATGACATTACGTTCTTACACGACAGAGCACAGTGAGCAACACGCATGCTCTTCTGCAGCCTTTTGGGTGGAACATCTTCGACCATACGGCACCGACCTAGCGCCCAGCGACTTTCATCTCTTCCTACATCAGAAGAGATTTCTGGAAGGGCAACGAGCAACGCTAACCTTCAGATGGCGGTTACATCGTAATTCGGGTTTTGGAAGCAAACTCATAAAGAACAGACATGCGAAAGTTGATACCACGCTACGCCAAGTGCTTAAACAAGAATGGGGCACATGTAGAGAATATCACTGAGTCCGTAGAAAGAACATTATATTCTGAGATTCTTGTTTCCTTTTACGGTTCATCGGAATTTCCTTCCTGGCTAGGCCTCGTAGTTATTTTGACAAATTCGTCTATTAAAGTATCTCGGGACTCGAACTGGAATGCATCTAACTCCTAATGCGACACCACTATCTATGCTGTATCTTATAGCTGTTAGCTTACATTTGGGAGACTGTGGTTTCGAAACCCGCCGTCGGCAGCGCCGAAGATGATTTTTTATCGCCTCCCGTTTTCTCACCGGACAAATTGCAAAGCGAAGGCAACGATTGCTTCCTTTCCAGTCCCAGTCCCATTTTAGTGCAACATTAAACTCACTGAAAATAAATCCTAGATGGTGATTTACTGTTAACCCTCCATTAGTGAAGTCTGGTCCCTCGGACCAAACGCTGAGGTAATTCCGTATTAATATCATCCCCCAAAGTACAGATGCTGTACGTTCGTGCACCTTCCTCCAACAGTCGCGCAAACATCCGCTCCATTTTATCTTTATGAATGCTGGAGTTAGTAAGCATTTCGGAGTGAGAGATCGAGGTCACTAAACTGTATTCTACCGTTTCCATTCGCGAACTTTGCAAGAAACTAAGTAAATTCTCCTAATTGGTTCTATTTCACATGTTTATTATTAACTAGAAATCAAGCAAAATTTAGCTTGATGTATATTTTTCTTTTAATTCCTAGAATTCCTGATGTAATTATCTTTATGAACATGATTGCCATTATAACAAGTAAAAGATCTAATATACTTGTTCTTTTTTCATTCTGTGTCCTAAACAGAGAACGTGAACATGTAAATGTGTAAAATTTGATTAGCCCCAAAAGCTAAAACAAATTTTAAAAAGTCGTTCTGAGAGACCGAAGTCACTAAGGAAGGCCCTTAAACATCACCTTTGTGGGTCAACAAGCTGGACTTCTCTATTTATTTATTTTCTTTATAGAATATAACTTACTATCCTCTTTAATAAGGCGGAAAAAACATATTTAGTACTTCAAAATATATCTTCGTAAACATCCATGTATGCCACTTGCTACGTACACTCATATGTTATTTGCTCCTTTTCCATAAATACTTATTCTTTTTCTTTTTCTCTATCTGTTTACCCTACAAGGCCGGTTTCTCCGTCGGACTCAGCGAGGGATCCCACCTCTATCGCCTCAAGGGCAGTATCCTGGAGCTTCAGACTCTAGGTTGGAATACAAATGGGGAGGATGACCAGTACCTCGCTCAGGCGGCCTCACCTGCTTTGCTGAACAGGAGACTTGTGGGGGGTGGGAAGATTGGAAGGGATAGACAAGGAAGGGGGAAGGAAGTGGCCTTAAGTTAGGTACCATTCCGGCATTTGCCTGGAGAAGTGGGAAACCAGGTAAAACCACTTCCAGGATGGTTGAGATGGGAATCGAACCCACCTCTACTCAGTTGACCTCGCGAGGCTAAGTGGACCCCGTTTCAGCCCTCGTACCACTTTTCAAATTTCGTGGCAGAACCAGGAATCGAACCCGGGCCTCCGGGGGTGGCAGCTAATCTCACTAACCACTACACCACAGAGGCGGACTTCCATAAAAACCATCTTTTATAAACAGTTTCCATTATAATTCATTACCTACTGAAGATATTTGCTTAACAATTTTCTTAGAAGGGAATTTTATTTACACAAACAACGTGCTCTTGGTTCTTTTCTTCAAGACCATTTTTCGAAAACATAATTTAATGCTAAAATTTGAACAATTCAAGAGGAAGGTAATACATACATACATACATACATACATACATACATACATACATACATACATACATACATACTGTACATACATACTGAACCCATGACCTTTGTGCCCTAAGAATATTATGTATTAAATTGTCAATTGGAATAAGGAGTTCGATTTCTCGATATCACAGGAGTGACACGTGGCGAGGGGATGGCTACCTTCTGTCCCACGCTCTGGGATACGTGACATTCGCACGTTTCGACCGCGCAAGAATCTAAGTCATTTCGGTGGATTATTTCAGAAGGACGCGCGTGTCTCGCTTACCCACGCCAAGTCGACAAAATATAGTGCCTACCAAATGAGGTCATTTATCCAGCTAATTGAATATGTATAAATTTTAAATGTCCATGAACATTACCGCCGGCAATGTAGCAAGTATGTGGTTACCTTCAAAACTCTTGTAATTACAGTTCAGTTAAGTCAGAAAAGTTACGAAAATTTTCTTGGCGGCAAAGTAAAATGCCCGGAGAGAGGGGGTAGTTTCTATAAATAAGAAGGGACGCCATGATGAAGCCCCTGCATATTGTATCACGAGGCTGAAGAGAGGGGGTTGAACTGCTCTGTAAAATCGAACGACAAAAGTAGACTAAGTCCAACCAACAGATTTTAGCCGATGTGGCTGGGGTCTTGACTCCATGTGGAGGACGGTCAAAGTACCGAATAAATTTGTATAAATTGTATGTGATAAAGAAAGTTATTCGTGTGCGGGAAATCATTACACTCCGTCGTGTGCGATCAACAAGGACGACAAGTGAAGGGCATTTTCTTTCTTTTATGCTTTATTTCCAGGAAACCGGAAGTATATGATGATCTGTACAGCCAAAAATGTAAAAATGGCTAAATAAAAATGCCAGGGTCACAGGTGAGCCCTAAGATAAATGCTGGCGTGACTTAAGGTTTGTGACTTACCATCTTACCACCTACTATATCTTGTTTCATGATGTCTAACACATATGTATTTGTAGGGGGTATATACGACGCAGTTGGTCGCCCCTATGTGGTTTTTGTAAATGTCAGAATACGACGAAAAAGTGTCATTTGTTTTATTTTTCACTTGGATAAAATTTTGAAGTCTTGCGAGTGCCGTATGATGTTGTAAAAAGTTATTAAATAGGGTTTCGAAGTGATATCATGTCCAATGTAGATCATCCTGTCCGTGTGTTTATTGCCTATATTTTGTGATGTCAAATTAAGATGTTCATTCGATGTAAAATTTTGAATTGGAATTTTGATGGAATTGGTGCAGAAGGGATCCGTAGTTACCCATTTTCAATCGGATGGAATCGCTGTACGTAGTGTTGAGTAACGCATGTCGGTAAATTTGTCATGAGTGTAGTGTATTCTATGTCCGTTTAAGCCGTGTCTGAGTGACGATAATATCAGGAATTTTGTAAGTAATTTTTCGTAAAAATCCAGTTATTAAAATACGATATCATTTTATGCGAAGTTATACATTATTAAACCACTGTGCGTTATTAGACGTCGTGGATTCTAGTAAGGATTTTTATTCCAGTTTTTTTTTTTCAGTGATAGTCGTTGAGTTTGGGAAACGGAGGTTAGTTTTGTCGTGTGAGATTTGTGAATCAGGTGTTGGAGACCTGTCAATGAAGCCGGGACTTGTGGAAGCCCAAGGAAGATTTTATAATGTTGGGAATGGAAAGCAGAATACGAGAATCCGCGCCGGTATTAATTTGCGATGTGTACAATTATTGTGGGACCTGTAAAAGTAAATCTATGTGCATATTTGGTTGGTCAGAATATATCGTATTTTGTAATTAGTCTTTTTGCGAAGTTAAATGTTTCATTCTTTGAGGTCAGTCAGGATGATGAACAGATGTTTAATATCGGGACTGACAGACAGAGAAGGGTCGTTGGTATCGAGACCGGCAGCTGATCGAGGGGGGGGGGGACAGTTGTATAACGGAACGTGTGGTGGTTTAGGTGTAGGATTGAGATTGCATTCGTGGCGCCGGAGATAAATAATTACGGAATCTAGTTGAAATTTCCATCCGGGAATAACGTGCGAGTAGTTGGATACTGTGAATTTGTTTAATTGAGAACGTATTGTACATCTGAGACCACGAACTTAGAGTATAATGAGGAAGGTTAGCCAAATTCAGGGTTGTCCAAAATATAGAGCGGTGGTAGTGATGATTGTTTTGTCTGTGAGGGGTGCGCATAACTTTATAAAATGTTATGACGAGATATGACATCGTAATTATACGGCGAGTTGTTTTTGGTTTGTACGTAATTATTAGGGTTATCCAAGTGTTAATAATGGCTAGGGTTAGATTAGATTTAAAGTGTGAGATCATGAAACAAGATATAAAACTGGACATGAATGATGTAATAGTTCTTTTTCAGCTACAGGAATCAACAGATAAACATCAAACATGATAAAACAAATTACGTCAAATTGTGTAGGGATTTGTGAAGAAACCATTCATCCGTGGAAATAGAATTTATTGTTCTTTAAGATTTCATTAAATCATTTAAATTTATTTAAATTATATTCAGTGAAAACCGCATTTTGAAATAACTTTAAAAATCAAGCGAATAACTTGAAGATGCATTCTGGAAATCTTAGTTTATTTTCTGGGGTATATGTAAATGATAACGTAACGATTAAGGGGACATATCCGAAGGTAATGGATTTTACTGCCACAAAGTATTGTGAGCATTGTTGTTGTTGCATTATTTGACTTTGATTGATTGAGCAGTAAAGGTGCTGGGGTTAGTAAAGAGGAAACTTTGGTCATCAACCGATGTAACTTAATTGTGTTTAGCCTTCAGCTTAGAAACTTGGATGGTCAGGGGGGTCATCACTCTCAGTGACTTAGATTAGGGCCATATGCCACTGCAGCATAATTTTCCTTGCTGTCATCAACCACAATGACTTTAAAGTAACTTAGAAGTTTAGATGTCGGTCCATGACATAGTCGCAGGTCACATCGATTCAATTAAGGGTCCATGCCGTATAACCACTGTGTGGCACACACCGATTGGACTGCCTTAATTATACCCAGAGTCCAGAGTTCGTGTTACGAGGGCTGAACCATAAAGAATCACTATGATGGTACATGTAGTCTCACATGAAAGCCGAATTTAAGGATTTCCAGACTTTCCTTGAATGAATAATTGAGACAATGGTTTCTTTGGTTTCTTGTAAGGATGCCCATCAGGCAGTTACGTCAAAGGCTCACACCAGTGTTCTGACCCTCTATGTAAAAATAATTGTGGTGTCCAGTGGACACGATTGAGTTCAATGATACCGTTGATAAATCATAAATGCTTCAGGAATTACTTGAATAAATAGGAACATATTTTTAAACAAACCTTTCATTTGAGTAGATAGATTAGAATTACTGAACCATACCTTTACCTCAGCAAGTGACGAAGAATCCGATACGACCCAACAGACAGATCTCATGAACTTTTGCTGATAGGTAAGGAAGGTAGGTATCCTTCAGTATGGACCAAAGGGTTCAATACATACATACATACATACATACATACATACATACATACATACATACATCATTATAGTGTGTTATGTAATTCAGTATTCAGCCTGCATACCTCTGTGAATTAAGTAAACGTCTCCCCAATTTTAATAATATTGGGAGAAATGAGTGAAAGTGGACTAGACAAAAGAATGACTGAATGGGTGGCTATGTTTCTAGAAAACAGAACTCGGAGAATTAGAGTAGGTGAAGCATTATCTAATCCTGTTATAATTAAGGGGACCACTCCTCAAGGCAGTATTATTGGACCTTTGTTTTTTAATATACCAGGTGGTTCATCAGCCCCTTATTGTTTTCGGAGATAAGCAACCCAAATGGCGCGATTAACTTAAAGATCCTCCTAGAACACCAAATAGCTTGAAATTTCTCCTTATGGTAGATAAAGTTCTCCCCTACCCGTGTGTCGTCACTGTAAATTGATGCATGGACCTAGCAAAGAAAATATTACTATTCACGCGCCAAATACGAAGGGCCATTCTGCAAACATGTGATTTATTGCACCTTGAAATAATACAGGTATCCGTAATACGATCGAATTAATAGGTTATGTTGCCATGTGCTCTGTAATGTAAAAAAGTTAAATGAAAACTGTAAACCATCACTGAAGGCTTTGACTAGGAAATTAACTTTTGATGAGGAACGGCCATTCTTAAGTACTAAACTTCTAGCAATTATCATGCATATTGGCTTCGTGGCTGAATCGGTCAAGTGCTGGAGCACAAGGTGTGTGATTTCCGGCAGCGTAGTGGTTCGAATCCAGTACGAGGCAAAGGTTTTGAATGACAGAGGTGCTCCATTTTAGCAGGGATAAAATAATGGGAAACCACGGAAAATCATTTTCAGGGCTGCCGACAATGGGGTTCGAACCTACTATCTCCCGAATACTGGATACTGGCCGCACTTAAGCGACTGCAGCTATCGAGCTCGGTGATAAAATAATAATCAATATACTTTTGCTATTTGTTTTAAGGAGTACGCTTTGGTTTGGCGTCTTTCCCTTAAGGATGGGTGGGGGAAGGATTGGGAAGGAAATCGGCCTACGTCTTTTATTAAGGTACCGTCCCGGCATTTGCCTGGTAGTAAAAATGAGAAACCGACGAAAACAATTTTCAGGACGGTCAGCATGCGATTCGAATCCACAACCTCCCAAATCCAACGCACAGAAATAATAATCCACAGCTACAAGGAACGCAGAACTGTTGTTAATTTATGGAGAAAGTACGGTCGAATTAACATGTATGCCACGTGCTCCATAATGGTAAAAAGTTAAATGAACACTGTAAACTGGTCAACATTTCGAACACTTGTTGCTCTGAATATGCAGGGTACCTTGCTTCCTACCTACGGACCATCACGTGCTAGTCCAACCTAGATACCTAACATCGGATAA
Source organism: Anabrus simplex (assembly GCF_040414725.1). Classification (NCBI taxonomy): domain Eukaryota; kingdom Metazoa; phylum Arthropoda; class Insecta; order Orthoptera; family Tettigoniidae; genus Anabrus; species Anabrus simplex. The sequence continues at coordinate 322,169,440 of NC_090265.1, forward strand.
AAAGTCCTTTTCATGACCAAATGAAAACTCACTCTTTGGAACACGATGATATGCGGCCATATTACAGTCACTGTAAACGGCGTTAATCGAAAAAATAAAGAATATACCAACCTGTGATTCGAATCTACTACCAAACAGCTTGACTGATGAGCAGCAGTTATGCGTGGCTTAGCCACCTTAGCTACCACGAGCCTCGGTGCATTTTTAGCGCGTTGTAGAGTTTATAGACAATTCTTGTCCAAACGTCAGATAGTGTTATTAGCAGCTGTGATCGTTTTCCACATTCAATATAGTAATAGAAATAACACTGCCGTTAATGATTTCTATCATATTTGCGATCAAATATGGTTGTACTAAGGCCATAGAGAAGTAGGTACTAATGTTTCTCGGTTGACTATGATATACGTGTTAGTTGGGTTACCTACCTCCGAAAAAATAACGGGCTGGTGAACCACCCGCTGTATAAATGATATGAGTAAAGAAGTGGAATCAGAGATAAGGTTTCTCCGGATGATGTTATACTGTATAGAGTAATAAATAAGTTACAAGGTTGTGAGCAACTGCAAAAAGACCTCGACAATGTTGTGAAATGGACAGTGGCAATGGTATGATGATAAACGGGGTTAAAAGTCAGGTTGTGAGTTTCACTAATAGGAAAAGTACTTTCAGCTTAAATTACTGCATTTATGGAGTGAAAGTTCTTTATGGGGATCACTATGAGTACCTAGGTCTTAATATAAGGAAATATCTTCATTGGGGTAATCACATAAATGGGATTGTACAGTAAATAAAGGGTACAGATCTCTGCACATGGTTATGAGGATACTCAGGGGTTGTACGGAGTGGTTAGTGTGATTAGGTACCACCCCCGGAGGCCAGGGTTCGATTCCCGGCTCTGCCACGAAATTTGAATAATGGTACGAGGGCTGGAACGGGGTCCACTCAGCCTCGGGAGGTCAACTGAGTAGAGGTGTGTTCGATTCCCACCTCAGCCATCCTGGAAGTGGTTTTCCGTGGTTTCCCACTTCTCCAGGCAAATGCCGGGATGGTACCTAACTTAAGGCCACGGCCGCTTCCTTCCCTCTTCCTTGTCTATCCCTTCCAATCTTCCCATCCCCCCACAAGGCCCCTGTTCAGCATAGCAGCTTAGGCCACTTGGGCGAGGTACTGGTCATCCTCCCCCGTTGTATCCCCCGACCTCGATTCTGAAGCTCCAGGGCACTGCCCTTGAGGTGGTAGAGGTGGGATCCCTCGCTGAGTTAGACGAAAAAACCGACCCTCGAGGGTAAACAGATAAAGAAGAAGAAGTTATACGGATGTAAAAGAAAGGGCATATATTCTATGGTAAGACCCCAACTAGATATGGTTCCAGTGTATGGCACTCTCACCAGGATTACTTGATTCGAAAGCTGGAAGAAATCCAAAGAAAAAACAGCTCGATTTGAACTGGGTGATTCCCAACAAAAGATTAGCGTTGCGAAAATGTTGCACACTTTGGGCTGGAAAGATTTAGGAGAAAGAAGACGAGCTGCTCGAGTTAAGTGGTATGTTCCGAGCTGTCAGTGGAGAGATGGCGTGGAATGATATTTTTAGACGAATAAGTTTGAGTGTCTTTGCTGGCAGGACCTAGTGTTTACAGTGCACTATGTCTTCTGGTATAGGCTAGAGCAATTTTGTTACTTTCATTGATCTGTCTCTGCCTTATCCTTGGCTTTGACTATATGAAAGTGACTGAGGTATGAGCGATGCTAGTAATGCCATTCCTTCTGCAGCCAGTCCCTGCTATGAATGGTGTGAAAATGTTGCTCATAGGGTCGGTTGGTGCATGCATTTCAGTGGGCTTGGCAGACTGATATGTAATAGCAACTTCTGGCTCGGCAAGGAAAGCAACGGGAAACTACCTCACTCCTCATTTCCCTAGTACGCCTCTTCAGTGATGCCTAGGCCATCTATGACAGCTGATGGCAAAGCTATTGAGGATCCAACCAGCCTTAGGGCTGAAGACTGAACATACATACATACATACATACATACATACATACATACATACATACATACATACATACAAGTTTGAGTGGTGTTTTTAAAAGTAGGAAAGATCACAGTATGAAGATAAAGTTGGAATTAAAGAGGACATATGGTAAATATTCCTTTATAGGAAGAGGAGTTAAGGATTGGAATAATTTACCAATGCATATGTTCAATTAATTTCAAAATTTGTGATTATTTAAGAAAAGATTAAGTAAACAACATATAGGGGATGCCACCTGGGCGACTGCCCTAAATGCATATCAGTGGTGATTGAACTGACAATTGAGAAAATAATTAAGTAAAAATTCTGATGGGAATTCTAGAGCAGGAGTTCTTAAACCTGTGGTCCATGGATACCATGGGGTTTGGTGTGAGAACCAGGGGGGCCTTGAAAGACAAATAAAATTAAACATTTAGGTTCATCAGAAGGGTGTATGAGAAACTATAATTTTATCAATGCATAGTAAAAATATTATCACAATTAAACGGTAAGTGTTCGTGTCTGTTTTTATTGTAAATGATTTCTAACTACACTAATTCTTAACCAGCTGACTGCTGTTTATAAATGCGTGAAATGTAAATCTTAACGGTGCTAAACGTTTGCCGCGAAAATAGCCCAAATCGTTCGGATGTCAAAAATGACCTGCATTTAACTTGTCAAGGACACAGCTTATTATTCATGCCAAGCGGCAACGAAGTTAATTGCAATGAACTTCAAAGCGCAATTCAAGATTTCCTATGCTTTGTTCAATTTGTAGTTTTGAATTTCATTTTCGAATTGTCCATAAACTTCTTGCATGATTAAGAGTCGAGAATATAATTTTTGGTTATGATCGTTGAGAGCCTCCGTGGCTCAGACGGCAGCGCGTCGGCCTCTCACCGCTGGATACCGTGGTTCAAATCCCGGTGACTCCATGTGAGATTTGTGCTGGACAAAGCGGAGGCGGGACAGGTTTTTCTCCGGGTACTCCGGTTTTCCCTGTCATCTTTCATTCCAGCAACACTCTCCATTATCATTTCATTGCATTTATCACTCATTAATAAATCACCTTGGGAGTGGCGACCCCATTGTAATAACAGCCTATATATGTTTCATTCATTCCATCCCTGACCCGGTCAATGACTGGAAAACAGGTTGTAGGTTTTTTCATCGTTTACTTTATTCATACTATGTCATACGCTTAGGGTTGCAGATTGTCCTATATTATTTATGAATTCCCATATTCTTCCGAATCTCTCAGCTGCAACCAGTCTCCAGTTTTAGTTTTATACAACAGGTCGTATTGTCTGAAAAGTACACCAGGTTGACAATTAAACCTGCTAAGCATTTTAAATATCTCGTTTCTGGAGGATCATTGAACCACTAATATCGCGATGTAATATCGATGTAAATTCCTCGATACGTAGCGATACGAGCTATGACAACAATTCCATTTTCACTTAACGCTCCAATCGGCGTCTGTTCACTTCTTTGTTTAGTTTTGAATTGATTTTGTTCATAGGCATCTGTTATTGTAAGTCGATTTGCGGCGACTGTAGCCGGTTTTGGCCAAAAATCACAGTATTATTTTTAACTTTTGTAAGTTTGGATCCTTCTTTACAAATACAGTGTGTGGCTTTCTTTTTCCACAAATGCATCTCTAAATGAGGGGAAAAAACTCTAAATGTCCCACTGCACTCCATGCCAGCCCACTTTTTATCTTTACTCAAATGATTTACAGCTTTTGTCAACTGAAGTTGCTTGTGTGGAAATATTTTTCTTTCGTTAGCTGTTTGTGTGTTTGGTGTGTGGTTAGCGCATTATCACAAAATATGTTTTTAATTAAACGATCGCAACGGATATTATGTATGTATATTTGTTTAGTCCTCAGCCCGAAGGCTGGTTGGATCCTCAACAGCTCCACCATCAGCTGTCATAGATAGCCTAGGCATCACTGAGGAGGCGTACTAGGGAAATGAGTGAGGTAGTTTCCCGTTGCTTTCCTCACCGAGCCAGAAGTTGCTATTACATATCAGTCTGCCAAGCCCACTGAAATGCATGCACCAACCGACCCTATGAGCAATATTTTCACACCATTCATAGCAGGGACTGGCTGCAGAAGGAATGGCATTACTAGCATCACTCATACCTCAGTCACTTTCATTTTGTCAAAGCCAAGGATAAAGCTGAGACAGATCAATGAAAGTAACAAGATTGCTCTAGCCTATACCAGAAGACATAGTGCACTGTAAACACTAGGTCCCGCCAGCAAAGGCATGCAACGGATATTTAAAAAACCTAAAATCCTAAACGGTACTTCAGTGGTATGATTTGCAAAGGAATATTAAAAATGTGTTTGTTGTAAGTACACCGGAAAAGAAATAAGTCAACCCCTTGAAAGAGCACACTTGTCGCCTAGGAGCGATATAGATGGGGTTTCACTGGTACCGGGCAGTAATGTGATCCTTCACGGCTAACATAATACCATGGTAGTGAAGTGGTGTGTATGCGTGTGTGTCAGATATATTGAAAGATGGGTCGAAGCAAAGACATGACAGACTGACAAAAGGGGACTACCGTATTTTAATGTATCCATGACCACACAGTGAATGAAAGTTGCACGATATATTGTTGTATCAACGCGAACTGTCCAACGTATCTATCGTGAATAATGTACAAATCGCAGTCATGGCGTAGGAACTGAGGTCATGAGAGATCCTAGCCGACAGGGACTGAAGACAAGCGCCACACCTTGTCAATGAAAATCGGTTTCAGAATCGACAGGAATTGCAGCTGTCATTAGATGAAGGTCCATGCCAACTAGCTTCCTTTTGGTAGCTAACTTTTGGTGTCGGGGACCTCGTAAGAGGCCACAACTCACAGCGGCACAAAGTTGAACGCCTTCGATGGGCCAAACAACACCGAACGTGGACAGTGGCTGACTGGAGGCTCGATTTCCAGCGAATCATGATTTTTGCCTGTTTTCAAACGACGCAAGGAGTCAAGTTCAGCTGCGGGCCAATGAGGCGTTTAATCCGCAGTGTGTGGAGGGCGTAGTTCAGACCGGAGGTGGTTCTGTGATATTTTCGGGGTGTTTTTCGTTCTATGAGTTGAGGCTACTCATTCAGGCCACAGTGAATATGAACCAGGATATTTATTTTAAAATTCGGTGGCAAAGTACTGCCCTTCACTTGAAATCTTCATGATGAGCACGTTGTGGAGACTACCATTGTCCAGGATGGTGACAGCCATGTTCATAGGTGGTGGTGTAACACAGTATTAGAACGATGCCTCCACGGGGTGACTAATATTTCGTCCGATGAGCTTATATGAAGCATTATAATTAGATGTATATAATGGAGGGACCATTAGGATAATTAGGAAACGGTGTATTGAGTCGTGAGAGAATATATCGAAGTACTGCACAGAAGTGAACGAAATTCAGAGAATGACGGCAAAAAAAGGGAGTTGAAATTATTGAAGAAAAGGTGTAGGCAGCATGCGGGCAGTTGAAACGGGCCAGGGAAGATTCAGACAATGAGGCTTATTCATGGCTAAATGGCTAGCGCCCTACCCTTTGATCGAAGGGCTCCTGGGTTCAATTCCTGGTCGAGTCGGGGATTGTAACCTTCATTTGTTAATTCCAATTGATCCGGGGCTGGGTATGTGCCGTCTTCAACATTAGAGTTGATCATACAGTGCGTCCGCAAACTCACTCTGCAGCGAGCTCGATCTACTAGCGCGAAATGTTAGGTTGGCACCACTATCGTCCGCAGCGAGGAGACGGCGCTGTATACGCTAGGGACTACAGTTATGTTGGGAGGTGGGATTTAACATTATTACAACTAAAACAGTAAGTAAGTAAATATACTCACCACTATCACACCAGGTGCTGGAAGTGTTTTCCTCTTTCTTGTTGGCCTACCACTTCGTGGTGCATCATGAACTGAACCTGTTGCACAAAATTTGCTAATTAAATCGCGTACAGTGTCATGATGTTCACACCTCAAATCTGGAAACCGCAAATGAAATTTCACCCTTACATTTTCCGTAAAGTTTCCTGCAGCACGGAAAACATTTCCCACTAAAAACACTCTCTCTTCAATAGAAAGCATTTTCACCACACTAAGCTTACACAAGAACTAGACAAGAACACGGAACTCACTGTCGGCAATACTGTAACGGTCGCCTCCAATATTCTACCCTATTCTACCCTCCCGCACTAACTCAACTCGAAATGTCAACACTGAACACGTGGTGCCAACCTAACTTTTCCAGCTAGTAGATCGAGCTCGCTGCGGAGTGAGTTTGCGGACGCACTACACTACTACATGATTTAATAACCTGTGAGAAAACAGGGCTTGTAAGGATCTTCCTGTCAATACAATAGATTTTATATAAAATACATGCTGTAACACGCTGCTTTTTCTATTGTCCTGGATGATTCGAACTATTACTAAATATTGCATCTGAGTGGGCTTCCTATATATTTGATATTGAAGAGGATTCGTATGTCTGGTGACTTTTAAATATAGGTAAATCAAACATATGTTGTCTTCTGATTATAACGTGAAATGAATATGCTTATCCATAGAGTTTAAATATTTCAGAACTTCGTCAGGTTTTACCTCCTGTTCATTGATGATCAGGAAAATATCGTCTACGAATCTAGTAAACCACTAATCTATACCTTTTATTTTACTTATTATTTTGTTGTGTTCTAAATCGTCCATGCAGATGTTTTCTCACACGTTGTGAAATCATTAGTAGTCGATACGGATCTAACAGAAACCGAAAATATTCAAGTTCATTAATACATGTACTACAATCAGTAAGTTCGTGGCGCCTATAGTGCAGGCAACACGGCGTGCATTCCTGTACTACATTCAACAACTCCTTGGACTGGCACTGTAAGCAACAGAGTGTATAACTTCTGACGTTGAACGGATACCCATGCGGAAGCTTCTGATCCTAGAACTTGGCCCGCCCTAGTGGTAAAGAGCCTCATCTATACACCTATACAGTCAATATGTTCGTGCCTCTAGTAGGGACTAGCGAAGAATTGTCACGGCAACATCCTGTGGTGCAAACTCTCCGCTGTAGTGCAACACGGCCACACTAGACGGCCACTCCACGAACTTAATGCCTCTACAACTTTGATAGGGACCCATCGTCACAGTCAAGGAGGTCGCCTATAAGTCGCCAGCTCGAAGGACCAACGCCATTATTATTATTATTATTATTATTATTATTATTATTATTATTATTATTATTATTATTCATTCAACTTCGCTAATCGGCCAAGTAGGGACTACGATAAGCCTCACTTTACATTCTGGCATTTGTTCATTTTTCGCTTGATCCACATCGTCTTCATCAGCTCACTGTGCTTAGCACGACGTTCTTCTGTCCATTTAGCACCAGTAACCCGTTTTTCGTCCCGGAAAGTCCCAAAAGTCTTGATGTCTGCTCTCGGTCTTGTGCATTTTCTGCCTGTAGGCCCAGTTCTTTAAGATCTTTCTTGACATTAATGTACCATGGCATTGCCGTTTTTGGTTTTGAGTCAAATATATTGAAGATACGTTTTGTCAATCGAGAGTCGATCATGCGTCGTATATGACCGTAGAAGCGAACTCTGCCATTACGCATTGTGTCCATGATCTTCTCTATCTTACAGTATACTTCTTGCCTGGATTTTCTAATGTAGATGCCGTTTTTGTAGTCTGGGCCAAGTATGGAGTGTAGGATCTTTCTTTCTTTCCTCTCTAAATCCGCAAGCAAACATTTCCCAGACAGGATAAGGCATTCAGATGCATACAGCGATACTGGTTTGATGACAGTGTTAGTGACGATTTTTTGTGCTCAAGGAAAAGCACTTTTTGTTGTATATGTTGCGTGTGGTTTGGAAAGTGACTTCCATTTTCTTGATTCTTGCTGCTATGGCCTCTTTGTCAAGTCCATTTTGCTGAATCCATTCCCTAAGGTATTTAAATTTACTAACACAGTTTATCGTTACATATTTGGTGTTTAGTTGCGCTGTATCATCTTATATATTCTACATTACTTCCGTCTTTTGAAAGGAAATTTGTAAACCTGTTTGTTCTGCTACTTCCTTCAACACATTGATCTGTTCTGTTGCACTTTCGAAATTTTCTGTCATAAGGGCTATATCATCAGCGAATGCTAAGCAATCTATTTCCACTCCGTTTTTCTTTGTCCCTGAGCGTCGAGACCTCAGAGCTCTATCATTTCTCCGTTGCAGCCTTAACGAGATGCCTCCATCCGGAGCGATTTTCGGCTTTCCTTAACATCATCTTCGCCTCCTCTAACCATCTACTTGCTGCTCTTCCTCGTGGTCTACTGCCTTCAAGTTTGCCTTGTAAAATTGTATTTTCCAAGTTCTCTCCTTCTCTTCTGAAAATGTGGCCACAGAACTGGAGGTAACACTCACTTACACGGGAAGATAGGTGTTTCTTGATTCTCAGTTCATTGAGAAGTTCTTCTTTCCGCCCAAAAATGTGTAGAATATGTAGAGACGAATCATTAACTTCAGACTGTTACAAAACTGTAAACAAAATAAATATAGTTTTAAGTAAGATTTATGTAGTTAGTAATTGTTATGCAGTGTTTGTTTGTTTGCTTGTTGTGGCCTGTTTTAAGATTTTTATAATAGTATCATTTTATAGCAAAGTCTTCATTATTTTCACAACAAAAATTTGGCAACCCTACATTCACTATAAGAGACAATCAGTTTTCCATAATTCATTATGTGCAGAAATATGTTTTTGTGCTCATGCTCATTTTTACAGGGAGGACCTCCATAGATTTCAACAGATTTTCAAAGAGGTCCGTGACACAAAAAGTATAAATAAGAACCCCTGTTAAAAGGCATGTATTGAAATCATTTTAGCAAAGAGAATCGTATAAATATTAAATGAATTAGAGTGTTTAAATCGTAAATTCAATTTAACTGAAAATTAGTAGGCTTTCCTAATTATTAAGATTAAAACAGCTGAATATTATTGTATGAATGATATTCAATGCATGTTAAAAATAAGTAGCATTTGCAGTTGCGAAGCTAAATAAACTAATTTCTCTCAATTTAAGATGACGGAACATGTGATGCAATGTGTAATACATACAGAAGAAACAAGAACACAATCATGAATATAACATATAAAAGACAAATAAAAAGTGTTAAAGAGCAATCCTTCCCTGTGTTTTACACTGGTGGCGGAGGCGAGAATAGAACCCGGCCAGCAGGCTACATCACGGCAGCAGCTAACATTAATCACAAATGAATCAGCTTTTTAGATTATTTTATGACCTAAGAACACGACTGGTCTTAAGCCCCGTGTAGGGCACGCGTTTGTGTATTTGTAATTAATAACACTATTGGTTTTAGGTCGCATTTATGAACATTACGGTTTCCGGAGACGCCGACGTGCTAGAATGTTGTCCCACAGGAGCTCTTTTAACTGTCTGCAAATCTACCGACACGAGACTGGCTTATTCGAGTACTTGAGCCGGGATTGAACCCACAATAGAGAGAGCTCTACCACCAACTTTAATCATATCAAAGCGACTTTCAACCCGTGAGGTACGAACCATGTAAATCTAAGCTAGCATTCGGAAGATGATAGGTTCGAACCCCAACTTCAAAAGCCATGAATTTTGTTGTCAGTGGTTTCCCATTTTTAAACCAGATCAATTTTCGGGATGTACCTTAATTACAGTCATTCGCCGTCAAAAATCCTGTATATGTTAATATAACGTTCAAATGTAATAATAATAATAATAATAATAATAATAATAATAATAATAATAATAATAATTCCGTGTAGCTATTTCTATCTGGGTTCAGTCCTTGTCGGGCAGACCCTCCGATGAGGGTGGGCGGCTTCTGCAATCTGTAGGTAACTGCGTGTTACTGTGGTAAATAATAGTGTTATGTGTGGTGTGTGAGTTGCAGGGTACAGCACAAACATCCAGTCCCCGAGCAAATTCCTGGCAGTACCGGGAATCGAACCCGGGCCCCCGAGGACGGCAGCTAAGAACACTAACCGTTACGCTACAGACCCGGACAATAATAATAATAATAATAATAATAATAATAATAATAATACCGAGCTCGATATCTGCAGTCGCTCAAGTGCGGCCAGAATCCAGTATTCGGGAGACAATGGGTTCGAACCCCACCGTCGGCAGCCCTGAAGATGGTTTTCCGTAGTTTCCCTCTTTCCCACCATACAAATGCTGGTTGGCGCTGTACCTTAATTAAGGCCAAGGCCGCTTCTTTTCCACTTCTAGCCCTTTCCTATCCCATCGTCGCCATAAGACCTACCTGTCGGTGCGACGTAAAACAACCTGTAATAATAATAATAATAATAATAATAATAATAATAATAATAATAATAATAATAATAATAATAATAATAATAATAATAATAATAATAATAATAACGTCGAATCTCAAATTATACACTTCTTCATCGCTCTTCTGTATGACGGTGAATGACTCAAAATACAGTAGTTTACTTACCTTAGTTTGTAAGAAATATCGAGACACTTCTACGTCCTTGGTATGTCTAGAATATAACAGTAATCTCGTACTCTGTACCCACGCAACTTAAATTGATGCGGAGGACAGAAATAAACAAGTGGCTTCACCTTTTATCTTAATGAGCCGTAATAAAAGTAATCAGAGCAAGATATAACCTTCTCTTTACTAACCTTGAACTGTACGACAGTGTCCCAAGAGACAAAGCTGTAGTGTGTATGAAGAACTGCGAGTAGGTAAATGATGATGCCAGCATGTAACAAGTGCATATTTCCTTTGATGTTATTTGTCTTGCGCTTTCATTCTAGGGACTTGAGAAAATGTGGTGACATTTTACTAGGTGTGTTGTCTCCATGTTCAAATGCTCACTTCATCTGGGTCATCCTCAATGAATGAATGAATGCATGAATGAATTAATGAATTAATTAATCAATCAATCAATCAATCAATCAATCAATCAATCAATCAATCAATCAATCAATCAATCAATCAACCAATCAATCAATGATCTGCATTTAGAACAGTCTCCCATGTGGTGGATTCGCTATCAGTATTGATTACCTAGCCGTTCCTTAATTTTTTTCAGAAAACTCTTAAATTTGTAGAGCATTTCTCTTGATGAACTATTCCAGTCCCTTATTTCTCGCCCTAAAATGAATATCTGCCCCAATTTGTCCTCTTGAATTCTAATTTTGTCTTCATATTATGATCTTTCCTACTTTTAAAAGCTCCACTCAAGCTTATTCTTCTACTAATATTATTGCACGCCATTGCTCCACTGACAGCTTGGAATATACCACGTCTTAGTAGTCGAGCATCTCGTCTCCTTACTCCCAGGTCTTCCCAGCCGCAAAGTTTCCAACATTTCCTTAATACTTCTCATTTGTCGGAAATCACCCAGAAAAAACCTTGCTGCTTTCGTTTGGATCTTTTCCACTTCCCGTATCCAGTAGTCCTGATGAGGGTCCCATACACTGGAACCATACTCTCACTGGGGTCTTATCAGAGACTTACTGTATACGCCCTCTTCTTTACATCCTTAGTACAATCCCTAAAGACCCTCATTACTATGTGAAGAGATCTATAACCTTTCCTTACAACCTCGTTAATGAAAATCATTCCTTATATTAACAACTAGGTACTTAAAGTGATCCCCATGAGGCACTGTCACCCCATCAATACAGAAATGAAAATTGAGAGTAATTTCCCTCTTGGTGAAACTTCAACCTGACTTTTCACCTCGTTTACTATCATAAAATTGCTTATGTCTTGCTGTAGTCTTTCACAATCCTGTAACTTATTTACTACTATATACAGTATATCATCATAGCTTTATCTGTAATTCCAGCTTTTTCCCATATCATATAATATTTTATATAAGAGCACATAAAGATTAAAAATACAGGATGAAGAAAAATCGTGCTTCCAGAGTACGCCATGCGATTCCAGCTGCCGTCAATGCTAAAATTAGAACCTCAGATATCCATAGTGGTAATCAAAAGGTTCCACTTGAGACTATCACTGCTTTTCACCAAAGCGACCGCGGTTCGAATCCCGGCCAATGTACGTGAGATTTTTGAAATTAAAACGCACGTCTGGTTTAGATTCTACGAAAACTAGGATCCGAATCATAAAGACGTAAATTTTCTTCCCTCTGAGTAAGGCGAGGTTCAAATTCTGGCCAATTCATGAGGGATTTTTGAAAAGAAGTTTGTATTTATTTCTTGAGTTTGACATTAAAAGAACATTAGAAATAAAGAATTCACTTTCCAGAAATAATAATGTCTTTAAGTGGCTGTGTGTTTTGAATTTTTTGCTTCGTACAGAAATTAGAGTCGAATTTTAACCACATAATTACGCTTCTCTCGTACACTTATCAGGCAATTGCTAGAAATCATACCACTTCAATAAACTTGATTCATCTAAATCCATTCACCCCTCAAACCAAAGAAAACAATGTTCTACAAAAAGCATTCGCATTAACCTCTGTAACAATTGAGAATAGGACAGAGGTTTATTTGCCATTATTTTGCCCAATATATATTTAGAATATGCTGCATAAGTAGCGGCAACTCCTCCTGAATAACTTAATTACTGCAATGCTGATATGGCGTTTGTTAAACACACTGTCGCAAACCCCACATTAACACAGATTATCGCAACAATTTCTAAACATAAAAGAGCAAATAACTCAGAATGATCACCATTATTTTGCGAAGATTGCACGAGTAAAATTTATTTACGATATCATGCCAGAATAAAACACGAAATGTGGTCTGAAATGTCTAAATCGCAACATACTCTCCCCGTGATACAAATATAAAATTACCGAGCTCGATAGCTGCAGTCGCTTAATAAGTGCGGCCAGTATCCAGTATTCTGGAGATAGTAGGTTCGAACCCCACTGTCGGCAGCCCTGAAAAGAGTTTTCCGTGGTTTCCCATTTTCACACCAGGAAAATGCTGGGGCTGTACCTTAATTAAGGCCACGGCCACTTCCTTCCCACTCCTGGCCCTTCCCTGTCCCATCGTTGCCATAAGACCTATCTGTGTCGGTGCGACGTAAAGCAACTAGCAAATATATATATATATATATATATATATATATATATATATATATATATATATATATATAATTCATCTGGAAGACGTAAGATATTCGCAGTGTACCCGAAGTAAGGGAACACGAAACACTTAGGATAGTTTGCAAACGGTATTATTCTTAAATGAAAAATAACCAAAAAACTGTTGGTAGATTGAGTAGTGTCTGGTCAAGCAGTAAAGAAATGTCAGCAAAGCATGGAAACAGTCTATTGGACCAAATACGGAAAGTTCTTCGTGCTACTAGTTGCAAGGACTTTCAGCAAGCTCTGGGGGATGGTATATACCCTATTAGCAGATAAAGGTTTCTCATTTGACGTCATATTCTCCGATCATCCTTTGGTAGCAAAAATACTAGAATTATTGGATATGTTATCTGTGTGTACTGATATTTGTTTTACGTCGCACCGATGCAGATAGGTCTTATGGCGGCAATGGGATAGGAAAGGGCTAGGAGTGGGAAGAAAGTGGCCGTGGCCTTAATTAAGGTATAGCTCCAGCATTTGTTTGATGTGAAAATAGGAAACCACGGAAAACCATCTTCAGGGCTGTCAACAATTGTGTTCGAACCCACTATCTCCCGAATGCAAATTCATAGCTACGCAAAGCGAACCGCGTGGTCAACTTGCTCGGTGTACATACTATATACAAAATGAGTCAATAATAACGTCCACCTCAAATATCTGCAGATCCGTTATAGATATCGACATTCTGTTTTCACATTCTTAACTAACATAGCCTATCAGGGGTTCATGAGACAATACCCTCCACTTTTCCTTAGAACTATTAATAATGGAGAAATTGATACCAAGCTCGGATTTTAATGGGACTACACAGGTTCCATCTACCAGCACAGCAGTGTTAGGAAAAATCAGCTGTTTACTTGTCCGACTCGTTGGCTGAATGGTCAGGAATGGTCAGCGTACTGGCCTTCGGTTCAGAGGGTCCCGGGTTCAATTCCCGACCGGGTCGGGGATTTTAACCTTCACTGGTTAATTCCAGTGGCTCGGGGGCTGGGTGTTTGTGCTGTCCCCAACATCCCTGCAACTCACACACCACACACAACACTATCCTCCACCACAATAACACGCAGTTACCTACACGTGGCACATGCCGCCCATCCTAATCGGAGGGTCTGCCTCAGAAGGGCTGCACCCGGATAGAAATAGCCACACGAAATTATTATTATTATAGCTGTTTACTTGTTTTCAGCGTACAATAATTCCTTTGAAAAAAGCAGTGTTCCAACTACACTCTTTCATATATGTCGCGTATAGTCTTATTGAGTGTTACTCAGCAGCAGGAGTTCGTGATGGGTAGATATGAGTCACGACGTACTGATAAACATGTGGCGTGTTCCGCCCAGTTGGGGTAACTACTGTAGTTAGATGCGCCACACCACCTGTATACTTGCGAGCAAAAAGCCTGGTCCATGATGAAACGGCTATTAGGTTGGTAATGAAATGCGTCTTCTCCGGTGTCGGCCACCTATCCCCCTTTTCAAGTTTCTAGCAACATGTCTGACAAGTTACTCACCTGCTCCAAAACATTAACACTTCACTCCCCTCCCTCTAAAAGATGGGGGTTAATCATGTTGCAATGGACTCCGATCATAGCAAATTTCATTAAGGGAGGCTATTTCTGTCCCACTCTTCCTTTTAAACCGAATTTAGCCGGGCTGAGTGGCTCAGACGGTTAAGGCGCTGGCCTTCTGCCCCCAACTTGGCTCAGTCCGGTGGTATTTGAAGGTGCTCAAATACGTCAGCCTCGTGTCGGTAGATTTACTAGCACGTAAAAGAACTCCTGCGGGACTAAATTCTACGTTGTGATTCAATCCTCCGCGTGGACAATATACGATTTGTTTTAACCGCTTACTTTCAACATATTATTTCAATGTTGCAATATATTGATAGATAAAATCTAAATGCAGAAGCATGTAGAGCACGAGAAATACTGACTAAAATTGCATCAAACTCAATTTTTTTCCGGAGGTGGACATAATATATTTTGATTGGTTTCTCCTCAAATCCTTCAGGATCTCGGAAGGAATTATGAAATTAAAAAATGGGAAGTCACTGGCCTTATGATTGCCGCTAGAGGGACAACTTCTTAAGAATAAACGGAATTCCGGACACTATTATCCAGACCATAGCGGACTCTTCATTGGGGATTGTTAGACCCCATTTGTACTCCCTAACTTGAAGAACCATGCATTTGATTTTATTTTTCATGTAAAATCTGAAAGAAAATCTGCCTGATGGTGGCAATTGTAATCTTGAGTTGTGACTCAATCCCTGCTTAATCCAAACATCATATAAAATAAATATTGTTCATATGAACTGATTAGGAGGCCAATCTTTTGATTTCCTAATAGGGCCGGCTATCAGGTGGATTATCTAGATCCAAGCGGTGTTTGAGTTATGATTTTAAAATTTAAACTGTCAACCACCAGGTGGACTTGCCCTTTCTGATGTTACTGAAAAAATCGAATACATGATACTTCAAGCCAAGGAGTACAAAATAGTATATAACTATCCCTAGTGACTTTTTCATTACAGATTTCACTATGGTCTGGTTGACGATGTCCGGGATTTACTTTATTCATAGGGAGTCCAGCGTCTCCCTATAAATTATCCCTCTAGCGCCAATCAAAAACCCAATGACTTCCCACTTTTTAATGCATGCTTCTTTCCGAGATCGTCAGTGCATGGTTCATAATAACCTCCTTCTCCTAGCACACTAATTGAAGGTGCTGTTTAATTTCCTCGAATTTTGTAGTGGGACCAATCACCACACCCGTATCTTTTTTAGAAACTGAAGTAATGGCGTTTGGCCTCAGACCATGCAGCCAGTACTTACACAATGAGAGAGCATATAATTATATATATTCGTGGTTGGAATGGATTCATAATATCCAATAAATATTGGTACAGTCTGATAAATACTGGCATATTACAGAACATAATTGTCCGACTCATTGGCTGAATGGTCAGCGTTGAGGCCTTCGGTTCAGAATGTCTCGGGTTCGATTGCCGGCGGGGTCGGGATTTTAATCATGTTTGATTAATTCTTCTGGCTCGGGGACTGGGTATTTGTTCTAACACTTTCTTCTTCATATTCAGACATCACACTACACTACACTACAAACCACCACAGAAACACGCAATAGTGATTACATCCTTCCATATAATGTTGGCGTCAGGAAGGGCATCCGGCCGTAAAACAGGGCCAAATCTATATGTGCAACACAGTTCGTACCCGCGACCCCTCAGGTGTGGAAAGCGGTAGAAGATTACAGAACACAATTCTGGAGTTGGGTTTGATACGAGGATGACATCGGAGGTTGGCAGTGAGGTAGGCCTATTCAACTTCACTACAGAAGAGCACAGATGGTTTTGCTACTCGTATTATGAGTACTTCTTACATGACAATAGGATGTGGTTCAAGTCGGCTATTTCTCCTTGGTCTTCTGGAGAGTGAGGGGTGTCTAAGAACTTGATCCTGCGTAGATGAGTGGGATAGAATCCATGACTAAGACGTATTCTTAAAGATTTTCTTCGTATTATCCGTATCTTTTGCTCGGTCATTGACAAAAATATCACCTCGTCCTGCGAATCCATTTGTGGAAAGACATCAAACATTTTCATAGATCTCCAGGTGGTGGTGTTTACGGAGGTTTCTAGCAATCAATGAACGATGTGAAAAAATGGAATGACGTATGGCTTTTAGGGTCCGAGGACAAGTTCGGCTCACCAAATGCAAGTCTTTTGATTTGACTCCCTTAGGCGACCTGCGCGTCGTGTTGAGGATGAAATGACGATGAAGACAACACATACACCCAGCCCCCGTGCCAGGGGAATTAAGCAATTATGGTCAAAATTCCCGACCCTGCAGGGAATCGAACCCGGGACCCCTGTGACCAAAGGCCAGCACGATAACCATTTAGCCACGGAGCCGGACAATGAGCGAACTGTATTGTGCCGATTGATTCTCATCAGTTCTCCCTGAGGGCTGGTTTACACGGGTAGAGTAGCGAGGCGAGTAGAGTAGTTAGTAGAGTAGCCACGTTACTCTACTCTACCGCTGTCTGGTAGAGTTGACACTCGTATCGTTCATACGGGAGTAGAGTCATACAGTAGAGTAGAGTACAGTAGTAGCACCATGTCAAGACGTAAGCACATCGTAAGGAAGTGTTTAAAGACATTTACAAACATATTACTGCAAGAGGTTAGTGAAGCGTTAGAAGAAGAAGTAAATGAGGAAAAAAGGGAATGGGTAAGAGGCTGGCTTAGTAGGAGAGATACACTCGGGGCATCGGCATTAATTCTGAGAGACCTTGGCAATTTGGAGAAATATGGGGGGACAAACTCGACACAGTTGGCCAAGAACATGAGGGATCGTCTCAGGAATCATTTTGTTAATGAAGGAGCAGTTCCCTGGCAGTACAAGCATGTATTTTAACCCAGGAACACAAACGATTGAATTTTTATGACTTTATTCATTATTGTACAGAAAGTAACGACAGTGTAATCATCCCCTCAGGATTTTACTAGTCTTCGTCTGTAAATACTGTAGTGGTGATTTCTAAGATAAAACTATATGAACGAGCTCCAGTCTAATTATAGATCATAATTCTGGCTAAGGTTTTTGTTCCACGGTGAAGGGGTGAGGTACTCCTTTCTTTCCCCAGTTAGACTGTAGTGATGTTTCTATTTCCATTTTTTTTTTTTTTTTTTTTTTTTGTATTTCAGCCAACCTAAATCTTATCCGAATGAAATTTTACAGAATTCATTTCAAAAGTTATGGAAAGAATACCCATTGGCCATCAGTGTGTCGTCTCAGAACCCACGAGTCTCAAAACTCACGAGTATCAAAATTCACGAATTCTAAGAAGAGGATTAGCAAGAATAGGTTTCTCTATCTGGGCCAGTCTCAAACCTCACGAGCAGGACCAGTTCTTCTTTGAATGGATATGTGCCCACCCTACTAGTGATGAAATAATCGGATATTTTTTAAAAATCAAATAGCTTCCATCCGGTTATTTAAATAATGGAATAAATAATCAAATGAATTTCAAATATCATTCAGTTATATCGCGTAGAATAATCGGTTGCGTCATGAATACATTTTTCGGTGTAAGTGTGTCGGATGGATAATCGATTGAATTATGTGAATAGATGAAAAATAGAAATACGCCTCTTTTTTGCAATCCATGAAGTCCAATGCTGAAGACGGCACAAACACTCAGTTCCCGAGCCATAGGAATTAACAAATGAAAGTGAAAATCCCGGCCAGGAGTCGAACCTGGGACTCCGTGGACCCATTGGACCACAGACCAGCATGCTAACCATGTATCCATGCAGCCGGACGACATAAAATTAAAGTAGGTATATTGCCTGCTGCTAGTTAAAATAAATTTTCAGTTGGTAGTAATTACCGGGGCTTAGTTCTATTATGAGGCCAGAAGACGGCATTTACTTATATAAGAAACTTTATTTTACCGATATTAAATATTACGACTGTTAATTCACTCATTTAGTTTCATTAGAGATTAATTTGGTCATGAATCTCATCGCAGGGAAATTAAATTACTTATCTCCATTCCCTTCAGAAAGTGGGCGAGTATGATGAACGGTCTCTGATACGCTTTCCGAAAATAATATGAACTCATGCTCCACACGTATGGCTGAGTCATGTACTCCCAGATGCCTTACTTAGCATAGATTAATATATTACATCACGCCCCCACGCGATTACACGATACGCAGTGTTATATACTTGTAGTATTGACTACTTGGCTCACCAAATTGATAAAATCATAAATTAAAATGTGTCAGAATTTTATCTGAAATATAGCGAAGTAGCCAATCGCTATCTTTGACGTTCTGTTGCTATATGACTTAAAAAAGACTCCACAGCGCTGATGTTGATGATATTTTATGATGGTGGTTCTTTCCCCAGCCAGGAAAATGTGGAAAGGTTCATTAAAAATCAATAAGTGTTGAAAACAATGAAGGAAAAGGTGGTGGTGGTGATTACTGTTTTAAGAGGGAGTGCAACTGGGCAGCCATCCTCTATTAATACTAATCAGAGGGAAAAAATGGAAGGTGGCCCATACTTCGAGAAAATGAAGGTTTCGGGCAAAGAAAGACAAGGGCCTTTTCTAAAAAATGTAAGTACCCCTGGGGTAATGGTATTGTGGCCTCAGGAGAGGCCTGGTCATTGAGTCACCGCTCACCTCACCCCTCCTGCCGTCATCGCAGGCACCTGCTATCCGGAGTCGTGGATTTTGAGACTCATTGGAATATTAATTTAGCTATTAGTTTGCAGTCGTGAATTTTGATACCATTTGCTACTAATTTTTGCACGTGAGTTTTGAGACTTAACCGGCCATACGTACACTGTAAATTACGCTGGCGTAGGCGTAATTTGCAGTAGCTTCTTCGCCATAAATATCCCAATTACTGATTTTTTTTAATTTTTTTAAAATTTTTTTTTGTTCGTTGCTTGTACGGCCCAGGTGTAGAGCTTAAGCTTCTAGATCTGACATTGTACTGTAAACAATAATTATTTTGGATATTCCAAACAACATATGGAAACTAATCAATTTGTTGGGGAAATTACTGTTATTGCTGAAAATTAACGGCAGTGGCAAGTGATATGTAGAAGATCCCTATGTATGTTATTAATATGATTAATGTACACAGTCCTGCACCATTGTATTGCCTAACTTAAACATGTCGAGACACATGATGAACACGCTGTGTAACATTGAAACTTGAGAAATCTTCATATTAAGTGAAAATCCAGCTGACACTTGTTTATATTTTATGTTGCATCTTCGAGTGTAGATGTCTGTGGCACCACCTCCAGACTTCTTGGATCTTCGTATTTTCATGAGTATTTGATTGTATGTACATCGTAATTTTTTTATTTTCTGTTTCAGTTCCGTTAACCCAAAACCCTCTTTACCCATTTTCGCAATCAAGTCCTCTTCCGCCGCCCGTCTCATATTCTTATTTCTATAAGTAACGCTGTTTATGTTCCATAAACATTCTTTTTCGCTGTAGAGCTCCACAAATTTGCAAGTTTCTTCTTCCGTCCACTTCATTTTGCCGCCAAATAAACGCTCGACGTAATACCACCGTATGTACACACATGCAAATACAGCAGTCGAATGACGCGTCAGCTGAAAAATCGAACGTCCTCGGACTTCTCCGCCAGCTCTCGGAGCTCGGTTCCGGTGGAGGGGGAAGGATAGTGGTAGAGTTACTTTACCGCAGCCGAAACCCACTCTACTCTACTGCCTACTAACTACTCTACTCTACTTGCTACTATCCCGGTCGTTTACACGATGCTAGTAGCTCTACTATCCACTCTACTCGCCTCGCTACTCTACCCGTGTAAACCAGCCCTTACAACAAAATCATAATTCATGAGATAAGGTATTCGAACTTGTCGCATCTTCTGCAATGGGTGTAATAAATAAGAGAGAATTACCCACTGGTGAAGTTTAAGAGAAAGAATCCACCATTGGCTGCTTCCGATTCTGTGGCTGGTGTGTTACAATGGGCCATGAGTAGACTTCGGATTTGTATGCAAATGCATATTTTGTTTGCCGATATGTAGACCTCTAAAAACGACAAGGAAGTACTTTTGAAGGTGAAATTGGATGCATTTTTTTTTTGCTACTGGTTTTACGTCGCACCGACACAGATAGGTCTTGTGGCAACGATGGGATAGGAAAGGCCTAGGAGTTGGAAGGAAGCGGCCGTTGCCT
Organism: Anabrus simplex; assembly: GCF_040414725.1. Classification (NCBI taxonomy): domain Eukaryota; kingdom Metazoa; phylum Arthropoda; class Insecta; order Orthoptera; family Tettigoniidae; genus Anabrus; species Anabrus simplex. The sequence goes on from NC_090265.1 coordinate 322,190,391, forward strand.
TAATTAAGGTACAGCCCCAGCATTTGCCTGGTGTGAAAATGGGAAACCACGGAAAACCATCTTCAGGGCTGCCGACAGTGGGGTTCAGATCCACTATCTCCCGAATGCAAGCTCACAGCTGCGCGCTCCTGACCGCAAGGCCAACTCGCCCGGTACTTATTAAGTTTAACAGTGCATATATATATATTTGAGATTCAAATATATTTCAAATTTTGGATTTATTGTGCACGTTTTCGACTTTTAAAATGCATATTTTAACACGTTTTAGAACAAGTCTCGAATAAAATGTAAAGCAATTAATGCCGTGAACTCGTTAGGAATGAGCCTTGTTCTAAATGAACGTTTCAGCTGTGGTAAGATTTCAAGGAAAAATCGAGAAGCTGGAAACACGCGGTTTTTGTCTTAGTGATTCGCTGGAGATCACGGAGAAAACGAAGCGTGAACTGGTAAGTATATCAGGAAACCTCGGACTCCGTCTGCAAACAAGATGTCGTGATTCATCAAACGAAATTTGAGCTACGACATCATGGTAGCTATAAACAATTATTTAGCTGGTACTGATAATGTGGATCTACCAGAATTTTGAACACCTACACAATGCTACTGAATTTAAGTACCGTCTTGTGTAGAGAGATCATTTATTCTCCGCATTAAAGCTCGGTTTAACAGACGAAAGCCACATATTATACCGGAAAACTTGGAGAAGATTGCTGTATGTACTGGAAAGCAAATTACGGGCTGGAAAGGCAGGGTGTGCAGTGTAAAATGAAAGTGAGTTTCTCCACGTTTGTTATTTTTACACGGTTTTCTTTCAACCTTACTAATTGTCATTTATCATGTGTATTGTCTTATCTAGGAGACGTTTACATATGTTTTAACAGTGAACATTGGTAAATTGATGACGTTTCACAGCCGCAGCAGTAAGTAAAGTGTGATATTTTGTTTTTCGTTCAGCTGTTTACTCATCATCATGATTTTATGTATTGGCGTAGGTGAATCGCTAAAGTCTAGTAATGTTAAGTTTGAATTTCATATAAGAGTTTAATATCACGAAAATAAGTGTATATTTAAATGCATATTTCACCTCGTTTTGCAACATAGTTGCATGCATATCTTGGTGATTTATACAGCATATAAATCGGATGTCTAGTTATGAAGAAAAAAGACTGGAAGAGAATAGATTGGAACTTTCTGTAAGTTGTAATGTTTCTTGTTAGAGATACTGTATATCACTCAGAAAGTGTAGGGTTAAAAGTAGGTCAAGTTCACTAGGATAAGCGGTGCAAAAAAGGAAGGTTCTATTATGTAAGGAAAATGGCAAAATGTATTAAGAGCAAAAGCATAGAAACGCACCTCTTTTTATTGTCAATGAGTTTACCAGTCAACAAACCTCAATGATGATGTGCTCCTTCCTTTCGGCCGTACTTGTACTCGCAGTAAGTGTACAATGAGTAAATATCTCTTCAAGTTACAAGATCTTGCACTTTACGAAAGTGTACCCGAGCCGTCACACCATCAAAGGAGAGAGAACTAATATCTGTACCATGATTACGTCACGAGCAAGCACGCCCCGGGACATCGCCGCGAGGCAACGCCTGCCGCGCCGACACAGTCCAACTTTCCTCGGAGATCTTTTCAGAAACTCCTACATTCTAACTTAACTCACAGCACTCTTTAAAATACAGGGAAAATCGAACTGTCGGGCAGCCCATTTGGAACTACCGAACCATAAACTTGATGAGGAGGGCACAATGGACAAGCAGCTCTTTGAAATGTCCTATACTTATCGATTACAAGTTGCCGACTGCTGAAACGATAGTCCCGAGCTCAGGTCTAGCCTCAGGGCTGCCCATGTTTCTTTCATTCTCTTGCAATAGGCTTCTTTTCTCTCCTTGTTACAAGTTGATCCGATCCGTTTTCTTCGGTGTCCACCTCCATAGTGTAACGGTTAGCGCTATTAGCTGCCGTTCTTGAGGGCTTGGGTTCGATTCCGGTACTGCCATAAATGGGCAGGATTGCTGGCATGCAGCTCACCTCCGCTGGAGGTGTACCTAACGCGAATGCGTCTGGCTCCGTAGCTAAATGTTTAACGTGCTGGCCTTTGGTCCAAGGAGTCCCAGGTTTGATTCCAGGCCGGCTAGGGAATTTTAACTTTCATTGGTTAATTTCTCTGGTTCGGGGCTGGGTGTTTGTGCAGTCTTTATTATTAGAAATCATCCTTGATAGGGCCCCATCATCACAGATACGCAGCTCGCCTATAGGGCGTCAACTCAAAAGAACTGCGCCGGGCCTCTCTGGAGGCCACACGCCGTTGTTGTTGTTGTTGTTGTTGTTGTTGTTGTTGTTGTTGTTAAGCACGGCGTCCAGTTGAGAAGGGCAGCGTCTTTTCCTGGCAGCCCCAGGAGAGTCCTGAAGCGCCCACATGACTTAGGTTTGAAATCCTTGCTCACTGATGAATGCATGGCATTATCGACCAGCGTTTGGCACTCAGGCTGTATTTCTTTTTCGCCTGTTGTGTAGAGATGAGCTCATGTGGGTTGGGAATGTTGCACAGAATCAGCCCATCTACACACATCGCGAGCAACATGCGCGCATTCTGGGAAACATTATAGTTCCTTCCGTGTGGGTGCTCTATCCCAATGCCCGAATATGGATTGGCAGCCTTATGGGACTGATCTAGGTTCAATCGAGAATGTCTGAGCTGAGGCGAAACAGGAGGTCCGAGAAGTGGTCCAACCAACTACCAGCCACCGAGGACGTTCTGAAAGCACTGATATCGGATGCCTGGGAAGATACAGAAAATGGTGTATCTGTCTAACGTCGCAAGATTATTATTATGAGGAAAGCAGCAGGAAACTACCTCACTTCTCATTTTCCTAGTACGCCTCTTCAGTGACACCTAGGCCACCTCTGACAGCTGATGGTGGAACTGTTGAGGATCAAACCAGCCTCCGGATTGAGCACTTAATATTGTTATCGACCACAAAGCCGCAAAGACACGTATAATTAAAAAGGTATATAATAACTAAGCATATGCCACTGAATGAAATAATACAGTAAAAATATACATAACCTATCAAACATGGCCCGAACTCCAGGCTTCCCAGGCTTATCCTCAGGATCCTTATCCAGTGGACTAATTCTGCCCTCTTCAGACCTAAAAGTACTGGATCCATTTATGTCAAATAGGAAAGAATGGAATAGTTTATTGCTAATGACTGAATGGAATTAGGGCTCCATGGCCGAATGGTCAGCATTCTACCCTTTAGACATCGGGACCCCGGGTTGGATTCCCGGCCGGTTCGAGGTATTTTAATATTAAAAGGCTAACTTTCCTGGCTCGGGGAATGGGTGTCTGTGCTGTCCCCGACAATCTGTAACTCATACTGAAACTTCTTCGCTTCTGGGCATTACTAGGTGCAAGACCAATATGCAAAAGTGCGAATATTTCGTGGATTCGGGTTTTGTGGCTGTCTTGAGGTGCAGACTACAGCTCATCTGCTAGAATGCCATCTCTGTCCTGCCACATGTACGGTGAAAAAGCTGCTTGAAGTGACAAGAAATGCGCTCGACGTCACTAATTTCTGGTGCACCCCAATCTGAACCTTTGGTGCACAGTCTATTTTCCTCAGCGTTTTATAGAAATTTTTCTATATCATTGTATGTTGTATGTTTAATTTTCAGCCCTAAGGCTGGTTGGATCCTCAACAGTGCTGCCTTCAGCTGTCATATATGGCCTAGGTATCACTGAAGAGGCGTACTAGGGAAATGAGGAGTGAGGTAGTTTCCCGTTGCTTTCCTCACCGAGCCAGATGTTGCTGTTACATATCAGTCTGCCAAGCCCACTGAAATGCATGCACAAACCGACCCTATGAACAACATTTTCACACCATTCATAGCAGGGAAGAGAGCCTCCGTGGCTCAAACGGCAGCGCGTCGGCCTCTCACCGCTGGATGCCGTGGTTCAAATCCCGGTCACTCCATGTGAGATTTGTGCTGGACAAAGCGGAGGCGGGACAGGTTTTTCTCCGGGTACTCCGGTTTTCCCTGTCATCTTTCATTCCAGCAACACTCTCCACTCTCATTTCATAGCATCTATCAGTCATTAATAAATCACTTTGGGAGTGGCGACCCTATCGTACTAATAGCCTATATCTGCTTCATTCATTTCATTCCTGACCCGGTCAATGACTGGAAAATAGGTTGTAGGGTTTTTTTTTCATAGCAGGGACTGGCTGCAGAAGGAATGGCATTACTAGCATCGCCCATACCTCAGTCACTTTCATATTGTCAAAGCGAAGGATGAGACAGAGACAGATCAATGAAAGTAACAAAATTGCTCTAGCTTATACCAGAAGACATAGTGCACTGTAAACACTAGGTCCTGCCAGCAAATGTATTTGTATATAATAATAATAATAATAATAATAATAATAATAATAATAATAATAATAATAATAATAATAATAATATTTGTTTTACGTCCCACTAGCTATTCTACGGTTTTCGGAGACGCCGAGGTGCCGGAATTTAGTCCCGCAGGAGTTCTTTTACGTGCCAGTAAATCTACCGACACGAGGCTGACGTATTTGAGCACCTTCAAATACCACCGGACTGAGCCAGGATCGAACCTGCCATGTTGGGGTCAGAAGGCCAGCGCCTCAACCGTCTGAGCCACTCAGCCCGGCTATATCATTATATATAGGTAACGCCGCTTCTGACACGATGCAAATAAATAAATAAATAAATAAATAAATAAATAAATAAATAAATAAATACATAAATAAATAAATAAATAAATACACAAAACTATACTGTACTCCACCACACTAACACGCAGTTTCCTATACACGGCAGATCCCGCCCACCCTCGTCGCAGGGTCTGCTTTACAAGGACTGCACCAGGCTAGGAAAAGACACACGAAATTATTGTAATTACTGCATAGAATAAAACGTAAACTGAGGTTTATGTTCTATGCAAGGAGGTCTGAATTTTTATACTACTGTGTTGCAATTTCAATTCACGAATCTCCATGCAGGCCTTAAAGGTCCCTGGAAATGCTTCCACTATTTGTAATCTCGGCACTAAGCGTTATAGGATTATAATACCCATGACTGGCCGGCTTTGTCCCTAGGAAAAACTGGGCATTTATTTCTAGTGTAAGATAAGTGAACTTTAGGGTCATATACCTCTCCAGAATTCAAAACCTTGTTTTCTAAGCTCTTGACCACTTCAAGGGGTATCATACCCGCGTGAATCGGGCAGACCTCGGCCTTTTGAGATGTGTATTTAGGATGTAGATTTTAAAGGCATTTAGGTTCAGAATGAAGACTTGTTATAATTTATTGTGAATGACGTCATGAGAGAACAATGAAAATCTCTTCTTGGTACTAACTAACTCGACGTGTTGCCCCCGTTACAGTCCTCGTACCACTTTTCAAATTTCGTGGCAGAGCCGGGAATCGAACGCGGGTCTCCGGTGGTGGCAGATAATCACACTAACCACTACACAACAGAGGAGGAAAAATGTTATTCATAAGATGTACGAAGGTACACTCAGCCTCTGGAGGTCAACTAGTAGAGGGGGGGGGGGGGAGTCGATTCCCTCCCAAGCCATCCTGGAAGTGGTTTTCCTTGGTTTCCCACTCCTCCTCCAGGGAAATGCCGGGATGGTACCTAACTTAAGGCCACGGCCGCTTCCTTCCCTCTTCTTTGTCTATCCCTTCCAAAACTTCTCATCCCCTACAAGGCTCCTGTTCACGATAGCAGGTGAGGCCGCCTAGGGGAGGTACTGGTCATACTCTCCAGTTGTATCCCCCGACCCAGAGTCTGAAGCTCCATGACACTGCCCTTGATGCGGTAGAGGTGGGATACCTCGCTGAGTCCGATGGAGAAACCGACCTTGGAGGGCAAACAAATTGAGAAGAAGAAGAAGAAGAAGTATTAATAGTCCATTTAAAATTTCCAATTACTTTATAGATATTAATTTCGACTCTCGAATGTAGGATTATGTACTACTACTACTACTGCTCACGGAGACGCTGAGGTGATGGAATTTTCTCCAACAGGAGTTCTTTTATGTGCTGAAAAGTGTACCAACACGACGCTGGAATATGTGGGCACCTTCAAATACCGTCAGACTGGGCCGAGATTGAACTCGTCAACTTGGACTCACAAGGTCAGCGTTCTGCCCTCTAAGACGCTCACCCCGGTTCACAGAGACCATGTCCGGCTCTATGGCTAAATGGTTAGCAGGCTGGCCTTTGATCACAGGGGTCCCGCGTTCGATTTTTGACACGGTCAAGAAATTTAACCATAATTGGTTCATTCCGCCGGTACTGGACTGGATGTAGCCTATGAGTCGTCTTCATCATCATTTCATCCTCATCACAACAAGCGGGTCGCCTACAGGCATTAAATCAAAAGGCCTGCATCTGGCAAGCCGAACTTGGCCTCGGACATTCCCGGCACCAAAAGGCATACGCCATTTCATTTTACAGTGTTTGTGACAGTGATGGCTTCGGTTCCTAAAACGAAGCAACAGTTGGTTTACTGCCCCATATCTAACAGTAGACTACTGTTTCTAGCTTGAAGTGATTGAAAGCAAATACTGTACATATACACAGTTGGCCTAAATGTTGAATTACTGTAGCTTAGACCGAGCCATTTTCGGTTGCTAAGACCTTGTGAAGGATTTGTCACTGTCAGGCAGCGAAACAATTGATTCGTTGATAGTAATTTTCTCCGACTGTCTTTAAGGAAATCATAAAACGGGCATGACAAGGTAATTCATGACATTTCTTATCCAACAAAAACGCCTGTCGACTGCGATCGAATTGATCTTGCTAGCGGTTCTCTACCACTGATCAACTTGCGACATTTAGAGATACGAGGCAGTATAGTCTTGTTAATAATAACAATAATTTCGTGAGGCTAGTATAGCCCTTGCAATGAAGATCCACCCCAAAGAGGGTGGGCTGTGGCTACTGTGTATAGAAAACTGCGCGTTGGTGTGATGGAGGATAGTCTTGCGTGGGGTGAATGAGTTGCTAGAGGTTGGGGAAGCACAAACACCCCGTCCTCGAGCAAGGGAATTCAAATTTCACGATTTCAATCCTATGAATCGACGAGGAATCAAAGCCTGGACCCCGAAAACCAAGACGCTGTTTAGTCAGCCATAGAGCGGGATACAATAATAATAATAATAATAATAATAATAATAATAATAATAATAATAATAATAATAATAATAATAATAATAATAATAATACAAAACGTCAGCTACTATGTGCAAGGATTATGATCTAACGTCATTTAGGCAGCCTGCAAGTCAGTTTCGACGTTTCGTTTTACTCTATTAGATGGCAGAGGAACTGGAACTCCTCTGGACGGCCTTCAGTCAAGTAAATAGGGAATATGTCACCTAAGATCGTTTACATACCGGCATCGTTATGACATGGAGTGCTGAACGGACCTGTTTCCGACCGGTTATCCTTGCGCGGTTTGAACCTGTTGTCCTGGGATCCAGACTTGACACTCTACCACTAATCCACAAAAGCAGCTAACAGTATGAAGTTTTACATATCGTCACATATATATCGAGAGAGAGAGAGTAAGAGAAAGAATTTGAGAAGTCTCGTAATATCCATAGGAAGTAAAAATGTAACTAACGAGATTTTTTTACAAGTTGTTTTTGGGAAACCACGGAAAACCATCTTCAGGGCTGGCGACAGTGGGGTTCGAACCCACTATCTCCCGAATACTGGACACTGGCCGCACTTAAGGAACTGCAGCTATCGAGCTCGGTAAACGAGATTTTCACTTCTAGGAACTACTGCCGGCTTGTGAAGTCTGGTGATGGAGATTCAAAAGTATGCCAAGATGGGTTCAGAAGGCCAGCGCTCTACCCCCTGCGCTTTTTTTAAAAAAATTATTTTAAATGCTATTTGTTCGGGGCGTCGACCTAGAAAGATCTTCTGCCCCTACTTGCACCATATGTGAGGAGCCTCCGTGTATTTTGCAAATGGCGGAAGTGTAAAGTGTTGAATGTGAGGAAAGGAACGTTAAGGACGACACAAACACCCAGTCCCCAAGCCATGGATATTAATCATTTACAATTAAAACCCCTGACCCGGCCGGGAATCGAACCCGGGAACCGGGTGACAGGCGCACGCGTTGCCCCCTACGCTGCGGGTTCGGACATCGCCTGCGCTACTCAGCACGTAAAACATAAAATCAGACCATAAGGATAAAACACATACTTACTTAAGCAAAAAACGTGGAATTCGATGAAGTAGCTGCTGAATATTTATAGCGAAAATAAATTTGAGGCTTGAACATACCACAAAGCCATTTACCTTTACGAGATCGGTCCTAGGAAATGTTCAGAAGCGGACGTGGCCTTCCCAAAGATTTAATTTCAAGATTATCTTTTTCTAATGTAAGACTTGAAAAGTCAGTTTCGTGGGGAAACCTAACACAGTTTTCGGCCATGCTTTAAGTTGTTGTTACTGTAACAAGCAATGCATAAAGCATATTGCTGATAACACCGGTTTTCACCAGTAAACAGAAATCTGCAGCACAAGAAAAGCAGCCTTTTAACTAATAGTGAGAACATTTTTTTTCTAGAAATACTTCTTCCAATCCTCCTCCAATCTGTAACAAAATAGAGATGAACCCTGTTTTTGTTCTACTGGATACAGGCAAGTTTGGAGAGACGAGGATAGTGCGAGTGTAAAAAAGGATTGATAGTGTAAGTGACGAGACGGCCCTTCATCCACCGATGCAACGCAACGCGACCCAACTTAAACCCAACTTGTTTAGGACAGTTGTACGAGAGTTCCATTACACGTTCTTCGTCCAGTGACGCAACTCTCCTCTGACGGTCAAATCAAAAGTTTGTCAGTCTGCTACAGGACTCTACTACTCTCAACTAGTCCTACTCTCAACCACTGCCATTATTGCTCTAATCGCCTAATTTAATAAATTAGCTAGGAATTATGCTATAGATCTGATTTCCTTCTGTATAAACGACTTTAATAAATGGAAAAATTCGGGCATGTTACTTTTGTATACAAAGGTGATAAATCGTATTAAATTTATTAATAAACTACGGTCGGAAAGAGTATTATCTACGACTTTTGTTATGTTATATTTATCGGCAGGAGCACTAATAACACAGATATTTGAGAAATAAGTGTCAGGCCTTTCCCTAACTACCATTTCTTCTTCTTCTTCTTCTTCTTCTTCTTCTTCTTCTTCTTCTCAATACGTTTACCTCCAGGGTTGGTTTTTCCCTCGTACTCAGCGAGGGATCCCACCTCTACCGCCTCAAGGGCAGTGTCCTGAAGAGCGAGACTTTAGGTCGGGGGATACAACTGAAGTAGGACCAGTACCTCGCCCAGGCGGCCTCACCTGCTATGCTGAACAGGGGCCTTATGGGGGGATGGGAATATTGGAAATGACAAACAAGGCAGAGGGAAGGAAACGACCGTGGCCTTAAGTTAGGTGCCATCCCGGCATTTGCCTGGAAGAGAAGTGGGAAACCACGGAAAACCACTTCGAGGATGGCTGAGGTGGGAATCGAAACCCCTCTACTCATTTGACCTCCCGAGACTGAACGGAGCTCGTTCCAGCCCTCGTACCACTTTTCAAATTTCGTGGCAGAGCCGGGAATCGAATATGGGCCTCCGGGGGTGGCAGCTAATGACATTAACCACTACAGCACAGAGGCGGACTAAACTACCATTTTACCGATACACAAATACCAATCTTACTGAATTTTGAGCAATGTACAGGCAAAACTCTTATTATATATATGCGATTAAACACCTGATAGTAAAAGGATATTAAATACTTGCGCTTACAATGTAATGTACTTACCACTCGTATCAACTTCTTTGGCTACAGCTTTTTATGCCTTTTCCTGAGCGTTCTTGTTTGAGTATTGCGGCAAACTAGAATAAACAAGGGTGATTTTGCACTACTTCTTTGAGTTATAGGTATAAAATCCTGATCACGATCTGGCATAATACAACTGAATTATACGTGTGGTGAATTAAGGAAATTAGCAGGAGCGTCTGACTCGAGTCGGGCCACGCAACTGACAAGCCAGTCGTTTGTGAGTTAGTTGTTGGTGAGTTGATCGACGAGTGCGTTGCAGTCGCGCAAGTGTACGAGAACTGTGCAGTTAACAGGGGTCCGACTATGAAACGACTCCCGTTCAACGCTTATGTGACTTTTTTGAGTCGGATCGCAGTTGCGTTGCACCGGTGGACGAAGGGCCGAAGAGTAGTGTGACAGAGGGACGTACAGGAGCCACAACGTTCCCTGGCAATTTCTGCATTTATTTTAAAGCACGTTTTCCCTATACCTCTCAATACCTATAGACCTACTATTTTGCTTTACGTCGCACCGACACAGATAGGTCTTCTGGCGATGATGGGACAGGAAAGGCCTAGGAATGGGAAGGAAGCGGCCGTGGCCTTAATTAAGGTACAGCCCCAGCATTTGCCTGATGTGAAAATGGGAAACCACGGAAAACCGTCTTCAGGGCTGTCGACAGTGGGATTCGAACCCACTATCTCCCGGATGCAAGACCGTCTAAGGCTATTTCACTCGATTTAATTAACCATCCGGCTGGGTTGAGTATAGTTCCCCGAACAAAAGTCAAATAACCATCAATATCCTCCACGATTTTACATAAATGGCTTCTTAGTGACAGGGAGATCAATGAACCACCTAATGTAAAGCCGCGCCGACTGGAGAGGCACGTGGAGTTGAGGTTCACTCAGCCTACATCGAGAGTGAGTACTAGGTTAATCCCGGGAAGCAAAGGTGGCCGGGCATAGAGCTATCTACTCTATCCCACTTAGCGCCGTGGTTATGAGTACGCAGGACAAAATTCGGGCACGTCGGCGTCTCCAAAATCATCAAAAGTAGTTAGGAAGTAGCAAAAAACATCATCATTTATGTTATGAGTCCACCTCTCCAAGGGCCGCCATGGCCTGTACGGACATGACTTTGCTTTGCTTTTGGTAATATCCATAGTTATAAACTCAATTAGTTATTATTGAATGAAGTCCCCAGTACTTTCACTTCAAAACGTTAAGCGAGGAGTTGCCGGCGTCTCACGGTCGAGATAACGTGGTCAACTGAGCACGTAACAATACCTCACGGCAGCTCAACTGCCCTACTTACAAACTGAAACTGCAATACCTAGGCAACATCATAATGTACTGTATGGTGAAATTATCACACTGAATACCAGGGAAATTAAAAACTAGATTTCTCTGCATATAAAAATTAATCCTTGTATGCCCACGGGGTGATTAATGTTCAATAGTATTTTTTTTTTTACTATTCTCTTTGGTATCGCTTTCATTAAAATACTTGCAAATGTACCCGTGCTTCGCTACGGTATTCTACATGGATTGCTCCGTAAACCACTGTAAATGAAGTGAGTAACATTATATTCAATTGCAAGCCTCTTAGCGCTTTCATAGAAACAAAGCAGGGAGGACAGAATACGTTATTTCCGATGTAAAGTAGGCATTGGGGAAGTTTTGAAACTAATGGCAGGCCACATTTCCTGCTGCCAATAACAATCGAGGTGGGGAGTTTCTACTATAACAGCAGGCTCACGTGGCAACAATAATTCACAATAGAGATGAAGAATTTTCATTATAAGACAGGCCACTTTTCCTAATGCAAGTCACAATAAAGTTCGAAAGATTTGATTATAATCGAGAAATGCAGCGCTGTCTAACGTATCAACAATCCTACCAACAAAAGAACGGCGATTGTGCTATCTTTTTTGTAATACGCCTTACCGTTTAGCCACCAATCATCTCGAAACGAAGGTGTGCACCGTCATTAAAATGCATCCATATTTCGATATTTTCCGGGGCCAAAAGTTATACATTTGAACAACTTGGATTTTTTCCTCAAAGAAAAGATTGTCCAGGTATCGGGATTAGCACTCGCTACATGCGGTGAAATTAAGGAAGAAAGTGATACAGTTAAGAAAGTTGAAATTAATAGAAAGTAGGATTATAACTGAGGACAGCCGGATATAACAAATGTGTAAATACCAAGTGGATGTATTGGAAAATCAAATGTCCTTCTATAAAGTATGAAGGTATGAAGTTACGGATATAAGAAAGCGGTAATGGAGGAGAAATTTACCGTAGGCGCAGGGATTCTTAGGTAAACGGATAAAAATACTACGGTGTAATTTCTTAAGCCATTCGAGGACAGGAATGATGACGAAAATTCCAATACGTTACATCCCTGCTGGCAAGCAGTCAGAGACGTTGCCATGGCAAACTACATCTTCGTTGTCGGTCTCTCAGTCACTCACTGCAGAGCATGATACCCACAGAAAATAGTAATTTTCTCCGTCATTTGAAGAGTAAGCTAAATTATGAACATAATAAAAGTTGTTATTATGAAGAGACGTTTCACATACAGTCCACAGACTTTAGAGAAAATCAATAGTATAAGATAAAATGGAGGAAAACTATTCCGATTTTCCTATAAACTCCCGACTATTCAAAGATTTTCAAATCATATGCATATCGAAACCTTCCACGGGATGAGTACACTCTAAATATGACGTTTGGTCGAGATCACTTCAGCCAATTCACCGTGATGGTGGAACAAACAAACAGACACGAAAAATCACAGATTCGGTCTTGAGTTGATCTAAAATGGATAAATATCTGAAAAATTGGCAAAACAAACGAAATTACAGATAGCGCAGCCCCTACAACTTTATTTACAGTATACAGATTGACAATTCAGTAGCAGACGATGTAAACTGAAGTACCGGTAAGTCATTTTCGACCCACAGCCATACAGGTACTACTGATAATGAAAGCATGGATTTTATAATGCCACTACCTTACTTAGAATGTAATAATAAATACTGTTATTTTTTCATCCCAGTAACTACTTTTGATGGTTTCTGGAGACGCCAAGGTGCCAGAATTTTGTACCGCCAACTCTAACTACTCATCCCCGCTTCAGCCAATGAGACGGACCAATAACGGGTTAAGTGATGTTCATAATCCAAGATATCGCACATGATATAAAGTATCGATCTGAACTAAAAGGAAAACATCAAACCTAGTTTCTGAGCACAAAGCGTGTACACTAACATACTTGCTAAGTATATATCTGAAATGCTAATAAATTTGGGCACATCGCTCCTAGAAGGGAGCAAACATGTCTCACATGAAACACGAGTACGAAGAGTTCCCAGCAACCAGAATGAACGAATGTGAGAGTGTGATTGCTGCCTTCGTTATTCACAGATCATCAGGTACTTCCGATGATGTCATCGTAAAGATTCTGCTTCACGAAACAAATTAGTGAATAGCCTACATAAACTGATAGGTCTAATATTGAGGTCCATGTAATAAACAAAACCTGAGTGCTACAGAACATAAGATCGGAAGAGGACTGAGTCCTATGCATCTGATAACCTAGCAGCCGCCTTCATCAGGCTGTATGTTTCTCATTCCAGAACTCCAAAAAGCAGCCCTTAAATCGTGACGGTGTCTGAGTTTGAACGTACGGCCTCATCGACTCTTTTTCCATGGTGAAAGCAGTTCAATCTTATTCCCCACATCCTCCTCAGCTCTTTTCTTAACTACCATCTGAACCCAGCTTCTCTGATTTTCTCAGAAACATACGACATATTAAGACTTCTAATCACTTCATTTCCCTCTTTGCTCACCTTGCATGTCCACTTGCCCACCTCAGCATTCGCATTTCTGCCACGTCCAATTTTTGCAATCATGTCCTGCCCCATATATCATCGCTGTTCTCACAACGGCCTTATGTACCTTCCCTTGTAATTGTTCTGGTATCTTCGTGTCGCACAATATAACTGATGTCTTTCTCTAGTTGAACCATCCCTAGTATATCGACAAGGAAACAAATGGACTCTTGCATGAAGGAGAATATGTCTAGTTCATTTGATAACACTCTTCCTGGTATGCAAGTATATCCTTGAGTGTGTCCACGTTCCAGCTGTGCCATTTCTTGATGGTGGTAGTAGCTTTGCATCCATCACTTGGAACAGGCCAGAGCAAAATGTAGCTTCCACCGAAGTCCCAGTGTCATCCAAGGCTGTGACAGTATGGGATCTGCTGGGAAGCGGTTGGCTTTTAGTAATGGCACTCGGAGCACGACCAGTGAGTCTTATTGTTATGAACTGCATTGCTCATAGGGTTAGTTGTGATGCAATAGCACTTTCTGGTCCAGTGAGGAAAGCAATGGCAAACTACCTCACTCCTCATCCTGCCCAGTAGGCCTCATTTTGGTTCCGCTATGGGTGCGATTTCGAATAATAATAATAATAATAATAATAATAATAATAATAATAATTTGTTTACGTCCCACTATCTATTTTTACGGTTTTCGGAGGCGCTGAGGCGCCGGAATTTAGTCCCGCAGGAGTTATTTCACGTGCCAGTAAATCTGCCGACACGAGGCTGACGTATTTTAGCACCTTCAAGTACCACCGGACTTAGCTAGGATCGAACCCACCAAGTTGGGGTCACAAGGCCAACGCCTTAATTGCCTGAGCCACCAGCCTGATTTTTACGGTTTCTTTATAACCAGATAACCTTTGGTGTGCAATTTGAGGATCCAACCAGCCTCTGGGATGATGATCTAACAGACGCAAGTCCACGACAGAGCAAACTTTCCAGAGGCATTCACTCGCTAGCGAGTACAACGTTATCTTTCGTGTGCATTGAGGTCGACGTTTATATGTTTCTAGATAGCTGGAGAGACCAAATATACCAAAGCTCCTTGTTATTTTAGAACCTGGTGGTCATTTCTTCTCCGTTTCTCGGTTACTTTTCTATGATCACTTCTGCTGAGTCTTGCCTTCATCGCTGTTGCTCAAAATATTATGGACTCTCGTAGATGATACGTCACTTCATTGGCCAATCAGACTCTGTATCTGATGCCAATTTGGTACTTTTCATGTTAGTCTTCAGAACATCTCTGCTGTCCTCCCTGATTACGTTGTCCATCCTTCACTTGAGAATACATCCCTGGCTTCGGAAGGCTGACCTGGCCGATCACCGAGGATGACGCTTGATACAATCTGCTTTGCGTCTCACCAACACAGATAGGTCTTATAGTGACGATGGGATAGGAAAGGGCAAGGAGTGGGAAGGAAGCGGCTGTGGTCTTAATTAAGGTACAGCCCCAGCATTTTCCTTATGTGAAGATGGGAAATCATGGAAAACCATCTTCAAGGCTGCGGACAGTGAGTTCGAACCTACCGTCTCCCGAATGTAAGCTTAGGCTTCGATCACATTGGAGGCACGCTTGTGCAAGTAATTTGGTGGCGCGCGCGTGCGCAAGCTGGCGTGAACAGCAATGTGCTCACACTAAATGCAAGCAGCTGCAAGCAAATACAGTATCTGGTGCAAGTTAATTATTATAAACAGATAAGTCGAAATGGAGATGTCAGACGATGCATTGTTTTGGAAAATGGTGTTTTACAGTTTTTATTTTTGGATGAGCAGGAAATCAGGGAAGAGTGGGTGAACGAGTATTTTTTGGACAGAGAGGAAGATGGAGAGTATGCACGAATATTCAACGATTTGCTTAGACAGCCTGATAAGTTTCTTGAATACTTCAGAATGATATCAGACACTTTCTGCTACATAATGGACAAAATCACACCTAGAATAAAGAGGCAATCTAAATTCCGAAAGTGTGTATCACCTGAAGAGAAGCCGCGATGGTCAGAAATCAATTGAGATCACGCACGCTTGCAACTAAAAAACAAATATTTTTGTTTCGAAGTGGAGTCGGATCAAGCTTGCGCAAGCGTGCACTTGCTTGTGGCGGGCAGTGTGAACGGCGATGGACAAGTCACCACTTGTTTCTGTCACTCTTTTGCAGATTTTGTTTACAGTATATGCGCACGCCACCAAATTACTTGCACAAGCGTGCCTCCAATGTGATCGAAGCCTTAGGATAGCTGCGCTCCCCTATCCGCACGGGCAACTCACTCAGTGACGCTTAATAACCAATGCCTCAATGCTCGTGGGGTTGGCCTCCTAGAGCAAACTTAATCTCATGTTAATAACCCACGTAGCATACAATTTTAAGGAGCGTGAATCACTAGAATATTATTTTCTATTTTGTTGAAATCTCACATACACTGAGCAGTAGTCCTTTGAGTGATAATGGTCAATGCAACTCTCCTATTCAGGAGCGTGTTATTGGGGGTCAGAAGATCCCCACCCACGGAATTTTTACAAAAAGAATAAACAGAAACTAAAAATGAACAACAAGCTAAATTCAGAGACAGGATTGTGGAACCAACAGATCTGTTGAATTATTTTCTAAGAAGCCTCGAAAGTTCAAATTTATATTGTAAACTGAACATACCATTCGCTGTAAAACTGTTGACCTTGATAGTGTTGTTCTTGTTCTGTATTATAATGTAAGATTCTGTAGTGCACTGCAATCTGAAAATCAACGTAATTCACTTGTAACGGTGTCTTTATAATGAGAAGACTTGGATGCGCGCACCACACACGCACAAGCACCATCATTTTCTACTATCATCATTTTGTAACTATAACCACCCCCCACCCACCCACATCGGCCGGTCCTGGCTACGTTGTTTAGGGGTTGTAGTAAGGATGTAAAGGAGAGAGCATATAAGTCCCTGATAAGACCCAAAGTAGAGTATGGTTCCAGTGTATGGGGCCCTCACCAGGATTACCTGATTCAAGAACTGGAAAAAATCCAAAGAAAAGCAGCTCGATTTGTTCTGGGTGATTTCCGACAAAAGAGTAGCGTTACAAAAATGTTGCAAAGTTTGGGCTGGGAAGAATTGAAAGAAAGAAGAAGAGCTGCTCGACTAAGTGGTATGTTCCGAGCTGTCAGTGGAGAGATGGCGTGGAATGACATTAGTAGACGAATAAGTTTGAGTGGCGTTTGTAAAAGTAGGAAAGATTACAATATGAAGATAAAGTTGGAATTCAAGATGACAAACTGGTGCAAATATTCATTTATAGGAAGAGGAATTAGGGATTGGAATAATTTACCAAGGGAGATGTTCAATAAATTTCCAATTTCTTTGAAATCATTTAGGAAAAAGGCTAGGAAAACAACAGATAGGGAGTCTGCTACCTAGGCGACTGCCCTAAATGCAGATCAGTATTGATTGATTGATTGATTACTGCTCCTACTACAGCCATCTCGTCTCCTGACTTACGTTTCTGTTAAGTAATACAATGAATTAAAATATTCACCAAATTTCATCGAGGGATTCATATATATCTTCCGAAATTATATTACAGCTACCAGCTAGATACATTCTTTGAGTAACAAACGCGGTAAGTGCACTGATGCATAAGCAGTTGCCCTTATAACGCTGAACAATAGACTGCACGTACCTGGTACTTGAGACTGGAGTGGAGTTCTGTTACCAAGTATATCCAAGCCCGGCTCCTGAAACAATAAACAGATTTTGTCAGTTAATTTGTTGAATTACTTTTCAAAGAAAAAGGCGACACATTATATTAGAGCTGAGGTGGTGCATATGTTGTTTGTGCATAAAGAATAATATGAGCGTACAACATTAGCATTACAACCTGCGCTTTCCTGTTTGTTAACACGTGATAACTAACCAAGTTAAAATTGGTCGGGTGATCAGTTTAAACAAGGCAAAAGCAATCTTACGGCTAATAACTTGTGACTACCTTGCCGAGGGAGTAAAGAGACGTAACACACGCCATCTTCAGCGCTGCGGACAGTGACGTCCAGTCCCCGAGCTGGAGGGATCAACTAGACGTAATTAAAATCCCCGACCCGGCCAGAAATCAAACCCGAAGGCCACTACACTGACCATTCAGCCAAGGGACCTGACTGTGAAGAAATAACACTGCGCCTCATTATGTCATATCACTTTTTCGTCATATACTTTTCTTTAATGAAGACGGTGGCTAGTACACTAACTTTCTTTGAAGCACACAGTTCAGAGAGGTTATTTTACGATTAAGAATCTAAACACTTTTTACAACTTTTGTTAATTAAATATTCTCAACCGATGAAATTAAAGTAAGGTTTCCTACTAACTCCACCACTAAGAAATATAGGGAGATCTAAATGCCAGTTCGAAGCCAGGATAAAGGAAGAGGGTTGGTAAGATTAGACGACATCAATGTAAAAGAAATCCGTCATGAAAACAATCCAACCCCACAAGGGACACCCACATGCAATACCTATTGTTTGGACCTCCAGGAGCAGTACCAACCACCTCTGACTGCTAAAGCCAAGGTGGAAAGCATCGTGCCGAGGAATGAATGACTCTGGAACAGTTTAATAATGCGGACTATCGTCTCAGGGCACCAGGCGACACCCTGTTGTATTTAGCCTTCCCAGAACATTGGAGCTCTGATTTGTGTGACTAATTTCACCATTACCCGTGGGACCTAAAACGGAAGCCGACAATTTTAAAATAAATATAAAATGCAAAACCTACTAAAGGGGACTCTGAGCTAAACCCTTCTAAGATCGACAGGGAGCTCACATCGCAAGAACGTAAGAAACTGGGGAAATATCCTTCAATATAAATAGGCTACATCTAAATTGACCCAAACTATCTGGTGCAGCCAGAAGAAATCTAAAAAGAGAGAAAGCTGATGCCGGGAGCACTACGCAAAAGGGTCAATCTCTTACAACACCAACTGTATCAGTCACGGAGACAGGGACTTCCCAGAGAACGAGAACCAG
Organism: Anabrus simplex; assembly: GCF_040414725.1. NCBI lineage: Eukaryota > Metazoa > Arthropoda > Insecta > Orthoptera > Tettigoniidae > Anabrus > Anabrus simplex. The sequence goes on from NC_090265.1 coordinate 322,209,172, forward strand.
AAGTGAAACATCGTAATCTAAACCTGCTAAAAGAGAACTAGGGCCACAACTGAGACATCATCATCTAAACCTGTTAAAAGAGAACTAGGGCCACAACTGAGACATCGTTATCTAAGCCTGTTAAAAGAGAACTAGGGCCACAACTGAGACATCATAATCTAAACCTGCTAAAAGAGAACTAGGGCCACAACTGATCTAACGTCAGTCACATAATGGGAAGCTTTAGAGTCTCATAAAATGGTCATAATCTGATGATGAAGTATTTATCACTAAATATGGAGTTATACAAGGGGTCTAAAGTGGGGGAGATACAATATCACTAAATATGAGGCTTTTATTTTATTTTATTGGCTTTAGGTACCAGACCAAACAGCCAGCTAAAAATAGATTAGAAATCAAAATATACACCTGGAATACATAAAAATATATGAATCTTCCATAATATTGTACTTGGGTTACGTTCTGAGTCTTTATAAATTGCCCACATACACAGAGAAAAAAGAAGAAATTGAAACACTGCAACTGTAGTATGTTCAGTTTTTTCCGATGTTGTATCACGTCAAACTTTATAGTCTTAAATCGGTGTCTTTTAAGAATATGGCGATTGGATTTCATTACACACCTCTGGTTGCTGGGGATGATGAAATGCACTGTATGTTGAGTGGTAGTTGGAAGCTCAATGAAAGTAAAGTTGTTATTAATTTTATTCCGCTGTACAGTAAAGGTGGCACGAAAAGAAAATGTGGTTCAGGTCGGCAAATGCTTGACGGTACAGGAGCAGTAAGGCGAGTTTAGGACTCCTGTCCGGTAGAGATGATTTGCAAAACTGCCGTGATTGAACCTCATACGAATAAGAGACGTAACGTATCGGCGACAAGCATTCCGTTTGGAGAACCGTGAGGTGGGTATGGTTGGAAATATGGAGTTATACAAGAAGGCTAAATTCGAGGAGGCACATATCTTTCTTTTCCTTTTTTCACAATTTGCTGTGCGTTGCACCAACACAGATACGTCTTACGGCGACGATGGGGCAGGACAGTGCTAGGAGTACGAAGGAAGCGACCGTGGCCTTGATCGAGTGAGGAAGCAAAATCCGTTGTGTAGGGGTAGCGTGCGTGCCTCTTACCCGGAGGCCCCGGATTCGATTCCCGGCCCGGTCAGTAATTTTTACCTGGACCTGAGGGCTGGTTCGAGGTCCACTCAGCCTACGTGATTAGAACTGAGGAGCTATCTGACGGTGAGATAGCGGCCCCGGTCTCGAAAACCAAGAATAACGGCCGAGAGGGTTCGTCGTGCCGACCACACGACACTTCGTAATCTGCAGGCCTTCAGGCTGAGCAGCGGTCACTTGGTAGGCCAAGGCCCTTCAAGGGCTGTCGTGCCATGGGGTTTGGTTTGGTTTTGGAGGAAGCAAAATAGATCTAACTGGTCGCAGTGACCTCCCCTTTGTAACCTAACCTAGCCTCAGGTTTCCAATTAGGAACATTTTTAAAAAATTCAAATATTAAAAGAAACATGTGTCCGACTCTGTGGTGCAGTGGTTAGCGCGATTAGCTGCCACCCCCGGAGGTCCGGGTTCGATTCCCGGCTCTGCCACGAAATTTGAAAAGTTGTATGAGGGCTGGAACGGGGTCCACTCAGCCTCGGGAGGTCAACTGAGTAGAGGTGGATTCGATTCCCACCTCAGCCATCCTGGAAGTGGTTTTCCGTGGTTTCCCACTTCTCCTCCAGGCAAATGCCGGGATGGTACCTCACTTAAGGCCACGGCCGCTTCCTTCCCTCTTCCTTGCCTGTCGCATCCAATCTTCCTTTCCCTCCACAAGGCCCCTGTTCAGCATAGCCGCCTGGGCGAGGTACTGGCCATTCTCCCCAGTTGTATCCCCCGACCCAGAGTCTGAAGCTCCAGTACACTGCCCTTGAGGAGGTAGAGGTGGGATGCCTCGCTGAGTCCGAGGGAAAAGCCAACCCTGGAGGGTAAACAGATTAAGATAAGAAGATAAGAAAAGAAACATGTGAAATAACATTAAAATAACAAATTTTAATAATAATGCTAGGGGCTTTACGTCGCACCGACACAGATATGTCTTATGGCGACGATGGGATAGGAAAGGCCTACGAGTTGGAAGGAAGCGTCCGTGGCCTTAATTAAGGTACAGCCCCAGCATTTTCCTGGTGTGAAAATGGGAAACCACGGAAAACCATATTTAGGGCTGCCGACAGTGGGGTTCGAACCCACTATCTTCCGAATACTGGATACTGGCCGCACTTAAGCGACTGCAGGTATCGAGCTCGGTAACACATATTAGGCAACAGAGCAATTTTCTCAACAAAGAAACGAATCTATTATATTTAAAAATTCCCTAAAACCAGCTTTGTCCAGTCCGTCCGTTCTACTGGACCGATTTGCTTCACTGTGGTTTTATTCACTCCGGAATGACCTGCTGGTGAATCATCAGGCATTGATATGACTCTAACTTTAGTCAACTTTGAGTAATTAAAAATCAAGTCATTACATGATCACTTCCAGAATGGCAGGACCGGGCGAGTTGGCCGTGCGGTTAGGGGAGCGCAGATGTGAGCTTGCATCCGGGAGATAGTGAGTTGAACCCCAGTGTCGGCAGCCCTGAAAATGGTTTCCTGTGTTTTCCCATTTTCACATCAGTCAAATGCTCGGGCTGTACCTTAATTAAGGCCACGGACACTTCCTTCCCATTCCTACGCCTCTCCTGTCCCATCGTCGCCATAAGACCTATCTGTGTCGGTGTGATGTAAAGCAGGCGAAAAAAAAGCAAAGCAAAGCAAAGTCATCTCCGTACAGGCCATGAAGGCCCTTGGAGGGGTGGAAGGTAAAGGCTTCCACTATCCGTAACCTCGGCACTTGATGGGGTAGAGTGGTTAGCTCTACGCCTGGCCGCCTTTGCCCCCAGGAATTAACCTGGTACTCATTTTTGGTGTAGGCTGAGTGAACCTCAGGACCATGTGCACCTCCGGAAGTGGAAATCTCGTTTCTTAAATTTTACGACTTCTTGACGGGGATTCGAACCCACGTCCTTCCGGGCGAACCGAGAAAGCAGGCGAAGGCTTACCTTACCCCGCAATAACTACTGTACATGGCGGGTTGCACACAGTTAAGGAGCAATATTACTACGTAAAGAAATCGGCGAAGATAAACGATGAATAAAGAAATCGGCGAAGATAAACGATGAAAAGTGACGGCTACTACAGGCAAGGGGCTGCCTGGCCGAGGCGGTAAAGGCGTGCTCGGTTCGCCCGGAAGGACGTGGGTACGAATCCCCGTGGGGAAGTCGTAAAATTTAAGAAACGATATTTTCATTTCCGGAGGTGCATATGGCCCTGAGGTTCACTCAGCCTACACCAGATATGAGTACCAGGTTAATTCCTGGGGGCAAAGGCAGCTGGGCGTATAGCTATCCACTCTACCCTATCAAGTTCCAAGGTTGCGGATAGTGGAAGCCTTTACCTTCCACCTCTCCAAGGTCCTTCATGGCCTGTACGGAGATTGCTTTGCTTTTTCTTTTGCTACTATAGGTAATCCTGTAATTTCAACCAAACATATTACTCAATAGTACTATCTGGAGAGATACCGTGAGAGTAAGCCACATCTAGCACCTCTAGGGATGGAGTACGTAGGGAGCGACATGTACGAATAATCGAAATCGACCAATATTAGTCCGGAATCCATACTTTTTGGGGTCACTGAGATGAATTGTGCCACTCTGGAGGTCGTTTAAAAATTCAGCCTCCATCGGCATACGGGTCAGAAGGGGCGAGAAAGAAAATGTCAAAAAATCACCGAGATTAGTATTGAATTCATAGTTTTCGGGTTCGGTAAGCCGATTCGTGACAATCCCAATGACAGTTGGGATCGTATACATCATATCTATAGCGCGACGTGTGAATACATACAATAATCACTTATTTTTATTATTTGAAATGATGAGCTACTTGCCAGAAAACTAAGCTGCCACGAGGACAAACACAATAATTTAAAACTAAAACTTTAATTTACACAGACAATAACTCTAAAACTACAAAATAGTTCGAGTGGCTGCGCGGTTTGGGTCACGTAGCTGTCAGCTTGCATTCGAAAAATAGTGGGTTCAAACCCCACTGTCGGCAGCTCTGAAAGTGGTTTTCCGTAGTTTCCTATTTTCACATCAAGAAATACTGGGGCTGTATCTTAATTAAGGCCACGGTCACTTCGTTCCCACTCCTAGATCTTTCCTATGCCTCTGTGGTGTAATGGTTAGCGTGATTAGTAGTCACCCCTGGAGGCCCGGGTTCGCTTCCCGGCTCTGCCACGAAATTTGAAGAGTAGTACGAGGGCTGGAACGGGTTTCGCTCAGCCTCGGGAAGTCAACTGAGTAGCTGTGGGTTCGATTCCCACCTCAGCCGTCCTCGAAGTTGTTTTCCGTGGTTTCCCACTTTTCCTCCAGGCAAATGCCGCAATGATACCTACAGTAACTTAAGGCCACGACCGCTTCCCTCCCTCATCCTTATCTATCCCTTCCAATATTCCCATCCCCTATGAAGGCCGCTGTTCAGCATAGCAGATGAGGCCGCCTGGGCGAGGTACTGGTGCTACTCTCCAGCTGTATCCCCCGACACAAAGTCTCACGTTCCAGGACACTGCGGTAGAGGTGGGATCTCTCGCTGAATCCGAGGGAAAAACCAAGCCTGGAGGGTAAACAGATTAAAAAGAAGAAGAAGAAAAAAGTTCGTAAAATATCAATGAACGTCAAAAAGAAATATACAAAATTCACTTCACACGTAATAAACAGGTAATACAAATCCTAAAAGGCAACGTTCAAAAAAGTACGCGGGAAGCGCGTGGAGCAATTTTATATCAAAACACGTTATCTGGTCTATTTTAACGAATGCCGTGGATAATAATAATAATAATAATAATAATAATAATAATAATAATAATAATAATAATAATAATAATAATAATACCGGGCGAGTTGGCCGTGCGCGTAGAGGCGCGCGGCTGTGAGCTTGCATCCGGGAGATAGTAGGTTCGAATCCCACTATCGGCAGCCCTGAAGATGGTTTTCCGTGGTTTTCCGTGGTTTCCCATTTTCACACCAGGCAAATGCTGGGGCTGTACCTTAATTAAGGCCACGACCGCTTCCTTCCAACTCCAAGGCCTTTCCTCTCCCATCGTCGCCATATCTGTGTCGGTGCGACGTAAAGCCCCTAGCAAATAATAATAATAATAATAATAATAATAATAATAATAATAATAATAACAATAACAATAATAATTTCGTCCCGCGGGAGTTCTTTAACGTGCCACTAAATCTATCGAAACGAGGCTGACGCATTTGAGCACCTTCAAATACCACCGGACTGAGCCAGAATCGAACGTGCCAAGTTGGGCTCAGAAGGCCAGCGCTCTACCGTCCGAACTACTTTTTAAAAAACAAAATCTTGTATTTCTATGCTTCAATATTTACATTTACACATGAAATAAATATGTACTTGACAGGTATTGGTGAAATAGTTTTGAAACAGTTCCTTAGTTCATTCACTGTCAAGAAAAAAAAAACGTATACCTACACGGTGTTAATTCTAACTAAAAACATAAAAAACATAAATACACGTTATATATCAATACAGTTCAAATAGTGGCCATACCTATCTCCTAGCTGTCCACTTTCACCCAGTTCCCATCTCTCCTTCCTCGTGTGGTACAAGAGAGCCGATAGTATGACACCATCAACACTGTGTAACATGTACTGTGTGTAATGTATTGACCTAGTAGCCAGACAATCGCTTGCTGTTTGATCTGGGGGGAAAGGCCGTTACAGACAGTCGAATCAGCTTCCCGTCATCGATGTCTCCAAGAGGAAGGTTCATGAGGCGACACACACCTGTCGTTTACACCAGCTCCATGTGCGCACGGCATTTGTGCATTTTGTTAAGTGGCGTATCACTGTATCCATCTGACCGTACACCAAGGCGATTGTTCCAAATGTATTTGTGACGACATTGTGCTGTTGGTACCAGACTGTTTAGGAAAAGGAATATTTGGGAACGTACACATAGAACAGTCAACAGCACTATATTACTAACATGTCCAACAACACAACTACAAGGAGGGTTGGTTTCTAAAGCACCGTTCACAGTATTTTTCCATTTAATACCAAGGATCTTCACCTCATCAATAATGTGAAACCAGTCTTTCTGTACGATGTCTGCCCCACCGTTTAAGTCAAGTAAAGTAGTTTCCCTGGGATTGGTGTTTGCTTTCACCCCTGAACCGGGGCTGCACATGCTGAGAGCTTGAGAGATATGTTGAACTACTCAGCCCGGCAGAAAGAAACTACTTCACTAGCCGAAGCAAAGGCATCTCCATGCAGGCCTCAAAAAGATCCTTGGAGGAGTGGAAGGTAAAGACTTCCACTATTGGTAACCTCGGCATTGAGTGGAATAGAATGGTTGGCTCTATGCAAGGCTGCTACTCACTTTTGGTGTAGACTGACAATGTCAGGGCCATGCCCCTCTCCAGAAATGGAAATATTATTTTTAATATTTTTGACCTCCTAAAGGGGAATCAAACCCACGGTCCATCGAGTGAACCGAGCAAAGCCTTTACCGCTTCACCTAAGCAGGCCCTGGTAAACAAAAAATATTTACCAAGAACTGAGCATAACATATTTCACGAGGTTACAGTTGTTTGTAATCAAGGCGATCGCTCACACACTGAGCAAGTGGCTGCACAGTTTTGGATAACGTAGCTATCAGAATGCACCCGGGATATAGTGGGCTCGAACCCCATTTTTGTCAGTCTTGAAGATTGTTTTCCGTCGTTTTCCATTTTTTTTGCTACCTAGTTGCTTTACGTCGCATCGACACAGATAGGTCTTATGGCGACGATGGGACAGGAAAGGGCTAGGAGTGGGAAGGAAGCGGCCGTGGCCTTAATTAAGGTACAGCCCCAGCATTTGCCTGGTGTGAAAATGGGAAACCACGGAAAACCATCTTCAGGGCTGCCGATAGTGGGATTCGAACCTACTATCTCCCGAATACTGGATACTGGCCGCACTTAAGCGACTGCAGCTATCGAGCTCGGTGTTTTCCATTTTCATACCAGGAAAATGCTGGGGCTGTACCTTAAATAAAGCCGTGGTCGTTTCCTTCCTAGTCCTAGCTCTTTCCTCCCCCATCGTCACCATAAAACCATGTGCCGGTGCGGCGTAAAGCAAATTATATATTTTAAAAAAGACTGGGAACAGTTTTCTCAGGGTGTTCACGAGCTGTTAGTTCTTGAGGTTCAGAAACAGTACAGGAAAGCAACTCATCTGCATTTCGTCTCTGCTGTAATTTGGGTGTAAGTTTGAGAATACAGTGCCAGATTGTTAGCGGTCTTGTGGATGCTCAGGAAGGTGCTTTCACCGACTCTCTTCAATGCCAACTCTGAAGAATCTTTTTTGCCATATACCAAACTTTCTCGAATATCAATAGAAAGTTTGCAGCACAATAGCTTAAGGTTGCACGATACACTCATGTCCAGTAGAAGGTACGAGGAAAGCTCGTTGGGAGACTGAGAAGGAAGTTAAGAAAATATAGAATAACATAGTACACATTACGTTACTGTCGTAGAAAGACATGTGTATGGTACAGTATATAAACAGCTTGGTTTTTTAGATTTATGATTAACTGGCGGTACCTGTGCGTTCCAATACACGTACAAATCGCAGCCCGTTTTCAGGAAAATCTTCACCAATGAATACATATTGCCAACAAAATGGACCGTGTTACTGTACATAGTAATATTAAGAAAACAAGAACATCACGTTCTTCAAATTAAAGTGTCAAAATACATTCAGTATGATGTGTAAATTATTACTTTACTGTACCTTATACCTTCAGTTTTAATAAATAGTTCCCTACTAGGTGAACCTCGGGAAACCATCTTCAGGGCTGCAAACTGTGGGGTTCAAATCCACCATCTCAAGAATGGAAGCTAACAGCTTTCATATCTTTCATTGTTAAGTTCTTTCACCGACACCGCCATTATTTGACCACTATCATCACAGGCTCAAATAATGAGGTGGTTGTTGTTGTTGTTGCGAACTTATGCTGATTTGCTTCCGAGCTCCATTTCGCACCTACGCCTGTTCAGAGTCTGTCTGACCCAATGGAATTTAAAAAACATTGATTTTACATGGCACTGACTCAGACAAGTCTTACGGCGACGATGGGATAGGACAGGACTAGGACTGGAAAGAAAGCAAAAGGGGCTTTAAATAAGGTACAGCCCCAGCATTTGCCTGATGTGATAATGAGAAACTTTGGAAAAACATATTCAGGGGTGCAAACTGTGGGGTTCAAATCCACCATCTCCAGAATGGAAGCTAACAGATTTAATGTATCTTTCACTGTTAAGTTCTTTCACCGATACCGTCATTATTTGACCACTATCATCACAGGCTCAAATAATGAGGTAGTTCTTTCATCGATACCGTCATTATTTGAGCACTATCATCACAGGCTCAAATAATGAGGTAGTTCTTTCATCGATACCGTCATTATTTGAGCACTATTATCACAGGCTCAAATAATGAAGTAGTTCCTTTACAGCCACCTTCATTATTTGACCACTATCATCACAGGCTCAAATAATGAGGTAGTTCTTTCACCGATACCGTAATTATTTGACCACTATCATCACAGGTTCAAATAATGAGGTAGTTCTTTCAGCGATACCGTAATTATTTGACCACTATCATCACAGGTTCAAATAATGAGGTAGTTCTTTCACCGATACCGTAATTATTTGACCACTATCATCACAGGTTCAAATAATGAGGTAGTTCTTTCACCGATACCGTAATTATTTGACCACTATCATCACAGGTTCAAATAATGAGGTAGTTCCTTCACAGACGCCTTCATTATTTGACCACTATCATCACAGGCTCAAATAATGAAGTAGTTCTTTCACCGATACCGTCATTATTTGAGCACTATCATCACAGGCTCAAATAATGAGGTAGTTCTTTCACCGATACCGTCATTATTTGAGCACTATCATCACAGGCTCAAATAATGAAGTAGTTCCTTCACAGACGCCTTCATTATTTGACCACTATCATCACAGGCTCAAATAATGAAGTAGTTCTTTCACCGATACCGCCATTATTTAACCACTATCACCACAGGCTCAAATAATGAGGTAGTTCTTTCACCGATACCGTCATTATTTGAGCACTATCATCACAGGCTCAAATAATGAGGTAGTTCTTTCGCCGATACCGTCATTATTAGACCACTATCATCACAGGCTCAAATAATGAGGTTGTTCTTGTTGTTGTTTTGTGTGCTTTAATTATGGCCTAGTGACTTTTACGCCTTTGATGGTTCATTTCTTTCACTAGTACCTTTTCTTTGACCACCAACATCACAAGTCCAAATAGTAAGCTTGTTCTTGTTGTAGTTTTATGTGAGGTACTGGAACACTGTGGTCTGCAGCACCATGAACATATTGCGATTTGAAGTTCTGTCTGTACACTTGTTCACTGTAGCATCTATTCTGTGTACATTTGCAACTGACTAGGGCTAGGAAAGGAAGTGGCCCTAACCTACGAAGAGGTATTTTATACTGTAGTTATGGGTGTATCCGAGTTGTGCTTCCAAATTCTGTACGATGGGATATTCCGAAAAGGAGGAGTAGCCTGAGGAAGGTTCGGTTACCTCCCCCCACGTTTTTCTCCTTACACCGCTAGAAATTAATTTGCTGTGAATAGTGGTGCTTGGGTCACAATTACAGTATGAGACCCACATAACACAAACTTATTCTCTCCGCTTGTAAATAAATGTGCAGAACAAAACTTGCTTAGGCACCTCCACTTTTGACTACGCTGTCTTAGCTCACACTTACGAAATTTATACTTGCCTACAACTCGCAATTATGTACCCGCAAGTTCTCTATAACATTTAAATCTGGTGACTGAGGAGGTATTTCCAGCACCTTTGGACAGAGTTATACAGGAGCCACTATGTGAGCTTTGTCCTTGGAGTCGTTATCGTGATAATACTTGGTCACGTATTCCAAGTTTTATTTTTTATCTACAAGTTGCTTTACGTCCCACCGACACAGATAGGGCCTACGTCTTATGGCGACGACGGGACAGGAAGAGGCTAGGAGTGAGAAGGAAGTGGCCGTGGCCTTAATTAAGGTACATCCGAGCATTTACCTGATGTGAAAATGGGAAACCACGGAATACCATCTTCAGAGCTACCGGCAGTGTGGTTCGAACCCACTATCTCCCGATTACTGGATACTGGCCGCACTTAAGCGACTGCAGCTACTGAGCTCGGTATTCCAAGTTTTTTAGTAATAGCAGGCGAATTGTTTTTCAGTATGTTAAAATACATATTTTTATCCATTATCCCGTTAATGAAAATAAATTTCCCTACCCCACTGGCTGCCGTACATCCCCAGACATTAACACCTCCTCCACCGTATTTGACACCTGGATGCATATTGGTATGTTTTAGCTCTTCATTATAACAAGCAGTTAACCTACATATGTCAGATGCCACCCACCCTCATCAGAGGGTCTGCCTTACAAGGGCTGCACTCGGCTAGAAATAGCCACACAAAATTATTATAGCTCTTCATTCGGTTTTCTCCAGACAGTAACTTTCCCATCTCATCATAGAGGTTGAATTTGCTTTCATCTACAAATATTATCATTTTTCAGAAGCCAAAATATTTTCCCATATGCTCTCCAACAAACCGTAACCTCTTCTTCCTGTTCAGTTTTTTGAACATGGTTTTTTTCTACATACTCTTCCATGCCTATTACTTTTCCTGATAATGAGCCTAATTGTTTTTGGATGGGCTTTCTTCCCGGTATGTTCTTCAACCATCACAGGAAGTTTTGGAGCACTAATCGTTGGATTGTTCTTAACCTTTCGTAGCGTCCAAACGTTCATCTGTAGAATTAAAGATGCTTTTCTGACTTACTTTGTCCTTATTTTCAATCCGGTTGGTACTTTTATACCTACTGTACGTATAACACACTGCACAGTTGATTTACTTCTGTTTACAGTTTTGCCAAATTCTCTTAAAAATTTTCCTGTTTTATAATGAAAAATCATCAACTCTCCCTCTTCTTTCGAAGACTGGCCTCTCTGACGGCTACACTCAAGGCCAACTAGAGTGCGGCCTTGCTACACTACAACGTGTCTTTACTACGCAACGCATACACTGAACTTGTCTCCTGCGTTTTGTATTGCACTTGACAGTCAAATGTACGATGTTTATACCTGTCCATCGAGGTATGTAGGAGTTTGTTTGTGACCTTCAGCAGCAGCATAATACCAAAGAATCAGAGATACTTGTACTAATTTATGGATAAGATAACTAACAAGTAGTGGCATAATAATACAAGATATACACATTACATTGCACATAAAAATATGACAAATATAATCAATCACACAACTTCCTGTTCATAACGAAACAAATAAGTTACGATCGTGTATGTGTTTCATAGTGACACACTTTACGTCACTAAAAAAAGAGAACAGCAACACGTTCTCAGGAGGGTCAACTCATAACTTCCACTTCTTGCCAAAAAATACCTCACCATTCTCCTCACCTCATTAGCGAGCGCCCATGCGCGTGCCCCTGACCGCACGGCCAACTCGCCCGGTGAATCCCAGAATTGTATGTATGTATGTATGTATGTATGTATGTATGTATGTATGTATGTATGTATGTATGTATGTATGTATGTATGTATGTTGGGTATTCAACCCGAAGGCTGGTTGGATCCTCAACAGGTCCACCATTAGCTGTCATAGATTGCCTAGGTGTCACTAAGATAGAAAAATGTTCATCCTTATTTATTAATTTGATGTTGAGGCTAAACTTCTGCGTTTTGTGAAACTTTCATACAAACAGGGTATCGTAGGTTGCTTTATTATCATTGTATTATACTTGATCCAGATAAACTCTTAAATTTCTTGTGATGTGTTATATTAAAAAAAATTCACAATCTCGTCTTATTTACGATGTACTTAAAAGAATGGTTCATTATCAGTTAAAAAGTGCTTAAATAATTAACCAGGTACTCATATTTTTAAACCTATCATTTACGGATTTTTAGGGCCGATGACCTTAGATGTTAGGCCCATTTAAGTAACAAGCAGGGATTTTTTCGTGGGGGTACATTGAATATTTAGCCATGAGTGAGGGGTATCTCTTAATAGTTTGAGAACCTCTGTTATAGACATTAGGTGCTGGCCTTCTGACTCCAACTTGGCAAGTTCGATCCTGGCTCAGTCTGGTGGTACTTGAAGGTGCTCAAATACGTTAGCCTCATGTCGGTAGATTTACTGGCACGTGAAAGAACTCCTGCGGAACTAAATTCCTTTGAAACCCGTAAAAGTAGGAAGTGGGATGTAAATCCTTTATTATTATTATTATTATTATTATTATTATTATTATTATTATTATTATTATTATTATTATTATTATTATTATTATTATTATTATCATCATTATTTTCGACTCGTTGGCTGAATGGTTAGCGTACTGTCCTTCGGCTCAGAGGGTCCCGGGTTCGATTCCCGGCCGGGTCGGGGATTTTAACCTTCATTGGTTAATTCCAATGGCCCGGGGGCTGGGTGTTTGTGCTGTCCCCAACATCCCTGCAACTCACAAACCACACATAACACTATCCTCCACCACAATAACACGCAGTTACCTACACATGGCAGATGCCGCCCATCCTCATCGGAGGGTCTGCCTTACAAGGGCTGCACCCGGCTAGAAATAGCCACACGAAATTATATATATATATATACATATATAAGTAGTAGTAGTAGTAGTAGTAGTAGTACTAGTAGTAGTCATTAAGCACAACGCAGTACCTTCTTAAAACTACCAATATGTATAATACATCTATTCCCTGGCATTTTTCCACAGCAGATTGAGGGTTTGCTTCAGTTTTACAGCCGGGTGCCCTTTCCGATGCCAATCCTATGTGGAGAAACGTAGTCACTATTGCTTATTTTTGTTTTGGTTGGTAGAGTGGTGTGTCGCAATTAAATTCCACATGATAGGAATGGCCTAGGGATGGGGAGGAAGCGAAAACCACTTCGAGGATGGCTGAGGGGGAAATCGAACTCCCCCTCCCACCCTCTACTCAGTTGTAGTGTCAAATACAGTAGAGACAATACACGACACTTACGGATTTCGCCTTGCTAAAATGGGAGACAATTCGACGGCGGCGCTCCTAGTGACTTGACCTGAAAAAATCGCGCTAAATTCAAATATCAATGGAAATGTATATACGGAAATGGATAAATAAATTACGTTTAGAAAGAAAGTGGTATTGAGATATTAACTTCGAAGTTGCTAAAGCAATTCTGGATAAATGAATGAAGAATTATTTAAAAGGTTATTATTCAAAGACTGAAATTAGACATATAAACAAGGTGTGAAATGGACTGCTGTGAAATGGCTTGATCTTTCATTTATTCATTACTTTTTTAGCTTTAGCATACCTGCCTGAAATCTTACGGTTGGATTTGTCTTTTTTCCTCATTTAAAAATAATGTATCATCATATTAAGACATTTGTCAATAAAAATATCGGCACATTCCTTACACATATGATGCAATGAATTAACATTTAATAGCTGGACAATTTTCCTCTTAACATGAAGCCTACTAACAGAAAGAAAATCTATAAAATCCCGGCTTTAATCTGAGAAGAGGGATAAAAGAAAGAAAAGTTTGAAAATGTTGTCGATAGTGATGCTTTGAGGAATATTTACGTACAATTACAGTAAAAATGTAACATACCCTTGGCTGTACAGTCGAGGATTTTTAAAGTCGCTGGCCTGGAAATGAGATCTGAACATATCTTATAATTCTTATACAAGCGTAACGTCCTTCTTTCTTGTACACTTTATCCAAATCGCTTCTGTGACATTTCAAAACCCACAGATCACAACAACACATCGGTATTGAAGGTTAACTGCTGCACTATACAATAAAATATGCGTATTATATTTTAAGCCCGTTAAAACATGGGTCGAGCAGGTCAGAAGATTATGAAGTACTATAAAAATCTCTGTCATTGGAAGAATATATATGCAAACACAATATTACTTACATGTTCTTGTCACGAGGGAACCTGAAGAACGAGCGCGCATTTTTCTCTACTTCGTAATTACTGCAGCCAAACACAGCACATACCTTTCCCCTCATGTTGAGAGGAGATATCAAGGAATGGCACACGCTACTATTTAATTATGTCAACTCATTGAAAACGCATAAATAACACCAAAAACTTCACACAAAAATACACGTGCTCTTATGACAGAATCAGTACTGTTCAGGTCTATCCGCTAGAGTGTGCTCCAACAGCTGTCCCTCGATATCTCGCTCAGTGTCGTGTATTGTCTCTACTGTATTTGGTAGTGTTGACTACTGAATGCATGATTCGAAGCAGTGTATCGATTCATTCAAGTGTCCGAGTGAATCGATTCACAGGAACGGCGAGCTCACGGCACACGATTCAGCTTACTCCCAGCGGACAGTGCTGAGTAGCGCATTCACTGGACGTTGACGGGGAGCCGAGCTTCCGCTGCAGCGAGACAGTGAATCATGGGACACCGAAAGAATCATGAACGAGCACGGCTCAGTGAGACACAAGATACACACGGTTCCTTATCGGAACGCTGGACAGTGGACACAGGCGAAGAGCCGGGCTTCCTCTGAAGCAATACATACAGACATGGACAAAAGTATTCATACCCCTACCCATACAATACAAAATGCTCTACTGCTGGACCAATACGGAGTTCAGGTCAAAATTACAAAACCAAACGTATACCTTGTACCGCAGTGTACATTAAAAAGCACAAAATAAACTGGAAGTAAATAACGTTACATAACAAAGCAACAAATTCGTCCTCCATGACACTACTTGTCTGGACATAAGTATTCATACCGTATCCCAGAAGAGTTCACAACTCAATGAAGATACAGATATTACCAACTCGATCAGTAGCGCGTTTGTTTGCCTTTCCTGTATATTATTTATTTTAACCTGCTGGGCATTGAGAACACCAGTTTCCATGTTAGTTCAGATGAAATGTTCCCCCATTCTTGTTGTAGTAACTGTTTCAAGTGTGCTCTATTTGTTATGTGGTATTTTCTTAGTCTGGACTCCAATTCTCTCCATAGATGTTCGATGGGGTTGGAATCCGGCGATTGGGGAGGTGTTTTTAGTGTGTGCGGCGCATGGGCGCCCGCAGGATCTTTTCCAAGGGGGGGGGGGGCACAATAACAATTTTCTTGAATATAAATACCAATATAACGTCAGCAACATTAAATTGTTTACAGAAATTTGCGAATATAACAGATGCTAGATGACTGTCAGTTTCAATTTATGAAATAATCTGGTATGATATTAAACAATTGAACATCAACTTTTTAGGATTCCAGGGGGGGGGGGCAAGCGCCCCCCTTGCCCCCTTGCGGGCGCCCATGGTGCGGTGTGTTCTAGAGTACCCACAAACGAACAATTTCCGCCGTATGTTTGGGGTCATTGTCGTGTTGGAAGTAAAACTCATTGTAAATCCCAAGCTTTTCGGCGCTTTTGCGAAAGTTTTCTTTCAGAATATTCAGATATTTAAATCTGCCCATCGTCTCCTCAAAAAATACCAACTCCCCAACACCTGAAGCGACCATTGAGCCCCACACCATAACCCCACCCCCGCCGAGCTTCACAGTGGTAACGAGGTTCTGCTCATTTAGCTCTGTTTTGGGGCGTCTACACACTAAAATGCGTCCATCACTTCGGGAAATATTAATTTTTTTCTCATCTGTAAACATCGCTGTCGACCAAAACGCATTATCTTTCGCCACATGTTCCTTTGCAAATTGTAGTCTCTTTCGTCGATTCACCTTCGTTATGTGCGGTTTCTTTCTTGGGACCCTAGCACTCTCTATCCCAACATGTAGTTTAAAGCGATAGAATTTAAACCAAGTGTCTTTTACATTTAGAGGAAAGTTACATGGTAAAGGCTTCGAACTTGGCCCGAGAGTTAAACTGCTGAGCTAGCAAGAAAAGAAGTTATTAAAAGGCCATTACCTTATTGATGAACTGCTGCCCGAAGAAAGAGGCGCTTCCCGCCCCCTGCTACATAATTTACACAATGATAGATGTTACTGAAGTGGCGCGGAGACCCGAAAATCAGCAGTTTAAATACCCTCGTGGAACATTCGAGACCTTTCAAGAATGAGAACCCACACCACCCTCACTTTTATTGGCTAGTATTAAGCAACATATCCATATTGGAGAAGATACACCTTATTGGTCAAAAATTAATTAAAGAAATTCGGGATTGGCTAAATTCAAAACGAGCGGAAAGAGAAGGGTTATACTGCCAACCCAAAAATGACAACAAAAAATTTAACAAAGCACAAACTTATGAACACACAATTTCTCAAAAAACCGTTCCTTCGCTTCGCACCAAGGTGCACCCTTGTAGTTCTTCAGTAGTGCCATCTAGAAGAGAATGTTCACACTTCTCACTACAGAGAAAACAAAAATAAATCGAAAAAGACACAGTTCAGAACTCTTCAAAATTTATAGTAATGACATCTTTTGAGAAATCTGGTAATTAACGTTGTAGTTAAAGTTCAGGCTTCCTCAAGTAGAGGAGTTTCAACTGGCGCAAAGTTTGAATTAGCGGCGCAGAGGTGTACCGCCCGGTACAGACCCCCCCCCTCCCCCCAAAGGTCCCTCCAAGGGGTTACACAGAAGAACATCAACTTTTGTTGGAAAACAAGGTCCAAGTTATGATGTTGATATAGAACTTGATTGCAGAAGGATTTACAAAAAAAAAAAAAAATTTAATGGGTTTGATTCAGTTTCAAAATTCTTTGTAGTAACTTTTGAAGTAATGTCTTTATGCTTGTAGAAGTTGACTTCAGAAGGAAAAACTTTTAATTCTTGAAGGGGCAGAAAATTTTCTAAGTCCACCAAATATTGCAGTAAAATCCAAATTGTAGTAATTGTTGATGTGAAATGTACATGTAGCTGATTAAGTACATCAGTTGCCGATGACTTTGACGGCCAGACCAGCCGCCGCTGCTTGAGTCCAGAGGAGGCCGCTCGGACCCCTCAAGTACCCTGAGATACCGCTCGCCCGCACTATGAGAGGAGTAGTGGTGTTGAAGCACGCCGCACCCGCGGTGAACGTATACAGGCCGCGGGCAAGTAGCAGGTTGTGCGCCGCACATTAGCCTCGGCCGGAAGGAGGGCTCCGGCTTGCCGTACACTGGTTGGCCTCACTGGAGAGGGGCGGGCCCTTACCCCACCTCAGTGGCGATACGGCGCCGCGCTGCTGCGGGGGCACTGAAACATTAAGATCTCGGCGGCAGAATTTTGTTGGACCAGAATGATTTTAGGGTACAATCTTTGTGGTGGAACTGAGGGGACAGCGGCGTGGAAATATTTATTTCATTCCAATTAGCACAGTTTTATGTGAGCAGGAGACGGGAGCATGGTAATGGCCATGGCAAGGACAGGATGGCAGTTTAACTGTTCGGGGAAGGTTTTACAATAAATACTTAAATACAAAGAACCTGACTCCAAGGGAAGAAGGCCTCTAAATGAAACCCCCCCAAAAAAATAACCTTTCGAGTTCTTTCAAAAATGTTAAAGCAAATATAAAATCAGCTACGTTAGCACGGAAGTTACACAGGTTTCACCTGCGACAGGTGAACCCTAAATATCCTCTCGGTGGCTGTATTGCTTAGCAATAAGGTAACAGGTGTAATGAAATCGAGAATAATACACGGCCCATGAAAGCTGGGGGCAAGCTTGCCCGCGGGAACAAAATTCTTGACCATCACCTGGTCACCTACCTTCAAATTGGTGGGTCTCCGTCCACGATCATATCTTTCCCTAACCTTCTCATGAGACACTTTAAGATTGGCTTTAGCCTTCTTCCAAAGATCTTTAATATTATCTGGATCTATTGTCTCAGGTAGAATATCACTCAGAGACCAGAGGTTAGAGAGCGGCGAGTTGGGAACAAACTTGAACATCAAAGAAGCTGGAGTAAACTTATGAGATTCATGAAGCGCCGAATTCAAAGCAAAAGCTAACCAATGCAGGGATGTGTCGCACCTAGAATGATCGTCGTGATGATAGGCAATCAGCGCCGATCGCAGATTACAGCTGACCCGTTCTGCTAGAGATGGTTGAGGATAATAAGCGGAAGTAGTCACATGAGATATGGACAGATCAAAACAGAATTTACGAAATAGATGAGATGTGAAAGCCTTGGCATTGTCAGACACAATATATTGACACGGACCAAAAGAAGCAAAGATTGAATTTAAACAAGTAATGGTGGACTGAGCGGTAGCCAGCTTAGTCGGAAATAACCAGGAAAATCTAGTAAAACCATCTACACATACAAAGATGAACTTGTTGGCATTTCCCTTTGACTGGGGGAAGGGTCCTACATAATCAATATACAGGCGTTCCATAGGGCGCGACGCTTGATGAGAAGACAAAAGGCCTACCTTGGTGGACGTGGTTGGTTTACTAAGCAAACAAGATTTACAAGCCTTTACTAGTTCACGAATTTCACCGTCCATACCCTTCCAAATAAACATTTCACGGATCTTTTCACGGGTTTTAAAGATGTCTAAATGCCCCCCCCCCCCAGTGGGGTCTCATGATAGTACTTGAAGATCATAGGTACAAGAACAGCTGGAACGACAACTTTCATCATCTTATCATGCCTCGAAGGGCAACATAAAACACCATTCCTCAGTACATAAGGGACAACATGTTCCCAGAAGAAAGGGTTTCCATGATCGGAGCCAGTGTTGGATCTTCACGTTGGTATTTCTCAATATCCCTAAAGAGCATGGGAGCATCTGTTAAGATGGCATTAACCTCAGATAGTATGGACGCGGGAGGTGATGAACTATCGACCGGTTCATGGGTCTCGACGTCATTGGAAAACATATGGCTGAGTCCGTCTGCGACAACATTTTCAGTACCTCTGATATGCCTAACGTCAAATTGGAAGGCAGAAATTCGGATGGCCCACCGGGTTATACGACCAGTACGACGCGGCCTACCTAAGACCCAGCTTAGGGCTTGATTATCAGTCTCCAAGTCAAATTTGACATGTTCCAGATAGAGACGGAACATTTCTAAGGCAAATAAGACTGCCAACCCTTCGAGCTCATAGATGGAATACTTGGCTTCTTGAGCCGATAGAGTCCTAGAGGCATAGGCGATGGGTCACCTCCCTAGTTCAGTCTCTTGAAGAAGGACTGCAGCTACCGCCGACGACGACGCGTCGGTTTGGACGATGAATTTCTTCGAGAAATCAGGCATGGCCAGAACAGGGGCATTACACAGAGCTAATTTCAGATCTTCAAAAGCGGCTTGTTGAGAAGGCCCCCACTCGAATTTGACGCCTTTCCTACGAAGAAGGTTCAAGGGCGCCGCTCTATTAGCGAAGTTAGGAATAAACTTCCTGAAGAAATTCACCATACCAATGAACCTGGCAATACCTTTGATGTCCTTGGGAGATTTAAAATCACGGATGGCCTGCGTTCTAGAGTGATCGACTGCAACACCGTCGGGCGACACAATATGCCCTAGGAATGACATAGAGGGTTTAGCGAAGGCGACCTTGGTCAATTTCACAGTTAACCCAGCTTTACGAAGGCGATTGAGAACTTCTTTCAGATGATCAAGATGTTCTTCGAAGGTTTCCGAAAATACGACGACATCATCCAGATAGTGGTACAAGTACTCAAATTTGATGTCGGAGAAGACCCTATCTAGCAGTCTGGTAAGTACGGCTGCTCCCGTGGGGAGCCCGAAAGGCACGCGGTTGTATTCATACAAATTCCAATCCGTGGCAAAGGCTGTAAGATGTTTCGATTCTTCAGCCAGAGGAATTTGATTATAGGCCTGATTCAGATCCAAGATGGTGAAGAACTTAGCTTTACGAAATCATGAAAAACAAGAATGAAGGTCGGGAAGGGGCACAGATTGTAACACCACCTTCCGATTGAGAGCCCCTATAATCAATGACAGGCCTGAAGCCACCTTGGGGTTTCGGGACTAGAAAAATAGGCGAAGAATACGCCGACTTAGAGGGCCGAATAATACCATCCGTTAACATTTGATCGATGATTTCTTTCAGTGCCTTCATTTTAGGTGGAGATAGCCTATAAGGTGGAAAACGGACAGGAATCGAATCCGTGACCTCAATTTTGTATTCAATAAGGTCAGTAACACCAAGGGTATCAGAGAACACCTCTGGAAACGACTGACACAACTTACGAATACTATCAGCCTGCTCCTCAGGTAGATGTCTAAGGTCTAACAACATCTCATCCTGGGTAGGCGAAATAGATGAACATGATACAGAACTACACTTTAACAAGGGGATTTTACAATTAGAAGCAAATTTGAATGTGCACGACCTGCCCTGGATGTCAAGCACTAAACCAGTAGAAGACATGAAATCCGCTCCCAATATAATGGGGTAAGACAAGTGCTTTGCCACAAACAATCTAACTTTCCAAGTAAATTTAGAAATACGAATGTTGACATTTAAGGAGCCTAACATTTCTAATGGAGAAGAATTAGCCGAAACGTATTGAACCGAAGACGAACAATAGCCAGGAAGTTTACACACAGTTTTCAATTTGGAGTACCATTCAGCCGAAATGATAGAACACACACTGCCTGAATCTAATAGAGCCGTTACAGGCTCATTATTTAATACCATTTTGAGAAAAGGCACAGGTGCTGGGGTATCCGCCGCAAACCTAAGACATTCCTTGGGACCTTCAAAAGATAGATTTGAGGCGTGAGTTTTCCCTGAAATTTTGGTATGTTTATTTAGGGCTGAGCTTCGAGAAGAAGGGTTCGCCGACTCAGCCGAGGCCACTAGTCACTTATTATTATTGGCATCGGTGGAAGTTGCACCTGAAGTTGAGCAGGAGGGGGTGCTATTCGAATTTGCGCAATTCTTAGCGATATGGAAAAACGCGCCGCATTTAAAACAACCTCGAGATGAACTTGCTCCATTAGTGGTCCTACTAGCTTTGATCAATGGACATTTATTGCGAAGATGGTTAGGCGACCCGCAAGCGTAACATTTACGGGGTGTGATGGGTCGGCGAGGTGGAGGCCGAAAACTACTACAGGCTGGAGGGGGTTCTTTCGCGACACGCAAGGTATCAGCGTATCTAACTCCTTCGGCTGATACAGCCATAGCCTCAAGCTCAGCGAAGGTTTGCGGACGCGACGCAAAACATAAGTATGATCTGTAAGGTGGTGAAATACCTTCTACAATAGCCTGAACAATTTGATCTTCAGGAAAATGAAGAGCAAACACCCTGGTATAAAATTTGATGTCCTGGATGAAGTCGGCAAGACTTTCGTCCAGACGCTGTACCCGATAGTAGTGCTTTTGAATAAGCGATGACCTAGCTCGAGCCGGAATGAAGTTTGCGAGAAGGTGTGCATGAAAGTCTTCAATAGATGACTGTTCAGCAATTGCCCTGACTATTTTGTCTGAGAGAACACCAATTGCATAGGGATAAATGATCTGCAAAATTTGACACGGAGAAAGAGAAAAAACAAGGGCATGATCCTGAAATTCAACTAAAAACCTTAAGAATGAAATAACTTCACTGGTAGAGTTAACCGAAAACTTAGAAATACCTCTGAGCAACATTGCTAATGGATGAGGCAAGCTGCTGAACCCGGGTGACATAGTAGGTAAAGGTTTAAGTGGCAAAGAAGCTAATTCAGAACGTACGTTATTCAACGAGGTACGGCGTTCAGACTCATTGTCCAATGGGGGCGAGGTTTGTTGAGCTCCAACAGTTTTCCTATTTCCTTCTCCTTTGGAAGACTCTTCCTCTTGAACTACGTTTACCGAAGCAGGTTGGTCGGTTCTGGGAGGAACTTCCCCAGTTAACAATTGGGTAACCTTACTGGACAATTCAGAAAGGCTTTCAAGAACGACGCTAGCTTCCTTCCTCTGAATGTCACTCAACTTCAGAGACAACAGATCGTTAACTCTATTAGAAAAATGAAATAGCCTGGCTTGCACACGTTTAATTTGATTAGGAGACGGGTCATTTTCTTCAAAAAAGGTAACTACAGAGGCCAGCTCAGTAGTATTGCCAGTGATCGTGGAGAGAGAGTCGTCAATTTCTTTCTCTCCCAAAGTTGGGATAGTAATCGGCAAATCAAGGGACTCTCTAAGCTTATTGGTGTCTACCGCAACCGTGCCTTCAGACTGCACATTTCTAATTGTTAATTCATAAATCAACTCCTCCTTGCGCAAATAGTTGAGATGGAGGACATCGCGAGGGCCGGGCATGATGACCAAATTTTAATAAGTTTGAAAAATGAAAAAGAAAAGTCCAGCGACAGAGAAAATTGTTAGAGTTCAGGAGCAAAGCAACGTTTAGCCATCAAAGGGGGCTAATTTGAGACCCATTCAATCACGCTCTGCTACCACTTGTTACGGAGTTTTCCGTGGTAGGTAGAGGTGAAAGAAGGTGCTGGGGTGAACAGGTCTCAACTTACGAAATCAAAGTTAATTTAAAATTTTAACAAGGTTATATTTTCTTTTCAAGATCAAGAAATAACAAATATGACGGGTACTCAGTAGCTTAGCAACAAATGAAGAATGTACAATAGCAGCAATTTACAGGATTTGGGCTTCGAGACCCAGACACACCATTCTTGAGCAATTAGCCCAACTTTACCCAAATACAATGTTCGACAAAGGGGCAGAAGATCCCAATCATGCCCAGGAGCACTTGCTCCCAATTACACAGTAAAGCCTCATCGAGGCACACAGAAACAAATTTTTGGGAAGAGCAACCCGCTCTGAAAGTTCCAGCCTATCAAAGGCCACACCAAACTCGACCTTCAAGCTGTCCTCCAAGCACATTAACACAGGGGTAAAAATACCCAACCTACTGAGGCCTATTCAGTAAAAAAACAGGACGATTACATGGCCCCAAATTACCAACTTGAGTGGAGGCGTATCTTGCACTCCAAATACATTTCTATAAAACCTATTTGGCACAAGGCCGCTTATGCAAGGGCTAATCGCATACTACAGGGGTGACTTATATTTAAAAAAATTTATATTACATTAGGAAGGGAAGAAACGGTTGTGGAAATAAGTTCACCTCAAAACAATAGGAGTGGGAGCTCGAGAGGGTTAAGCACTCTCTATCCCAACATGTAGTTTAAAGCGATGGAATTTAAACCAAGTGTCTTTTACATTTAGAGGAAAGTTACATGGTAAAGGCTTCGAACCTGCCCCGAGAATTAAACTGTTGAGCTAGCAAGAAAAGAAGTTATTAAAAGGCCATTACCTTATTGATGAACTGCTGCCCGAAGAAAGAGGCGCTTCCCGCCCCCTGCTACGTAATTTACACAATGATAGATGTTACTGAAGTGGCGCGGAGACCCGAAAATCAGCAGTTTAAATACCCTCGTGGAACATTCGAGACCTTTCAAGAATGAGAACCCACACCACCCTCACTTTTATTGGCTAGTATTAAGCAACATATCCATATTGGAGAAGATACACCTTATTGGTCAAAAATTAATTAAAGAAATTCGGGATTGGCTAAATTCAAAACGAGCGGAAAGAGAAGGGTTATACTGCCAACCCAAAAATGACAACAAAAAATTTAACAAAGCACAAACTTATGAACACACAATTTCTCAAAAAACCGTTCCTTCGCTTCGCACCAGGGTGCACCCTTGTAGTTCTTCAGTAGTGCCATCTAGTAGAGAATATTCACACTTCTCACTACAGAGAAAACAAAAATAAATCGAAAAAGACACAGTTCAGAACTCTTCAAAATTTATAGTAATGACATCTTTTGAGAAATCTGGTAATTAACGTTGTAGTTAAAGTTCAGGCTTCCTCAAGTAGAGGAGTTTCAACTGGCGCAAAGTTTGAATTAGCGGCGCAGAGGTGTACCGCCTGGTACAGATACCCAACGAGTGAAGGACCCTCCTTACTGTTTTGTGTGACACTGTATGATGGAAATATTCTGCCAGCTGCGATACTATTGCCGAAGACGTAGTGTGTGGTTGTTTTTTAATTGTGGTTACTATGAACCTTTTTTATAGTGCGGTCTGTTTCTACGGACGTCCATTTCTTTTCTTGCTTATAAGAACCTTTGTATGATGCTTTGCACAGTTGGTTTACTTCTTCCTGTAATGTTTCCGATCTCAGAATACGATTTCCTTTGGTGGTGAAAGCGTAGAATAAGTCGTCTCTCTTCGACAGACGTTTCCCTAGTTTTCCTCGCCATTGGACTTGTACCGTCTCTGACTAGCTAATCAGTCCTTCTCTGTCTGCATCTATTACACAACTAACGCCACGGAACAACACAGGTTTCTGTTTACTTGTTCAAACTCCACTTTTACACTAACGTATGAATACTTATGTCCAGACAAGTAGTGCCATAGAGTACGCATTTGTTACTTTGTTATGTACTGTTATTTATTTCCAGTTTATTTTGTGCTTTGTAATGACCACTGTTGTACAAGGTATACGTCTGCGTTTGCAATTTTTACCTGTACTCCGTATTGGTCCAGCAATAAAAAATTTTGTATTGGATGGGTAGGGGTATGATTACTTTTGTCCATGTCTGTACATAGCCATGGTACACTGAAAGAATCGTACGCTAAATGGACTCCCGAGCTCAGCTCATTTGAAAATAATACTCACTTGCAGTCACTGTCCTCTTCTTACAGGGAGGTTTAAATAAGAGATGGATTTATTTTCAGTGTTAAAAAGGTAGTCAAAACATAATTCTAAAGTAGCTAGTAAGTAGGTAGGCTATTAGGTTATACTATTTATTAGTTTAATGAATCTTAGTATTATAACTTAGCTGACATTTGACAATTAATTAAACTCGATTCTAGCCTGCCCTATGACTATGAGTCATGCCCATGACCACTCAAAAGTACCTGTTTTATTTTGGGAAGAACGGCTCAGTATTGTTTCAGTTCGTATGTCACATCCTTGCACAAGACTTCAATAATATGTGGACAGTGAGTGAGCCGACTGACGCAATAACTTAACCAACATTATGCTGAATCAGAAAACCAGTGGGCTACTGTACATCTCGGGTAGCTTATACAAAATATGACGATTTAAAAAATCCTCTGCTGATAGAAAAATACAGTACATATTTTCAAAAATGACTTAGCGAGTTGGACGTGCGGTTAGTATCGCGTAGCTATGCGCTTGCATTCGCGGGATGGTGGGTTCGAATCCCACCGTCGGCAGCCGTTAAGATGGTTTTCCGTAGTTTCCCTATTTTTACACCAGGAAATCCTGGGACTGTACCTTAATTAAGGCCATGGCTGTTAGCTTCCTAATCCAGGACCTTTCCCATCCTGCGTCGCCGGAAACTTTCAATGTATGAGTGACTAGCATTTTTTTTTTCTATGAAAGGAGTTCATAGTATGAAGACCAGATGCCAGCAGCGAACAATGAATGCTGTTACTGCTGTCTTACCATTACATACTACACAGATGCAGTAGGAGCGGTGACTCTAATGTGTCGTGAATCGGATCACTGTATCGATTCAGTAACGTGAACGGAATCAAATGAATCGATTCAGTAAAATGAATCGAATGTCCCATCACTACTCAGTTGACCTCCCGAGACTGAGTGGACCCCGTTCCAGTCATCGTACCACTTTTCAAATTAATTGGCAAGGCCGGAAATCGAGCCCGAGCCTCCGGAGGGACGGGGGGGGGGGGGGCGGGGAAGCATCTAATCACACTAACCACTACGCCACAGAGGCGGACTTTTATTTTACTGCACTTACACAAGTATTATGAATTTTGGTCCAGCTACTTGGAGAATGGTTTGCGTACTGGCTTTCGGCTCCGAGCCGTAACGGGAATTGTAACTACATTTGGTCAGTTCCTCTGGCTCGGGGACTGGGTATTTGTATTTATATGAATGCCTTTTTCTTCTTTTACTTTATTGGAGTGATCATTCAATGATTGGATTTTATGATTACTCTAAGTTAGCTGAACCTAAGAGACCTAGCAGTGTCTCAGTGTCTCATGATTCACAATAAATAAATAAATAAATAAATAAATAAATAAATAAATAAATAAAAATAAAAATAAATAAATAAATGAAAATAAAAAATAATAATAATAAATAAATGAACTCTTAATATATAGATGACATCTTCAAAATTGGCTGATTTCTGATAAAACATTGGCACTTCTCTTTCCTCATTGGGAAACCGACTCCAGACCACAGAACAGAAAAGCAATTGACATTTTGGTGAATTCAGTAATCAGAGCTACACATATGGGAGTGGATACCAGCTGCGTGATACATTCGCAATTCTCATTATAAAATAGCGTGCTCCACGGCTGTTCGTGCCAGTAGCAGATGCAGTTTTGTTCTCCAACTGGAAAACACGGCACCCACTGTTGCTCATTAGCTTAAATAACATTTTACCGTGAGTCCCAGTAGATGTTCAATGTAACTCGTTATTTTATCTAACGAGATACCAGTACTAGTGCTCGTAAGTTCGAGCTCATTGTACAATGAGAAACTGTACTGTTCCGAGATTCGAGACTGGAAGCCGAGCAATGACAGCGAAATTCTGACTGGATCTTGTCATAAGAATGCGTGTTTTACCGTATAACGTTCTGCTTTGTTTCGTTGTTAATCTATTTTTTTTTGCTTTACGTCGCACCGATACAGATAGGTCTTATGGCGACGATGGGATAGGAAAGGCCTAGGAATGGGAAGGAAGCGGCCGTGGCCGTAACTGAGGTACAACCCTCGCATTTGATTTACTGTGAAAATGGGAAACCACGGAAAACCATCTTCAGGGCTGCCGACAGTGGGGTTCGAACACACTATCTCCCGGATGCAAGCTCACAGCTGCGCGCCCCTAACCGCACGGTCAACTCTCCCGGTGTTAATCAGTTTACATAGGGGAATGTCGGGAGATATCGGACAGTTTAACTTTTCTGCCATAATGTTTTTTATGGAATAGGAAAAAAGCCATTTAATGCATTTTATAAGCATGTATATTCTCATATTAATGTACTCACTAGAATATGTTAAACCACAATTAAAAACACGGACAATATTAACAAATTATGAGGTCATTACACTTTCGTAGGTTTGAAAAATGGAGGGTGGTATCGGACGGTCAATCTTGTTTTTAAAAAGAGACTTTTTCACATTCAAAATACAAACGAATTAACGTTTAGTCATTCTGCAAATATCAAACTCATTAGCTTTGAAGATTCTTGATGGACTAAACAAATATTTATTCATAAGATAATTTAATTTATCAAAGATGTATCCACTGCTGCTTGCTCGTTGCTTCATCTCACTGCAAGCTGGTAGACTCAGCCGTCCTCAAACGGAGGTCCTGGTGTCTTTTCATAAAATAATTAAAAAAGGCCTTTTCTGCCATAATTTTAGTTTTATTAAACGTATGTTCAGCTCTCAGTTCATCAGCAAATTGATATACGTTTTCTGTTTTGTTGAGTGGCATGAGCTGGCTGTCGGGGCCTTGATATGCATGTACGGGTCTTCTTCATCTAAGAATGATTTCTGATAAGTCTCACTGTTCACCGTACAGGCTTTTATTGGAATATCTTTACCAGCATCAAGAGCTATAATTCTATCACCTAACGTGCTTTTGTGGAACAGAGGAACATTGACTGGCCTCTCTAATACTTATTCTATTGTCCCTGGCACTATTCACGACTAATAACATATTGCTTTCTTCCCATTATCCTCGTATCTTCCCCACGTCTACAAAGGATAGTACTATCAGTAAACTGGACGGAACTGCAACCCATGATGTCCGATACCGCACGCAAGTTTCGTGTTCGATACCCCCCGAATGACTCCCTTAAGAAACAACAGGAACTGAACGAGAACGTTCGAAAAGAAACTGATTCTAAACCCGCGATATTATTACAGAGTAAGGAATACTGTTTCTGCTTTTGTACTTAAAGTTAACTGCAACTTATCCTTGTTGCTGCTACTTCTTGGTAAAAATAAATCCGTGCCGGCCGAAAATCACACAAAGGACAAAAATACACCACCACTCATGAACGACCCTGCCTTTCGACTGAATAGGATGTACCCACCCTTCAAACATGCAGGCGGACCTGTAACTAAACAGGTTCTGCCACATGCTGCTAACAAAGACATCTGTGATTGTCCGACACCAGCCGCCGTCCGACAGTGGGGTTCGAACTCACTATCTCCCGGATGCGAGCTCACAGCTGCGCGCCCTTAACCGCACGGCCAACTCGCCCGATTCGAAAAATTTGAACCAACCACTGTTCGTAATTTTTTTTTCTAAAGTATTCCGTTATCAAAGGATTTAAGTAACGTGTGATGAGAAATGTTCATTATGCCTTCTTCATCAGAAAGTTCGTACATTCGGTATTTAAGCGTTTAAAGTACAGTAGAGTGTTGTGCTTGGCTAAGTACAAGAACAGCTGATTAGCCGCTGTAGCCTACACTGACCCTGTACAGTGCTGACGAGCTTAAACTCAAACAGTAATGACAATGACACTAGTTCTACTCGTTTTGGGGCCAATGACCTAGATATTAGCCCCTTTTATACTACAATCATCATCACATTCTGGTTTAAAGGAGTGTAAATCTTTCTTCAGCTTACCCTAGGTATTTTAGGGGGTCATTGGAGCCACTCTAATTCACATGGGGTTTTGTAAGGCGAGTTAAGACCGTATGATCATCCTGACACCATACAATTCTTCACGCAAAAACTTGAAATCATGATCGACTGGAATTTCAACCTCGACCATCCGGGTGAACAAACTATGCCACTGTGGAAACGATGCATCTCTTATAGGAATGTGCAGCAAGTAGATATGTATTAATTAGCAACAAGAAAAGCAAGAATATCTTAATAAGCGCTGAGAGACATAAATTTACTCTGTATTCTGATCTAAACATCTGATAGCCTCCAGTCATCAACCATGCATTACAAATATTTAAACGGCAATGTTAACGGAGATTTAAACAAAACACCTCGAAGGCCATTCCAGTTCAGTAATTGAAGAATACAAATTATATACACACTCAATTTTCCAGTTGGTTTTAGTTGGTTTTAGTGAGAGAGCCTGGAAGAGCTCCAGGCTACTGCATTAAATTGTAGCAGGAGAAAAATAGACTGTGCTAAGCGCTACCTCCGAGAGAAGGAGACATAATAATGATAATCAATGCATTCTACATGGTGGTAGTAGTGGTGGTGGTGCTGTTGGTTGTGGTGATGGTGATTGTTTTTAAGAGGAAGTATAGGTCGTATTGGTTAGACTTTTAATGCAATGAATAATACTGAATGTAGGAATGGAAACGATTAAGTTGCTGTCCAAGTGCGGCCAGTATCCAGTAATCGGGAGATAGTGGGTTCGAGCCCCACTGTCGGGAGCCCTGAAGACGGTTTTCCGTGGTTTCCCATTTTCACACCAGGCAAATGCCGGGGCTGTACCTTAACTAAGGCCACGGCCGCTTCCTTCCACTTCCTAGGCCTTTCCTATCCCATCGTCGCCATAAGACATATCTGTGTCGATGCGACGTAAAGCAAATAGCAAATAAATAAAAAGTTGCTGTCCAGGACTACTTGGATGCCGATAAACTATCCCTACGCATTCACAGTATAGTTAGGTTAAGTATTTCTTATTCTCCTTTTCTCAATTACTTGGGTTCAGCACTAACGTGGATTTAGTCCGCTTTACGGCTTACCAAGACGACTGCTCAGGCACATGACCAGCAGAGGCATGCGTCGTGCTCTTGCAGTTCGCGCAGGTCGCTTCCGACAAGTTGACTCGTATCAGGAGAGCTGTCCAATTGTCTGATCGTCTGGAAGTATTTCACGTGAAATACAATGAATTGGAATAGAGTGGGGTTCGGCGGTTGTACAGTGCACTTCGGCCTATAGGTGGCCCCGGCTGGTCAGTGGTTCGACGCCTCTGCACTCCGACCGACCAACCGAGCAGAGGAGGGGTGGCTGCAGCTCTGTAGTGGCTCTACGCCTTTGTATTCGGAAACAGAGAGGGGCTGGTCTCCACCGTCGGATGTCCTGAGAATGGTTTTTCATGTTTTTCCATTCTCGTGCACTCAGGCGAATGCCAGGACAGTTCATAGTACAGGCCACGGCCACCAACTCGCTCATCTTCTCCGAGCATCTTCACCGTCACAAATCTTCCGGCCTGAGAGACGGCGTCACCGTCTAAGAGGCCCGCCTTCCCCTTAAGAGGAGGAATGAAAACATTTTAGTAGTAGTAGTAGTAGTAGTAGTAGTAGTAGTAGTAGTAATAGGGTGGGGAACTGGCATGCTGGCTTTGACTAGCCTGAAGTCTGAACCACGTATATTTATATGACTAAGATGCTATAATAATTTCGTGTAGATATTTCTAGCCGAGTGCAGCCCTTGTAAGGCAGACCCTCCAATGAGGGTGAGCGGCATCTGCCATTTGTAGGTAACTGCGTGTTATTGTGGTGGAGGATAGTGTTATGTGTGGTGGGTGAGTTGCAGGGATGTTGGGGACAGCACAAACACCCAGCCCCCGGGCCACTGGAATTAACCAATTAAGGTTACAATCCCCGACCCGGCCGGGAATCGAACCCGGGACCCTCTGAACCGAAGGCCAGTACGCTGACCATTCAGCCAACGAGTCGGACACTAAGATGCTAATACTTCGTGTAATACACATTTAATTGTTAGCTTGCATGTTAATGAAACAAATAATAGTGGAACTGCGTATCAGATGTCGATATGGAGAAAGCATTTATTTTTAAATACTTCCTGACTAGTAAACACATTGGCAAATGTGTTATGCATAATATAAAAAAACCTAGAGTGAGTGTGTCACTTACTGGATCTATCTTTAATCTGAAAATAATCAACGCATAAAGCCGTATAATATAAGAATACAGGGACATGCAGCTATCAAGCTCGGTAAAAAATAATTTAGTATTTGACCACACACTAAGAAACTAACAGACACTAAAGAAACTGCCACACTAAAGAATGCGTGCGACAAGCGGGTGAATCATACTTCAGTGTATATGACCTAGGCAAAAAGAAAATATCGTCGTTGCCGGGACGAAACCTCGTATGTGTTAATATTTTTGGAGATTCACTGACCCGCAGCACATACGTTATGAAGAGGGAGAATGCCTTGACAACTGTCACACAATATTGCACCTTAGATGACAGAACCTTACCGGCCAAAGTTCTAAGCTAAAATATTTCACATAGGAGGTTTTGTCCCGGCAACGACGATTTTATATCCCTGCTACCCTTCCTCACAGCATATGCAAAGTCTCCACTACTTGCCATGGGTCTATACGAATTGGTTAGCCGCGACGAATGATATTTTGTGCGTATTTTCACTAAAAATTGTTAATTATTAAGAAAATAAAGGAAAGAATTAGCCGATAAGACAACATGGTTTGTACAAATTGCTTTTTTTAAAATAATTCTATAATTCGTAGTTTCAGCCGGTTAAAATGGATTAAACATGCAATGTTTTCTCCACAAAGTGAGGGGACGAATGCCCCCCTTCCTCGCCCCTAATCACCGCTACAGGCTCAGCTTGCCGCGATGTGTAGTACGTGGCATGTCAGGGCGACGAGCTAGCTTGCCGGAACCGAGCTGGTATAAGCTGCGAAAGTGCATAGACCAGCAAATATTGGAACGCTACGTGGTCAATGTGACGACATCCACAACCGCATTGCTAGGTTTCTCTAACTGGGATTTTTAATATTATCGTCGTCCATTTTTCCTCCAAGAGAGTTAAAACACTATACTCTGTGTTCCTCCAATACAGCGGAAGGTATGGAGATAAAATAGGGAGCGTGGCAGCAGAGTGAGGTTGTCGCGGTATGCATCCCAGCCAACACATGTGGAATGTATGAAATGACAATCGCATCTCTGTGATTGGGATTCTACGTAAAGTACGGTAATAATGAAAAAAAAACCAAAAAAAAAACAGTGGAAGACTTTGCACGAGACCTAAGAATTACTTTAGAGAAAGAAATGACTGAGAAACTTTCGACAACCTCTTCTCAAATTCGAGACACTGTGGCAATTCACGTTACACATTTAACAGCTGAAGAATTTGACTGAAGATACAGTGTTCCTTCTCAATGTCTTCCAGTAAGCCTCCAACGTGACTTGAGAAATTGATCGGGTATCATGGACAATCGCAATGCGAGGAACAAAAGCACAAAGTCACCTTCAGAAGAAAATCTCTGTTTTTGTATCAGCCACGATAAAGTGTTATACTGCAGTCGTAAGGCGTAGCGGGGACCTCATTATGGAGAGGCAAATACATTATACTGTAGTCTGAGTTGATAGCTGAGAGAGCTTTTTTTTTTTTTTTTGCTAGTTGCTTTACGTCGCTCCGACACAGATGGGTCTTATGGCGACGATGGAACAAGGAAGGGCTGGGAGTGGGAAGGAAGCGGCCGTGGCCTTAATTAAGGTACAGCCCCAGATTTGCGTGGTGTGAAAATGGGAAACCACGGAAAACCATCTTCAGGGCTGCCGACAGTGGGGTTCGAACCTATTATCTCCCGAATACTGGATACTGACCGCACTTAAGCGACTGCAGTTATCGAACTCGGTAGCTGAGAGAGCCATGCCTTCTCTATCGCAAAGAAAGTCGACAGAAAACATCCAGCAGTTGCCCTCCAACGTTCACTTTTCAAAGAGTAAGACCTATCCTCAAATTCTGACAAAGACACTTATACAATGGAAATCCATTTCCGTGTCCACGTGCCTTAGTGACCTCACATCCAACTGGCATGCAGAAGACAGGTAAAAAATTGTTCTCGGCAGCTGATATTCGTAGTTCAACAAAGTATGGGGTGAGATTTCATGGTAGTTATACAACAAAGCATATGGTCAAAACAGAGTGTAGAAAGTGAAGAAAGATTTCCATTCGGTCCCGGTTTTGTTTTCTGACTAAGACTGCGTGTTTGCGTGATTATCCCAACACACACCACTTCATACAGACCTACTGTTCACGCAACTCACCACACTACGAGTCACTACAAGAAAAAAAAAAAACATCCTCATAGGATTGTCATCACGAAGGGCATACGGCCGAAAAACAGAACCAAGTTATAATGTAAGACCCCTTCAGGGTGTGTGTGTCCGTCTCCTTGGCTAAATGGTTAGCGTGCTGGCCGTTGATCACAGGGGGTCCGGGTTCGATTCTCGGCAGGGTCGGGAATTTTAACCATAAATTGTTGATTTCTCTGACACGGGGACTGCGTGCATGTGTCGTTTTCATCATCATTTCATCCTCATCACGACGCGCAGGTCGCCTACGGGAGTCAAATCAAAAGACCTGCATCTGGCGAGCCGAACTTGTCCTCGGACATTCCCGGCACTAAAAGCCATACGCCATTTCATTTCATCGGAGTGTGTGAAAATCGGCAGACTAAGATCAGCCAGTTTCTCTGCCCAGACAAAAGTGTCTGAAAGACAAGAAGGCCTACGACGCTTCAAATTTCCATACAGGTAGGTAATCTGTAAGCGTGTAGGAGTCCCAAAAATGGGTGGGAAGTGGGGAGGCGGGGGCGGCAGGGAGACAGCATTCTTAAAAGGTCCCAAATAGCAAGAGGAGCTCTTTTTATTATAGAGCTCATACTTGTAATAATTTACTCCATTTTACGACACCGTACCTGGGCAGTTTGAAATCAAGAATTCTCTAGAAGGAAGAGCAAAATGGAGAGTGGAGGCGTTAAAAAAATCCAATCCCAAATACTAGAAGGTCTCGGAAGCTGCAAGTAAGCATACAAGTAACCCCTAACACTTCAGGGTCCAGACGATTCCACTGTCACAGTGGCTTTACTTTTCATACTCGAATGACGACAGTTCTCCATCATCCTAGCTTTCGTTATTACCATCAATAACAAATAAAATTAACCCTTAAAAACATGGGTTTTATCCTCAGAAAACCGCTATTCTCCCCTAGACAGCCATAAGTTGTGCTCATCGGAATGACATTTCAAGAAATTTTCAAAAATAAATCAAAGACAGTACGAAAAGGGTCATACGGAGTGCGAGCCTTTTAGTCAAGTCTCCGCTTATTCCTTGTGTCACGTCTGGGCGGGTCGATGATGCGTATAGCTCTCCCAGTGATGCCACGGTTTCAGCTAATCTGTGATTAGCTTCTGTACAGCGTGGCTGCTTTCTTATTAAGTAATCGGTTCAATGCGTTTTATGGCTTCTGAAGTAAGTGTCGAACAGCATATTTTCGCTTGCCGTAGATTTTTAAAGCATGAATATGTTAGGAGAACGAGAAGAAAATTCCACGAACAATTTTCTGGAGCACCAGTGCCAACGCCTTACGGAATTAAGAAAATTGTGAATAAATTCAAAACTGTGGGTTCAGTGCTATACAAAAAGCGAGTTCAACTTTATTTATTATTATTATTATTATTATTATTATTATTATTATTATTATTATTTGCTTTACGTCGCACCGACGATGTGATAGGGAAGGGTTAGGAGTGGGAAGGAAGTGGTCGTAGCCTTAATTAAGGTACAGCCCCAGCATTTGCCTGGCGTGAAAATGGGAAACCACGGAAAACCATCTTCAGGGCTGCCGACAGTGGGGTTCGAATCCACTACCTCCTGGATGCAAGCTCACAGCTGCGCGCCCCTAACAGCACGGTCAACTAGCCCGGTGACGAGTTAAACAACCGACTGTGTTAAATGACGAAAAAGTTCAGGATATTTGTGAAAGAGTTGAGCGATCTTTCCGAAAATCGAAGTTGTGTTTTCGACGGGCGTACGGGAACGATGTATCGACGATTGCGCTCTCATTTACCGAGACGCATCGTGCAGGAAAGACCGCAACCGTTGTGGGAGTCGCCCTGTACAGACAAACCCTTAGCGCATCATTTATGGCAGGGGTGGCAAACCTTTACCGACTAGTGTGTCAATTACAGTCATGTCTATTCTTTTCTACTGTCTAGTGTGTCATAGGTTACTTTCCTTTAAAAATCATCATGAAATCCCCTCCTTTGACTTCTTTTAGATATTAGATTGCATTACATAGACTATACATCCATTTGATTTAATGTTTCATGATTTTATTTTGCAAACGTCCTTGAAAATTACATTTTAAAAACCGGTAAATTTTAGGAATAAAATATATTTCCTTAACCTAATGAAAACTAGTGGCGAGGATAAGAACTGCACCGCATTCATCTGGGGCAATGATTGATGACTGACAGATGAAATGAAGGAACCTCTGTGGCTCAGACAGCAGCGCGTCGGCCTCTCACCGCTGGATACCGTGGTTCAAATCTCGGTCACTCCATGTGAGATTTGTGCTGGACAAAGCGGAGGCGGGACATGTTTTTCTCCGGGTACACCGGTTTTCCCTGTCATCTTTCATTCCAGCAACACTCTCCATTGTCATTTCATAACATTTATCACTCATTAATAAATCACCTTGGGAGTGGCGACCCCATTGTAATAACAGCCTATATATGTTTCATTCATTACATCCCTGACCCGGTCAGTGACTGGAAAACAGGTTGTAGGTTTTCATTTTCAGATGAAATGAAATGATACTGGAGAGTGTTGCTGGAATGAAAGATGAAAGGGAAAACAGGAGTTACCGGAGAAAATCCTCTACTACCACCGTTTTGTCCAGCACGCATCTTACATGGAGTGACCGGGATTTGAACCCCGAAACTGAGTGATAAGATACCGATGTGGGGAGCCACGGAAGTTCTGCTCTAACCTAATATTTGTAAGAAATATGCTCACAGAATTCATTTTAACATACTTCTTTATTTAAACGTAATTATATGTTAGCATGTTGTATTGTGTGTCACACAAATCGTGTTTGCGTGCCACCTAGTGGCGCGCGTGTCATAGTATCGCCATCCCTGATCTAAGGTAACCACTGCCCAGCCAGATGGCCAAGCAGTCAGTATGGCAACATGGTCTTTGGCTTTCTTGAACTGGTCCACTATATCTCGTGTCTGATCCTCAGGTGGTCTCACGAGGCTGAGTGAACCGCGTTCTAGAACTCAATCCACAATGAAAAATTCTTTGCCTGGCCGTAAATCGAACGCGAGGCCACCAGGTAAGAGGGATGCACGCTACATTTACACAAGGCTGGTGGTGGAAATGAGAAAGTACAGTCGAAACCGATTATAACGACTTCGAAGGAACAGCCAATTAACGGCCGATATAGGCGATAGTCGCACAAACCTTTGTGTGTGCTAAAAAGTCATTTTTAGGCTGCGCACTCTCATGGTTAATTGACAGAATAGGTTAAAACTAAAAAAAAAAAAGTAAGTGAAATAAGTACCGTATTTGTGGAGTGGAACTGTGAGGAATTTTCTTCTAATGTTTACACAGTACGTTTATTTTTAAATGCTATTTATTCAGGGCGTTGACCTAAGAAGATGTTTTGCCCCTACTTTGCACCATATGTTATGAACCTGCGTGTATTTGGAAATGGCGGACATGTAAAGTGTTGAAAGTGAGGAAAGGAACATTGAGGACGACACAAAGACCCAGTCCCCAGGCCAGGGATATTCATCATTTACAATTACAACCCCTGACCCGGCCGGCAATCGAACCTGGGGCCGCCGGATGACAAGCGGACGCGTTGCCCCCTACACCGCGGGGCCGGATACACAGTACGTACAGCAAGAGTCAACAAACTATAGCATAATAAGGAAAGAAGTAGCAACAAAGTAAAGTGATCAGTAGAGACGGGAATTTGCCTATTTTATTCCTGTGTTCAGAAACGTAGGATTTTGAGATATAAATCCGTTCTAGGGTCTTTTTAGCTACTTTTTGTAGGTTTTATTGTGCCTCTAAATGCCTATTTCAGGGGTTTGTGCCTATTTGGAGTATAATTGCCTATTTGATGCCTTTTGACTGTATTTGAAAACAGTCGATTTTATTCCAGTACATTATAGTGTAGCTAGTGTGCTCGGCAGAATTAATTATCTTCTCTTTTCTCAATATCTGTTTTCCCCACGAACAAAAATGGGAATTCTCAGAAGTCACCAGAAATAGTTCTAGGTAAATTTCCATCAGGAGAAACGAGGAACAATTTGATCACGAAGCCTTCAACCCCTCCAACCTCCTAAGACATACCCGAGAACCAGTCAATGACGAACTATGTTGCACAACCCATATGCCCTGTACCTCCCTTTCGATGTGAACTGCTGTACGTGTACGCTTTATGTTCAGAACGTGTTGTGATTTATTGTGAAGTGGGAGAAGAAGAAGAAGAAGAGCAAGAGGAAGAAGAAGAAGAAGTGTGTTTGCGACAATGCCCCAAAGAAAAATCGTCGAAGTCCAACTGGCTGAAGCAGTGGATCACAGGGGATCCCAATTTCACTACGGATCTGTCAAGCTTGCTGTACGAGGTTCGTATGTTCCTTTTCTCTCTTTTGTGATTGAGAACTATGATGGCATTTCACTGTAGCATATATAGGCCTATTAATTTATGTATTGTGGCAAGTTGTTTTGTTGTAATGCTGTATTAGTCGTGAACTTTCAATAATTTACATTGCTAAAATGTAAATAATCATTAAATTACTGAACAAGAAGTTGGAACGCCGGTGGTCTTTTGTCACAGAATGGATGAAAGTTAAATCGGTATTTTTAACTTTGATTCATTTCGTGTGAAAATAGAGATTTACAACTGAAATGCCATTTTTAAAACTCCCTTTAAAAATCGTGACACTTGCGCTAAGCCTTCGCGAAACACAGGTTGCAGATCCAATACAGCCCGGCTAGGACGATGCCACAGCGTGTTTTACGAGGTTGCCAAGACTACCTTTACAAGACAAGGCCAGCGAAAAGACAATGGGTCTGGATTGGTGAGGTCCGGTAAGTAACCGTTGTGCTTGCTGGAGGAGGGGGAGCGGGGGGCGGGGGAGGATACAGAGTCTGAGGGGCGTAAGCTCACAGGTTAGCAAGCCTTTAGCATCCCCTCCAGAGTCTTGCTAAACTGTGACAAAAATAAAGTTATAGGCGCATGTCACGACGATTTCAAATTACGCGGTTTTTAATTTTCAACGAAGGTGGCGGCCTTGTGGGCACACATGATGCAGGATCTATTGCAGGCAACAGAAAATAGTCTTCATGACAGCTGATCCGGCTGACCAAAGCCGGCGAATAGAAACAAATTAAATGTTCACAAATCTGAGATTTATAGTGCCTCCGTTTTCATTCTTCTATATAAATATGACTACTGCTAGGGTCCTTGGCAAGCAAAAAGGGCGGATCTCTCCTTTAAGCTACTAATATCGTTTCACGTCTTTTTTATTATATTTTTCACCCGATGAACTGGACATCATACTGCCAAATTACAACAACTGAAAATCCTTGAGTATATATTGCCATGTAAATTACTAATTCCCTTGTTCCTACTTTAAAGTTTTGTACTTCTAGAAACATCATCTCTAATAGTAATTTCTTTATGAAACAAATGCACGATATATACCAAGCATTATTGCCAATTAGCCCAACTGTAGAAATTTAAGGTATAGGGACAATGTAATTTATGTCAATTTTATTATTTTTCAGACCAAATGTGAGAAAAATACCACACAGATCAAATTAGAAATATTGCGATGCATCTGATACGAGTACAGAAATCTGTATCAACGCAGCCTTTCTACCAATCCACTTTGGGCAACGACCAACAACCATCTTCAGACCTATGCACTGCC
This sequence comes from Anabrus simplex, assembly GCF_040414725.1. Taxonomy (NCBI): domain Eukaryota; kingdom Metazoa; phylum Arthropoda; class Insecta; order Orthoptera; family Tettigoniidae; genus Anabrus; species Anabrus simplex. Next base: position 322,248,045 of record NC_090265.1, read on the forward strand.
GTGTTGGGAGCTTACAGTATATGCCCCTGCATAAGCCGGAGCATCTTCAAATTTCAACAAGCTGCCGGAGCAATCACCAAGTTGAAGTGTTGCATGGAAGACGTCAGGGGAAGTTTTGATCGAACCTCTGGGAAGGCAGCTGCTGTCAGCGAAATAAAACCAGATGAAGTGACTTCATTGAAGTTTTGTCCAATCACTTCATGCGATGATGAGAGATCTTTCTCTCAGTACAAAAACATTATGCATGAGAGGAGAACAAGATTGTTATCGGAAAACATTGAAAAGGTTGCTCGTAAATTCCTTTTATAGTAACTGAGTGTGTTATTAAATTATAAGTAATTTTTATGCCTATTTTGTTGCCTATTTTACACGTTAGTGTCTATTTAAATGCCTATTTTGGATAATTTAAGAGCCTATATGCCTGCCTACTGCGTGCTGTCATTTCTTTATGGATACAGTATTTTTCCATCCATCTCTTGGCACAGGCCAGAGTAAAATGTAGCTTCCACCGAAGTCCCAGTCAACATCCATGGCTGTGACAATATGGAAGTTGCTGGGGTATGTGTAGTGCTGAGATATGACATTCAGAGCATGACTAGTGCATCTGAGTGTTATGAAAGGTGCTGCTCATAGGGTCAGTCGTGCTGCAATAGTACTTTCTGACCCAGTGAGGAAAGCAATGGCAAAGTACCTTACTCCTCGTCTTGCCTAGTACGCCTCATTTTGGTGCTGCCATTGGTTTTGGGGGTTTCCTTATAACCGCATAACTTTTGGTGGTGCTATTTGAGGATCCAACCAGCCTCTGGGCTGATGACCTAACAGACAGACATGGCTGCCTATTTTAACTGTTTTTAGTGCCTATAATTCTCGTCTCTAGTGATCAGTAATATATCAATCAATCACTCCCGATCTGTATTTAGGGCAGTCGCCCAGGTGGCAGATTCCCTATCTGTTGTTTTCCTAGCCTTTTCTTAAATGATTGCAAAGAAATTGGAAATTTACTGAACATCTCCGTTGGTTATTCTAATCCCTAACTCCCCTTCGTATAAACGAATATTTGCCCCAATTTGTCCTCTAGAATTCCAACTACCGGGCGAGTTGGCCGTGCGCGTAGAGGCGCGCGGCTGTGAGCTTGCATCCGGGAGGTAGTAGGTTCGAATCCCACTATCGGCAGCCCTGAAGATGGTGTTCCGTGGTTTCCCATTTTCACACCAGGCAAATGCTGGGGCTGTACCTTAATTAAGGCCACGGGCGCTTCCTTCCAACTCCTAGGCCTTTCCTATCCCATCGTCGCCATAAGACGTACCTGTGTCGGTGTGACGTAAAGCCCCTAGCAAAAAAAAAAAAAGAAAAGAATTCCAACTTTATCTTTTAAAGATAAGACATCACTCAAACATATTAGTCTACTAATTTCATTCCATGCCATCTCTCCACTGACAGCTCGGAAAATACCACTTAGTCGAGCAGCTCGTCTCCTTTCTCCCAAGTCTTCCCAGCCCAAATTTTTCAACATTTTTGTAACGCTACTCTTTTGTCGGAAATCACCCAGAACAAATCAAGCTGCTTTTCTTTGGTCTTTTTCTAGTTCTTGAATCAAGTAATCCTGGTGAGGGTCCCACGCACTGGAACTATACTCTAGTTGGTGTCTTACCAGAGACTTATATGTCCTCTCCTTACATCCTTACTACAACCCATAAACACCCTCATAACCATGTACAGAGATCTGTACCCTTTATTTACAATCATATTTATGTGAGACCTAGGTACTTACTATGATCCCCAAAGGGAACTTTCACCCCATCAACGCAGTAAGAGGACTTTTCCTATTTGTGAAACTCACAACCTGATTTTTAACCCCCTTTATCATCGTACCATTGCCTACTGTCCAATGTCACAACATTATCGAGGTCATTTTTCAGTTGCTCACATCTCGTAGCTTATTTATTACTCTGTACAGAACATCGCAAACGGTCTTGGCTAATAAATGAGATGTTCTCTCTCTTCTTCCAAATTGTAGGAATCGTTGAGTGCGATACGCCCATTTTTTAATTAATTAATTAATTAATTAATTAATTTATTCATTCATTCATTCACGAACCACAGGGTACAGCTACACTGAGCAAATTTCACTTGCACTGTCAACAGTCTATTTAACAAACGTAAACTTTCGTAATAAAATATATCAAACATAACAAAATATAACAAGATCGGGCACACAGCCTACAAATACCAACTGTCCAAATCGAAAACCATGAGAATGTCCATGTTCATAGCCAAGTCGTCGTGGGTCAAGATGACGGTATAATCCCTTCACATCAACTTATCTTTAAGAGACTATTTACACCCCTCTCGAATATGCTTTTATTTGATGCTATATCGAGCTCTTGTCTCTTATTAATATTGTTAAAGTGTGTTGGGAGACGGATTAGGAAAGATCGTTGAAGTATTGAGTGCTGAGTGTGGGGAATGTGGAGAAGGTCTTTGGTTCTGGTGTAGCGGGAAAGAGAAGAGTGAGACAAGATGTTCCGAGCGGTAATGCCCATTTAAGATCCCGTGGAGGAAACTCAGGTCAGCTACCTGTCGTCTGATGTGCAGCGGTGACATATTAATTGCCATTAATACCTGCTGCGTAGACAGATATCTGAGCTTGGGGTTTCTGTTCCTTACAATTGCAGCAAAGAAGGACACTGCTCTGTCTAACTGCTTAGTACTGGAGGGGGAGGCTGTTGTCCAAATCGGAGAGCAGTAGTTTAAGAGAGGTTGAATGATCGTGAGGAAGAAGTGACGAAGAGCAATTGGGTCAGAAATTTCTGTGAAGCGATAGAGAATGCCTAGTAATTTCATAGCCTTGGTTGTATATGTTTCTATGTGGGTCTTAAATTGTAATTTTGTATCGAATATTACGCCTGTTGCGTAACTACGGTGATGGGCTTGTCGAGTAGGTAATATGATGTCGGTAGAGGAGATTTGCGTAGTGTTATGGTCATGTGGCTGCATTTTTGTGGATTGGGGATAAGTTTCCAAGTAGGGCACCAATTCGAGAGGGCATTAAGTGACGACTGTAGCAGAGACTGTACCGACATTTTTCCCCATTTTGTAACCGTCATATTATGAGTGACTTTTCTTCTATATTAAACACTTTCCTTTTCATTTGCGACATCTTCATAACAATGCTTTGAAATCTACGATCTACTGCAAACATGAGTTTGAAAATAAGCTTACACTGTTGTCAGCAACCCCCAAACGCAATGAACACTGGACGTTACAGTCGATAAATTTTTCCGAGGTATGCGATTAAAATACGCCTTTTAATACGATATATCGTAATAAGTGATGTCGTACTAAGCGATTTTTAAATGCAGTATTTATATTGGATTTAGACTTTGTCGTTATATCCAATATGTCGTTAAAAGCGACGTCGCTATAAACGGTTTCTACTGTATGTATTTTCAATACTGTTTAGGCCCTAATAGGAAAATTATTATTGAAGTGAACTTTCTCCATACTATCGAGGTTCATAAAATGAAAATCCCCTTCTTTATATTCTAGTTTTTATCATCGTATAATAAATGCAAATGGTTATCTCCGTGCAGGCCATGAAGGCCCTTGGAGGGGTGGAAGGTAAAGGCTTACACTATCCGTAACCTCGGCACTTGATGGGGTACAGTGGTTAGCTCTACGCCTGGCCGCCTTTGCCCTCAGGAATTAACGTGGTGCTTTTTTTTTTTTTTGTGTAAGCTGAGTGAACCTCAGGGCCATGTGCATCTTCGGAAGTGGAAATCTCACTTCTTAAATTTTTTAACTTCCTGACGGTGAATCGAACCCACGTCCTTCCGGGTGAACCGAGCACGCCTTTACCGCCTCGGGCAGGCAGCCCCTCAGTAAATGAAAATGGGACTCATAAAACGGCCATAAATAAAAGTCGTTAATTTCTCAACGGGCATTATGCTAGATTACAATATATAGGCGAAATGTAGAGATATAACATCTGAAATAGAAACGTCGTGTTTAATAAACTTCTTCTTTTTCTTCCTCTTCCTCTTCCCACACCCAGGTGGCGTCGCGGATGCGAACTATGTCGCACATGTGAGACTTCGCGCTGTTTTACGGGAGGATGCCTCCCTGACACCAAACCCCATTTGGAGAGATGAAAGGCCTATTCATTATTCCGTGTTGATGTGATGTGATGTGATGTGATGCGTGTATATGAAGAGGAGTGTGTGTTGTGGCAATCATAACTACGTAGTCGTCGAGTCACTAGACGTGAGAAAAACTTCCCGACTTAATCGGTAATCGAATCCGGGGCCCAAAAACCTCGACGTTGACCATTCAACCAAGGAATGAAAAAGTATTTCCTTTAACTGTTGTTGAAACGGAAATATTTTATTGAAGTGGAGTTTAATAAATTTTTAAGACAGCTAATGTTTTGGTCTGAAATTAAAACGTTCTGTTCGATAACCGTTTTATTTGATCTCTTTAAGTGTCCTTAGGGTCATATTTTCAATTGTGTTCGATCGAGAAGAAACCTTTTTCACATTCTCAGAGTTAACAATTTGGACACAGAAAAATGGCTCCTTTCCGGTCAGAAACAATCTGTGCAATTTGTATAGTGACCTAAACATAGACAATGTTGTATTTTCCACTACTTCATACACATCCAGTTTTAGTGACGCCATAGCATTCTTCCTAATGTAGCAATATTCACTCTGAATACTGTATATAAAAGAGTGTTATTTACCCTCTTTTGCGCGAACATAATTCCCTCATGCTAATGCTCTCCCCGAACGATTCATAGTCTGCTGAAGAAAGGGTAGTGCCTAACACTTGTAGCTAATGCTCTTCATGATTCCTACTTCAATCTCTTCCAAATTATGTATTAAACACTGGTGAAGAGACAGCTATTCGCCCGACCTCAGCTTAAGTCAAAGTACATTGGACTGTGTACTCCAAGTCCTTTTCATTTCCGTCAGAAACGAGAAAAAGTACCTTTTGTTATGTAATATGTCATAGAATAACGAAGGCATTTTCATTTTGTTTCAATTTACACGCCACGATGTAGGGGTAGCGTGCCTACTTCTTACCCGGAGGCCCCAGGATCGATTCCCGGCCAGATCGGGGATTTTTTATCAGGATCTGAGGGCTGGTTCGACGTCCACTCAGCCTACGTGATTACAATTGAGGAGCTATCTTGCGGTGACATGCCGGCCCCGGTCTAGAAGGATTCCCGAGGATTCGTCGTGCCGAACACACTACTCCCCGTAATCTGCAGGCCTTCGGGCTGAGCAGCGGTCGCTTGCTAGGCCATGACCCTGCGGGGCTTTGCACTCTGGGGTTCAGTTTGCTTTGATTTTGTTTCCATTTACACGTCACACTGCTCCACTAAACAAGCAATCACATAACTGTGATTGCCAGAAGTAATTTACAGTAAATTATATTGAATATGTCTAAAGCTCGATGAGCCGAATTCAATGAGAAGCGTGAATGTTCTAAGAAATACTTTAAAAGCATTCTAACAACGAGCTGAAGTATATAGAGTTAGGGCGGGTGTACACGATGTTTTTCTTTCATAGCACCAGTTGGCAGTATGCTGTAAAAAAGGTACAACAGAATCCACTGTCTACGCATAAAACAGAATGCATCTTGCTCTAATAAACAGCATATTGTCTCCTCGCAAGACGTTTGATATTTTAGTACAAGACACTAGGGGTAAAAATAAGGGATGTAGCAGGATGGAGGCGGCAGCCGAAGGTGGAATCACGTCCTTGGGTTAAAGTTCGCTTATCGCAGTAAACAATACAGAACTTCAAGAGACCCAAAGCAGTCCGCTACAGCCAAATATCATAGCACCACCTCGACATTCAGTTGTGCTGGAAGGCGGCAGCCGAAGGTGGAATCACGTCCTTGGGTTAAAGTTCGCTTATCGCAGTAAACAATACAGAACTTCAAGAGACCCAAAGCAGTCCGCTACAGCCAAATATCATAGCACCACCTCGACATTCAGTTGTGCTGGAAATGGAATATTTTGCAATAATTCATTAACACTTGCTGTCCATCTCCATACGGTAGCGGCTAGTGCTATTCCATCCTCGAAGGCCCGGGTTCGATTCCTGGTAATGCCAGACATGTACGTTTGACACGAGATTTGGCATGTGCTTAACAAGGCACAAGCAGCTCACGTCCGTTGTGGTGTGCCTGGAAAGAGTTGCACCACCTCAGGGTGAGGATAAGAATCTACATTACAACTTGCTTTATCCATTCACATTATTTTTGAATGAATGAGTATACTAAAGTAGCAGTTCTTTAATTAACCTAGCCGATGCTTCCTGCGTCGAAGTATCCATTTTTGTGTCCAGATTTGTTTTTCCTTCGGTCTGGTATATTTCGTCAGTTGTTGTGAAAATACATTAATCATATCCCGTCTTGATTCACTAAAAAGCTATCGACGAAGAAGCTATATTTCATCCATGTGCAGTCCGACTCGTTGGCTGAACGGTCAGCGTACTGGCCTTCGGTTCAGAGGGTCCCGGGTTCGATTCCCGGCCGGGTCGGGGATTTTAACCTTAATTGGTTAATGCCAATGGCCCGGGGGCTGGGTGTTTGTGCTGTCCCCAACATCCCTGCAACTCACACACCACACATAACACTATCCTCCACCACAATAACACGCAGTTACCTACAAATGGCAGATGTCGCCCACCCTCATCGGAGGGTCTGCCTTACAAGGGCTGCACCTGGCTAGAAATAGCCACACGAAATTATTATTATTCATGTGCAGCAAATACTTTCCATGCGCACTTAGCACGCAGCACTGTGTACACAGATAACAGCATGCTTATTAAAGCATGGTGTTCACCCAGCCGTAACTAGCAAGTGAGGACTGAGGACAGTTAGAACGACCAACAGGCAGAAAAGTCTGGATACTGACCATGCCACACTTCTCCACAGAATGAGATTTATTTAATCTGGGCAGGGTGTGATGCGATACAAATATCTCAGAAATGGCGCGTCTTAGGCCGGCCATACACGTTGAGGCGTACCGGAGAGGTTTACCTGTACAATTGACCTGAGCAGTAAACCTGTACAGGCGACGACCTCATACACGGTACGGTTTGCCTATCAGTTGACCTCTCGGATTCTTTCAACTTTGTTGATAATTTTGTACAATAAGCGGCATATCTCAGTGCACGATTATGATACTCCTTGCTCTTCACATGCCACAGACAAGGTTCAGATTTGTACAACTCGATAAACTCCTCTAAAACTTGAGTTCGCTTACGGTTTGACATGTTTCGTATAGTATTCTATCGAAAGAAAACAAAAACTCACCGGCAACCAAAAAGAAATTACAAAAGAAAACAAACCGAGGGGTTTTGTAAAAAAAAAAAAAAAAAAAAAAGTAAACAGAACGCAAGACCCTCTTCCTGCGCTTGTCCTGCTTCAACTGAGCTGAAACCTGTGCAGATCTTGGGTGAATCACACAGACGTGCAGTTATGTTCAACTGCGCAGGTAACGGAATTGTTTTTCGATTCTTCCTGGCTCGCCTGTACAGGTCTGGCCACCTATGCAGGTTCATCGAACGTAGGTGCCACCCACGCTCCGGTTTACCTGCGCAGGTCAACTGTACAGGTAAATCTCTCCGGTACGCCGCAACGTGTATGGCCGGCCTTAGGACCTTAAAATGCGGTTTAAGTCGAGTTTTGTTCGTCGCGTTGAAAGATTTAAGTGAATGCTGTTCGATCTCTGTAAGACAAACATTACCATCAAAGACTGGACTTGCATTAACTACACCGCACAACTCCTCAAGGAAAGGGGTGCTTTCTCCAAGGTGGCCAACGTCTGGAGGACCGGATATGACACTTGAAAAAGAAGAAGATTAAAGTTGTTACACTATCGCATCGAAGGTTTTCGGCGACGCAGGGGCGGGGAGGGTCAGGATTTAGAAGGTAGAGGCCGTGGCATTAATTAAGGTTCATTATTTGCGTGGTATGAAAATTTAGGTTTGCCTACAGAGGGATTCAAACGCACCATCTTCCGGACACAAACTCATACTACGCGAAACAAACCATGTAGCCAACTTGCCCGGTAATTTACGTTTTGACATTTCCGTATTTTTTTTTCACTATTTGCTTTACGTTGCACCGACACACAATGTTCTTACAGCGACGATGGAACGGGAAAGGGCTAGAAGTGGCATTAATATTAAGATACAGCTCCAGCATTAGCTGGTGAAAATGGGAAATCATCTTCAGGGATGCCGACAGTGGGATTTGACCTTTCTCTAACCCATACCCCTTTTCCTCTTAATTTTATGTTGGGCTAACAAGAGATACAAAACGAAAATGCATTTACTGTAAATCGGATCAGCCCTATCTCGTGCCAAATAATACGCAGACATATGTTTAGATACCAACCCAATCGTCATGAAATGACATGAAAGTAACCTCATTTTCAATCACGAAAAAAGAGAGGCAGACCCTTCAGTTGTAGACGGTACGGTCAATGCTCCTAGTAGTGGAATAGAGAACCAAATTATAGGGAAGGCAACGAACACGACTGTAAAAATACAACACAATTTTCTCCTTGAGATTAAATTGCGAACTATGAACAACTATTCCCAGGATGACTAATGATTATGCCGCCCGAGTTTCTGGATACTGAGTACCACCTGCCTGTACTTTTAAACAGGAACACTATATTCAATAATGATACTCAGGCCTTTGATAACAGCAAGTGACAATGTTAGTGGAGCAGTGAAGCCTGTTTCTCCTCTCCGCACCAAAAACTTGCATCATTTGTCTAATCATCCAGTAGCAGCGATGCAGCAGCATACTGTCGTTTAGATGTCTACTCCACGTGGAGTGTGCGTTTTAGTTTCACAGGCACCGAGGAACTTTTAGCACTTTTAGCCGTGTTCATAACAACAACTGCTACTTGTATTCCATCCGTTTAGGTACTGTAGGCCTGTATCTATAAATTACAAAAAATGAGTTCCGGGAGAGAAAAAATGCGAGCCTTGGACAAATAACAATGAGGAACCTATTTTGTTCCATTTAGATTTCTAGTTGACAACCGTCTGATCACACGAATGTATAAGGAAAGGTGACAATAACGCATACTTTGGAACTCGGTAGATGACGTCGAGCTGGATCACTTGAAGTGCCATTCATTAACGACGATAGTGCGCGAGTATTACCTTCAGTCGATGCTCAGCGTCGGGCTGTTTGGAATTTTCTGAATATTGCGTTAAGTGGAAATAAATCTTCTTTTTTTTTTACAATTCTGCTTTACGTCGCACCGACACAGATAGGTCTTACGGCAATGATGCGATAGGATAGGGCTTTAATTAAGATGCAGCCCCCAGCATTTTCCTGGTGTAAAAATACGAAACCACGGAATACCGTCTTCACGGCTACCGACAGTGGGGTTCGAACCCACTACCTCCCGGATAAAGTACCATCCCAGTGTTCACCTGCAGGTGAAGTACGAAGCTATGTAAACTACTTGTTTAATACATATGTCATCAATTACTTTTGAACAAATTTCACACGTAGCAATGTACCGCCAATCGAAAACTGAAAATCGGTACCTAATTCACAGACATCAGGTTAAAAAAAATCACTTACCCAAGATATTGTCAATAGAGTGAGTGAGTCACTATCACCTTCGGAAATCCCTTATTCTGGTAAATTAGCAAGTGCAAATAATGTACTTATGGTTACAAATACTGTTCTCACCATTTTTACTCTTTTTAAGAAAACAACCTGTCTTGACTACGTCCTGCAATGAAGAAGACATAACTTATATGTCTTATGTAAGAATACCATGCAAGTAGAAAAATAATGCATTCAACGAACCTGATTCCTTATGAACCTCTTCTTGTATGAATACACAGAAATCTTTCCTCTACCGCCACGAGTTCTCCCACAGCAGCACAGCCGCTTGGCACCGCAACAACATAGCTATTTATCTTACTCTCAGGCTCGAACACTTGTCGTTAAATTTCATTTATGAACTTTATCCCATGTTATTACCCATATTAACACCCCGGGCCAGTTTAAGCTGAAAACCATCCATCATAAAACGTAGCATCATTAAACTCGAGCAAAGAGATGAGATAAACGTCACTGATGTCCTTGTAAAAGCAAAGAACAGTCAGTCATCGTCGGTCCCATCCATGTACTGTATTGTGGATATTCGGTATTATTTTTATTTTGTTACTAGCTTAAGTACGAATTGATGAGAAAGCATTAAAGTGGCCCACATTGTGTACAGGCTTGTTGAAAACAATGTGAAAGGAGTATATGAGCGTTACAGTGTTGGTCATTTTGATAGGTAATTTGATCTCGCGCTGTTGTCATTCTATCAGCTGCTGAAGTTAGGCAAACCTGGCTCCGCGGAGTAGAGGTAGCGTGCCTGCCTCATACCCCGGGTTCGATTCCACGACAGGTCAGGGATTTTTATCTGAATCTGAGGGCTGGTTCGAGGTCCACTCTGCCTGAGTGTTTAGAGTTGAGGAGTTATCTGACGGTGAGATGGCGGCCTTGGTCTAGACTCTAGGGAATCAAGAATAATGACCAAGAAGACACTACACCTCACAATCCGCAGGCCTTCGGGCAGAGCGGCGGTCGGTTGGAAGGCCATGGCCCTTCGGGGCTATTGTGCCATTGTTTTTTATAAGTTAGGCAATCAGACCTCTTCGCGAATGAATTCAAATGGTCTTTACGAGGCGGGGTTGATAAATCTGCTCGTGGTTTGGTCGGTCTTGAGAGCCTTGTGAAGAAATGAGAATCAAAATGAACACACCGTCGGTTTCAGCTAAAGTCACCGTAGCGTGCTTGCTAAGGGCACAGCCTAATAGCAGGGAGGTCCATGTGCAAGTCCCTCCCCTGAAGATGATTATCTCTTCAATTGGCGCTAGCAGGGAGGTCCTTGTGCAAGTCCATCCCCTGAAGGTGTTTCTCTCTTCAATTGGCGCTAGCAGGGAGGTCCTTGTGCAAGTCCCTCCCCTGAAGATGTTTATCTATTCAATTGGCGCTAGCAGGGAGGTCCTTGTACAAGTCCCTCCCCTGAAGACGTTTATCTCTTCAATTGGCGCTAGCAGGGAGGTCCTTGTGCAAGTGCCTCCCCTGAAGATGTTTATCTCTTCAATTGGCGCTAGCAGGGAGGTCCTTGTGCAAGTCCCATCCCTGAAGAAGTTTCTCTTCAATTGGCGCTAGCAGGGAGGTCCTTGTGCAAGTCCCATCTCTGGAAGTTTATTTCTTCAATTGGCGCTAGCAAGGAGGTCCTTGTGCATTTCCCATCCCTGGAAGTTTATCTCTTCAATTGGCGCTAGCAGGGAGGTCCTTGTGCAAGTCCCATCCCTGAAGAAGTTTATTTCTTCAATTGGCGCTAGCAGGGAGGTCCTTGTGCAAGTCCCTCCTCTGAAGATGTTTATCTCTTCAATTGGCGCTAGCAGGGAGGTCTTTGTGCAAGTCCCTCCCCTGAAGATGTTTATCTCTTCAATTGGCGCTAGCAGGGAGGTCCTTGTACAAGTCCCTGCCCTGAAGACGTTTATCTCTTCAATTGGCGCTAGCAGAGAGGTCCTTGTGTAAGTCCCATCCCGGAAGAGGTTCATTTCTTCAGTTGGCGCCCTCAAGCCGACAACAAGCCACCTGCAGATTTAGCAACACTGACTAGCAAAAGAAGTCGTCCGCGAAGCGATCTGATTGGCTAACTTCAGCAGCTGATAAAATGACAACGGCGCGAGATATCTGATTACCTTCTTCAATTATGAATCAGTATGACCAACCCTCTAACGCTCATATACCTGGTTCACGTTGTTTCAGACCACCCTGTATACGTGTCTTACAATATACTCCTGCAGACAATACTTACTACCTCCTCGTCTGGTACACTCTAAAGGGAGGTCACACAGGAGCGATTACAACAAGAGCCTGGCACAAGTTAGTGGTACCAATGCCGGGCTCAGCTCGTGGCCCGTGGTCCTCACACCACGTCTCACAATAAACTACTAGAAAAGATTTCCTTCTAAATAAAAATGTGAGACTGTAAAGAATATAATAAATCAATATTTGCTCCCTCGTGACAAGACTTTCACACGCGCGGAACGACTGTCGTTTGTTTACTTCTCGCGGCCTTCTCAGGAAGGATGTTGTCTTGCGGTGCACAATGCAGCCAACCTATCTACGAGGGCAGGTCAGAAAATAAGTTGCACTTCCCAGTTATAGCCATTTATTACACCACCTATACAACAGCAACACGACCATAACGACATACACTGTAACGCCACTTATCCACATAGTTTCCAAGAGACTCCAAACATTTCTGCGAACGCACAACCAACTTGTCGATGCCGGATGCATAGAAATTTCCTCCAGCGTTCTGCAACCACTCGGAGACAGCGGCCTTCACCTCCTCATCGGTCTGGAAACGTCGACCACCGAGCTCCGCTTTAAGCTTACCGAACAGATGTAAGTCATATGGCGCTAGGTCGGGACTGTAGGGTGGATGTTGCCAGATCTCCCACTTGAAACGCTGTAGCAGTTCTCTCGTTTAGCGGGCCTTGCGAGGCGTTGCCTTATCGTGCAACAAAATCACACCGGCGCTCAATTTCCCCCGGCGCTTCTCTTTAATCGCTTTACGCAACCGGTGCAACGTTTGACAATACGACGCCGCGTTGATTGTCGTTCCTTTCGGCATGAATTCCACGTGCAGCAAACCCTCCATGTCAAAGAACATTGTCGCTATAACCTTATCGGCTGAAGGTTGAACCTTGGCCTTCTTTCGTTGTGGTGATGAGGGATGCACCCATTCCATTGATGTTCGCTTGGTTTCGGGGGTGAAGTGGTAGATCCACGTATCGTCGCCTGTGACGATTCGCCGCAGAAACCCGTTGCCGCCTGCGGCATAGCGTTGTAAAATGCCAGGGAGGATTGGAAACGTTGTCCCTTGTGCTCATCGGTGAGAAGGCGTGGGACCCATTTTTGACACAGCTTACGATATCCAAGGTCCTCGTGAACAATGGCGAACACACTGCCATACGACATGTTCAGCTGCGTCGCGATTTCTCTCAGTTTAATGCGCCGGTTCTGTCTAATGATCGCATTCACACTGTTGACCTTTGCACGGGTCCTGGACGTTGCGGACCTGCCTTCGCGATGGTTGTCCGTGATATCCGTGCGTCCGACTTCGAATTGCTGGCACCACTTTACGATACCTTGCCGGGAAATGGCCCGCTCCCCATACACAGCACTAATTTCACGATGGATGTCCGTACAATTCTCCCTTTTGGCTCATAGGAATCGGATTGTCGCACGCACCTCATATTTGGAGTGAAAGTTCAGTTGATGCCCCATTGCATTGGCCGCTATTCCCACAATACTAGACGAGACACCACTGCGACCTGTCTAACAGACGCGTGAGCAGTGTCTGTCCCTTTCTCCGCTGTGCCCACGTTTGCGACACACAGCGCGCTGCTGCGGCGCGTTAGTGCGACTAACTTTTTGATCCACCTACGTACTTAGGAACTAATGAGTTGTGCTTGAGGAAATAGGTGGTGGTGGTGATTATTGTTACACCACTGGTCTGGACTTGTTCTTGCCGTGCGGACGGTTAGGTTAGGACCTGGACAAGCTTACGGCCCCAGGTTAGAGCAGTGAAGGGCCTTAGGCCTCTACTTTCCTGTGGAAACACCATTCGTTCCTTAACATGTTACATTTACTTGTGCTTTTATTGTGTCGGGGTTAGTAACGGAATACGACTATCATAACTGACGGGAATGAGATCACGTGCCACTTTACGTTGGCCAATAGGAATGCAAGTAGCTACTTCCGCAATGAAAATGGCGTGTAATGCTCTTCATTAGGTTATAAAAGTAAATTGAATTCTGGGGGCGGGATGGTGGGTTCCTGAACATCGTAATGAACACATCTTTCCTCTGAGACGCATTCCAAGTAAGACTTCATTAATTTCCACTTAATTATAACGTTAGAAAAATCTTGTCTCGAAGTGTCAATTTTTACCGATAATAAAAATAACTGAATAAGAGATGTGAATTCTAAGACTACCGGTACGCAAAATGAAATGTGAATTCTATACCTACTACACATGAATACTAAACATACATAATATTAGAAAGATTGTCTCAGACTACACATTGCCACGGAGAGAAAGAAACTCTTGGTCATATCCTGGGATTCTGCAGGCACGGGGAGCTCCTAAGAAACACGCGGCACCACCGGATCACATCCTTCATTGCCGAAGAATTGAGAAAGAGAGATTCGTATACAAGAGGAGGTGCGTGATGGCTTTAAACGGCAGTTCGCAGGGAACTGGCAACATAGCCTATAAAGACAACACATCTCAGGGATTCATCTTAGATCCGACTGCCAGGTTCGAGCACCATAGCGGTCAGCCAGAAGAGGCCGAACTACAATTTAAAAAAAATACAAACCCACTATCCCTTACTACAAATCTAAATACCACTTTGAGGAAATTGAAATAAGAGGGTTAATGGTCGACCTTTTGTGGTACCGTACCTGGTCACTTTGTCGCCACGTGTAAGCTCTTCCAACTTCCAATTAAGGTTATCCCCGATATTGTGACTCTCGTCCTCCGAGGCTCCATTAAGATCGGGAGACACCACCTCTATTGCACTGAAACGCCGCACTAATTATACTGTTTAGAGTGTTCTTCATTAACAGAACTGTACAGATAACATTTTATATGTTTTACATTATTTTTAATAGCAGCCTTTAAACACTGGTTGTTCTTCCTAAATAAATGGAAAAGTATACATTAAATATGAATACTAAACCTACACAATATTAAAACGAAACTGCATATGACATTTCTTGTAAAAAAAAAATAATTTCATGGTGCACTTCATTTTTGATAGGGCCAATCGTTTACCCGTTACTTTAGTTGGTGTACGGCAAAAATTGCCCAAATTTGGGACATATCCCTGTAAAATCCCCAACTAGTTCGAAACGGTGAAATACATCAAAAAACGCTTGCGTGCCTCGGGATTTCAAGCTATACCTTACAAAATTTCAGCTCACTGGGTCCAGTAATTTTCGAGCCTATCCGGAACAAATAAACAAACACCACCTAATATTTATTTATACAGTACCGGTCAAAACTTTAGGACCGCATTGAAAAATCAAGAAGTTCCATCTAGAACCTACAATTTTGCTACTAGACCTCTGTATCTTTTTTCCTGAGCTCTTGAATCTAATATGATATACATCGTCTGATTTCAGTGATTTACGCCAAGTATTGTATAAGTTATACAATTTTAAATGTTATAAGGTCACATCAGAAAGTCAACATTTTTGGAAATATTATGTACTGTATCCTCTAATTGGTTTCAAGTATCACCACCAAGATTCTTGTAGAGACTTAGCAATAGTTAGGGGTCATTTTGGTATAAATATGAAAATTCCGAAAAAATGCGGCACCCAGTTTTGTGGGTTTATTGTTTTTCAAACCAGTGCTAAAATAGTCAATTTTTCCTTGTTCTTGTCATAGGTCTCAGTGTGAACTATCGACATCAGAAACGTATTCTTGGATGCCATCCACAGAGTGCAAATGAAACTATCAGGGCAGATAAGTTTGACGCCGTTAGCTCACACTGAGACCTTGGGCCATATATGAAAAACGCAAAGAAAAATCAACAATTTTGGCCCTGGTTCAAAAAAAATAAAACACGAACAAAAACCGGTGCCGCATATTTTCGGAATTTTTATATTTATACTAAAATGGCCCCCACCTATTCCCAAGTCTACAGAAAAATCTTGTTGGTGATACTTGCAACCAATTAGAATATTCAGTACATTATATTACCAAAATTTTTGATATTTTTGTTGTGACCTTCCAAGAGTTAAAAATTCATAACTTCTACAGTACTTGAACTAACTCAGTGAAATCAGGCGACATATATCCTATTAGATGTGAGATATCAGAAAGAAAATTACAGAGGTCTAGTGGCACAATTTTAGGTTCTATATGACATTTCGTGATTTCCTTATGTGGTCCTAAACATCTGACCGGTACTGTAGTATAGATATATTATTATTAATTTTTTTAATATCTCACTATGGTGACGGCTGTATGCGAAAGGGTTAGAACTGAAAAAGACTGCAGCCTTAATTAAAGTACAGCCAAAGCATCCGTCAAGGGTGAGAATGGGAAACCATGGCAAACAATTTTTATAGATGCATACCGTGGGGTTCAAACCCACCATCTTCCGAATGCAAACTTACAGTTACACGACCCGTACCACATAGACAACTCGCTCAGTTTGACAATCAATCTAGTAAAATGAATGGCGGATTAATTATAGGATATTATCGTTCAAGAACTTGTTAAGACATAGGGAACTATGCCCGGTGAGCTTTGCCTCCAGGAATTAACCTGGTACTCATTTCCTGTGCCATTGTCACAGCTTCTATTCTCCATTTCCTAGTTTGTGATGGAATAGTTTTTGATAAGTGGCAAATGCAATAT
Source organism: Anabrus simplex (assembly GCF_040414725.1). NCBI lineage: Eukaryota > Metazoa > Arthropoda > Insecta > Orthoptera > Tettigoniidae > Anabrus > Anabrus simplex. The sequence goes on from NC_090265.1 coordinate 322,264,552, forward strand.
GAATATTCTCATTTTGACTTCGCAAAATCACAATCGATGTTTTGCCGGGCACCGTGAATAGCAATAAACTCTCGAGTAGCATCAATAATAACGCAATCCACCGGGTCAATGAAGTAGAAAACAGAATTCGTGTTTTTCTGCACTTGCAGACTGTTCATAAGTATAAACGTAAAATAAAACTTGAATAAAACAAAGCCTTTTAATATTTTTCTTCTTCCTAATCTGTTTACGCTCCAGAGTTGGTTTTTCCCTCGGACTCAGCGAGGGATCCCACCTCTACCGCCGCAAGGGCAGTGTCCTGGAGTTTCAGACTCTGGTTCGGGGGATACAACTGGAGAGAATGACCAGTACCTCGCCCAGGTGGCCTCCCCTGCTATGCTGAACAGGTGCCTTGCGGGGGATGGGAAGATTGGAAGGGATAGACAAGGAAGAGGGAAGGAAGCGGCCGTGGCCTTAAGTTAGGTACCATCCCGGCATTCGCCTGGAGGAGAAATGGGAAACCACGGAAAACCACTTCCAGGATGGCTGAAGTGTGAATCGAACCCACCTCAACTCAGTTGACCTCCCGAGGCTGAGTGGACCCCGTTCCAGGCCTCGTGCCACTTTTGAAATTTCGTGGCAGAGCCGGGAATCGAACCCGGGCCTCAGCGGATGACAGCTAATCACACTAACCACTACACCACAGGGGCGGACTTAATATTTTTAGAATATTATTTATTTCTATTTCAGCCTAAATATGGTGTTTTCCTGCTTTCTCCACCCACACTATATTATAAATTTATACTTTTCGTTTTTACTCAAAAAATATTGGCAATGTGCTTAATTCAAATTATTGAATTAATTGAGAGAATATATTGTTACACTGACAGTTTACTTTTTTCAAGGAAATTCCTTGTGCGCTGAGTGAACCGAGCACGCTCTAACGGCCGCGTATAGGCAGCTACCTTTAAAAAGTACTAATGTGGATGCTTTTTCCAAGTGTGAGTGGAGAAAATTCACACTCAGAATAATCACCAAATCTTGCAGTGACCTCGTACAGAAACCCTAAGCGATGGCTTCCAAGTTATACTATAATTCGTTATTGTTAATAATACGCAATGCATCTAATAATAATAATAAAGTGCTCAAAGAAGTTTTGCATATTCTGGTTTAGTGCACTTTTTTAATTTGCTGTGTGTCTGTACGTACATTATATATATAACGAAGGGTATGCGCAAAGAAAAGCGACATGCAGTTAGCTATGCAAAAGCAACAGAACTAAATCACGAAGTTGGTAATGTGGTATTTTGAACACACAATTGTCGTTCATTGTGTGTCAGTTCAGTATAATCACGTCGGACCGTGAGGCATGCTTGAACATGACGAAGTATACTCAGCACGAACGAATACAACTTGTTTTGAGCCTGATTATCCCACTCTTGGATACAAGCTTTAGTCAGTAGCTCAGTATTAGCAGGAGGACTAATACGGTGGGCAGTCCGACCCCGCAAAAGAGAAAAATCAGAGAGAAATATATAGATGGAAAAAGATAAGTAAAACTGAAAACGAATCTGAACTTTACACACTTGCCAAGCTATTCAACAGAGAATGGAATTAATCAGGAAGAACAGCAAAATTATGTAATGTTATCAGAGGAATATGGGAAAAGAAATGAAAAAGAAGGCGAAAACAGAGAAGGTATCCTTGACTACCGATATATAACTTAGTTGAAGTCCAGTAAATACTTCTGAAGGTTAAAGTTGTCCAACTTTTAACATATGTCTAAATTACATTAATGGTATATGTACTGTATTAGTAAAGTGTATGTATGTTTAGTCCTCAGCCCGAAGGCTGGTTGGATCCTCAACAGTTCCGCCATAAGCTGTCATAGATGGCCTAGGCATCACTGAAGAGGCGTACTAGGGAAATGAGGAGTGAGGTAGTTTCCCGTTGCTTTCCTCACCGAGTCAGAAGTTGCTAGTACATATCAGTCTGCCAAGCCCACTGAAATGCAAGCACCAACTGACCCTATGAGCAATATTTTCACACCATTCATAACAGGGACTGGCTGCATAAGCATCACTCATACCTCAGTCACTTTCATATTGTCAAAGCCAAGGATAAAGCTGAGACAGATCAATGAAAGTAACAAAATTGCTCTAGCCCATACCAGAAGACATAGTGCACTGCAAACACTAGGTCCTGCCAGCAAAGGCACATATTGTAGTTATTTTTGTGACATTTTGTTAATTGGAACAAAACTAACTGCATATAATTGTTATTACAATAAACAAATACCATCTCCCAGTTGGTGGTCATCTGCTATTAGACAAAGACAAAGACACCTCCGTACAGGCCATGAAGGCCCTTGGAGGAGTGGAAGGTAAAGGCTTCCACCATTGTTTACCGCGGCACGTTATGGGGGTAGAGTGGTTAGCTCTACGCCCGGCCGCCTTTGCCCCCAGGAATTAACCTGGTACTCATTTATGATGTAGGCTGAGTAAACCTCAGGGACATATGCACCTCCGGAAGTGGAAATCTCGTTTCTTAAATTTTACGACTTCCTGACGGGAATTCGAACCCACGTCCATCCGGGCGAACCGAGCACGCCTTTACCGCCTCGGCCAGGCAGCCCCTGTTCATCTGCGATTGGGTGAAATTAATATTCTTCATTCATTCATTTTTTTTGCTAGTTGCTTTACGTCGCACCGACACAGGTAGGACTTAAGGCAACAATGGGATAAGAAAGGCCTAGTGTTTGAAAGAAAGCGGCCGTAGCCTTAATTAAGGTACAGCCCCACCATTATCCTGGTGTGAAAATGGGAAACCACGGAAAACCATCTTCAGGGCTGCCGACAGTGGGATTCGAACTCACTATCTCCCGAATGCAAGCTCACTGCCTCATGTCTCAAACCGCACGGCTAACTTGCCCGGTCATTCATTCATTCATTCATTTCGCTCACTTCTGAATGAATAACTTGCCTAAAAATTAATAGGAATATAGCAACTCTCAGAGCTACACCTGGGAGGTAACGGGATGGTGCTCCGTTCAGATACGGCTACCCAGAGAGAAACTCTTGGACACGTTCTAGAACAGTGTGATAGTGAATCATCGTTCAGAAATTCGCATCATCATTCAGTTAGATCCCAGTTAGCCACTGCCTTGAGAATAAAAGGCTGTGAAGTGCATGTTGAGGTCGTCGGCCTCAATGCGAACGGCTCTACGCATTGTGTGGACGTAATCGCCTACTCCAAAACTTCCAGATGTGGGCTTATAATCGACCCTACAATCGGCTTTAACAGGGCACTGAATAAGTGGCGGGTATAAATGATGAAAAGAAGGCAGTATATGACCAACAATCCCATACTTCAAGGGGGAACACATCCTAGGACGTATACGAGTAATCGGCTGCCTTACCTTAGGAGATCATGCCAAATTTATTTCACTATAAGAGTGTTCACAAGCGACATGTCACTGACCACGAACAATTTCTCGCATATTTAGATACCACAGAAACACGGGCTATGGGAATTCGGGGAAACGTCTCTCACAATAAGAAACCACTTAAAAATCACGAACTCGCGTATGATATTATTTAAGAAAAGCATTTACTTTATTGAATATAGTAGACCTCTCATGTTTAGTTCTACAAAAACTATTCACACGGGGGAATAGAACTTCGGTCCAATCAAACCCTGAACCACCTTGTGGTAAAGAACAAAGAGACAATGCCTCATTTTACGTTAAAAAAAGACGTGAAGTGCGAATGAATTTGGTTCGGATGCTTTAGGCTGTTCTTTCGAACAGACGTAATTAATTATTCACCCAACAACAACACGAAGAGAAGTGTAGATGTACCAGACAACAGGAAACAAAAAAAGATAATGTCTTGAGTATCAAGGAATAAGAAGCCTAAGCCTACAGGGGGGAAATAACATTACGTGCATTACGATTGTGATCAACAGGCTTAATCGCTTTACTATGAAAATCCAAAATGAAATGCTTGACGTTAAAGTCTTACAATATCAAAAAATGAAATAATTATGGATAGATAATTGATGAACTTAGTTAATAAAATCAACTATCCTAGAACTGTTTGTCAATCATCACTGTCGCCAATAACAAACAAATACCTTAACCGACTATGCAAGGTGACATTCTAATAAGCAAACTGGCTAAATATTATATATTTAATCGGACTGTACAAAATCAGTGTGCGATTTGTTCCTTTTCCCATGAGATGGCTGACAAATCCAGATGTTTACATCATCTTACCTAAAATATATGACGGTAGATAAACTGACAAGGTGAATTATGGTGGCAGGACTTCATTGTTTTATAGTGAGAAAAGCAAATTTGGACCAGCAATGCATACAGTCGACAGAGCAAAAATCTAATCAACGGTAACGTTACCTCTGACTATTCCTAATTGAAATATGCTCTGTCTTTTGTGCTGCCTCTTACCTCCATGTGATAGCATTTCCACGTCCTCGAATAAGGCATTTGTCCGTGTAGATGACGCCATCCTCTCCTACGAGCTTAAAGGGTATTCCATGAACAGTACATGGTTTATTATGTTATTACATTAATATTAACTTTGATCACAAATGAAAGGCGAATAAATATATTGTACTGGCAAGAACTCTGCTAAAGGGAGTAAGAATATATATTTTACGTTGTTAACGATGGATACTAAGATAGTATAGAAAAAAGACATAAAACTTGTCCACAAAAAACTGCACCTTCCATAGCTTTTTCCACACCATAAGTTAGTAGAATCGCGAAAGTGAACTGTGTCGCACGTCTGGAGTTGGCCGGATTCCCTTCCTGATGCCAACCCTATGTTTAGGGATGTCTCCACTATTGCGTGTCTCTCTGGTGGCTAGTAGTATGGCGTGTTTGTGTATGAAGAAGAGTGTATTTTTAATTTTAATTTTTTTTCTAGTGGTTTAACGTCGTACAAACAATTCCAAGGTTTTCAGCGACGCACGAATGGGAAGGGGCCAGGTTTGGGATGATAGCGTCTGTAGCTTTAATGTACAGCCCCAGCATTTGCTTGGTGTGAAAATGGGAAACCACGGAAAACATCTTCAAGGCTGCCGACGGTGGGATTCGAACCCATTCATCTCCAGAAAGCAAGCTCACACTATGCGACCCTAATCACACGGTAGCATTGTACTGGGACAAACACAAAGGCGCAGTCCCCGTGTCAGAGGAATTAACCTATTCAGTTAAAATTCCCGACCGGCGGGAATCGAACCTGTGATCCAATGAACCGAAGACCTCAACGCTGACCATTCGCCGAGGAACCGAACACGTAAAAGTGATACTACTACAAACTAGTTATCGTATATAGTGAACTTATGTCTATGGCGATACTTTGCTAATATCGAGAAACGTAATTTGGTTATTTTACAATTAAAACAACAACAGAAATTTGTAAAGAAGTCGAGCAACACGAAGAAATGAAGTGTGTTAGGTTGTCACGCATTATGCACCAGAATGAAGGGAGCTCAGCGGTGCGTTACGGTGCACATGTCCAGCTTCAAATAGTTCGTGATCTCCTTCTAGCTTGGCAACACAATACACACGTACAGCCCAAGTCCCAGATAACAAACACTGTGCATACGCAAGGACAGATCGAAGGACTCGTGTTCACTGTACATAAGCCAGGGTGTAACGTACGAAGGTCCATCGTCACAACGAATGCTAAGCAGATCACATTTCGCCGAAAGTAGTCAAAGTTTGAGAGGTAAACAATGACACAAGTAAGAAGTATGACTTCGCGACGAGTATCCAGTTGGGTCAGTGGTGCCGTGCTCGCTTCTAATCTCTGACGTTGAAGTTTCGAACCTCACCGTGACAGCATATGTCATTTTTTCACGTAATATTTCACTAACAAGCATTCAATTCTACTATTACAGACACAAAATCACTTTTTCGTTCCTCTTTTCACGTGCGCTTGAATACGAGTTACGATTATTATTATTATTATTATTATTATTATTATTATTATTATTATTATTATTTTTTGCTAGGGGCTTTACGTCGCACCGACACAGATAGGTATTATGGCGACGATGGGATAGGGAAGGCCTAGGAGTTGGAAGGAAGCAGCCGTGGCCTTAATTAAGGTACAGCCCCAGCATTTGCCTGGTGTGAAAATGGGAAACCACGGAAAACCATCTTCAGGGCTGCCGATAGTGGGATTCGAACCTACTATCTCCCGGATGCAAGCTCACAGCCGCGTGCCTCTACGCGCACGGCCAACTCGCCCGGTATTATTATTATTATTATTATTATTATTATTATTATTATACGAATGAAACATTGTGTGGTCTATCGACCTAATTTAATTCAGGATACCCAACTAGTACACACACACACACACACACACACACACACGCACACACACACACACACACACACACGATTATATTCCACTAGCTGTCTAGTTAAAAGTCTCTCACAGCAGGACAGGCTTTATCCGGAACAGGCTATAATCCTCATTGGCAGGCTTCACCTGTCACTTTCCCCTTCGACTCCACTCAGTTGCCTTACACAACAGCAGCACGCAGACAGCTTTGGATACAGCACTACTGGCCACAACAACACACGATGGCTGTTCCTTGGTTCGTCTCCAGAGAAAGTTCACCACTAACAGAGTTAACACAGTCTATTCACGTGGCCGCTGCACACAGTGAACCACTCAACACTGACAACTACAAACAGCAGTCACCTAACAGCAACAATTCAACAGTGCTAGCCAGAACTACAATATTCCTCACAACGTCAGTTAACTCTGGTCCAACTTTACTCACACCAACTGCTCCACACACACAGACTCCAAGTTGGTTTACAGTCCACGGTAGCACACACGCAGTACTCCAAGGCAGTACACACACAGTACTCTGCTCAGTACATGACAATACTCTGCCACTGGTGGAACGCTGACGACAGCCAGTACTACTGCAATCCCAGTCTATTACTCTAGAATGTTCGCGGCTAACCTCCTTTTTATATCCTGATGACGGTGTACTAGAATCTTCGGGGCTCGACCAGAGAGGGAATGTTCTCATTTCCCGTTCCAGAAGGCCCTCGGGAAAACCAGACGAAAGCATAATACATGGAAAGGCCGCGGCATGTCCTCGGGCCGGCTGGAAGGTCTCCGACCTGGCAAATAATAATAATAATAATAATAATAATAATAATAATAATAATAATAATAATAATAATAATCAGAAGAAGAGAAGAATTGCGTGGCATCAGCTGCCAAGTAGAGGCATTTAGATTTGACGTCATCTAGTCCGTCAGAGCGTCAATTTAGACGTTCCATTCAACTCTACCAGATTGCAAAATAAACCGTTCGCGTACGGTATCTCTCTTGGGTGATCTATGGTTGAATTTGTAATGAATTTCGTCGGGCAAACGCCAAATGTGTCACCAGAGATATTTTACATGCCGACATCCTACGACGTTCAGAGCCGAATCGACTTTTTTATGTCCTTCAAAAAATCCGACTATCTCTCCCGGGTTTGTCCCAAGATCTTGCAATCGGAAGGTTGTACCGTCACACTATCGCTGATCCACAGACGGATCTACCGTTTGATGAGTCGTCATCTTCGTAATTGGAGGGTGGCTGGGAAGAAGGCCATGAGCTGTGGACCGTGAAGCCTCTGTCATGAGTTGGCTGAATGTACACTGACTGACAAAGCAAATGCAACACCAAGAAGGAGTGGTCAGAACTTTATGCCAATTGCAGGGTAGACTGACGTCACTGAGGTATGCTCATGATGTGAAATGCGCCGCTGTGCTGCGCACGTAGCGAACGATAAATGGGACACGGCGTTGGCGAATGGCCCACTTCGTACCGTGATTTCTCAGCCGACAGTCATTGTAGAACGTGTTGTCGTGTGCCACAGGACACGTGTATAGCTAAGAATGCCAGGCCGCCGTCAACGGAGGCATTTCCAGCAGACAGACGACTTTACGAGGGGTATGGTGATCGGGCTGAGAAGGGCAGGTTGGTTTCTTCGTCAAATCGCAGCCGATACCCATAGGGATGTGTCCACGGTGCAGCGCCTGTGGCGAAGATGGTTGGCGCAGGGACATGTGGCACGTGCGAGGGGTCCAGGCGCAGCCCGAGTGACGTCAGCACGCGAGGATCGGCGCATCCGCCGCCAAGCGGTGGCAGCCCCGCACGCCACGTCAACCGCCATTCTTCAGCATGTGCAAGGCACCCTGGCTGTTCCAATATCGACCAGAACAATTTCCCGTCGATTGGTTGAAGGAGGCCTGCACTCCCGGCGTCCGCTCAGAAGACTACCATTGACTCCACAGCATAGACGTGCACGCCTGGCATGGTGCCGGGCTAGAGCGACTTGGATGAGGGAATGGCGGAACGTCGTGTTCTCCGATGAGTCACGCTTCTGTTCTGTCAGTGATAGTCACCGCAGACGAGTGTGGCGTCGGCGTGGAGAAAGGTCAAATCCGGCAGTAACTGTGGAGCGCCCTACCGCTAGACAACGCGGCATCATGGTTTGGGGCGCTATTGCGTATGATTCCACGTCACCTTTAGTGCGTATTCAAGGCACGTTAAATGTGCAGCATGTGCTGCGGCCGTTGGCACTCCCGTACCTTCAGGGGCTGCCCAATGCTCTGTTTCAGCAGGATAATGCCCGCCCACACACTGCTCGCATCTCCCAACAGGCTCTACGAGGTGTACAGATGCTTCCGTGGCCAGCGTACTCTCCGGATCTCTCACCAATCGAACACGTGTGGGATCTCATTGGACGCCGTTTGCAAACTCTGCCCCAGCCTCGTACGGACGACCAACTGTGGCAAATGGTTGACAGAGAATGGAGAACCATCCCTCAGGACACCATCCGCACTCTTATTGACTCTGTACCTCGACGTGTTTCTGCGTGCATCGCCGCTCGCGGTGGTCCTACATCCTACTGAGTCGATGCCGTGCGCATTGTGTAACCTGCATATCGGTTTGAAATAAACATCAATTATTCGTCCGTGCCGTCTCTGTTTTTTCCCCAACTTTCATCCCTTTCGAACCACTCCTCCTTGGTGTTGCATTGTCACTGTCAGTCAGTGTATATAGACGTGCATCCCAAGTGACTGGCAGGGCCCTGTCAGTGTGTATCGTGAGCCTTGAATCCGATATGACCCACGCTATGTGAACTGGCGTCAAAGTTCAGGACTCTTTAGCGTGCCATGCCGGGGCTTGAAGGCGCTGGCGTGTTGGGGCGCATTACCTGCCAGCTGACCGCTCACAAATATGCTGATATTTGGAGAATGCGTTGCTTCCTTTCGCCCCAGAATATAATTCCCTAAGATTCGTTCTCTAGCAGGATATCCATCCGGCGCTTCAAGCCGAAGTTGTTCAGGCGTTCGTTTCGGAGGAGCCCGAGACTATAGTTATAGATTGGTCTCCGAAGTCACCGGACCTGTACGCCATAGAGATGGGTGATGTTAAAACGAAGCAGAATCGACTTGTACACAGACATCCATCGAAGAATGCAGATCAGTGTGAGAGCAAGTTCTCAATGTCTGGAGAGGTCTTGCCCGGGACGAAGACCATTTCTTAATTTAGTGGACTCCATGCCGTGGAGAATCGAAAGAACTCGCAAAGCCCAGGGCATGTGGACAAAGTATTAAGTCCTCAGACTGCGAGTTGTGTTTTATATTTTTCCTCTTTGTTTTGTATAGGTAGGTATATCTTCCAAATATTAATGTTCTTTCGTGTTTCCTCTGTTCCATCGGCCAGTTAAGGTTAAACTAGTCCACGAGTTGTTGAGCACAAGTACTTATCCAATTATTTTCTACTTTGTTATAAGGAAGACCTGTAAAGGTACCACGTCCCTCAACGTGAAAGACGCAAACTCCAGACGCCTGAGCTACAGGGGCACGTTGGACAAAGGCGAGTATGTTAATCTCTTAAACTCATTAAAAAATGTTAAGAATATTTACAGTTTACCCAACGTTGAATAATTATGTTTACATACAAAGTACGTTGTTTAAATAATTGCAACCCTGCCTTCTTCACAGCTAGGAAGACTGTAAGATATGGGTTTACTCTAAAAGATGATAACGCTCGACCACATTGTGCAGTAGCTGTGAATGGGTACCTGAAGGGACGTGGGATTCGCAGAATTGACTGGCCAGCACCTACTCCGGACATGAATTGTATAGAGCATGCGTGGAGCTTTCTTAAAAGAGCAATTTACAACCGCCAACATTCACCAGTAACGGTCCAGGCCCAAAACGATTATGTAATCGAGGAGTGGGACCGTTTGCCTCCAGAAATGCTTAATGATAATATGTCGGTTCCACCTGAACACAACAGAATCTTGTATATGCTTAACCTTTTTGGTGAGCGTTTATGCCCGTCCCGGTCTAATATTAACTCCGACGCACTGGGTAGCATTGCGCATTCTTCACATAATTTTACAGAGTGTATTAGAGCCGTGCAATGGGCGATTCTGAATTCATTGCGTCAGATTATTCGTTTCCACTTCTACTACTGAGCTAGTTTGGTCAGAGAACTTGCTTGCAGCTAGAACGAACACAGAGAGACTCAGAAAGAGTCTCGACAGACTCGAACCAGATTCATTGTTGCTCAGTTGAAGAAGGCATTACTTGAACAATGAACTGTACGCGTCAACCTAAACTCGAAATTCGACAACAGGCTTGGAATACCAGTCCACTCAGTTGTTTAGTCGCTCAGTGAATGCTCAAACGGCGACTTTTTGCATTGTTTCTGCGTCACAAGAGCGCCTTACGGGTGTTCATGCACTGATGGTGCAAAGAAGAGGATTGTACAATAAAGTTGTAAAGTTACGCCAAGAAGCAATGTATGTGGAACTCCTTTCGTGGAGCTCAGTTCTGCCCAGATTCGTTAATGCTTAATGTGATCAGACAGCATGGCCAGTTCAGTGGACTCTTATTGCTAGAAGATCAGCGTCTTTTCGAGTATGGTTCTTTCAAACAGAGACCAGAGTGCCTGAGCTTTTAACGAGTCTCCACTTCGACATATTGAGCGATGCCGATCTCTTATAAATTAGTCTGGACGAGTCTACACGTCGTCTTGAACACCTCTAGTGTGCATAACAAAATTACCCGTAGGCTAGTGTGTGGATTCACCCCGCGAATTTCTAGGTGACGGTTGTAATGCTCCGTAATACATGCTCTATGGAACTTGTTCGGCACAAATACTTATCCCCTTCTTTTCTACGTTGTTACTGGGAGGACCGTAAGACGACAACCACATTGCTTGTAACAGTACTAAAGGATTAAAAGTCGGGAGTGAGGCTTAAACTCGCATCCCTCTACGTGAAGACACACACACCGGACGCCTGCGACTAGAGAGCTGGGCCATTACTTATTTCTAGTACTGTACAGTCGCTCAAGGATAAAGGAGCCTATGGTACTGTACAAGTTCGTCGCTGGTATACTTTTCTCAAAAACAACTGAACCTGTTGATATAATGTTTGCTGTATCCACGAGGGATTTTTTGCTAGTGGCTTTACGTCGCACCGACACAGTTAGAACTCATGGCGACGATGGGATAGGAAAGGCCTAGGAGTTGGAAGGAAGTGGTCTAGTCTTAATTAAGGTAGAACCCCAGAATTTGCATGGTGTGAAAATGGGAAACCATGGAAAACCATATTCAGGGCTGCCGACAGTGGGATTCGAACCCACTATCTCCCGGATTCAAGCTCACAGCCGCGCGCCCCCAACTGCACGGCCATCTCGTCCGGTTGGCATAAGGTTTGTGTCTACAGGATGAGCCAGAAATACGGCTATATGCTTGGTCGATTGCTTGTTTAACTGTAACTCTTACATTTATAAAATAATGATCCTGTTAGAAAGTCAAGGCCTGACATTATCAACACACAACAATGCAACAAAACATCAACAATGCCGAGTTATACAACCTGTGGCAATAAAGTTAGGTGAATGAAGTCAGAACGACCGATCCGGCAACACTGGCGACACGCAACGCTGCATCTGCGTAGCGGCAGGTTTTGACCACCTGCTCCCTATGTTGTTCAGTTGAGCATCGTGTGTGTGCGGTGTAAGACCTGGTTGACACAGTGCGAGTTTAGTGCGTTGGTTCTGAACTGCGAACATGAACGACCAAAAGATCAATGTACAGTTTTGTTTTAAGCTTGGCAAGACACCGAAAGAAACGCATGCGGTGTTGGTACGTGTTTATGAAGATCAAGCACTGTCCTTGAAGTGTGTGTACGAGTGGCTCGTCCGTTTTCGAGGAGGTCGGGAAAGTGTTTCTGACAACCCCCGTAGCGGAAGACCGGCGACCGCCGTCAGTGACGAAAACATTCAGAAGGTGAGGACATTAATCACGAACGATCGGCGATTAACTGTGCGCGGAACTACAGATTAACCGTAAATCCATGCGACAAATCGTTACCCAGAAGTTAGGGAAGAGGAAAACGTCTTATCGTCTGGTGCCACATTACTTGACTGAGGATTCACAGGATTTTGTCGAAACAGTGGATGCGAGACCAAATTTCTTGAACTGTATTGTCACTGAGGATAAAACCTGGTGTCTCAGGTACGACCCTAAAATGAAACGGCAAAGCATGAAATGGCGTTCTCCTGGATCCCCTCGTCGGAAAAAGGTCAGAGCCGGAAAGTCACGCATCAAACTCGCTTTGAAAGGAAAATAATTTGACGATATTCCTGAAATGCAACGAAACGTGACGAGGCTTTTGAACACCATCCCAAAGGAAGCCTTCATGCAAAGTTTCCAGGACATGTATCGCCGATCTCAGCAGTGCATAGTTATGGGATGGGGCTATTTCGAAGGACAGTAAGGTCACTGTCGTGCATTGTTCATCTATGTTGATAGTACAGGACTATTCACCGAACTTTATTGTTACAGGTTGCATAATTGCCTCAAACTGTTCTCCGTTAACATCACAATATAATCCATTCAGTTGCGTCTGCATCAGTAGGCCTACTGCTGCGAGGTTTTCCCTTCTGAATGTTTCCCGTTGTCAGCAGTCGTCTCCAATATCCCGCAGCCGACGGTAGCAATGTTATGTTAAAATCACGTCTCACAGCTTCACGGTCATTCCAAAAAGCAATCGTCCATGCAGCTACGGCAACTTCTGCTGCATATTCAGCGCCATTTTGGTTAACAGCGTTGCATCGTTGTGTGTCGATAGTAAGGAGCCTTGACTCTTCGGCGGTGTCATTCTTCCATCTGCAAGAGTTATAATCAAACATCAGCATCGATCAAACCTATAGCCGTATTTCTGACTCACTCTTTACATGGACGATGAATTACATTTTGATAATAATTAAAATTAAGTCTGATAAATTATTAAATGCGAGGAACATATAATTCCATGCGCTCATTCTTTATTTTGAGAGAATACAAATATTTGTACTCATTATTTAGATGGCGTTGTCTGCCAATGATAGTACTCCACTGTCACAACAAAGCTGTAGTAATAGGAATACAAAATAGTGTCACTAAGTACGTTTGATTAGCAAATGTTCACTTTTCACCAGTGTTGCCAACTTATATTTTCAAGATCCGCTAAATACTACTAAAAACCCGCTAAAATTCCGCCAAGATATCCGATCTCAAATAAGAGCAATAAAAATGAGCAATAATAATAATAATAATAATAATAATAATAATAATAATAATAATAATAATAATAATAATAATAATAATAATAATAATAATAATAATAATAATAATAAAGTAAATGCCTGCATTCACCTGATCTGTGAATTTCACTGGGATTAACCCCCTGCCTCGAAGCAGGCTAGCTAAAACTTATAGGCGTTTTACTGCCGGGTTCAAACTAGGTGAATCCCCTACCTCAAGGACCACACACAGAACAGGACGGTCTTCCTTCATAGCATAAATACAAATGCTACTCTCTCACAGTTTCATTATCTGTCGTCATTCGTCAACTAAGAGATAAGTAACGTTTCCCCACGCATTACAAGTTTATGATACCATGATCTCATAACATCAAATCCAAATAACATGTTTTCCTCATGTGACTGCTAGCTCTGGACCAGAAATACGGAATAGCTCGGAGACAACTTGGAGTACTAATTAAAAAAAACATAAAATGGATAAAACACTAAATTCCCCTATAATAAATATAGAAATCCGCCAAAAAATCCTCTGTCCGCTAAATGATATATTTCTCCGCCGACAGTCTTCTAATTCCGCCAAATTTAGCGGAAAATCCGCTAAGTTGGCAACACTGCTTTTCACAGATGGAAAAAAATTCTTCAAATAACCACTTTTCGCCATTTTTCTGTGAACAAAAAACAAATGCTTGTTAATTGCTGCGCGAATCTTCACACTACGTTTGGTCCATTCAATTCTTGTTGACATTTCCTTCTTGTACAGTACAAAGAGGTTTCCGCTGGAATGACCCACTAGCTCTGCCTCGGAAGATGAAATCCTCATGTGAGCATTGAACCTGGAAGTACTCAAGCTCGTAACGATAATTAACAAGTGAAACCGGTAGGAAATCAATTACTGGCTAGCCTGTCTATTGTGTATTTACCTTCTTTTTTTGCGTATGGCTCTATGGCTTTTTGTGCCAAGCCTGCCCGTGAACATGTTCGGCTGGCCAGCTACATGTACCATTAGTGTGAGGGTGTTGTCTGTGGATGTAGTAGTAATTACACGGGCTAGGAATGGGAAGGATGCGATTATGGCCCGGCATTTTCCTGGAGTTGAAATGGGAAGCCACTGAAAACCATTTCGGGGATGGCTAATGGTGGATTCGAACCTCCCTATTTCTCGAGTAGAGCTAGTAACCATAACTGGCCGTGCCGCAACGTAGTAAGCTAACCTGTTCAGCTGTCTATGACTTTCTTACTTCAATTCCAGGCGGATGGTTCCTAATATACTTCCCAAGATATGACAAGCATACACGCCAGGTTCACTGTGTTATTCAGAACAATGTTCCATCTAATATGAAGCAAGAATAAAGGCCACCAAGACTTCGGCACAAAGGGAAGACGATCCCCAAGTACAGTTTAAGGCGTCCGTGAGTATTTCGTTTTCCCTTCCTTATGAGAGAAATAGAGTGGCTTACATAACTGAACGTACACCAATCGTGTAGGGATATATTAACGCAATATATACTTCTTTCAGATTATGTATTGTGAAAAATAAATACTTACATTGCACGACCATGTGGCTACAAAATATAATAACTGCTCAACTCATATACTCACTGGCTACATAAGAAAACGAAAACGTTTTCTATCGATCACACAAAATTGAACGTACACCAAAAAATAGAGTGTATAATGAAATTATTTCAACAGATGCCCACATATTCAGTACTTGGTTACATGTCCTTTAGATCGCAGCACTGCTTCCAGTCTGTTTAGCAGAGTCCACGAGTTTCTTCGCAAACGACTCTGAAATCTTGCACCATTCCTCCTGTAGGACCCTCTTGAGTTGTTTCTTGCTGGTCGCTTTATGTGCTCGCACTTTTTTCTCCAAGTGCCACCACAAATTCTCAATTGGATTGAGGTCCGGTGATTGTGGGGGTGTTTCCAGTCTTTTCGGTACGTTATATAACAATCATAACGCACATTGTGAGCGGTGTGCTTGGGGTCGCTATCCTGCTGGAAGTAACAGGGGGCACCCAATCCCAGTTTGGCTGCACTTTGTTTGACGTTCTTGTTCAGTATGGAAATGTAAACAAACTGGTCCATTTTAGTCTCAATAAAGTGCAGATTACCCACTCCAGAGGCAGACATGCAGCCCCATACCATTACCGAATCACCACCATGTTTCACCGTCGGACGTACTTTGCCATCTTCATAGGCTGCATTAGGTTGCCGCCACACGTACCGACGGCCATCTGATCCGAAGATGTTAAATTTACTCTCATCGCTAAAAAGCACAGAGTTCCAGAAGCCATCTGAACAATTTCTGTATTCTTTAGCGAACCTTAGTATTTCCCGCCGGTTCATCTCACTAATCCATTGCTTCTTCCTTGGCATTCGTCTATGGAAGTTTGCCAATCTTAGTGTCCTAACGGTTTCACATGACACCGATGGATTAATCGTGGACACTACCTCAGACGTAAGTTTAGGGATACTTGCATTTGGGTCTTTGCGGAGTTGTCGGATGATGCTACGTTTACCTCTGTCCTGTAACACTGGTTTCCGTCCTCTTCCTACTTTATTGTGTATTCTTCCTTCAATACCTTGGATTGTTGATCGCGGTCTTCCTATTGCATGTGCAATTTCGGCTAAAGATCTACCCTCCTTCGTCCATTTCACTATTAGGTGCCGTTCTTGTACAGACGTTCCTTTTCTCCAACCCATTATCAGCTGTTGTTGACTAAACAAACACTGAGGGGTATCTGCAGAGTCCAACAAGTCCCTTGCTTCTGCATAACTGGATATACTGGGAAAGCCATCTGTCGTGTACGTTCAATTTTGTGGTGTATGGGGCAGCGATGTTTATATGCAGGATGGGTCATAGGCAGAGGAATGTTTCTGTTGAGACAAATAGTACGGCAGAGCATACTAAATTTCCTGGTACGTTACTAATACGCCACTTGTCAAGCTTGGTCATTATCTTTGACAGTACTGTTTACTTCCAGGTGTACGCTCAATTTTGTCAGCTACTGTACAAAACCTTTCTACAACAACTTGAATGGTAGAAAATGCTATATTTTCAGGAAACTTGATAAATTTCGCCATAATACGCCATACTGTATGCGCCAGCCCCTTGGAGATTGAGAATCAACAACATACATTCCTTCTCCATCCAGAACGGCGTAAACTATTAATCTTGTAGTTAGAAGCCACGAAATCCGATGTTTTATACGGAGTCAGAACCATGGAGTATTCTTAAAAGCAAATTAAATGTCGTATGGCTTTTAACGCTGGGATATCCCAGGACGGGTTCGGCTTGCCAGGTGCAGGTCTTTCTATTTGATTCCCGTAGGCGACCTGCGCGTCGTGATGAGGATGAATTGATGAAGGAAAACACATACACCCATCCCCCGTGCCGTTGGAATTAACCAATTAAGGTTAAAATCCCCGACCCGGTCGGGAATCGAACCCGGGACCCTATGAACCGAAGGCCAGTACGCTGACCGTTCAGCAAATGAGGACATAAAAATTGCAATATTGTACTGTACTACAATATGTTCACATGTATTACGCTTGAAAGTACAGTACTGTACAACACAACATTTGAGAATTTACTCCTCATATAGGAAACAAAAAGAAACCACTTTTCCCTTTGCGAAAATCAAGTGATCATTAATATGTCTCTCGGTCATGGCCATCCATCAACGCTGGAATTCGAACGGTAACCGCTTTGGTGGGAAGCGAGGTGCTATGCTCTGCAAATGTAAACATATTTCATCCCTTGTTAATAGTAGAAGGGTGTGTTTTCCAATACACGATATGTAAAAAAGTCATGCAACTGTAATCCCCCTTTTTTTTTTTTTTTGCTATTTGCTTTACGTTGCACCGACGTCTTATGGCGACAATGGGATAGGAAAGGCCTAGGAAATGGAAGGAAGCGGCCGTGGCCTTAATTAAGGTACAGCCTCAGCATTTGCCTGGTGTGAAAATGGGAAACCACGGAAAACCATCTTCAGGGCTGCCGTCAGTGGGGCTCGAACCCACTATATCCCGATTACATGATACTGTCCGCACTTAAGCGACTGCAGCTATCGAGCTCGGTACTATAATCCTTAATCTTACCTCAAGTATAAGGGTACACTTTTGAAAACAAAACGTAAGACGTGCTGCCTCGAGTTAATTATTAATACTCCAATCTCAAAGTTTCCGGGTTAGTTTTCCGGTTCTGAGATAGAGCAGTAGAGCAATGAGAAGAACAGAACCCAGTAGCATACAAGACATTAAGTGACAAGCTAATCAAGATTCTGATTGAGCTCAGATCTCTTAAAAAATGATGAGAAATGCAGCTCCAAAATATGTTCTCCAGGGCTTCTGATAAAAGATTAATTGATCTGATGGATTTCAATTGGACCCCAGATATATTATTTATAGTTTCCCGTTCTTCCAACAAATAATAAATGTCGTTCGCTGAAAGAATCTAATTTCTTCACAATACAGCGCACGATAAACTTCGTGCCTCCGGAAACTGGCACGGATGATTTTGTTCCGCACAATACCGATGTTACATGAGATTATTGCTAGCAATATACTCCCCACTACAGTACTTTCTAATCAGTCGCTGACAAGAAACAAACAGGAACATAAGTAATCGTTATTTCCATCTTGAACACTTATCATTCTCATACTCCTATCAGAACCGATTAGGGGGCAGTAAAGCCTGTGTAAGTTCACCAGTACTTCCAGTCAAACCTGGTCAACAAAGACAGGTGGTCAGGTTACACAAACAAAACTAATAATAATGGCGTGTGGCCTCCGAAGAGGCCGAATGCAGGTCTTTCGAGTTGACACCACACAGGGGACCTGCGCGTCTATGAGAATGGGGCCCTACCTGTGATGAATTCTAATGCTGAAGACGACACACACATCCAGCCCCCGAGCAATTGGAATTAACCAATGAAGGTTAAAATACCCGACCCGGCCGGGAATCGAACCCGGGACCCTCGGGACCAAAGGCCAGCACGCTAACCATTTAGCCGTGGAGCCGAACACAAACAGTACTGTACAGTATACTTAAAAGCAAGTGAGGACATAAAAATTACAATATCGTACTGTGTTACAATATGTACACGTATTTATTACATTATTCAAGATAAATTAGGTCGCAATGAACACGGCAGTTTCTATTACACCTGGAAGTACAGTACTGTACAACACAAAATTCGAGAATTTACTCCTCACTTCTTTTGCGAATATCAATGATCATAAATCTCTCAGTCACACCCCTGTGGGTGGGGGCGGTAGAACAACACCCACACGTAAGAGTGGACTAAAAGGGGCCCCGAGGGCTCTCAACGTTTGAGCGTGGGTTGGCGACCACGGGGTCCTTATCTGAGTCCTGACATTGCTTCCACTTACTTGTGCCAGGCTCCTCACTTTCATCTATCGTATCCGACCTTCCCTGGTCAATTCTTGTTCTTTTTCGTTCCCTACGGTATTAGAGCACTCGAGGCTTAGGGAGTTTTTCATTTTCTCGCCCTCCTTAGCCCTTGTCTTCTTTGGCCGATACCTTCATTTTTCGAAGTGTCGAATCACTTCTATGTTTTTCCTCTCTGATTAGTGTTATATAGAGGATGGTTGCCTAGTTGTACTTCCTCTTAAAACAATAATCAACATCACCATCACTCTCTCAGTCATGGCCATCCAGCTACTGCTGCTAATTTCAGATGACCACCAGTCATAAGACATAGCCTGCAAGGTTGCTAGGTAACATACCTTAAATCACAGCCTGTAGGTTGCTAGTGTTACACTTCCGTCACGCTAACTTCCTCAATTTTCAGATGATGCCCAGACATAAGACGTATTTATGTCATCATCATCATCATCATCATCATCATCATCATCATCATCATCTGTTTACCCTCCAGGTTCGGTGTTTCCCTCGGACACAGCGAGGGATCCCACCTCTACCGCCTCAAGGGCAGTGTCCTGGGGCTTCACACTGTTGGTCGGGGATACAACTGCGGAGAATGACCAGTACATCGCCCAGGCGGCCTCACCTGCTATGCTGAACAGGGGCCTTGTGGAGGGATGGGAAGATTGGAAGGGATAGGCAAGGAAGAGGGAAGGAAGCGGCCGTGGCCTTATGTTAGGTACCATCCCGGCATTCGCCTGGAGGAGAAGTGGGAAACCACGGAAAACCACGTCCAGGATGGCTGAGGTGGGAATCGAACCCACCTCTACTCAGTTGACCTCCCGAGGCTGAGTGCACCCCGTTCCAGCCCTCATACCACTTTTCAAAATTTCGTGACAGAGCCGGGAATCGAACCCAGGCCTCCGGGGGTGGCAGCTAATCATGCTAACCACTACACCACAGAGGCGGACCGTATTTATGTCAAAAAGTCTTTAATACAGCACCTGTCTTCTCCATGGTCATTTCGGATTGACCAAGTTTGAGCGGAACCAAAGGTGGTCAATTTAAATGAATTCTGCACACAGCTTGTTTCCCCGATTTTACTGTACTGTAGTATAAGCGAGCTCTCTGCAATCTGAACTGGTGGCGTGCATTGTTCGAACTTGAGACGGGTAACCAAGACGGAGCAAAATGCTCCTGTCTGCGTACGCGACCATCATCACGCATGAGTAGAGCGTGTAATCTAAAATGCAAGAGTTTGCTCTGATTCCTTCAACAGGGCATGTTAGAAGTGAAGTTGGCTGACTAGGGAGAGATGACCTTGCTTTCTTTACTGACGTTGCAAGCAATTTGGTTCATCCAGAGATGAGCAAACCCTTGTGTACAAAGAGCGAAGCTCGGGAATTCGGTGGTATAAAAGGATGACGGAATCGTTGAGTTTACCATTACTTTTGAGCTGAAGTTTACCATGACACGTGAATCGACGGACCGCGTTATGACCAAAATTCAAAACAGTGATTATAAACTAAGCAAGAGGGATGGGCTCAGTTCTGATGTTTGGAAGAAGGTCCTGTTTCTGGTTACTGTAGACGGTCAGTAGACAAAGTATGTTTCCTGTGAAACGTTAAATTCATTGTTACATCCGGTACAACTAATTTAAGAAAAACACGCTTGAAAATTTAATTCTAGCACTTCTCGCCAAGTTTTGCCCGGCAATACAAAGCAAACCATAAAAAGAGTGTGTATTTTCATGTGTGTCAAAGATTTCCGACCATACAACACTGTTGTCGGCGAAGGCTTTAAAGGAATTACGGCAAGAACTGATTAATATCGGTGCTAATTTTGGCAAAGTAGATATTGTTGATGTGTTAGCACATGCTTCCACCATTAGTAGAAACAAGGACGAACGGAAGGGAACGCCTGTATCCGTGACTGAAATAGTGCGTGAAGAAGCGAGTATCAAGGGGCAAATTCGAATGAACATAGCTCGCCTCGCCTTTGAGAAACAAGCCTCGGTCACGGTCATGTTCGACAAACATGAACCGAGCGTAGAGAGTGATTTGCATGACACTAATCTGAACCCCGTCTCTACATTTGCCTTCGCCACATCGTCTCAGATAAAATGAATGAGATTTAGAAAGTGTAAAAACTTGTCCACTTACATTACGTCCCAATCTTTCCTATCATATACAGTAGTTAACGGCTCTACTCGTAACATTCGTTACCAGACCGAGTGGCTCAAACAGCATGACGCTGACTTTCCGAAACGAAGTTAGTGGGTTCCATACCAGTTCAGTCCAGTGGTATTTGCAGGTGGTTAAATTATTATTATTATTAAGTATAGTGGGAAGGCAGGGATGAAAGGGCTTCATAGACTAGTAAAATTAGCATGGAGTGTTGGTAAGGTACCTTCAGATTGGACAAAAGCAGTAATTGCACCTATCTATAAGCAAGGGAACAGGAAGGATTGCAACAACTATCGAGGTATCTCATTGATTAGTACACCAGGCAAAGTATTCACTGGCATCTTGGAAGGGAGGGTGCGATCAGTCGTTGAGAGGAAACTGGATGAAAACCAGTGTGGTTTCAGACCACAGAGAGGCTGTCAGGATCAGATTTTCAGTATGCACCAGGTAATTGAAAAATGCTACGAGAGGAATAGGCAGTTGTGTTTATGTTTCGTAGATCTAGAGAAAGCTTATGACCGGGTACCGAGGGAAAAGATGTTCGCCATACTGGGTGACTATGGAATTAAAGGCAGATTATTAAAAGCAATCGAAGGCATTTATGTTGACAATTGGGCTTCAGTGAGAATTGATGGTAAAATGAGTTCTTGGTTCAGGGTACTTACAGGAGTTAGACAAGGCTGTAATCTTTCACCTTTGCTGTTCGTAGTTTACGTGGATCATCTGCTGAAAGGTATAAAATGGCAGGGAGGGATTCAATTAGGTGGAAATGTAGTAAGCAGTCTGGCCTATGCTGACGATTTGGTCCTAATGGCAGATTGTGCCGAAAGCCTACAGTCTAATATCTGGGAACTTGAAAATAGGTGCAATGAGTATGGTATGAAAATTAGCCTCTCGAAGACTAAATTGATGTCAGTAGGTAAGAAATTCAACAGAATTGAATGTCAGATGTGTGATACAAAGCTAGAACAGGTCGATAATTTCAAGTATTTAGGTTGTGTGTTCTCCCAGGATGGTAATATAGTAAGTGAGATTGAATCAAGGTGTCGTAAAGCTAATGCAGTGAGCTCGCAGCTGCGATCAACAGTATTCTGTACGAAGGAAGTGAGCTCCCAGACGAAACTATCTTTACATCGGTCTGTTTTCAGACCAACTTTGCTTTACGTGAGCGAAAGCTGGGTGGACTCAGGATATCTTATTCATAAGTTAGAACTAACAGACATGAAAGTAGCAAGAATGATTGCTGGTACAAACAGGTGGAAACAATGGCAGGAGGGTACTCGGAATGAGGAGATAAAGGCTAATTTAGGAATGAACTCGATGGATGAAGCTGTACGCATAAACCGGCTTCGGTGGTGGGGTCATGTGAGGCGAATGGAGGAGGATAGGTTACCTAGGAGAATAATGGACTCTGCTATGGAGGGTAAGAGAAGTAGAGGTAGACCAAGACGACGATGGTTAGACTCGGTTTCTAACGATTTAAAGATAAGAGGTATAGAATTAAATGAGGCCACAACACTAGTTGCAAATCGAGGATTGTGGCGACGTTTAGTAAATTCACATAGGCTTGCAGACTGAACGCTGAAAGGCATAACAGTCTATAATGAGAATGTATGTATGTTATTATTATTATTATTATTATTATTATTATTACTATTATTATTATTATTATTATTATTATTATTATTATTATTATTATTATTATTATTATTATTATTATTAACTTTCACTGCAACTTCACTCTCCAGAAATCAAACGTACATTTTTTCCCCTCAGTCTTAGTATGCATATCTCTCCGGCAGAAATGTCAGGATTGAAGGCTTACTGGCCATTAAAGACCGCCATAATGTGATTCTTGTCCCATGCATTCCGACACGGTTGGAGTTTGTCAACTGGCGTGTGAGCAGTTTAACTACGAGGGGGCTTCAATTACGTACTCTGTGACGTCACAGGTCGTTCGTAATACTGAATTATAGTAGGTGGATTACGTAACGAGTCAGACTGCTGTAACCACCAGCAACTGACAAGAGTACGTTTAACAGTAGGGCATTATTATAGGTTCCTCTGTGGATTAATTAATAGAATATTAATAATTCGCCTCCATGGATCAGTGGTAGAGCGCCGGCATCCAGATCGAAAGATTGCGGTTTTAAACATTCAGAGATAGTCGGATTTCTGATGGGCGGAAAAAAAAGTCAATACGGCACTCCATGTGGTGTGAGGTCGGCTTGTAAAACGTTTTTGGTGACACACTTTGTGCTTACATGACAAAATTGGGTAAAACTCCACCACGGTTCGTTCAAGAGAAATCCGTTTCTCTGCCATGGACAGTAGTAGTGTAAAACGGAACGATGAAGCTGACAAGCAGGTAGCTTAAATGGCATCAAATCAGAATAACTGCACACATCAACTGAGGCTATACGATTATTATTATTATTATTATTATTATTATTATTATTATTATTATTATTATTATTATTATTATTATTATTATTATTGCCGGGCTGAGAGTCTCAGACGGTTGAGGAGCTGGCCTCCTGACCCCAACTTGGCAGGTTCGATCCTGGCTCAGTCCGATAGTATTTCAAGGTGGTCAAATACGTCACCCTCGTGTCGGTAGATTTTCTGGCACGTTAAAGAACTCCTGCGGAACTAAATTCCAGCACCTCGGCGTCTCCGGAAACCGTAAAAGTAGTTAGTGGTACGTAAAGCCAATAACATTATTATTATTATTATTATTATTATTATTATTATTATTATTATTATTATTATTATGTTTACCCTCCGGTTTCGGCCGATGTCCTCGGAGTCAACGAGGGATCTCATTTCAATATTACAGTCAGGTAGTGTTCTGGAGTGGATAATCTGACAAGACCTGTGTTAGCACTGTCTTGCTCACGCGGGGCTTTGTAACATTACACAGCTGGGACGAGTTGACTATCGGATTAACGGCCCAGAAGTTAGGTTGGTGCGAACCGAAACAGGCTATACCTAGAGCATTGCACGGATATCCCCGCGGATATCCGCGAAGTTAGTGCCTTGCCGAATGTAGACTGTGTGGCAGTGCGGATAACTTTGCTCATGGTTTATAAGTGATTATGTTTATTGATTTCCACCCAGGTATACTCTACAAATCTCGACAAGTCATTCGTAAACTTCATACAGTTATTTTTGCTGTGGTAAAGCGACCCTTGATAATGGTATGGAAGAATGGTGATATAAAAAGTGCCGTGAGTCAATAAAGTCGTAAATCTGACGTAAGTCTAACTGGCTCCTGCCCACAATTAGTGGAAGGAAGGAACAAAGATTCCGAAAGAGAACCGCTCAATACGAAATCCCTCATCAACCTGTGAGTGTATGGGTTCTGGTGCCAGGTATCAGGCGTACGTTAACAGATCTACCCTTTCCAATATCTTGAACGTAATACAGCTAAACAGTTGCAATATCCGCGGATAACCATTCGCGGCTGCGGGTGAGGATGAAGGAAATGCGGATGCGAATAGTGTTTTGTATATCCGCGGTGGGCTCTAGGCCTAGACCAAATAATACGGTTGATGTCTTTGCGCTGAACGATGTGATACTCCATCCAATATCTACAGACCACCTGACTGGGCTGCAGTCGTCTAGGTAGATCAAGGCCCTTAATAAAGTGTATCTGCCATAAGATTTGCTGTTGTTTTCTATGTACTGGATGAATTGGAAATATTAAAGTACGGTATAACCATCTCCTTGCAGGTGCAGAATTCTTTAAAGGTGGGAAAGGTAAAGATTTCCAATATTCGTGGACCGCCTTTGCCTTGCAATAATGAACCTGGAAGGCTGAATAACATCCGAGGCCAACTGACTGTCCAGAATAGGAAATCTCGTATATACATTTCTCGAGAGTACCAAATGTCTATATAAATAACATTATAATTCTGTCTCTAAACTCATACTATGGTATTATCTCAGATTAGGTCTACGAAAATCGAAAGGTGGTCCATTTCAATATTTGGTTGTTTGTTGTCTGCTATTACATCGCAAGGAAACGGCTTAACATAACTTCTGGATAATCAGTATTTAAGTTCAGGGATAGCCGGGGAGTATACTGAGCTATAAGCGTAGTAATATCAGGGAATACCAGAATACGAATGTTGCGATATTATCAATATGAGTAAATACAGATACTTTTCTATCGATATTCGATAATTCAGTATCGATATTATTTAATGAATTTGCTGAAATCGGAAAGACCGTTAGTAAAAATTAAGGAACGATAGTATTAATAGAACAATGGATACAAAATTATAATTAAGAGTAATATCCTAAATCAGTACCAACAAACAAAAAATTAACAGCAACAGCTTATTACCCTAAAAGAGTCCGGCCCCATGGCTAAATGGTTAGGGGTACATTTGCTAGTAGAAAAATATACATCAAATGTTGTAGGACCTACGTACAAAATTTGGGATCACGGCAGTTCCAAGATAAGCAAGCTAATTAAAGGAATAAAATATAAAAATCAACATTTCTTCTTTTGTAAAAAGTACCTGATGTCTCTTTTAAGTTAAAAAAAATGAAATGGCGTATGGTTTTTAGTGCCGAGAGTGTCCGAGAATATATTCGGCTCGCCAAGGGCAGGTCTCTTGATTTGACGTCTGTAGGCTACCTGCGCGTCGTAATGAGGATGAAATGATGATGAAGACAACACGTATACCCAGCCCCCGTGTCGGGGGAATTAAGTTATGATGGTTAAAATTTCCGACCCTGCCGTGAATCGAACCTGGGACCCCTGTGAACAACTGTAAAGGCAGAGAGTAAGATTATATTAAATTGCATATCTCTTAGCGCTATCCAAGATAGAAACCATCGAGGACGCCATACAATGTTTCCGATGTAAGGTAGGCTATTGGGGAAGTTTTGTTGATAATGGCAGGCCACATTTACTACCGCCAATCACAATCGAGTTCCTGTGTTTCTACTATAACGGCAGGCTCACTTGGCAACTGCCATCCATAGTAGAGATGGAGAGTTTTCATTATAAAGACACTCCCCTTTTCCTAATGCAAGTCACAATCGAGCGGGGGAGAATTGATTATAATCGAGAAATGCAGCGCTATCTAACGTATCAACAATCGAGACACGACAATAAGTCATAGGAGCAAAGTTGTACATCTCTCCAAATTGAACAGCTAGTGTATCTGTTTTGTAATAAAACTTACCGTTTAGCCACCAAACTACCCCGAAATTAAGGTCTGCACCGTGATTAAAATAGATCCATCTTTCGATAGTCTCCGGGCCAGAAGTTATACATTAGAATAGCTTGGAATTTTTCCTCAAAGAAAAGAGTGTCCAGGTTTCGGGATTAGCACTCGCATACATACGGAGTAATTAAAGGAAGTCATACAGTTACGGAAGCTGAAATTAATAGGAAACAGGATTATAACTGAGGACAGCCGGTGAGGAAAAATATGTAAATACCAAGTGGATGTATTTGAAAATAAAATGCCCCTCAATAAGTTGTGATGGACCGGACAAGTTGGCCGTGCGGTTAGGGGCGCACATCTGTGAACTCACATCCGGGAGATAGTGTGTTCGAACCCCACTGACGGCAGCCCTGAAGATGGTTTTCCGTGGTTTCCCATTTTGACACCAGGCAAATGCTGGGGCTGGCCCTTAATTAAGGCCACGGCCGCTTCCTTCCCACTTCTGGGTCTTTCCTATCCCATCGTCGCCATAAGACCTGACCGTGTCGGTGTGACGATAAGCAAATGGTGAAAAAAAAAAAAAAAAATTGATGGTATGAGTTACGGATATAAGAAGGCAGTAACAGAGGAGATATTTAGGTGCAGGGATTCTTAGGTAAACAAATAAGAAGATGACGTATGGTGTTATTATTTAAGCCTAAAGAGGCAAGGCAGAAGCACGAAATCAAAGCGGAAAACAGGACTAGAAGAGAAATACAGTAAAAATTATAGAAAATGCCAGAAAACACCTTACGGTGTGAAATCATGGGTTACACTCCGCGGTATGGTTCGAATATTGACAACGCTCCTTACTGCTATTCGAGGACGATTGTAACCTCTAACGGTATTATGCCAATCCCGCAGAATGGCCGATTGACGTCTCTTGCTTTCTATCCAAGGAACAACCACGAGTTGACTGGAATGATGACGAAAATCTCAATGCGCTACTTCCCTGCTGGCAAGCAGTTAGAGACGTTGTCATGGTAACCTGTAGGTCCGTTGTCGGTCTGTCGGTCACTCAATGCAAAGCATGGTACCCGCAGAAAATAGTAATTTTCTCCGTCATTTGAAAAGTAAGCGAAATTATATACATAACACAAGTTATTTATAATGAAGGAACGTTTCACATATAGCCCACGGATTTTACAGAAAATTAATAGTATAAGAGCAAATGGAAGAAAACTGTTCTGCATGTCCTATAACACCCCTCCCCCACCCCATATTCAGAGATTTTTTAAATATTTTGCATACCAAAAGTTTCCCCGGGATGACTATAGCCTACTCTAAATATGAAGTTTGGTCGAGATCTACCCAGCCCTTTCGCCGTGTTGGTGGAACAGACAAGCAGACACGAAAAATAAAAACCACAGATTTGTCCTTGAGTTGATCTAAAACGGATAAATATCTGAAACATTGGCAAAATAAACGAAATTACACATAGCGGACCCCCACAACTTCATTTATAAATATTGGGTGACGCATTCTCTCTCTCTCTCTCTCTCTCGCTCTCTCTGTCCCAGCCCAGGAAGATGTGCAGCAGTGATTTGAGGTACAGAGGTGAGAGAAGAGCGGCGTGGCCTATAAAACTGTCTCAACATTAATCTTAGAGAAGAGAATGGAAAACCACGGAAAACCTTTCTCAGGAGAACCGACGATGGGACCAGCACACCACCTCCGGAATGCACAGCTCTCTTTCAAGCTGTAAATGCTCGATGTACTTCGATATCATTTCAAATCCTTGTATTATAAAAGAAAATCGAGTGATCGGCATATCGATCCTTTCATTAACTATCGATATTTTAGTATATCGGTACTTGTATCCGGGAGATAGTGGGTTCGAACCCCACTGTCGGCAGTGCTGAAGATGGTTTTCTGTGATTTCCCATTTTCTCACCAGGCAATGCTGGAACTGTACCTTAATTAAGGCCTCGGCCACTTCCTTCCCACTCCCAGGCCTTTCCTATCCCTTCGTCACCATAAGACCTATGTGTGTCGGTGCGACGTAAAGCCAATCATTAAAAAAAGTATATCGGAATGTCCTAGACTAGAACAGGAAATGTCAAACTTCTCCTTGAATAACCTGCATATTGTTGCGCAAAATATAATTTCCATGCGTTTTTGCCGTATGAAGAAACGGAGATATTTGTGATTATTACATTTTTTTCACAAGCATCAAAATATCTCTGTAAATATTTATATTTAAAAGTGTAAAGATCAGATTTGTATTGCTAAGTCCATCAACGCCAAGCATCGCTGACAACTAAATATCAACTGATCTAGGAGGATTTGACTGATGTCATATTATTATTATTATTATTATTATTATTATTATTATTATTATTATTATTATTATTATTATTATTATTATTATATAATTCGCTGGGGCCATCAAGGACCACGTTAAGTCTTGTTGCATTTGACACTGAACTTGGCCTTCTTTAGAGCCCAAATTTCCCTCATTCTTTGTGAGTGGGCCTGCTTACGCTCCTCTGTCCAAGGGGCACCGTGTCTTCTCTTCGGTTGCTCGTCTCGGTTTAGCCCATTCGTCAATATTTTCTTGCGGAAGAGATCTCTGTTAAGGGCGTCTTCAGCTGAGATATGTAGCATTTGCAGGTCTTCTTTGGTATTTCTAAACCAGGGAATTGTGGTTTTGGGGTTTGAATCAAAAAAGTAAAAGATTTCTTTAGTTAACTTTCTTCCGTCCAATCTTTTCAGATGACCGTAAAATCGTGCCCGTCTTTTTCTGATTGTGTCGGTAATTTTCTCTATTTTGCTGTAGACTTCCTTGTTGGATCTCTTTTGATGGATTCCATTTCTGTACTTTGATCCCAAGATTCCTCTCACAATTTTGCGTTCTCTTTTCTCCAGTTCTTCAAGGAGTACTTTGTTGGCATTTAGAGACAGGGTTTCGGCTGCATATAGAACTACTGGCTTCAGAACTGTTTCAAAGTGACGTATCTTGGTGTTTTGGGAAAGGCATTTTTTGTTGTAGATTGTGCGGGATGTTTGGTAGGCTATTTCGAGTTTGCATACTCGCTCCTGAAGTGCTTCTTTGTCCAGTCCATTTTTCATGATGATCTCACCCAGGTATTTGAATTTGTCTACTCGGGCGATGTCCCCGTATTTTGTATGGAGTTTTGGTGGAGCCTCTTTAATGTTAGTCATTACTTCTGTTTTCTCAAACGATATCTGCAAACCAGTTTGTTCGGCAATTTCCTTTAAAATTTCAACTTGAGCTCTAGCGGTTTCTATGTCGTTTGAGAGAACAGCAATATCATCGGCAAATGCTAAGCAGTCTGTTGCGATCCCCTTGGATTTAGTTCCTATTCTTGTTGTTGTTGTTGTTGTTGTTGTTGTTGTTGTTGTTGTTGTACCGGGGACACACATTCTCCAGCCAGTTAAATTGCGCGCCTTCTATAAGGCCATCTGGGTTATCCAACTTGAACTGGTGTTATGCAAGATAGTTTGGGTTTCAACTGCTAGATGTCTCTACCATAACGTTAATTGCTCCATCTTGTGGGGTGAACTACAATTAATCCATAAAGAAATTTTTTAATATGGAAGGTTTTCAACCTGGTTCTTAGGATTGCTTTTTTTTATGTATCAAAGTTGTCTACACTTCTGCTGCTTCCTTCTTCAATTGCTATCGACCAATCAGAAATTTGTTAATATTTTCGCCAGCCAATGTGTACAGGAATCCAGCCTACCTGTAAAAAGTTCTGGAAAATTCCCCTCGAAATATTATAAAAGCTGGGCGCTTTGGGGCCGTACTGTCATCTTAATCGCTCCACTTCAGTGAGTGCGGCGTGTTATTCGGAGGCAGGGGCCACGGTCGGAGTTAAAGGAAGGCCCAGCAACTCAAGACAACAGCAGAAGTTTCATGACATGTGATAGCTCCAGCAGATTGCTTGAGGGGAAGGTTTCAAACCTCTTATTTTATGTAAATTTCTAAACATGGAGATTTAAATGTAGAATTTTCGGCCCGTCTGTGGACTCTGTTTTATTCCCTTGTGGGAAATATGTAATATAAGGAAACAAAGAGTGATTACCCTCTGCTGATTCCCATTCAACTTGGTATAGGGTGACTAAAGTTTCTATTCATCTAAAATTCTTAATATTCTTTTGGAATTTAATGTTTCTCATTTAGTCACCCCGGCATAGAATAGGCTTAGCCTCTGTATCTTCGGGCCATAAGCCCAATGAGGGTTTTAAAACATTCTACAAGGAGTGCAAATGTTTCCCCTCCTAGCCTTTTGTTCATGGCCACTTATGTTCAACCCTTTTCTTTTTTAAATTAAGGCCATTTAGAATGGGAACTCTTTGCCCCTGTTTATGTTTCTGAAACAGAAAGTGAAAAACTGTTGAGCAGAAGATAAGCCCAAACCAAGGCTGCGGGACTCTAAATAACTTATTTGAAGATTGTCAGGTATAACCTTGTGCGTTGTAAGAAATTTATGCCTCTATTTTGGCATGTTCTTTGGATCTCAGACTCCTAGGCTATGTAAATTAGTGGAGCAAACATGCTCTTATAAATAGTGTACCGGTTCAAGAGCCATAATGCTCATCCCCTTGTATATTATCATGTTGATAATGCTCTCCAGTTATGTGCTTGGTGTTTTGGACTTTAGGTTATTCTTGCTGGAGCTGACGAGCTCATTGTTAGTTGTTATTGTTCTGATCTTCTATTTATCAATTTTTAAATTTAAGGAAAAATGGAAAGAAAGAAAGAAAATTTCAAAATGTTAGTGTATTAACTTATGCGTTGGTCAATTCCTTGTCCGCCCATTCACCCTAGCGCCTTCTAACAACTCTGTCATCCACGATAATTCCGTAACAATTATTATTATTATTATTATTATTATTATTATTATTATTATTATTATTGTGCCCTCATTTATATGGCGTGACTCAGGCTATAAAGCCTACTATTCTGCCAAACCATCTCTTATAATGTGCATACAGTTTAACATTACAGCTTACCGGCCTCCTATTGAATCTAATCTATCTAATTAAGAAATGCATATACTGTCTAGGGCTATTTTGCACGTTTCATTAGGAACAAGAAATGTTGTTGTTGTTGTTGCTGTTGTCTGATTCATCAGTCCATAGACTGGTTTGATGCAGCTCTCCATGCCACCTCACCCCGTGCTAACCTTTTCATTTCTACATAACTAATACATCATACATCTGCTCTAATCTGCTTGTCATATTCATACCTTCGTCTTCCTCTAGCGTTCTTACCACTTACACTTCCCTCAAAAACCAACTCAACAAGTCCTGAGTGTCTTCCAAGAGTCCTATCATTCTCTTACTTCTCGTCAAATTTAACCAAATCAATCTCCTCTCATCAATTCGATTCAGTAACACTTAATTCGTGATTCGAACCATCCATCTCCCTTTCAGCATTCTTCTGTAACACCACATTTCAAAAGCTTATATTTTCTTTTTTTCTTTCTTTCTGCGCTAGTCATTGTCATTGTTTCACTTCCACTGAATACCTCTTGAAAAGAGGTTGATGATTAATCCATACAATACCAGAAGAAAGTCTTCAAAAACATCTTCCTAATTCCTATATCAATGTTCGAACGAGCACAATTCTTTTCTTAAGGAAGGTCTTTCTTGCTTGTGCTAGTCTGCATTTTATATCCTCCGTAATTCTGCCATCGTTAGTTATTTTACTACCCAAGTGTCTACTTCCTTCCAGGCTTCAATTCCTTATCTAATATCACCTGACTTCGTTCGACTGCACTCCATTAATTTTGTTTTGGACTTCATTATTTTCATCTCGTACTCCTTGTCCAAGACTCTGTCCATACCATTCAGCAATTTATTTAGACCTTCTACAGACACAGAACACTGAAAATGTGGGGGACAAACTGCAGGATTGCATCTCTTCTTTCTGGACTTCTGCTTCTTTTTCATAGCCCTCGATTCTTATCACTGTAGACTGATTTTTGTACAGATTGTAGATAATTCTTCGTTCTCGGTATTTGACTCCGATTACCTTCAGATTCTCAAACATCCTGGTCCAATCAACATAATCGAATGCCGTTTCTAGATCTACGAACGCCATGGGCGCGGACTTGTCCCTAACTGGGTCCTCTAACATCAGACGTTAAGTCAGGTTTGCTTCGCGCGTTCCTACATTTCTTCTGAAGCCAAATTGATCTTCTCCCACCTCAGTTTCAACTTGTCTTTCCTTTCTTCTGTAAATAATACGTGTTAAACTAATCTTGAGGTAGTTTTCGCACTTGCTAGCACCGGCTTTCTTGGGAATAGGTATAAAAACATTCTGCCGAAAATCGAATGGCACTTCTCTTCTATCATACATCTTACACACTGATTGGAATAACTTCGTCATGCTGATTTCCCTTAAGGTAGTCAGTAATTCTGAGGGTATGTCATCAATTGCAGATGACTTGTTCCTATTTAGGTCTCTCAAAGCTCTGTCGAATTCAAGCCTCCAAATTGGGTCGCCCATTTCATCAGCATCAACAGCCTCTTCTGGTTCCAAAACTATATCATCTACTTCTTTACCTTGATACAATTGTTGGATAAGTTCCTGGCATCTTCCCTAAAAGTAGTTTTCCATCTGAGCTCTTAATATTCATACCCCTAATTTTCCTTCAATTGTTTTCTTGATTTCCCTATATGGAGTATCTACAGTATCTTTCCTAGGACCATACAACCTTCAACATCCTTGCACATCTCTTTCAGCCATTCTTCCTGCCCTTCACTTTCTATCTACTTCATTCTTTAAACGTCTGTATTATTTTCTGCCCTAATCAACTTCTGCATCCTTGTACGTTCGTCGCTCTTCAATCACATCTAGTGTCTCCTTAGTTATCCATTGTTTCTTAGTTGATCTTTCCTTTCTTTCTAACCTTTCTTCAGCAGTTCTACTGATCTCATTCTTCACGACTGTCCACTCTTCCTCTCTCGTTTTCCTTCAGTCTTTTCATTTAGTCAATGTGCAACATATTCCTTTAAAAAATTCCTCATTCTCTTTTATTTCAACGTGTATCTCCTTGTATTTCTTTCTTCAGAGTCGACGTCTGCTGCTGGGGAAGTCATGCAATCAAATACCTGGTTTCTGAATCTCTGTCTAATCATAATGATGTATATTTTATATCTTCCAGTGTCTCCAGGTCTCGCCCAGATATACTTCTGTCGTTTGTGGTGTTTGAACCAAGTGTTAGCAAGGACTAAATTATCATCGGTGCAGAATTCAACCAGCCGACTTTCTCTTCCATTCCTTTGCCCCCGTCTGAATTCTCCTACTGCATTACCTTTTCTTTCTTGGCCTGTCACTTCATTCCCATCTCCCATAACAATTAGATTCTCGTCGCCTGTTACACAATGCATTGGATTTTATATCTCTTCATATGTTCTTTCGATTTCTTCGTCATCCGCTGAACTGGTAGACACATAGACCTGCACCATTGGCTTGGTGTCTATCTTGACAACAATAATCCTTTCACTATGCTGGTCGCAGCAGCTTACGCGCTGCCCTATTTCCTTATCCACTGTTAAAATAACTCCTGCATTTCCCCTGTTTGATTTTGTGTTGATAATTCTGTAGTCGCCTGACCAAAAATCTTGCTCTTCCTGCTAACGTACTTCACTTATACCAACCACATCTAACTTCAGTCTATCCATTTCCCTTTTTAGAATCTCTATCTTACCACAACGATTCAAACTTCTAACATTCCACGCACCGACTCGCAGAATGACAGTATCCATTCTTCCTGATGATTGCCCCCCCCCCCCCCTTGTGTAGTCCACACACAGAGATACGAATTGGGAACTATTTTACCTGCGGAATATTTTACTTTGGAGGAAGTCATCACCTGAATATCATTCAAACACAGAAAGCTGCATGTCCTCAGGAGTTAGTTACGGCTGTAGTTTCCTGTTGCTTTCAGCCGTGTAGTATTATCAACATAGGTAAGGCATGTTGAGTATTATTACAAGGCTATATCAGTCAATCATCTAGACTGCCGCCCTTGCAACTTACGAAAGGCTGCTACCCGCCTTTCGATGAACCATTCATTAGTCTGTTCTCTCGACAGATACCCGTCCGATAGGTTGCACCTAAAGCTCGGCAATCTGCTTCACTGGGCCGCACAAGCCTCTCCACCGTGGCAAGGTCAAATGTTTTACAGGAGAGGCAAGGAATGATACACAAAATTTTGTTGTATTTACAATAGTTTAGGCAGCGCTTCACTTTTAAGGGTTTTGGACACTAAGTTTTGTCAACTTGCTCCGGTTTTATTTAAACGCTCCTCATAGTTAAATAATATATATATCCTACAATAATTTGGAAGAAATGATCTTTGTAATACTGATGGAATTAATGAAATAGGTTGAGTGGCTCTCGATATTATTATTATTATTATTATTATTATTATTATTATTATTATTATTATTAAATACTATCTCCTGTTTTACCATCAGCCCGCAGGCTGGCTGAATCCTGAAATAGCATTACCAGAGGTTATGCGGTTATAGGAAAACCGCAAAAACTGATGGCGATGCCAAAACGAGGCGTACGAGGCAAGATGGAGAGTGAGATAATAGTTTGTCATTGCTTTCCTCACTGGGACAGAAATCGCCTCGGAAGTACAGCTGATCCCATAAACAACACTTTCCGTAAAGCTCAGACACACTATACAGAGTGTTTGGGAGATAAGGACAAATATTTTTTCTGCTGGTTATTGATAGGACCCTGAATATACAGGGTGATCGGAAACAACGTGAACGGGGTGTATGGACGTTAATTCACATTCGTGAATAATCATCCTTCAACGATTTGGGTGGGATCTCTCGGAAATGCTGGGAAACAAAGAGCGTTGGTCATGCTGAAAAAATAATTTGAAAAAAAAAAGTAATTTGATATCTCACACCGTTGTCATTTTATCAGCAGCTGAAGTTAACCAATCAGATTCAAATGGGCTTTGAGAAGCGGCGTTGCTAAATCTCCACATGGTTTAAAACTTCGCCTGTGGAGTGATTTGAACAGGGACAGCTGACAGGATCGCCCCATAGCAAGTGCGCTATGGTGATACCGACCGAAACCTACGGTCCGTTTGTGTTTGATGCTGATTTCTTGGTATGGTTCTTAAGCCGGTCTAAGCCACTTGAAACTTTAGTAACACCAAATACAGTAGACAATATGCGACACTTTCGGATTTAGCCTTGTTAAAGTGGGAGACAAGTCGCAAGTGGCGCTCCTAGTGGCGTGACCTGGAAATTCGCGCTAAATTCAAACATCAATGGAAATGCCTATACGGAAATGGATAAATAAATCAAGTCTAGAAAGAAAGTGTTATTAAGATATTAACTTCAAAGTTGGTAAAGCAATTCTAGATAAATGAATGAAGAATTATTTAACAGGTTTTTATTTAAAGACTGAAATTAGACATATAATCAAGATGTGAAATGGACTGCTGTGAAAAGGTTTGATCTTTCATTTATGGATTACTTTTTTAGTTTTAGCATTCCTGCATGAACTTTTACGGCTAGATTTGTCTTTTTCCTCATTGAAAAACATAGTATCATCACATTGTCCGGCTCCATGTCTAAATGGTTAGCGTGCTAGCCTTTGGTCAAAGGGTTCTCTGGTTCGATTCCCGGCAGGGTCGGGAATTTTAACCTTAATTGGTTAATTTCGCTGGCACGGAGGCTGGGTTTATGTGTCGTCTTCAACAACATTTCATCCTCATCACGATGCGCAGGTCACCTACGGGTGTCAAATCAAAAGACCTGCATCTGCCGAGCCGAACTTGTACTCGGACATTCCCGGCACTAAAAGCCACACGCTATTTCATTTTTTTATCACATTAAGATACTTGTCACATTCCTTACACACATTATTCAACGAATTAACATTTAAGAGCTGGACAATTTTCCTCTTAACTTGAAGCTTACTAACAGAAAGAAAATCTATGAAATTAACCTCAAAAACATTCAAAATTTCCCTATAAGCAACCTCTGTCATTACATTAGGGTAAAGCAAATTTGCATCGTTTTGTTTCAACAAAATATGTGCAATTCTTAAGTCACCCATATTTTCTTCAGTGCTTGACAACGCATTACGGCATTTCAAATGGGGTAACTTGGAACACAAGCAGCCACACACACACACATACATATGCATTTTCCTGAATGAAATCAAAACCCAGAGATAACACCTACAACAACACATTGGTATTGAAGGTTAACTGCTGCACTATACAATAAGCTTATTATATTTAAAGCCAGTTAAAATATAGGTCGCGAAGGTCAGAAATTTAGGAACTACTATAAAAATCTCGTGTCACTGGAAGAATATACTGTATATGCAAACACAATATTTACTTACATTTTCTTGTCACGAGAGAAACGGAAGGAAGACCGCGAATCCTTCTGCACTTCATGGTTGAGCTACTATTTACTTATGTCAACTTACTGCAAATGCATAAATAACGCCAAAAAATTCACAAACAAATACACGTGATCTTACGACAGAATCAGTAACTCAGGTCACTCCGCTAGACAGAGCTCTAATCGCTATCCCTTGATATCTCGCAGACTGTCGCGTATTGTCTCTACTGTATTTGGTTACACCGCTTCGCAAAACCCATTTGAACTCTCCCGCGAAGCGATCTAATTGGCTAACTTAGGCAGCTGATAAAATAACAACGGTGCGAGATATCGAATTATTTTCAAATTATTTATCAGTGTGGTCAACTCTCTAACGTCCATATATCCGGTTCTCGTTGTTACCGGCCACCCTGTATATCACGTCCTATTTGAAAATATAAAACAAAACATAAAAATTTGACATCTATATCTCAGGTAGCCAACGGCCGTAGCCGTGTTGAAACACCGGATCCCGTGAGATCTCCGAAGTTAAGCAACATTGGGCGTGGTCAGGAGTTGGTTGGGTTGCCACGCGCTGTTGGTGGGGGTAAGGGAATGGAGGAGCGGAAAGGAACTGGCCACCCTACCGCACGTAAACTCCGGCTCAGGAACACCTCTGCCGAGGTTCGAACCTGCCTTCGGGCAGAATAACCCTTACCTTACCTATATCTCAGGTAGTATTTAATGACGAATGACTTCGGTCTTTGTATACATTACAATAATTTTCAGTGTGAAAACATTTACCTGTTCTTCGTAGAAAGATTTCATACAACTCATGCCTGCGTACTACCTGAAAATATAGTGCAGTGATATACTTAGAATTGTTTCTTGCACATTACACACGCATACGTCCTGAAGCTTGGTGTTAAAATAGGCAACTGACGCAAAACCATGTTCAAAGATGCAGTCGTGGAGTTAGAATACACCATCTGCCGAATGCAAGCTTGCAACTATACGGCCTGCACAGTGGAATCAAGTAGCTTGGTGGCAATAAATATAAGGCAATGCCAATGATTAAAAACTGCCATCCGTATCCCATACGACTAAAGCAGAAGACTGTATATAAGAATTCCCGGGAGAGCTCTAAATCATTAGGAGTGACCAATGGCAGGGCTAATCGTAAGACAGCGTTTTAATGACCTCTCTTGGGAAGTGTCTCGATCTATTTTAAGAGCTCTCCGTAAGGAAACTGCAGATACATGCTCGTGTGGACACAAGAAAAGCCTTCAACGTCTCCATAGCATAACGTACGAATTTCACCCATTTCAACAAGGTATTTCACGACAACTAAACCTATTACAATGGATAATTTATCAGCTTCAATTCATACAGAATTGAGCTCTCTGTATTCTCTATGAATTACTTTATTGGTACCCTTAGATTTCACTTATCAAACATTGAAATTTCTTACAACTAACAGTGAAGATAAATTGGCACACTCTGCACTTAAATTTAAAATTATGTCCACGAGCGGTTATACAACCCTGGATCCGCTTAATTTTATCAGAAAACACTTTCTGCAGATCTGATTGTGACATGTTTCTAATGTGCGCAGTTATTGCAGTTTTGAAGTCACCAAGCGCGGGCGGTCACGATACACCAATGCTTCCACAGATGAAAGTCAGGTAGAGGAGGTGACAAGAATATCAACAGTATTCCTTTCAATAAAAATGGTATATTCGTAGTAGTGGATTCGCCATTTATGATACGCATCTTTCACCTCTTTCACCTCTGTCACTTCGTTCGTTTCTGAACCGCCTTATATGCGTTGTTGCAAGCCCCGATATCTTCGTTTTTTGCCAACCTGTGGGATGATTTTGATGCGCTCCGCAGTGCCGATTCAGCAATGCTCAACATCTTTTCTTCGTTTAGTTTAGGTGGCCTTCCACTTCGCTCACCATCGAACACAGAGCCTGCCTCTCGAATATCTTCATAAGTCGACGAAGTGCATTGTGATGAGGTAAATTTGTTCTTGGGAATTTTTCACCAAGTGGCTCTTGCACTAAATCTACGTATTTATCACCTTGTTGAGAGACGTGTTCAAAACGAAAAACACATTATTATATTGAACGAACCATGATTAAGAACTACATATAACAACTCAACACCAGTATCGCTTTATCAGTAGCTGTTTACTATACTAAAACAATTAAATGTCACGCGACCAGGGACCAGAAAAGGTCACATATATCCTGCGATAAGAATGTAGAAAAACTTTACTCTGATTCGAACTTACAACCTAATCTACATCCGCAATCTAAATGCACAGCGACTTTCCGAACGATTTGTAGAACAGAACAGAACAGACATTGATACGATCGGCGATGAAATCAGATAGACACGGAATGTTATCCCGCGACAGATATGCTCACAGTCGAAGAAAATTATACGGTAAATCACAAACACTTTGACAAGGAGGAAGCTGGCATCCCACTTGGTCTCACAAATGTTCAATTGGTAACAAAACATGCGGCCGGACAAGCCGGAGAGATATTGAAACATGACGAAAACACTCCTGAGATACCTGCACAGTGTGTATCCGAGCGTTATCTCGCCGAAAGACGGTTCCTGGACGCTAAGCTAGTCAGACAGCGCACAGGTCGCAGCAATTTTTTAACATATCGCTATGCGGATAATGACCCTGTATTACCACCACAGTCGAGTGATGATCATATACGATAGCTCCTCTGACCATCACACCAGTAAAAGAGGACGTGTCCCGCTATAATGTGAGGCATGGACTGTAGCACTCAACTGTGGCTCTCAGAACTCATACACGGTAGTCATCCGCTTGCAAAGGAAAACGTCGCCGGAGACAATACATCGTCAGTCCGCAGCAGTCCACGTTGCTATCTGAAGACAATTTTTCAAACGGAGATGACCACTTTAAGGTTTTAGTGGTAGCAAATGCATACACGATTATACGAGTAGTTTAGCGTGACTGTTGATATTGTGATCGGCCAAAAGACGTCTATTTTACGTGAAATCCGAA
Source organism: Anabrus simplex (assembly GCF_040414725.1). NCBI lineage: Eukaryota > Metazoa > Arthropoda > Insecta > Orthoptera > Tettigoniidae > Anabrus > Anabrus simplex. The sequence continues at coordinate 322,304,390 of NC_090265.1, forward strand.
CAAGTACGCTGTTTCCATGTCACACGTGCACTGGCCGAAATTCGCACCGCGGCCGGCTTGGAGAGAAGCCCAGTAGACGTGCAGAAATATTTCTGGTAGACGTATGGAGGTAAAAATAAAGTGCCCTATGGAAACGGTCAAATATCTCTGGATGGTGGACAAGGACCATTTTGATATATAATGATACGATTCTCCTTCCTGGTTGTCCTTGGGGTCGTCCAGACCCGATTTGCCGTGCATATTAGACATCTTACCGTTTTCACTGTTCCCAAAACGAACAGACTGGAGTTTGAACAGCTGGAAAAGCGGGCAATTCAGTATGTCGTCCACCCTGTCTCTCGCAGCCCGAAAGTAGGATCTTTCTCACCCTCTGTCTGCGTCTTCTTGGCATGTTACTTAAGTATGGTTCGTCCATTATTGGAATATGCAAACAGTGTTTGGGATCCTCACCAAGAATACCTAATAAAAGAAATAGACAGTGTGCAGAGGAAAGCAGCAAGATTTGTAACATGGGATTTCAGGAGAAAGAATAGTGTATCAGAAATGTTAAAGGAACTTGGGTGGGAAATTTTAAGTAAGAGAAGGGAGAAAACTAGACTTATAGGATTATATACAGCCTATACAGGAGAAGCAGCATGGGGAGATATCCGTGAGAGGCTTCAGCTGGAAAATAATTATATCGGCAGGACTGACCATAAATAAAAAATTAGAAGGAATTTTAGGAGAAGCGATTGGGGTAAATTTTCATTCATTGGGAAGGGTGTGAAGGAGTGGAACAGTTTACCAGGGGTAGTGTTTGACCATTTTCCCCTTTTCCAAAATCTGTACGGATATTCAAGAAGAGAATAAACAGCAACAGAGAAAATAAATGAAATGTTAGAGGGCATTCGACCAGTGCAGGTTAATGTAAATAAAAAATGTGTGTGAATAAATTAATTCCATCCCCTGGTCTAAGGAGTTTGGACAGCCAAAGTAGGGGACTGCCTGTAGGGGTGAAGTACAGTGGGGACTTCGAGGGCCCTGGGACCGCTAAGGTAGCTGTGAAGGCCCTTCATGAACTCTGAAAAGTGGTGGCAAAAGGGGTCTCTGGTTAAGACGCAGCAGGTCGTTATGCTAATTAGGTTCCAAAATGGGTAAAAAAATAAATAAATAAATAAATAAATAAATAAATAAATGCAATGTAAATTTTAATTATATACCAGTTGTATAGTATCATTTGAAGTAATTCCACATACTGTATATCAGTTGACTATATTTGTAAGTAGTACAGGAGATATTATAAGTAGAATTTTGTAAACAATATAAATTCATTAAGGATGAGATGTTTAATAGAAAAAATTGTTAGCGTAAATTGTATAATATTGTATTTTGGGAAAATTTTCTTCTCTTGTTAATTTAATATTTAGTGCTTGACAATAATGTATTTTAGTGTACCATTTACCACCGAGGTAGACACCTCATTTGCAAATAAAGAGATTTTGATTTGATTTTTGATTTGATGTCTGTAGTCCATAGATAAAGCCTAACAGTATAGTCCATATCGCATCACATGCGCGTTTCGAGTCAAGGAACATAGCATACAGCTCTGTGAAGATGAAGGGCGAGCTCAACATGGGACAAAAATTTCCTATTTTTTTTTTATTTACGAGCCAAGGAGAATAGTGCTGTGAGTTAAGTTTTGAATTCACTGAAGAAAACTGAACTCTTGTTGTCTGATGTGGTTGCGAGTACGAAGAGTGAATTCAACAGATCTTTTTTTTTTTTAATTTTTTTTTTACGTAAACGTCTGTGCGTTTCTGAGTGCTTCCACACCTTCCTCCTCAGACACTTAAGCCAAAGTGTGCCAATGAATAGAATTTGTAATTAAAGTCAGTTAAACGTCAAGAGGAAAAGTCCAAAAAATGACGACAGTGAAAATGTTTGCCTTGGAAAAATTATACGAACGTAGAATCACCGTACCTCCTGCAAAATCAAAGGACATAGGGACGCGAGGTACTGCGGTTTCAACGTACAACAGATTCGTTTAATCGGTGACATCGACGCCCAAGCTCACGTAACACGAGAACAAGTACGAGAAAGTGACACAATTATAGAAGATTTGGTTACAAAAAACTTGTATTTCAACGTCCTAATTTGTTCATTGGAGTTATTCAATCTTTAAAAATATTTAAAAACTAGCAAATGTACCCGTGCTTCGCTACGGTATTCTATATTGTATTCAAATATCGAAGTAAATACTGTACAAGCAGTAAATAACATTCTTTTAAAATTACTTGTCTCTTAGCGTTATCCGAGAAACAGCATACGTTGTTTCCAATGTAAAGTTTTTGTTACGGATTTGTGATATAACGCCAGGCTCACTTGCCTATTGCCATTCACAATCGATTTGGGAAGTTTACATTATAATTGCAGGCCCCATTGCCTACTGCGAGGTCACAATCGATTTGTGGAGTTTTCGTTATTATGGCAGACCCCCTTTCCTACTTCCAGAGACAGATAACACTTGAGGAGTTTTTATTATAATGGCAGGCAACTACCCTACTATCAGTCGAAATTGAGTTGTGCAGTTATTATAATGTTAAGCCCCTTTTCCTACGGCCAGCCAGCTTACTGCCAGTCAATTCAAGTTGGTGAGTTTCCATCATAATAGCAGGCCACTATGCCTAATGCCAGTACATTTTAGATGAGTACATTTGTTTATAATGGCGGGCACCCTTGCCTACTGCCAAACACAATCGGGTAGGGGAGTTTTAAACAAAACTGCATGCTCACTTGCCTTCTGCAAGTCAAATCGAGAAGTGAACTATTCATTACAATACTAGGCCTACCTTACTAATGTCAGTTACACAGGAGTTGGAAAAAGACCCCGTTCCTACTGCAATTCAAAGTCGGTGTGGGGAGCACTGATTACAATAGCAGACACACCCTTTCTCCATCGCTACAAATTGACATCAGTGAATATATATAGATCGACATACGAAAGTATATGAGAGTTTACAATATTGCAGACCTTCAATTACAGATTAACTGCTGCTAAACGTACGTCATATTGACAAAGGATTGTACCATAAGACGCCGGATTTAGTGGCCTAAATGGCTGGTCCTATGATATCTCATCTATTTTTGGGTCAGATTGAGTTAGAAACGTTGAACTGGGTAATGTTTTTGTAAAATTATCTCGCATTACATTACTTTTCGGATAATTATGTGACAGCTACATACATAGCATTTGGCTCACATAAAATTATGGCTACTGTGTGGGCCAATTTTCGTGAAGAGTTTGATGATTCTATATTTAGTATAAGTGATTGAAAGTATGAATTATGCATGTGAAAAGTCCAAATTTACTTAACACCGATTAACAGAGAAAAATCAAACGTAAAAGGGGTACAGATACGACAAAAAGTCTTAAGACCAAGGTTGTAGATCATTCCAAATTGAACGCAGATTGTGCAATCCGTTATGTGATAGGACTTCCCGAATGTCTGCACCATCATTACAATTGCCTCCATATTTCGATATTCTTCGGGGATAAAAAGTGAAAAATTTATAGACCTTGGAAGTTTTCCGTCCGTTACAGGCTAAAACGCATAATTTTTGTCAAATTTCCATTTTCTTTTTCGTCTGGCAGATTATGACGCAATATGCATTTTGAGCGAGGAGGGTAGAAATTAGGACTTTCAGGAAACCAAACCCCCCAAAAAATATGCAGATGGACATTATTACCCCTTAAACGGGTAGCTGTGCGAAAATTTCGCCAAAATAGTCAATGTACACGCACACGGTCGTTACGATTTTATTTATATAGATATATAAGGAATCTGCTCCATGTACAACACCTTTTGGGCTATGTCCGCTAGACTTAACCTGCAAAACTGACCATTCATGATATCTCCCTTATTAATCCTCCTGACGAAAAAATGCACATGAAAAAAAGTTTTAGAGATTGAATTCCATCATGTTGGGTCGATTTCCAGTCAGACTGCTCTTGTACTGTATATATTGTGGAAGAGTAAAATCACCTTTTCGGTTCCCTATAAACCGCCAGTCCGTTCCGGGAACATGAAATGTTATTGACCTTTAAAACCTACCTTTAGACAGGTGGATGCTAAATATAAAGTTTGGTTCGAGAATTTTCAGTAGTTTTCAAGTTGTAAGAAATACGCTTTACCCGCACCCGCTCTTGAGTTAAGTCCGATGGGACTTGTACCGAAAAACGGTCCGTCAATGATCTCCCTTATTAATCCCCGTATCGAAATGATGTACATGAGAAAAAAGGTTTAGAAATTAATTTCCATTAAGGCAGGTAGATTTCCATGAAGTTTGGTTGTGTATATATTGTGGGAATGCGAAATCGCGGTTTCGGTTTCGTATAAACCCCCAGTCAGTTCAGGGACTTAGAAACGATATTTGCCCTAAAACCTACCCAAGGACAGGTGGATTCTAAATATGAAGTTTGGTGGAAATATATCCAGTAGATTCTAGCACTCGCGTACATACGGAGTAATTAAGGAAGAAAATAACACAGTTAAGAAAGTTGAAATAAATAGGAAATGGATTATAACTGAGGACAACCGGATAACGACAAATACGTAAATGCTAAGTGAATGTATTGAAAAATCAAATGCCCCTCAATAAATTATGCTGGTATGAGTTATGGATATAAGAAAGCGGTAACAGAGGAGAAATTTAGGCGCAGTGATTCTTAGGTAAACAGACAAGAAGATGACTAATGGTGTTATTACTTAATCTATTCGAGGACGGTTATAACGTCAAACGAAATTCCGCCAATATCCCGCAGATAGGCCGATTGACGCCTCTCTTGCCTTCTACCCAAGGAACAACCACGAATTTAAAAGCATGATGAGGAAAATGGCAATACGTTACTTCCCTGCTGGCAAGCTGTCAGACACGTTGCCATGGTAACCTGTAGGTTCGTTGTTGGTCTGTCGGTCACTCAATGCAGAGCATGATACCCGCAGAAAATAGTAAATTTCTCCGTCATGTGAAGAGTAAGGTAAATTATGAACATAACGAAAGTTATTTATAATGAAGAGACATTTCACGTACGGTCCACGGAGTTTACAGAAAATCAATAGTATAAGAGAAAATGGAGGAAACCCGTTCTGGTTTTCCTATAAACCCCCTGTCTATTCAAAGATTTTAAAATGATATGCATATCGAAACCTTCCCAGGGATGAGTATACTCCAAATATGAAGTTTGGTTGAGATCTAACCAGCCGTTTCGACGTGATGGTGGAACAGACAAACAGACAAAGAGATACGAAAAGTAAAAACCACCGATTCGGTCTTGAGTTGACCTAAAACGGATAAATATCTGAAAAATTGGCAAAATAAAAGATATTACAGACAGCGGACCCCCTACAACTTTATTTATATAGATGCGGAATAAATGAAACAAAAATGAATCAGTTGTACGTTTTCAGAATAAGTATTCTTACCCGAAAAAATGATATTACGTTTGTAAGTTACTTTTTGCGGAATTCGCCGGAATTGAATAATTTCACATGTATTTTCCTCAAAACATCCATTTACTGAGTTCACCCTTTTTATTCGCAACGCCTCGTACAGTATAAGCCATACTGAAAGCGACTGACGTGCCCTCGCACAACGGTGCTGTCTCTTGAAACTTAATTCCACTGTTGTAGCAATTCTCCAAATATATTTTTAAATTGAGTACTAGTCATATTTTATATACTGCCAACTCCCCTTCGAAGGTTAACCGCTCTGGTTCGTGAGTATATAATAGTAACCAGCAGCGATCACCTGCAAAGATACGAAGATATTTATTGTTGTAATCACGAGGCTTAGGTCTAGGCCAAAACCTATTCTGAGTGCGAAGAAATTGATAGGCTGTAACTTCAATCTTCTTCAGGCCTGGGAGCAGGAATGGAACTCTAACTCTCCCCTCGAGCGTCTTAACTTACACCGGATCACACAGAAACCAGAGGAATTCAAACTACCTCGCAAGACTTGGGTTTCGCTTAACAGGATACAGTCTCACCACGGTAAATGTGCTGAACTACTTTATAGGATGGGTAAACTTTCTTGCACGCAGTAGCCCAAATAAACTGTACAGCACATTGTTGAAGAATGAGGTCTGACTGCATACAACGAGAATCCGGAAGATTTTGTGGTTGCATCATCACCCGTGTTCGAGTATATCACTCAATAATCTGAAGACCAATTTTTAAATTTCTGTATTATTTAATGAATACACAGTCAACATCCACTAGAACTGACGATGCTAATTTAATAAATTAATCATACAAGGATGAATGAGATAATAAACAACATTTCATTTATAGAGCAATTTAGAAAATTAGCTTGAAACTCTATTAGCTGTCAGTGGAGATCTGGGGTGGATGGGAATGGAGGTCAGTAAGTAGTAAGGTTGGGCCCACTAGAGTTGAAGTCTGACATTTGAACGGCGAAAGCAGTAACTAGGAAGTACGCTGCGTTGTCATAGTTACCTCAATCTGCGGCATATCGCCCTTTCACACAGCCTGAATATTTAATAAAACATGTAGGCCTAACGCAATTCAGCATGGGCGCCCGCAGGATCTTTTCCAGGGGGGGGGGGGCACATTAACAATTTTCTTGAATATAAAAACCAATATAACGTCAGCAACATTAAATTGTTTACAGAAACTTCCAGTTATAACATATGCTAGATGACTGTCAGTAATTTCAGTTTATGAAATAATCTGGTATGATATTAAGCAATTGAACATCAACATCTTTAGAATTCCAGGGGGGGGGGGGGCAAGTGCCCCCCCTTGCCCCCCCCCCACCTTGCGGGCGCCCATGCAATTCAGTAAACTTTAACCCATTCCTGAGCTCGTGCTAATAATTCCAGCATTTAAGTCAGAATACGTCATTGCCGATAATAGATAATAATATGAGATTTTATATTCACTAAACTGACAATAACGTCAACAAATGCACTGTTATATAGAATAGAAATGTACAACACTAGCCACTGATTAACTTACAAAAAATAAATCAACGAAAATAATACTCAGGAAACAAACACGTCCGCCTCTGTGGTGTAGTGGTTAGCGTGATTAGCTGCTACCCCCGGAGGTCCGGGTTCGATTCCCGGCTCTGCCACGAAATTTGAAATGTGGTACGAGGGCTGGAACGGGGTCCACTCAGCCTCGGGAGGTCAACTGAGTAGAGGTGGGTTCGATTCCCACCTCAGCCATCCTGGAAGTGGTTTTTCGTGGTTTCCCACTTTTCCTCCAGGCAAATGCCGGGATGGTACCTCACTTAAGGCCACGGCCGCTTCCTTCCCTCTTCCTTGTCTATCCCTTCCAATCTTCCCATCCCTCCACAAGGCCCCTGTTCAGCATAGCAGGTGAGGCCGCCTGGGCGAGATACTGGTCATTCTCCCCAGTTGTATCCCCGACCCAAAGTCTGAAACTCCAGGCCACTGCCCTTGAGGCGGTAGAGGTGGGATCCCTCGCCGAGTCCGAGGGAAAAGCCAACCCTGGAGGGTAAACAAATTAAGAAGAAGAAGAAGGAAACAAACGCTTAAATGATTACATAAACCAGCAACAACTAACACAGCTAACACAGTACTACTCCGAATAATATCACAAAAGCGACTGAGAGCAAGCCAACCCACGTGGCGACAGCATCCTTAAATGTGGCATCGCTGTTATCGTTGGCATAGTAACAGACCATTTTCGAGCAGCGTTAGTCAACTTCTTCTCGCCGGTGGCGCTAAACGTCAGACTTCAACTCTCGTGGACCCAACTATAGTTGGTTAGGGCTGGAGAACATGATGATGATAATGCTTGTTGTTTAAAGAGGTCCAATATCTAGGTCATAGGCCCGACAGGAGAACACACCGTAAGATTACTGCCAAATACAGTGGCACTATTTATATGCAGTTAAAAGTTAATATTAAAAAGATGAATCATTATTTTTTTTTAAATCCTTTACAAGAACTGCAGCTTATTAAAAACGAGGGATTCGTCGAGCTGACCACGCGTCACCTCGTAATATGGAGATCTTCAGGCCGAGGAGCGGTCGCTGGGTAGGCCAAGGCGCCGAAGTTGTGAACCTTGCACGGAGATGGAATGTGTTGACATTTGCACGGAACGCCAAATGGGTATGTCAAACTGTGACACTTCCACCGAGGCACAAATGGGGTTGTAAAGCAGAATCAGGGGAGGGGAATAGATAGATAGATAGATAGATAGATAGATAGATAGATAGATAGATAGATAGATAGATAGATAGACAGACAGATAGACAGAAGCCTTTAGATTTCATTGCTACAGTTGTCTGCCTCCGTAGCTAAATGGTTAGCGTGCTGGCCTTCGGACACAGGAGTCCCGGGTTCGATTCCCGGCGGGGTCGGGAATTTTAACCATAATTGGTTAATTTCGCATTGTATGTGTCGTCTTCATCATCATTTCATCCTCATCACGACGCGCAGGTCACCTACGGGAGTTACATCAAAAGACCTGCATCTGGCGAGCCGAACTTGTCCTCGGACACTCCTGGCACTAAAAGCCATACGCCATTTCATTGCTACAGTTGATACCTGGCGACAACTAGTGTTCCATGTTGAACTGTTGGTAATTGTTCTACAGCTACCGAATTCACCAAGACCATCAAGGTACCACTTGTTGATTTACAACAGACATCAGCACACTGTGGACTATACCAATAAAGGTCAACTGACTTATTACCTCGTAGATTTCAAGAAAAGTAAAGGTAAAGAAATAATAATAATAATAATAATAATAATAATGGTTTACGTCCCACTAAGTACTTTCACGGTTTTCGAGGACGCCCAGGTGTCGAAAGTTTGTCCCGCAGGAGTTATTTTATGTGCCGTTAAAATAATATAGTTTTAGGCGAGGCAAGTCATGTTTACAATGCGGATGAAGCGGGGAATGAAGTGAAAAAAAGGGTAGCATAATAATAATAATAATAATAATAATAATAATAATAATAATAATAATAATAATAATAATAATAATAATAATCCCACTAAGTACTTTCACGGTTTTCGAGGACGCCGAGGTGTCGAAAGTTTGTCCCGCAGGAGTTATTTTATGTGCCGTTAAAGTAATATAGTTTTAGGCGAGGCAAGTCATGTTTACAATGCGGATGAAGCGGGGAATGAAGTGAAGAAAAGTGTAGCATAATAATAATAATAATAATAATAATAATAATAATAATAATAATAATAATAATCCAAGGTGAAGTTCCATGGATGTCTCTCGCATTCCTTTGACATCAAAACAGGAGTCCGACAAGGTGATGGGCTATCCCCGATACTCTTCAACTGTGTTCTTGAAAAGATCAGCAGAACCTGGCGGGTGAGATTACAGGAAACCAACTACAGTCCATTGAGAATAGGAACCAAATCCAAGGGGATCGCAACAGACTGCTTAGCATTTGCCGATGATATTGCTGTTCTCTCAAACGACATAGAAACCGCTAGAGCTAAAGTTGAAATTTTAAAGGAAATTGCCGAACAAACTGGTTTGCAGATATCGTTTGAGGAAACAGAAGTAATGACTAACATCAAAGAGACTCCAGCAAAACTCCATACAAAATACGGGGACATCACCCGAGTAGACAAATTCAAATACCTGGGTGAGATCATCATGAAAAATGGACTGGACAAAGAAGCACTTCAGGTGCGAGTACGCAAACTGGAAATAGCCTATCAAACATCCCGCACAATCTACAACAAAAAATGCCTTTCCCAAAACACCAAGATACGTCACTATGAAACAGTTCTGAAGCCAGTAGTTATATATGCAGCCGAAACCCTGTCTCTAAATGCCAACAAAGGACTCCTTGAAGAACTGGAGAAAAGAGAACGCAAAATTGTGAGAGGAATCTTGGGATAAAAGTACAGAAATGGAATCCATCAAAAGAGATCCAACAAGGAAGTCTACAGCAAAATAGAGAAAATTACCGACACAATCAGAAAAAGACGGGCACGATTTTACGGTCATCTGAAAAGAATGGACGGAAGAAAGTTATCTAAAGAAATCTTTCACTTTTTTGATTCAAACCCCCAAACCACAATTCCCTGGTTTAGAAATACCAAAGAAGACCTGCAAATGCTACATATCTCAGTTGAAGACGCCCTTAACAGAGATCTCTTCCGCAAGAAAATATTGACGAACGGGCTAAACAGAGACGAGCAACCGAAGAGAAGACACGGTGCCCCTTGGACAGAGGAGCGTAAGCAGGCCCACTCACAAAGAATGAGGAAAATTTGGGCTCTAAAGAAGGCCAAGTTCAGTGTCAAATGCAACAAGACTTAACGTGGTCCTTGATGGCCCCAGCGAATTATATAATAATAAATAATAATAATAATAATAATAATAATAATAATAATAATAATAATAATAATCATCATCATCATCATCATCATCATCATCATCATCATCATCGTATGGCCTCAGCTACCGTGTGCAGACATTTCGATTTGACGCCATCTGGCTGTCTGCTCGTCAATTTCGACGTTCCGTTTTACTCTAGACCCACTAGATGGCAGACCGAGTAAACCGAAACTCTCTTAGGCGTCTATGGCTGAGATTTAGTTAATTTTGTAGGGTAAACACCAAATGTGTCACCAGAGATCTTTTACATGCCGACGTCGTACGACTTGGAGTGTCGAATGGACTTCTTTCCGCCCTTCAAAAGTCCGACTACCTCTGCCGGGTTTGAACCCGCTATCTTGGGTCCGAAGGCCGACACTCTACCACTGATCCACAGAGGCAGCTATAATAATAATAATAATAATAATAATAATAATAATAATAATAATAATAATAATAATAATAATAATGTGCTAGAAAAACAGAGTTTGATTTCAACAATTTACACCGAGGAGGTAGGTCAGCTCTTCAATCGAGGCTATGAGAAGTACTGTACGTGTCTATTAATAGCGGAGTTTATGAAAATCGAGACTCCGTGCTAATGTCACCATCCTACTTCTGACTCACTAAGTAATGTTATAAAAAGTAAAGGGCTCAGTGCAAGTGCTCCAACCCCGTGGCGTCATGTAGATTGGACTTGGTTTGGTCCGTCTGTATCTCGCTCTTTCCGTGGTTTCCCATTTTCATACCAGGCAAATGCTGGGGCTGTACCTTAATTAAGGCCACGGCCGCTTCCTTCCAACTCCTAGGCCTTTCCTATCCCATCGTCGCCATAAGACCTATCTGTGTCGGTGCAACGTAAAGCCGCTAGCAAAAAAAAAAAATGTATCTCGCTCAATGACGACAACTGCTGCCCCAACTCGGCAGACATTTGGTATGGATATATCTCAAATATTCAGTTCAAATACGAACCGATTCTGATTCTTCAATTCTTCTTGCGTCATCAATCCTAAGATTGGTTTGCGGCGCGCAAGCAGCTCGGGCTACCGTTCTCTATCCTGGGCTACTCTCTTCAAAGTGTGTAGGAGTAGCAGCTGGTATCCTTCATAACCTGGTCGATGTAGTGCAACCTCGGCCTGCCTCTGGCACTCCTTCCCTCCACAGCTCCTTCAAATGATATTGTCTTCATTCATTTAAAAATTAAGTTTTTTCAAAATGTCTGTATTTGCTGAAGTTGCGCATGTTCTATCCGCTATAGACTAAAATAATGGGCAAATATTTAGTCATATCACAAAATAAAGGCCAGCACGTGTATTTGAAATTCACTTTTCTACGAAGAAAGTCATATGCATCTTCTTTGTAAGTTTTAATGGCTCTGTGGGAAATGAAAGTTACACGTGTAAAAGCGCGCGTTCCAAAGCCCCTAAAAATGATCGATAATAACATTATCTGACTTCCTGTTGTTAGTCGAAGTATGCTACTGCAGCCACTCATCTCTGCTATATGAAAGATCGGGCGAGTTGGCCATGCGGTTAGGGACTCACAGGTGTGAGCTCGCATCCGGGAGATAGTGGGTTCGAACCCCACTGTTGGCAGCCCTGAAGATGGTTTTTCGTGGTTTCCCATTTTCACACCAGGCAAATGCTGGGGCTGTACCTTAATTAAGGCCATGGCCGCTTACCATTCCTAGGCCTTTCCTGTCCCATCGTCGCCATAAGACCTATCTGTGTCGGTGCGACGTAAAGCAAATAGCAAAAATAGCTATATGACAGTCTGCTGTAATTGTACAAAGCTAACCCGTCAACGACGGATACAGCTGCTAGTCAATAGTAATATTACACCTACTGATGACAGTCAATTGTTCCGTCCCATTCACCTCCACAGATTTATTTATTTATTTATTTATTTACTAGCAATTGTACCCGTGCTTCGCTACGGTATTCCAGATTGTATACGGATATCGAAGTAAATTACTGTACATGAAGTTAATAATAAATTTTAAATTGCATGTAAATTGGCGTTATCCGAGAAAAAGCATAGGGATGTCTGCAAACGATGTGTCCAATGTAAAGTGCGAGTTGTGGAGTTGTGATGATAACGACAGGTGCACTTGTCTACCACAATTCATTATGTTTTAGAAACGTTGAATAGGGTGAAATTTGTGTAAGATTTTCACACAGTGCATTACTTTTCAGATACTTATGCGACAGCTTCAAATTATAGAATTTGGCTCATATATGGCTACTGTGTGGGCCAATATTCGTGTATAATTTGATGATCCCGTCTTTCCTATAAGTGAATCAAACCATCAATTGTACGTGTACAAAGTGCAAAATTTAGGTAAATCCAGAAATAGAGAAAAATTTACTGTATAAGGGATAGAGATACGACATAGGACCGAAGTTGTAGATCACTCCAAATTGAACGGAGATTGTGCCATCCGTTTTGTGATACGACTTACCGTTTAGCCACGAAATACATCGAAAGGAAGGACTGCACCGTCATTAAAATTGCCTACATATTTCGATATTTTTCGGGGGTAAAAAATAATTTTTTTTAACATCTCGTAAATTTTCCGTTGGTTACATGCTAAAAGCTATAATTTTGCAAAATTTCAATTTTCTAACTTGTCTGGGAGATTGTGCTGCGATCTTCATATGGTGGAGTGGGTTAAAAATCAGGACTTTAAGGAAACTTTTAAGCCCATAAAACCTGTAGGTTCTGGATAAATATCACCGACTGTGTTCTTATGCAGATTTGAAACTCCCAGCATGTACCCCTCAGAGAATTATGAGAATTTGAGATTTTTCTAGGGATCCTGAAGTCATCAGGTTGTCTAGTACCAAGTTTTAAATTTCTAAGATGCCTAGAATGGTCTCACTAATTTACGTCTGTTTTCATTTTTTTAATCCCAAAGAAACCATTATTGTATAAACACGTAATAATCCATATCCCTGCCTTAATTTTATATATATATAGTACAAAAGGGTCTATCTATAGATCGCGCCAAACAGACCTCCATTTATTAGGGTGGATAATATTTTACCCGCTTCCCTAGTGGTTCTAGGGGCGTCTTACTCCCACAGTACGTTTTCCAGGTAGTAAGTCATACTTGAAAGTCATACTGGAACATACACACGTCCATTACCTCGGTCATTTCTGACAATTTATTTTTTCACCCTTTCTCACCCCCTATGCCAAAGGGGGCTGAAGTTAGACTTTAAACATCCGGAATGTTACTATTCATCTCAGTGACCCGGAAAACTATGAATTCGTTCGATTACTATTATATCTCACTCCCCCTTCCCCCACCCTAAAGGGGGCTAAACTTTGAGTTTTAAAAAATTGGAATATTACTATTCATCTCAGCGACCGAGAAAAGTATGGATTCGACACTATTTTCGATGATTTTTATATCTCAGCCCCTCGCCCCCCCCCCTGCCCCTAAGGGTTCTTGGGCAGTCTTACCCCCACGTGGTTTGTCTCCTGATACTAAAAATCCGGAGTGTACAATTCACCTCGGCGACCCCGAAAACTATGTATTCGACACTATTTTCGTTTAATTTTATATATCACGCCCCCTCGCTGCCACCCCAAAGGGGGTTGAACTTGAACTTCAAAAAATACGGAGTGTCACTATTCATCTCAGCGACCCCAAAAAGTATGGATTCGACAGTATTTTCGTTAATTTGTTATCTGAAACCCCTCGCCCCCCCCCCGCCCCAAGGGTTCCTGAGCTTTGTTACCCCCACGTTGTTTGTCTCCTGATACTAAAAATCCAGAGTATACAATTCACTTTGGCGACCCCCGAAAACTATGTATTCGGCATTATTTTCGTTTAATTTTATATATCACTCCCCCTTCGCCTCCATGCGAAAGGGAGCTGAACTTTGACATTTGAAAAGTGGAGGGTGTCACTGTTCATCTCAGCGACCCCAAAAACTGTGGATTCGGCAATTTTTCGATTATTTTTATACCTTGCCCCCCCCCTGACCCCCCACCCCTAAGAGAGCTACGGATGGCTTACCCACACAGTGGTCGTCTCCAGATAGTAAGTCATAAGTGTACCAAGTTTGGACGAAATTGCTCCAGTGGGTTAGGAGGAGATGTGTCATTTACACACACACATACATGCATACATCCATTTTTATATATAGTAAGACGAAGAAGATTATGCTTGCTTTAATATTACATAGAGAAATTTTATTTTGAACACTGCAGAGATCTAATCTTAAACTGTATATCTGAAGAAATTATTCGAATCCGAGGAATGAATATTACTTCGCTCGCGGCATGCCCAATCATGAGAATGGCTTCAATAATATTAGTCATCAGTTTCAGAGTCGTGTTCATTGCAGAGGGCAGGATTCTTATTCTTAAGGCGGATAATTGGTGCCACAATCGTCTGCTCTAAGATGTTCGAGGGTACTCCAGGTGACTCCAAGTCTTTCGAAGCTCTGCCGTGTAGTCGATAGACTTGTAACTGTGTAGAACATCGGGTAATTCTTGTAAAAGTTGCTTGTTGAAAGAAATGAATGACATGATATATGATAGCAAGAATGAAGAGGATGAAACCCGGCGCCGGCACATATGCCACTCCTCTCGAACAGCTCAAGACTTAACGTCCCGATCCGACGGACGAATCATCATCAACACCGTCATATGCCCTCACACCATACAAGACCAAAAACAGCTTCCTACGTCCTGGACGTAAAATGGCTCCTTGAATATTGTGTTCTCTACCTATCTTATGTACGTTGCCTAGCGACAGCAACTCTATGCATTTAATCTTGATGACCACGTTGGATTGTCATATCCCAATGCACGTTTTCCGATGGTTTTTCGTTCATTACTCACCAACGAAAGCGAAAATGAAATTCCGGCTTCGAGGTGCATTCGGACCCCTTTCCATCTACCTATGTGCAAAATTTCAGATCTCTACGTGCTGTAGATTTTGCTGGGCATCGCGCACAGACACACAGACAGACAAACACTTCCTTTTATAATATTATAGATTTATTTATTTATTTATTGTTCAACAGGCATTTCTGCCCACTTACAGAACATTTCCATTTTTTAATTTTTAACGTTATACTGTAAATAATATGCAATAAACATTCAAATATGAAACCTGCTACTATAGTTACGAACTATGGACAGTGGTAAGTGTGTGTTTCAATTTAATATTTTAATTTC
This sequence comes from Anabrus simplex, assembly GCF_040414725.1. Classification (NCBI taxonomy): domain Eukaryota; kingdom Metazoa; phylum Arthropoda; class Insecta; order Orthoptera; family Tettigoniidae; genus Anabrus; species Anabrus simplex. The sequence goes on from NC_090265.1 coordinate 322,319,968, forward strand.
TACTACGATATACATTGTTAATCTAAATTAATCTAAGGACTAAGCTATTCATGGTACACAGGTATGGTACTCTATTTTATTTATGTATTCCCACAGTGCGAGTTCCCTTCTGACTGACCTTAAGAAGACACTCTTCGTGAAATGTGTCCACGCTTGGCATTTTATTAATTGATTGACTATGCTGTTTAATGGTGCTTTCATTTGGTGATTTGTGTTTGACCTTTTAATAAAGAAATTATTTCTGTTACATCCAAACGGTGCATACAGGTTTATTTGGTAGAGTAACTCTTGGTTATCTGCTTTACCTTTGAGAATTCTCTATATAGGTATTTCACACTCGTTAATGTTCTCATAGTATGCAACTTACCGAGCTCGATAGCTGCAGTCGCTTAAGTGAGGCTAGTATCCAGTATTCGGGAGATAGTAGGTTCGAACTCCACTGTCGGCAGCCCTGAAAATGGTTTTCCGTGGTTTCCCATTTTCACACCAGGCAAATGCTGGGGCTGTACCTTAATTAAGGCCACGGCCGCTTCCTTCCCACTCCTAGCCCTTTCCTGTCCCATCGTCGCCATAAGACCTATCTGTGTCGGTGCGACGTAAAAACAACTAGCAAAAAAGTATGCAACTTACCTATCACAAAATGTGTTATTAGGTCATTATATGCCACATATTTTGCACAAGTTGTAGAGATACAAAAATACAAATATCTTAGAAATTTAGCTTGAACATATTCTATTTATTTTATATATTACATGATGGATTCCAGAATATAGATACATATTCTATTACTGTTCTAACTAGTGAATTGTATGCCTGTATAATGGCCTTGATATTTTTGAATTTGTTTGTACTTCTCATTAGAAATCCTGGGTTCTTACAGGCCTTGTTTACGGCGTTATTTATGTGTATATTGAATACAAGTTTACTATCAAACATTACTCCATTCACATTTCTTAACACTGAATTGAAAGGAATTGTGTTTTCCCCATTCAACCAGTGCTGTGAAGTCTTGTAATTGTTCGTTATCCTGGTTTAAAGAAATCTGTCTGTAAATTTTCATGCCATCGGCACATAACTGAAATTTAGAATTCTTCATTACGAAACCAATATCATTAACAAACAGAATGCACAACAGTGGACGTAATTTTGAACCTTTGTTTATGCCTGAAGTTACCCCGTACATGGATTAAGCTACCCCTTTCAAACTACCCCTTACCGAGCTCGATAGCTGCAGTCGCTTAATTGCGGCCAGTATCCAGTATTCGGGAGATCGTGGGTTCGAACCCCACTGTCGGCAGCCCTGAAGATGGTTTTCCGTGGTTTCCCATTTTCACACCAGGCAAATGCTGGGGCTGTACCTTAATTAAGGCCACGGCCGCTTCCTTCCCACTCCTAGCCCTTCCCTGTCCCATCGTCGCCATAAGACCTATCTGTGTCGGTGCGACGTAAAGCAAATAACAAAAAAAAAAAAAAAACTACCCCTTAGTGTCCACTAATACGGCAGGATTATATCCCCTATACTGTAACTGCCGCCATCCGTTCCTTCGAGCTAGAAGGCTGATTCCATATTTCTATTTTTGGGGCTATTTGTTTTACGTCACACAAGCATAGACAGGTCTTATAGTGACGACGAGGTAGGAAAAGGCTAGGATTAGGAAGGATACTACCAAACCTTAATGAAGGTACAGTCCCAGCATTTGTAAGGCGTCAAAGTAGGAAACCACGGGAAACCATGTTCAGGATTTCCGAAAGTGGGGTCCGAACCCATCATTCTCCGAGGGCAAGCTCCCAGCTAAGTGACTCAAACCGCGTAGCCAACTCACTCGCTTGGTTACAGATACCGTATGCGGCAAAACAAACGACACTGAAATTATGTCTAATTACGTTGGTACCGTATGTATTCACAATGTGTACCATCACGAGCCACACATTGTTCATGAAAATGAAAATACACAGCCTGTCATTCGGCCAGGTCAGGAATGGAATGAATGAATCCCCCATCTAGCGGCGAGGATGGGAACTGTGTCGGTTGTCGATGCCTGTCGCACTCCTCTGGGGCAATGATTAATGAATGAAAGATGAAATGCAGCTAAAGGCCAGTATTGCTGGAATGAAATATGACAGGGAAAACCGGAGTGCCCGGAGGAAAACCTGTCCCACCTCCGCTTTGTCCAGCACAAACCTCACATGGAGTGACCGGGATTTGAACCACTGAACCCAGCGGTGAGAGGCCGGCGCACTGCCACCTGAGCCACAGAGGCTCTACACATTGTTCACAAAGTTTATAATTAATTAATTGCGTATGGCCTCCAGATAGGCCTGGGGCAGGTCTTTCGAGTTGACGCCATATATGCGACCTGTGCGTTTGATGATGATGATGACGCCCTATCTAAAATAAATTCCAATAATGAAAACGCCACAAATACCCAGGCCCCGAGCCAGAGGAATTAGCCAATGAAAGTTAAAATTCCCGATCCGGTCGGGAATCAAACTCGGGCCCCTTGAACTAAAGGCCAGCATGCTAGCCATTTAGCTATGGCGCCGGACATATCGTTTATGAACAATATTGAACAAGTTGATGAACAAAGTTTGCTGTAAGGACATAACAATGAGATTATCTTCTGGCGTAATTCAGGAGAATAATGGACTCTGTTATGGAGGGTAAGAGAAGTAGAGGGAGACCAAGACGACGATGGTTAGACTCTGTTTCTAACGATTTAAAGATAAGAGGTATAGAACTAAATGAGGCCACAACACTAGTTGCAAATCGAGGATTGTGGCGACGTTTAGTAAATTCTCAGAGGCTTGCATACTGAACGCTGAAAGGCATAACAGTCTATAATGATAATGTATGTATGTATGTATGTAATTCAGGAGTATTGTAGGTGGGTCATCTGTCTCGAAACCTGATTCAACTTGCCCTATATGTAGACATCCGGGGAGCAGAAAGGTACGGGTGTGGAGTTCCACGCGCAATTAGGCGATCTGCGAAGTGTCGTTGCAGAAGGTTAAGTAACTCCCACGCGTTGGGGGACTCTAACATCTGTTGTAGAAGTCTCCAGGATTCTCGTTTGTGGTGATGCTGTCCCCTTCCGTTGACATAAGGTTGATCCCGAACTTGTCAGTGACAGCTAACATTGTTTTGTTATTTGGTGCCCACTTATTAAGACGCTCCTCGAACTGTCCTTTAACGTGAAGCAAATTCGGCCCATTCTGATGCTCCACTCCGTATGACCGGGAATAATCTTCCGTGATAAAGATCTCCTCGTCTGTTGTGAGGACCATAATAGCAGAAATCAACACAACACTGAATTCAAAATATGTCAAACTATTTATACAATACATCAGTTGCGGCGCGTAGATTAAACGTCTGGGGGTTCACTGCTGTCGAAAATGACGTGTTGAGATTTATTGTTACTAGATGTTTACATAGATGCAAAATAGTGACATTGCTTGATTAGAAACGCGACTTTCCTTTGAAGGGACACGGCTACAGCTCGAAGAAGTTACCAAAACAATGAAGATGAAAGGCAGAGAATATGAGGTGCAATTACTTAAAGCTGATCCAATTTCCTCTGATTTTGGAGACGTTGCTTGCGTACAAATAACTTCTTCAAGAACGTGTTAGGCAGACTACTGTTGTTTATGTATTGACGTATTTTGCTGCTTACTTTTCATAAAACACGCATTACTAATGAAAAGCTCCAGCGGCTCTCAACTTGTGAGCGTGAGTTGGCGACCAAGGGGCCCTTAGCTGAGTCCTGGCATTGTTTCCACTTACTTGCACCAGGCTCCTCATTTTCATCTATCCTATCCGACCTTCCTTGATTAAGTCTTGTTCTTTTCCGACCCCGACGGTATAAGAGCACTCGAGGCCCAGGGAGTGTTTCATTACCACGCCCTTCGTGGCCTTTGTGTTTCTTTGGCCGACAACATTTTTTCTATGATTAGTGTTATATAGAGGATGGTTGCCTAGTTGTACTTCCTCTTAAAACAATCACCATCACCATTTACTAATGAAACCTTTCACTAATGACATAAACTTAGGCTACGTACGCCTATTGATGCTATACAAACCGTAGTTACCAAAGTATTCTGGCTCACTGCGGTTAATTACATCAGAATTGCAAAATCGTCCAATTAAAATCCCTCCAAAACCTACCACATATGGCAAACTTTAACCGCGCGCCGACAGTGCTTCGGCTAATTTCGGAACTGCTCGATGTAACTCGTGTCTATCGCTGGTCCAGTCGCCAGCGATTCCTGGGCTATGTTTTCCCCGCTCTTCACAGCCTCTCGCCTTGTGCACCCTCCTTACGTCTCACGGTCCCGCTCCCGCGGTCCTGAAATTGAACCTCTTCGCTGGTTCCGAAGAGCAACAGAGTTGATGTCAAAAATACCGCTACGCGCGTGGATATACAGAGCTTATTAAAGGAATAGGCTGTAATAAATCATTTTCCATAGACTTATCTATTTCTAGGGGGTTCACTGAACCACTGAACACATAGAACGCACCGCCACTGCAATACATAAACTACTAAATGGTAGCCATTTTAGTGTACCCTGTCCTTCTGTACATGATCGGAAGCCTCACTCTTCTCCCAGTTCAGTCAATGCCAAGAGCGTGGAGAACAAACTTGCTGTCGGTGACGTTCGTGGGGCAGTTCGCTTGCTTATTTCTGATTACCCTATCGCCACAGCTGATGCTGTATTGGAAGTCCTTCATCAGAAACACCCAGGTCCAGTTATTCTTCAACCTGACGAGTTGGCCGTGCGGTTAGGGACGCGTGGCTGTGAACTTGGATCCGGGAGATAGCGGGTTCGAATCCCACTGTCGGCAGCCCTAAGATTGTTTTCCGTGGTTTCCCATTTTCACACCAGGCGAATGCTGGGGCTGTACCTTAATTAAGGCCACGGCCGCTTCCTTCTAACTCCTAGGCCTTTCCTATCCTATCGTCGCCATAAGACCTATCTGTGTCGGTGCGATGTAAAGCCACTAGCGAAAAGTTATTCTTCCGGATCCTCAGAATACACTAACCCTTGTTGCTGGTATGACGGCCACAGAACTTCTTAATGCCATGTCTCCTTTTCCTTCTGGATCTGCTGGTGGGCGGGACCATCGAGACATGCTCTCTTTTACTGCAGCATCAGGGTCCAAACATCCACCAGGCGCAAGGAGAGCCCCGACGAGACGAACAGAACAATGGGAAGACTCTAAAAATTACGGAACCGTCAAATATACAGAACGACGAATGCCGAACCTACCAGAACCAACGTCCGTTGGCCCTGAAAGTCTTTCTAAAATGTCAGGAGCTTGATTCAAGGGATCAACTCATAAGATAATTTCGTGGTTTGCTTAACCTCATCATCTCCGGCAGAGACCCTTTGGAATTTCGGCCATTTTTTCTGGTGCCACACTCGCAGCTTTGAAGAAGAAATGTGGTGGCATTCGCCGTATTGTTGTTAGTATCGTTTGACGTCGGCTGGCTGCGAAAATAGTCTGGTACAGAATTCGTACACCAGTTATCGACTTCCTATCTCCGCACCAACTTCGGGTGTGTGTTTCCAATGGAACTGAAGCTACTGCTCATGCCGCACGTATCTATTATTGGTCCCTTATCGGTGCCAGAAAGCTTTCGTCAAATTAGGTTTTTACAATGCTTTCAACGTGTTGCATCGTGGTGTTATGTTGTTGTCTTTGAAGAATGAGTTTCCTTCCATCTATCCTTACGTGTAACAGTGTTATTCCGAGGCTAGGGACCTTTATCTTGATGACGAAATAACTACCTTGCAACGTGAAGTTCAACAAGAACCTGCTCTTCTCGCAATTATTCTTCAGTTGACTGTTAACTCCATTAACAATGAGTTGGGCATCTGGTACTTGGATGATCATGAACCTGGCCTCGTCCTTTCATCTCTGTAAAATCATTCGCGCGCAAGTTTCAAGCTTTGGACACTATCTTATTTTCTCTAAGTGTGAAGTGGGTTTTCTTGGCATTTATCGGGAAGAGGCTGAGATAGTATACGAGAAGTTCTGACCCTGGAATTCGTCTTTTAACAGCACCCACTACTTGCCTACTTAGTAGGATTCTGGAGGTCAAATGGACTGTATCGCGATTGACATGTCTAAAGCATTTGATAAGGTGGATCTGGGAGACTACTGGCAAAAATGAGTGCAATTGGACTAGACAAAAGAGTGACTGAATGGGTTGCTATATTTCTAGAAAATAGATCTCAGAGAGTTAGAGTAGATGAAGCTTTGTCTGACCCTGTAATAGTTGAGAGGGGAGTTCCTCAGGGCAGTGTTATCGGACCTTTATGTTTTCTTATATATATAAATGATATGAGTAAAGGAGTGGAATCGGAGGTAAGGCTTTTTGCGGATGATGTTATTCTCTATAGAGTGATAAATAAGTTACAAGATTGTCAGCAACTGCAACGTGACCTCGAAAATATTGTGAGATGGACAGCAGGCAATGGTATGTTGATAAACGGGGCTAAAAGTCAGGTTGTGAGTTTCACAAATAGGAAAAGTCCTCTCAGTTTTAATTACTGCGTTGATGGGGTGAAAGTTCCTTTTGGGGATCATTGTAAGTATCTAGGTGTTAATATAAGGAAAGATCTTCACTGGGGTAATCACATAAATGGGATTGTAAATAAAGGGTACCGATCTCTGCACATGGTTATGAGGGTGTTTAGGGGTTGTAGTAAGGATGTAAAGGAGAGTGCATATAAGTCTCTGGTAAGACCCCAACAAGAGTATGGTTCCAGTGTATGGGACCCTCACCAGGATTACCTGATTCAAGAACTGGAAAAAATCCAAAGAAAAGCAGCTCGATTTGTTCTGGGTGATTTCCGACAAAAGAGTAGCGTTACAAAAATGTTGCAATGTTTGGGTTGGGAAGAATTGAGAGAAAGAAGAAGAGCTGCTCGACTAAGTGGTATGTTCCGAGCTGTCAGCGGAGAGATGGCGTGGAATGACATTAGTAGACGAATAGGTTTGAATGGCGTCTATAAAAGTAGGAAAGATCACAATATGAAGATAAAGTTGGAATTCAAGAGGACAAACTGGGGCAAATATTCATTTATAGGAAGGGGAGTTAGGGATTGGAATAACTTACCAAGGGAGATGTTCAATAAATTTCCAATTTCTTTGAAATCATTTCGGATAAGGCTAGGAAAGCAACAGATAGGGAATCTGCCACCTGGGCGACTGCCCTAAATGCAGATCAGTATTGATTGATTGATATGTATCTAAATGCCATGAAAAAAGTACAGCGATATCTCAAACCTGAAGTTATTTATTACACGCCTTTCGATTGTTCCGGCACATTCAGCTTTCTTCCTGCTCCATGTTTCGTATCTGACGCCACAACTGATGTACTTCCTCCGTTGTTCTCCGTCTTTGCACGAGACTCCAATGCTGGAAGAATTCGATAGTATTTTAAAAACTTACCTCGATACCGTCCTCAAGTATTGCTTCCTGAGTGACAATACCTGGTTGCAGGTTTCTCTTCCCGTTGGTTCTGGTGGGTTTGGCATTCGTCATGCTGTGGATTTGACGATTCCGTCATTTTTAGCGTCTCCCTGCGGTTCTCTTCGTCTCGTCGAGACTCTCCTTCCACCTGGTGGATGTCTAGAGCCTGATGCTACTGTAAAGGAGCACATTTCGGTGGTCAAGCTTAATCAGCGTAGTTCCCGCTGGTATTGGCAAAAGATGTATACAACTGCTTGGGATACTTTTCTTCCCAGTCATCTCCAGTACCTTCTGCAGCAGTCAACTAGCGTCTTCAAGACAAGCTCCCGTGGGTTTAAGTTTGGGAGCAGCTATCTGCGAGTCCCACCGACGCTCCACTTGTGAAACCTGTGTTGATCTACGTGGTCTCCATGGCCTATCCTGCGTAAGAAGTAAAGGCAGACACGCCACTATCCATGATGTCATCTTGCGGGCCAACTGGCAGGCGGTAAAAGGCCAAACGGATGACACTTGTGCCATGGAAAAGGTTAGATCTCCCCTGCGTCGAAGCTTTCGCCCAATCCAATCTTCCCCTTTCATCAACGAGTGTTTGAGATTCAGCCACGCGCAAGGCAAGTGTTAAAAGAAAAAAAAAAGATTTCTTGGACAAGTTCTTGTTCGTACCAGTAGCCACTTAATCCAGTGGTACATAGAGTAATAATGATGATCTCAATTTTATCAAAGAAGTTGGCCTACGGATTGCTCGTATTTCCGGCGATACAAGATCAGCAGTGTTCCTTATTCAGTGCATCAGCATAGCTTTACAGCATGGGAATGTCACATCAACTCTCGGGACACTGTCAACTAGAAATAAATATGAATTCAATAATATGTGATCAAGTTTCTCAATTATGAATCTTCTTCTTTTTCTACAGCTTTTTTCCCATACCTGTGGGGTCGCGGGTGCGAATTGCGTTGCACATGTGGATTTGGCCCTGTTTTACGGCCGGATGCCCTTCGAACGCCAACCCTATATGGAGGGATGTAATCACTATTTCGTATTTCTGTGATGGTTGGTAGTTTGGTGTGTTGTCTGAATGTGAAGAGAAGACTGGGATATTCACAAACTCCCAGTCACTGAGCCAGAATAATTAATAAAAAACTATTACACCCCAGACCCAGCCGGGAATCGAACCCGGGACTCTCTGAATCGAAGGGCAGTACGCTGACCATTCAGTCAACGAGTCGGACTGTGTCTCAATTATGAATGTATAAATATAAATAAAATCATAAATAAATACTTCGTTGCTATGGAAACGTGGACAGCAGATGAGCAATCATTTCAGTGTGGTTTGTTTTGCCGCATATCGTATTACTGTCCTGATGTTAGGAGTGATCGTAGTGAAAGTTACAAATGTCTTAAATTTGATTTGTAACCACACTGTTGAAGGCATTATGCATTTTTTCAAACGTATAAATTCTAATAGAAAGTCAGAAATAAGAGGAAAGTAATTATCATTATTTGACAAATATAATAATAAAATACCAGCAGTCCGCCTCTGTGGCATAGTGGTTAGTGCGATTAGTTGCCATCCCCGGAGGCCCGGGTTCGATTCCAGGCTCTGCCACAAAATTTGAAGTGCTACGAGGGCTGGAACGGGGTCCACTCAGCCTCGGGAGGTCAATTAAGTACAGAGGGATTCGATTACTACCTCAGCCATCCTCGAAGTGGTTTTCCGTAGTTTCCCACTTCCCCAGGCAAATTCCGGGCTGGTACCTAAGTTAAGGCCACGGCCGCTTCCTTCCCTCTTCCTTGTCTATCCCTTCCAATCCCCTTTATCCACAAGGCCCCTGTTCAGCGTAACAGATGAGGCCACCTGGGCGAGGTACAGGTCTTCCTCCCCAGTTGGATCCCCTGACCCAGTCTCACGCTCCAGGAAACTGCCCTTGAGGCGGTAGAGGTGGGATCTCTCACTGAGTTTGAGGGAAGAACTAACCCTGAATGGTAGACGGAGAAAAGAAAGAAAGAAAGAAAGAAAGAAAGAAAGAAAGAAAGATACCAGCCATACGGCAGTTGTTAAGGAACATCACCAGTAACCAGTAATTCTCCTGCGAAGGAGGGAAACAGGCCCAACATATTTTAGAAACGCCTCATTATTACAGCTCGTACTAGCATACTACTACTCAAGGCCAACTTCTCCAAGAATGAGCTTGTCTTTTTATTTTTTGTGCGTGTGTGCATCAGTGTCGTACAGCTGGTCGGCTTGCAGTCCATTCACATGAAGAGGCGGAGAACCCCGAGCTCCTGTTCTATGCTTTCCAGCCTGACATCAGTCCCAGTTCCAGAAAGAGGCGTCATATTTTTGTTTTACTCGCACCGACATAGATCTTATGGTGACGATGAGTTAGGAAAGGGCTAGGAGTGAGAAGGAAAAGGTAAGGTATAGCCCCAGCATATGCCAGGTGTGAAAATGGGTAATTACAGAAAACCATCTTCCGGGCTTCCGGCAAACGGTTTCGAACCCACTATCTTCCGAATGCGTCATATTTTTGCTTAGTTGAACAATCAGTCCAATCGGCTTACTTCTCAGCAACAAACATTCCTAAACACAATACTAGAATTACATGAACTACTGTACTACAAACTAGAATGTCAACTTTGCTCGCTACAAAACGCAACGCAGTGTACACTATCATTTAGAAATTCCTGAAGCAGAATACAGGTCTCTGCATATAATGTACACTTTGAGCATTCCGCAGCTTACTTCAATAATGTTGTATGCAAGCCTGACATCTTAAACATGCCATTCACAATAAGTGAACATTCTGTAGTCTATATCTTACGGCATATGTACGTTATATTCATATTCGGTATTCTAATCAGACTATGGATCTACGCTGGCTGTATGGTCATCACCAGGGCGCATGTCATAAATAAGTAAATAAATAAATAGAAAAACATATACACAACTCAGATGGCTTCTAAAGCCAGGTTATGACACTAGGCACACATCCGAAAGCGTAATACAGTACCGGTCAAATGTTTAGGACCACATAAAGAAATCAAGAAATGTCATCTAGAACCTAAAATTGTGCCACTAGACCTCTGTAATTTCCTTTCTGATATCTCACATCTAATAGGATATATGTCGCCTGATTTCATTGAGTTAGTTCAAGTACTGTAGAAGTAATGAATTTTTAACTCTTGGAAGGTCGCAACAAAAATATCAAAAATTTTGGTAATATAATGTACTCAATACTCTAATTGGTTGCAAGCATCACCAACAAGATTTTTCTGTAGATTTAGGAATAGGCGGGGGGAATTTTTAGTATAAATATAAAAATTCCGAAATTATGCGGCACCGGTTTTTTTTTGTGTTTTGTTTTTTTGAACCGAGGCCAACATTGTTGATTTTTCTTTGCCTTTTTCATGTATGGCCCAAGTTCTCAGTGTGAGCTTTCGGCGTCAAACTTATCTGCCCCGATAGTTTCATTTACACTCTGTGGATGGCATCCAAGAATACGTTTCTGATGTCGATAGTTCACACTGAGGCCTATGACAAGAACAAGGAAAAATTGACTATTTTAGCACTGGTTTGAAAAAAATAAACCCACAAAAATGGGTGCCGCGTTTTTTTGGAATTTTCATATTTATACTAAAATGACCCCTAACTATTGCTAAATCTCTACAAGAACCTTGGTGGTGATACTTGAAACCAATTAGAGGATACAGTACATAATATTTCCAAAAATGTTGACTTTCTGATGTGACCTTATAACATTTAAAATTGTATAACTTATACAATACTTGGCGTAAATCACTGAAATCAGGCGATGTATATCATATTAGATGCAGGAGCTCAGGAAAAAAAAATACAGAGGTCTACTAGCAAAATTGTAGGTTCTAGATGGAACTTCATGATTTTTCAATGTGGTCCTAAACTTTTGACCGGTACTGTATACTTCATGAGCAGATGAAGTTAAAATGCAGCAGGGTCGTGACATAAAGAAATTCACTAACTTACTCTAATTAACATCTCACATCCACACAGGCTGCCGTGAACAGTATTAACGTCTGAATATTTAGTTTTCACGGCCACACTGTTCTCGAAATAGAGTTCCATCTCATTAGGTGGTGTTGAGTACATTTGATAGCCGAAAAGTTGTTAAGTACAAAACAAAGAGAACTAAGTTTTTTTGCTATTTGCTTTACGTCGCACCGACACAGACATGTCTTATGGCGACGATGGGATAGGAAAGGCTTAGGAACTAGAAGGAATCGACCGTGGCCTTAATTAAGGTACAGCCCCGGCATTTGCCTGGTGTGAAAATGGGAAACCACGGAAAACCATCTTCAGGGCTGCCGACAGTGGGGCTCGAACCCACTATCCCCCGATTACTGGATACGAACTAAGTATTCGCTACACGTTTATTGCGTGACACGACTCCTTGTGAGTCGGGGATGTGTATGAGTTGAAATGGATAAATTACATAAACAAATTTTGAAATTTCGATCTCGTCGTATATCGACCTCTGACACAAGGATGTTTTGAGGAATATGACGGGAATCTAGAGCCTGGTGATCAGAGCTGTGTTTCATCAATGGAGATGGACATATGATACGGCATAATTTCAGCAGTGGGGCGCAGAAACTTAACGTGAGGAATGTTTGTTGCTGAGAAGTAAGCTGATTGGATCGACTATTCAACTAAGCAAAAAT